>NC_089507.1:122445471-123061380 GCF_036850995.1 Saccopteryx leptura
AATTAGATAAATTTTATCTTTGAGGTGCATCTTTTTCTGTTTTCTATATCCCATTTTCCCTATCCGGCAACTAATTTCCCCCTTGTTGCTTCTCATCCCTAAGTGATCTTATCGTGATTCTCAATGCAGTGCTGGTTGTTACAGACCTTTGTTGCCCATTTTCCTTCTGATCCACATAGAAATCTCTCCAAAGGCTCGAGTTCTAAAATTGGTTATCCTGATGTGATAAACTATGTTTGACAAAGTGCTATTGACCAATGGTGCTTAAGGATGATCTCTTCACATATATTGCTGATGTTTATTTATACATGTGTACATATGTTTTTTGTTGTTGTTGTTACTTACTACTTATCTGTATCTATGGAAACTTATTATGTGCCATGTACTGTGCTAGCAGTGTTACATGTGTTATTTCATTTTGGGGGTCTTCAATGCTTCCTTTACCTTTGGCCATTCCTTTCTTCATGGATACCTCCTCAAACAATAAAAACAACTGCTCATATGAACTGCCTGGATACTATAATGAAAAGACTTAATATATTAAAACACAAAGTAAATATTCTAACAATAAACTGAAAATATAAATAATGTTAAAGTAGTCTTTGATAGATGACCCCGGTGAGCTATAGCTCATAATTCTAGTCAGATTTTTTATTTTCTCTCTAAGACAAGGAATGAATAATGTAGGACTTTCATGAACCCTCACAAGACCATCAGGAAAGATTTTTGGTCAAAGAGAGCTTCACTAATTTCAGATTATAATCTGTAGCTATCTTTCTGCTCTGTCATTGAGGAAGGTCAATTCTGGTTAAGGATGTGCTGAGGTTAAAGATGAATCACATCTATGCCCAAATATAGATCCTCCTTCTGAAAACTGTGGTCTCTTTTCCGCGGGTAACAGTGTGTATGACATGAGAGTTAGACTTATGCACACAAGCAGCCTTTTCTTAAAGAGGTCCAGTGAAAAACACTGGCTTTTAAAATAAGGAAGACAGTAGGAGTGTGCAAATTAAATAAAGATAAATTGTTAAAGGTTAACTAGTTACTTCTGGTGGTGTTATAAGCAAATGGTATAGTCATTCTCTGGTTCTGCAATATTTAGATTTTTTATTTCAGTCACATAGTGGGAACTGAGAACAAATGTGGGTAAACCAGATACAAAATACCTTCACAACACATAAGTTAAAACCTATTTCCTTAATCATTCAGTGTTGAATCATATGTTATGTCTGGACCATAAATGTGAAAAATGTCAAAGTAGCTCTGGCATTGCCATGGTTTGCTACACACACACACACACACACACACACACACACACACACACGCGCCAGGAAAAACATATTCATCCTAAAAGGGTGCTCTCATCATTGCTATTGTAGTAGTTTTCCATTGCTGTATATGATAAATCACTGGAGAGTTAAAGGCGTAAAATGCCTAGTTATTATTTCCCAGTTTCTGCTGATCAGAGGTCCAGGTCCAGTGAAACTGGGTTGTCTGCTCAGAGTCTCCCTAAACTGAATTCCACATTCTCATCTGGAGAGAGGGGTTCTTTTCCAAGTGTTCAGGCTACTGGAAGAATATCTTTGCTCGTAGTTGTAGAACTGAGATCCCTGTTTTCTTGGTGGCTGCCCTTAGCTCTTAATGGCCACCTTTAGGGTCCTAGCTGTGTCACCCTCTCATGACAAGATAGTTTACTTATTCAAAGCCAGCACTAGAATCTTTCTACACTCTGCTGCTTTGGAAAGGAGTCTTATTTAATGCAATGTAATCACCAGAGTGCCTATATCATTACCTTTGCTACCCAACATAGCCTAAATAAGGGAGTGAAACTGCCCACTGCATTCACAGACCCCACCCACACTTAAGGGGAGGGGATCGTACAGTGCACCATGGGAGCAGAACCTTGAAGCCATGTGAGAATCATGCCTGCAACAGCTATCACTCAGAGCATTGGCTGAACTCTATGAATAAGGTAGAACAAAATGTTACTCACCTCCAGAACCTAAAAATTAAATGTAAACAGTCTCAGTACCATGAATAGTGTTTTACAAACAAAACAAAACAAAAAAACAGCTATAAATGTCCACTAAAATAAGACATTCAGGTCTCAATCTCAATAGACCCTGTACTAAATCTAGTAGAGATGTAAATTCCTATACAGACCAATAAGAAGGCTGGCAAAGACTCATGGATGACTATCTAAAAAATACCTATGAAATGAAGTATATTTTCAGCAACCATAAGCCTTAACTTCCCATGAAACCATCCCCTTAACCATTATCTCCTTCTACTTAGTTATAGCTGGCTAGAAGCCCATATGGCAACATTATGTGCTCTAAAGATAGAGTAAAAAAAAAAAGCAATATTCACATTCTAACACTGATATTTTCTGGAGTAGAAATAAAATAACCAGAGGACCACATTTTGATTCTGGGGTATGCACCCTGTATAAGTACCTCCTCTTGAATGTAAATATTATAGGGCAGTCTCTCCTTTCATTAGGTTACACCATATGGCAAAATGATGGGATAATAACTCCCATGATTCCATGCTTATACAAGACTCCATCTGAATAGACTGAGGAGACTCTCTGGCTAACCTTGAAGAAGTAGGCTGTAGTGTTGTGAGGGGATCACATGGCTAGGACTTGAGACTTTCAGGAGCTGAGAGTAAGTCCAAGCTGACATCTAGGAAGAAAACAGAGACCTCAGGCATACAATTGCAATAAATTGGGTTCTGCCAATGACCTGAATGAGCCTAGAAGATCCTGAGCTTCACACCATATCATATCCCATTAATTAAGGCCAGGTGAGACCCCAAGCACAGGACCCAGCTAACAACATCTCACTGGAAGGCTGGCCAATGAAAACTGTGTGATAATATATTTGTGTTGCCTTAAGCTGTTAATTTTGTGGTAATTCTTTTTGCAGCACAGAACACTAATATAAACAAATTTATAAATAAAATAAACTAGCAAAATTAGTTTTAGAAACGTTGCATCAACAGCTCCCAATACAGAATTCCAGTTGGTCTTAGCAAATAGCTACAGAATTTGCAGACCCTTAGAATGTATTGAATGACATAATCACTGTGTGTTTATAAAATACCAAAAATAAACAGTATTTTTGTGGTACTCAGAGTATTGTAAATGACAAATCAAAGTAACAACTCCTTAAGTGATGAAAGAATGCCAAACCAGTGGGGTTTAACCATGTAACTTCAACAAGGTTAAAAAAATATCTGAATAATTAATAATGGAGATATTGTGTGTATTCAGATATATGCACAAAAGCAAAAAGCACTTACTCTGAAAATTGCTCACTGAGAAGACTTGAGGATGATAGAATCCTGCTTTGCAAATGCATCGAAAGGCTCCAAGCACAAATCCAAGGCCTTTAACTGGCAAACACTATAAAGAGGAAAAGACAGCAACAGAGTTGATCAGAGTTTCTTTCACAGTATAAGGGCCCACAGATATCCATCACTGTAAATGGTAACAAGAGCTAACACATATTCCAGAAATAAAATATCTCTTTTTTGAGTTTCCATTTTAGGTTTGTTAGGCAACATACATTTTTTTTAAGTAGCAAGTTAAATTTTCTTTCTAAATATATGTCATACAGCTGCAGTCACCACACATCTTAAACTCATGCAATCATCTTAAGGAGCAATTACTAGACATAGTTTTGTTTCTCAATGCTTCACATACCATCTTATTACTTTAAGAGATGTTTCCAAAGCCTATAAAAATATTTTTAAAGTGATTCTATGCTAATTTTATCAAAGCAAAGGTAGGTAGGTAAGTAGCCAAAGGGATATACAGAATTTGAAACATGAAATTGCTTTTATGTATTAAATACTCATCAAATCTCATCCTTGAAACAGACTTTCTTGAATATTTTATTTCATTAATATCCTCCCTTTTTCACCCAATACACACTTATATTCAATTATATCCTGCAATTGGTAACACAGTCTTTGACCCAGAGCAAACTATGAGGGCAGATAACTACTAGTCAATTCAAATGTGTTAGCTAGAACTTATGACATAATCACTGTGTGTTTATAAAATTCCTATAGAGCCAGGGGAAAGAACACCATGTGAAGATGGAAGCACAGATTGGAGTGATGTGTCTGTAAACCAAAGAGTGAAAGAATTGCCAGCAACACCAGAAACTGGAGAGAGGCATGGAGCACATCATGCCCTAGAGTCTTCAGAGAGAACACAGCCCTGCCAACACCTTAGTTTTGGAGTTCTAGCCTCTAGAACTGTAAGAGAATAAATTTCTTTTGTTTTAAGAAAAAAAAAGAAAGAAAGAAAAAGGAAAAAAGTAAAAGAAAATTCCTACAAAACCTAATTAAAATAACATGTACTATTCATAAATACCCAGTTATATAATAGGTTACATTGTATTTCTGAATGATATAAACAAAAATGCAAAGGCAATGATAACATTTACTTTGGAGATGCACCAGGACTATTCATAGAGCATATTATTTATGGTAAGCCAGAAAATATAGATTTGAATTCTGACTTCATCACTTACTAGCTATGTGAATTTGAGCTGTTCCCTTAACTTCTCTGAGCCTTTCAGTCAGATTCAGATACAGTTTGAAGAAGAGAGAACCACCAAGATGTCCTACAAAGTGGAATACGGGGCATAGGAGTAGGAGAAGAATAAAGGCTGAGTCCTCAGAGTTTTGGCCTGGGCAACCTTAAGCATGGAGTGGCCATCACTGAGCTGGGAAAGGCTGCAGGTAGAGGAGACTGAGGGAAAGAGCAGTTCAGCTTTTCAAATATTAACTGTGAATTGTCTATTTGAAATTTAAATTCTAGACCTAAAATAGGCAGTCCACTAAAAGTAGTATGTAGTTTAGGAGAAGTGTCCTCTCTGTATGATTTGGGATTTATTTACATAAATATGATAGACAAAGCCATGAGATCAGATAAGACTAGATCATTGAGGGAATGCCTGTAAGCACTGAAGGAAATAGGTTCGAAGTGGTAAGACTCAGGTTGCCAAGAGGAAGAAGCAAAGTTTACCAAGAGCAGCCATTCAGTGCCACAGCATTACATCATTAACTCGAATATGTTACTATGAGCATAACATATGGAATTTATCAGGAGTTGTGTTTATTAAACAGTAATCTAGCAAAGACTAATGCAGGTTAACTAAGTCTTAGATACTAAAAATACGGTGTGTGGAAGTCCCAGGTTCAATTCCTGGTCAGGGCACACAGGAGAAGCACCCATCTGCTTCTCCACCCCTCCCCTCTCCTTCCTCTCTGTCTCTCTCTTCCCCTCCCGCAGCCAAGGCTCCATTGGAGTAAACTTGGCCCGGGCGCTGAGGATGGCTCCATGGCCTCTGCCTCAGGCACTGAGGATGGCTCCAGTCGCAGGGGAACAACACCCCAGATAGGCAATGCATCGCCCCCTGGTGGGCATGCCAGGTGGATCCCATTGGGGTGCATGCAGGAGTCTGTCTGTCTGCCTCCCCGCTTCTAACTTTGGAATAATACAACAAAAAATTGTTTGTTAGAATTATACATTGAGGTTCTCTGGCCCTGGGCTTTTCTCTGTTGGTAGATTTTTGATTACTGATTTAGTCTCTTACTAATTATAGTTCTTTTATTTATTTTAGATTTTTAAATTTCTTCATGACTCAGACTTGGTGGGTTATATATTTATAAGGATCTATCCAATTTGTTCTAAATTCTTTGCTACTATCTCTTCCCATCTGAACCTGGATTACTCCTTAGGTCTGACTTTGTGGTTTCTCAAGAGCCCTCCTTAGTAAATCTTTGCTGATAGCTTGATAAGATTCATCAAAGAGGTCATCCAATCTTGTGAGCACTTGCTTTACTAAAATAAATAAATATGTCAAATATTTAAATATATACCTTAAATTTTTGTTAAATTTAAAAGTAAATTTTTGAAGAAATTTCTCCTGTATTAAGTGAGAATCTATATTCTAAATCCCTAAGGAAGAAAAATTATTTAAAAATTGGTTGGAAAGTGGCAGAATTAGAGTAGCTATGGAATGATGGCAGTCTGGGCCAAAGCAAGTGTATGTAGCAATAGCGTGTTTGGTGCCATGCGGGCCCCACAGTTTTGGAGTAAGGAAAGCAGGATGATATTCTTTTACTGAAGTTAACTGACTAACATTTTTTTCCTTTAATAATATAAAATAATTTAAGAGTAGAATAAAGAGTTTGAGGTATCTAATATTTTGTATCACTGTGTTTTCCATTATAAAATTAGGATGTACTCTTTTTTTTTAAGTTCAAGGGGCTTTATATTTGTCAATATTTGTCTAATCAACTCAATTTTTAAAAAACCTTTAAACTGTAGAGTTAGCTTATAGCAAAGAAATGTTATTCCAATAAACTTTCAGATGTGCCTTAAACATTTTAAATTCTCAACCGTCACTGATGCAGAGCAGAATTCTATTATCTCAGAATTAATGCTGTGTTAATAAACAGCATGAACCTCCAAATTATAGTGAGGCAAAATATTTAAAGTTAACTATTGTATTTTTGTCTGGCTTTGTTATCAGGGTAATGCTGGCTTCATAAAATGAGTTAGAAAGTGTTCTCCAATTTTTTGGAAGGGTTTGAGGAATAATAAGAATAATAGTATTAATTCTTTTTTAAATGTTTGATATTTTGGCCCTGGCCAGTTAGTTCAGTAGTTGAGCATCCTAACAAAGCCAGACAAAAATACAACAAAAAAAAAATAAACTATAGACAAATAATCTTGAATAATATTGATATGAAAATCTTCAACAAAGTACTCACAAACTAAATTTAACAGCATATTAAAGGAAATGTATACATCATGACTAAGTAGGACTTGTTTTTGGAATTCAAGGATGGTTCAACATATAAAGGCCAATCAATGTAGCACACCACATTGACAGAATGAAGGGCAAAACTGGGTGACCATTACAATTAATGCATAAAAGACATTTGACAAAATTCAACATACCTGTCATGCTAAAAAAAACCTTTAAAGAAAAAACTAGGAAGAAGGAAACTACTTCAACATAATGGCCAAATACAAAAAGCCTGTGGCTAACATCAGACTCAAAGGTGAAAGACTGAAAGTTTTCCTCTAAGACCAGACAAAGGCATGGGTTCCCACTGTCATCACTTCTATTCAACATAGCACTGGGATCCTAGCCATGGCAATTAGGTAAGAAAAAGATATAAAAGGTATCCACAAAAGAAAGGAAAAAGCACAATTATCTTTTGCCAATGACATAATTTTATATGTAGAAAAATACTAAACATTTCACACACACACACACACACCATATTTACCTAAGTTCTAAGATACTAATCTTGTTGAGTTGCTCTATACACTAGCAATAAGCAATCCAGCTGCTCTCTCTTGAGCATGCCCTCACTTTTCCCCACCCCCTCCTTTACCCAGCACATGCTTTCGCTAAAGTATGCCCAAGCCTTCCCCACTGCTTCCCCCCAGGCATGCATACCCCTGCTTTCCTTCTCCTAAGTTCCAAGAGCCTTTCTTTTGGCTCTGTAACTCATTTCCTGAGCACATGCAACCCAGCTAGTTCATTTTTTCTACCTCTGTGACTTTCTAAATAAATTACTGCTTGTAAAAATAAATAAATAAATAAATAAATAAATAAGCAATCCAGAAAATTAAGTTTTTAAATTTTATTTACAATAATTTCAAAAAGAAAAAAGTACTTATGAATAAACTTAGCCAAGGAGGTAAAAGACTTGTAAACTGACAATGAAACATTCCTGAAAGAAGTTACATAAAACATAAACAAATGAAATGACATCTGTGTTTATGAACTGAAATTTTATGAACTGGAATTAATATTGTTATATATCCATATTACCTAATGTAGTCCTTATCAAAATCTCTAAAAATTCCCAAAGGGCAATTCTTCCAAAAACAGAAAAATGCCATCTTATTATTCATATAGAATCTCAAGCACCCCAAATAGTCAAAATCATCTTAAAAAGAACAAAATTGGAGGTCTCACAGTTCCTAATTTCAAACATATTACAAAGCCATGGTAATCCAAACCCTGTGGTACTAGCATAAAGGCAGCCATGTGGCACAGACCAGTGGTACAGAATAGAGAGGCCGAAGATCAACTCTCATGTATAACGGTCAAATGATACCTGCAAGGACACCAGGACCATGCAATAGAGGCAGGAACGGCCTCTTCAACAAACGGTGCTGAGAAAACAGGGGATCCACATGCAAAAGAATGAAGTTTGACTGACTTTACACCATATACAAATTCAACTCAAAATGGGATAATAAAAACCTAAGCATAATGCCAAAAACCATAAAACTTAGAAGAAAACACAGGGGAAAGTGATCATACATTGGATCTGGGATTAAGTTCTCAGATATGGCACCAAAAGCACAGGCAACAAAAACAAAAAACGAGCAAATGATCGGGGTCAGGGGATGCAATCAGGGCAACACTAGAATCTGTGTAAACACAATAAATTAAATAAAATAAAAAAAACAGGCAAATGAGACTATATCAAACATGAAAAACTTTCAATTTAATGTTATGTATTTTTTTACCACGATTAAAAATATTTTTAAAAAGTTTAGAGCAAAATGGTTTTTATTCCCCAACGATGTGTATATATAAACACTATAGGTTATATCACAACACATAATTGACATGACATATATAATTCATCTCAACTCCTGGCAAACGTAATTGCAGAGCACAATCTGGCCAGCCTGACATTCATAAATATTTTGTATGGATACTACTAATGAGCAGTGGGATGGCTAAAATTAGATATGTAGAGGGGGAATCTTGTTTGGCATTTAATGGAAACAATGTGGCTAAGAATCACATTTTCATAAAGTTCTAAAAACAAAAATAAAAAAATACAAACAAAAAAGCTAATTTGGACTGAAAGAAGAAGGCAGGAAGAATGTAAATACAATAAAATTTATATAATTCAAAATAATACTCTAGAAATTGACATTTAAATACCTATTTTCTCCCCCCCCCCCCCCACACTTTAAATTCTGTTTTGACATTTTTCTAAAATGTAAAACACTTTCTGGCTTCTTTAATCTGAATACCATGAACAAAATTTAACATTCTCTTCATGAGTCAGAATTATTATTTTGAACAACAGGTACCTAACTGTGCTGAAATAAATATACTTGTGCCCTCTGGAGCTATCAAAAGTTTGTGGCTCTTTTCTCACACATTACATAGCACAGAGCACTGTACTTTTTGAGTTCTTATGCTTACTTTTTATGTTCTATTTTCTGTTTTCTTCTTTATTTTGAGCTACCAGTTGTCATATTTTAATTATAAAATAATGGACTTTTGTCTAGAAATGTCTTTTCCCATCTAAGTTATGGTTATAATTGCCTATATACATGGAAACTAGATCACCAAAAAGCAAGTCAAGAGTATATGAAGATTAGAATTAATAAAGAAAGAATAAGAAGGATAAAAACAGTTCATGTTTCCTGAGTCTTTACTCTATGCCCGGCACTGTTCTAAGAACTATACAAGTATTAACACATTTAGTCCTATATATAATCTATTATTAGTTCCACCTTAAGGATGATGAGAAAATTTAGGTACAGACTGCTAAAGTAATTTTCCCAAAGTCACACAGCTAGTAATTGGCAGAGCTAGGATTCAACTCTGGTGGTCTGGCTCCAGAGAGCGTAATGAGTGCTCTGTACAGAGTCTAGCCGTGGAGTAGAATTCCATATACAGGAGCAGATGCTACATTGGTCACTTTGGAGTCTATTTTTATTGTTCAAAGATCTTTATTTTTCCATTCTTGGTTTCAGTCAATATTTCAAATGGATCAGTTTGCTGGGTCATTAAGCTTTAAGTAAGTGAAAGTTATTAATTTTAAAATGTATATATAAAATATATTTTAAGAAACACAGTTGACTCTGACACCTGTTACAAATAAGCCTCTTCCTTCCCAACATAGAGATCTCAGCTCAAATTTTAAAAAAAGAAACATTCATTTCAGAACATACAAGTGGAGTATGTCTTCCATACCTGAATTCCTGAAAACAGAAATGCCTTTGTGTCTAAGGAGAATCATGAGGCCAGTCAACAGATGCTCAGTCCCAATTTAAACTCAGCAAGCATAACAATATAAACCAGGGGTCTTCATGACAGTCCAGGTTGTCACCTCTTACTCTTTGCAAAAACACAGTTCTGCTCTTCTTTGACAGAAGACATACCAAATTCCAGAAAGGATTTTTTGCTATGTTGAATTTGCTGAGCTTTATTCAAAAAGCAGATGGCAACACCACGCAGGCATATAGAAAAACGAAAAGCTTGTTTCTGACAAGATGAAAGAGTGACTGGGTCTACTAGAATATTTTAAAAATACGTCACCTTTTATCTTTCTTTACCCTTTCTATGTAAGTTGTGAAGAAATGCTGTGAAACTTTGAATCTGTTCATTTGGGAGTGGGTTTTGGTGGACTTGGTACTAAAATAGGGTAATTACACTAATATCCAATGGATTTTCTCCACATGTATTTGTGAGTTTATGAAAACAAGAGAAAAACACTCAAACAGAAGAAATCTAAAAGGCCTCCAGGCAATGAGGGTACACACCACCCACATATGTCATCAAACAATGTTCCAGAAAAACAAGAACTCATGAATAACAAATAATGCAGTATTTCACCAAGGAATAAAGAACTACACTGTGTCTCTATTATTCATTAGCTTCCAGAGCCTGGTTTAAAAAGCATGATAGACTAAAGAAAGGTGGGAGGTGAGGAGGTAGAGAAAGGGAATGAGGAGATTTTTTTATGATATAGTTAAGATTTAAAAAGAAACTGTTTTCTATTATTTTTGATATGTTTGTGTTATATTCGGTAGAACCAGTTGTCACAAAGCAGGGCTAAAAGATGACAACACAGCACATTACAATTCTATCAACTAAAGGGTGACAACACAGCACATTACAAGTCTATCAACTAAAGGGCGACAACACAGCACATTACAAGTCTATCAACTAAAGGGTGACAACACAGCACATTACAAGTCTATCAACTAAAGGGTGACAACACAGCACATTACAAGTCTATCAACTCCACACTGCTACAGAGCAAGATGCTTTGTGGGGGTTTGAAACTGACTAAGGAAATGTCTAGAGTATATCCCCTCAACTGAGCAGGACACCTTTCCTAGACCCTTCTACAGAAACAGTCCCAAAAGCTTGATAAACCTAAGTGCATACTATGCTAATACTTTTTAAAAATGAAACACTGTCTTTCACTATACCACAAACTCACTACAATGCATCTATGCTCTACTTTTGACACCCTGGGTTTTTTGCGGTCATAGTTCATGAACACTGGGGACTTCCCTTTCATTCTCTTCCTAATTAAGCTCCTGCTAACTGAACCCCATCTTATGCTATTTGCTGCAGCGACAAAGAGGAACAAAGCCTTGGTCTAGTTCTCAGAAAATTTAAACAAATAATAAAAAAAACAAAATCAGAGCTCTACCCTGATCATAGCTAAAGGGTTTCATCAATGTATGTTTGGTTTTGAGAAGTCCATCTTTTGACATTTTTCTAGAATCAATTGTTTGTTAAAACACAAACTGCTGTACTAAGAACAGACATTCATAGGATACATATAATATGACTTCAATTTTAAAATATTTAAAAACATAAAACTTTTATAAAGTACTGATTAAGGATATATACATATGTAAAACTATAATGAATAAAAGTGATAAACATAAAAGTCAGGATAAGGATCACCTGTTGGTAGGTCAGATGGGTATAGGGTGAAGGAAGAACATATAGGGGATTTTTTATGATACTGGTAACAATCTTTTTCAAGTTGGATAGTGGTACAATCTTCTTCACTGCAATATCCACAATACCTAGCACAGTGCCTGGCATATAGTAGGTACTCAATAAATATTACTGAAATGAGGAAAGAAAAGAGGGAAGGAAAATGTCTTTAGTTTCTGGCTATGATACATTACCTAATGCAGGTGAAGTTCCCACCTCAAACAATTAGAACATGTGAATAAAATGAATTAATGAAGGAAGGAAGGAAGGAAGGAAGGAAGGAAGGGAGGGAGGGAGGGAGGGAGGGAGGAAGGAAGGAAGCTTAACTGCTGAATTGAGTTTAGGACCTTCCAAGGATAAAGGGTCCCAATAAACATCTAAGATTCTCGGTGACCACCTAGAATACTATACCCTAAAAGTAAGAGTGAATAAGAAGTAGTTTGAGCCTTTCATAGACTACTGTCCATCTTTGGGACAGCTCAAGTACTGATTGGATGAATGTGATCTGTTTCTATCAGGTTACTCATCAGAGATAGGGTAAAACCTGTATGGAAGAAGGTAATGCATCCAGAATCACTATAACAACACCATGTCTGGCACACAATTATAAATTACCAAACACACGAAGAAAATAAAAAAACCTGACAGTATAAACTATCAACAAATGAGCAGGAATTCAAGTTACTGACACAGATTTTCTAACTATAACCAATATGTCATTCCTTGTGCTATACTTATGAATCTATACTTTTAGGTACTGTTTTTTATTTCAATAAAAATACAAAATTAAGATACCACATTTCTGCCTCCTTCCCCTCCCCCCCAAAAAATCTTTTAGCTCCCTTTTCTTTTACCTATCATAGAAATGTTATAATTTTTCTGATTTATTTGAAAGAATGATTCCATTTTTGCTGGTATAGAAGAGCTCCAGTACTAATTTTGAAGAAAAAGGGTCTAGACATCGAAAATAATTATATAAAAAATTATGTAAAACTCAGAATGTGTTTGCATGCACTCAGTACTTGGCTGCCTCTCAAGTATTTAGAATTGGAATGCACATTTGCATTTCCCCAGTGAAATTTTAGAGGGATTTTCAATTGTAATTAACAAATCAGCTAAAGAATAAAGGGCATAGGTCTAAACCAAAAGCCAAGGACTACCCTGCCTATTAAATGCTAACTCAGAACTAAGTGCTATATTCTCAAGTGGCACTGGGCTTTACTTTTATCATGAGGAAAAAAATAATTATCACAAAGAAAATTATTTTAATTGGTATAATTGTTATCATTTTAGGTTGAAGACTTTAAAAACAGTTTATCTTATTCTAAAAAGTTTCAAGATGCATAAATATCTTTAGTTCATTACTGTACCATAAAAAATATTTTTTCTTTTAGAATTAGGAAAAATTCTGAGTAAACAATAACATAAACATGTTTTAAATTACTTTAAGAATATATATATATTTTAATTTATTAAATTTAATGCAGTGACATTGAAAAATCAGGGTACATATGTTGAGAGAAAATATCTCTAGATTATTTTGACATTTGATTGTGCTGTATACCCCTCCCCCAAAGTTAAATTGTCTTCTGTCACCTTCTATCTGGTTTTCTTTGTGCCCCTCCCCTCCCCCAACCCCTCTCTCCTTCACCCCATCCCCCCTCCCCCCACCCTCCACCCCTGTTGCCATCACATTCTTGTTCATGTCTCTGAGTCTCATTTTTATGTCCCTTCTATGTATGGATTCATCTTAGTTTTTTTTCTGATTTACTTATTTCACTCCGTATAATGTTGTCAAGGTCCATCCATGTTATTGTAAATGATCCGATGTCATCATTTCTTATGGCTGAGTAGTATTCCATAGTATATATGTACCAAAGCTTTTTAATCCACTCGTCCTCTGACTGACACTTGGGCTGTTTCCAGAAGTTCGCTATTGTGAACAATGCTGCCACAAACATGGGGGTGCATTTCTCCTTTTGGAGCCGTTCTATGATGTCCTTGGGGTATATTCCTAAAAGTGGGATAGCTGGGTCAAAAGGCAGTTCGATTTTCAGTTTTTTGAGGAATCTCCATACTGTTTTCCACAGTGGCTGCACCAGTCTGCATTCCCACCAGCAGAGCAGGAGGGTTCCTTTTTCTCCACATCCTCGCCAGCACTTATTCTGTGTTGTTTTGTTGATAAGCGCCATTCTGAATGGTGTGAGGTGATATCTCATTGTGGTTTTAATTTGCATTTCTCTAATGATTAGTGATGTTGAGCATTTTTTCATATGCCTATTGGCCATCTGTATGTCCTCTTTGGAGAAGTGTCTATTCATCTCTTTTGCCCATTTTTGGATTGGGTTATTTGTCTTCCTGGTGTTGAGTTTTACAAGTTCTTTATAAATTTTGGTTATTAACCCCTTATCAGACGTATTGTCAAACATGTTCTCCCATTGTGTAGTTTGTCTTTTTATTCTGTTCTTGTTGTCTTTAGCTGTGCAAAAGCTTTTTAGTTTGATATAGTCCCATTTGTTTATCCTGTCTTTTATTTCACTTCCCTGTGGAGAAAAATCAGCAAATATATTGCTCCGAGAGATGTCCGAGAGCTTACGGCCTATGTTTTCTTCTAAGATGCTTATGGTTTCACGGCTTACATTTAAGTCTTTTATCCATTTTGAGTTTATTTTTGTGAATGGTGTAAGCTGGTGATCTAGTTTCATTTTTTTGCAGGTAGCTGTCCAATTTTCCCAACACCATTTGTTAAAGAGGCTGTCTTTACTCCATTGTATTTCCTTACCTCCTTTGTCAAATATCAGTTGTCCATAGAACTGTGGGTTTATTTCTGGGTTCTCTGTTCTGTTCCATTGATCTATATGCCTGTTCTTATGCCAGTACCAGGCTGTTTTGAGTACAATGGCCTTGTAGTATAACTTGATATTAGGAAGTGTGATACCTCCCACTTTATTCTTCTTTTTTAAGATTGCTGAGGCTATTCGTGTTACCTTTTGGTTTCATATAAATTTTTGGAATATGTGTTCTATATCTTTGAAGTATGTCATTGGTATTTTAATTGGTATTGCATTGAATTTATAGATTGCTTTGGGTAATATAGACATTTTAATGATGTTTATTCTTCCTAACCATGAGCATGGTATATGCTTCCACTTGTTTGTATCTTCCTTGATTTCTTTTATCAATGCTTTGTAATTTTCCAAGTACAAGTCTTTAGTCTCCTTGGTTAAGTTTATTCCTAGGTACTTTATTTTTTTGGTTGTAATTGTGAAGGGGATTGTTTCCTTAATTTCTCTTTCTGACTGTTCATTGTTGGTGTATAAAAATGCCTCTGATTTCTGAGTATTAATTTTATATCCTGCCACTTTGCTGAATTCATTTATCAGGTCCAGTAGCTTTTTGACTGAGACTTTAGGGTTTTCTATATACAATATCATATCATCTGCATATAATGATAGTTTTACTTCTTCTTTTCCAACTTGAATGCCTTTTATTTCTTCTTCTTGTCTGATTGCTGTGGCTAGGACTTCCAAGACCATGTTAAATAAGAGTGGTGAAAGGGGGCACCCCTGCCTTGTTCCTGATCTTAAGGGTATTGCTTTTAATTTTTGCCCATTGAGTATGATGTTGGCTGTGGGTTTCTCATAGATGGCTTTTATCATGTTGAGGTATGTTCCCTATATTCCTACTTTGCTGAGAGTTTTGTTCATGAATGGGTGCTGGATTTTATCAAATGCTTTTTCTGCATCTATTGAAATTATCATATAATTTTTTTCCTTCTTTTTGTTTATGTGATGAATCACATTGATTGATTTACGAATATTGTACCAGCCTTGCCTCCCTAGAATAAATCCCACTTGATCATGGTGTATGATTTTTTCCATATATTGTTGGATCCGGTTTGCTAATATTTTGTTGAGGATTTTAGCATCTATATTCATCAGAGATATTGGCCTATAATTTTCTTTCTTTGTGTTGTCTTTGCCTGGTTTTGGAATCAGAATTATGCTCACCTCATAAAAGGAGCTTGGAAGTCTTCCTTCCTCTTGAATTTTTTGAAATAGTTTGAGAAGGATAGGAGTTAGTTCTTCTTTGAATATTTGGTAGAATTCCGTTGTGAAGCCATTGGGCCCCGGACTTTTCTTTGTTGGGAGTTTTTTGATAACTGTTTCGATCTCATTTGTTGTAATCGGTCTGTTTAGGTTTTCTGATTCTTTCAGATTGATTTTTGGAAGATTGTATGTTTCAAGGAATTTGTCCATTTCATCTAGGTTGTCTAGTTTTTTGGCATACAGTTCTTCATAGCATTTTCTTACAATATTTTGTATTTCTGTTGTGTCAGTTGTTATTTCTCCTCTCTCATTTCTAATTTTATTTATTTGAGTCCTTCTCTCTTTTTCTTGGTGAGTCTACTTAAAGGTTCATCAATCTTGTTTACCTTTTCAAAGAACCAGCTCCTAGTTTCATTGATCCTCTGTATTGTTTCTTTAGCCTCTATGTCATTTATTTCTGCTCTGACCTTTATTATTTCCTTCCTTCTACTACATTTGGGCTTTACTTGCTGTTCTTTTTCTAATTCTTTTAGATGCAGGGTTAAGTTGTTTATTTGAGCTTTTTCTAGCTTCTGAAAGTGTGCCTGTAGTGCTATGAACTTCCCTCTCAGCACTGCTTTCTCTGTGTCCCATAAATTTTGAGTTGTTGTATGCTCATTGTCATTCGTTTCTAGGAATTTTTTTATTTCTTCTTTGATCTCATTCTTAATCCATTCATTATTTAACACCCTGCTATTTAGTTTCCATGTGTTTGTGAATTTTTGAGCTTTTCTGTTGTGGTTGATTTCTAGTTTCATGCCGTTGTGATCAGAGAAAGTGCTTGATATGATTTCAGTCTTCTTAAATTTGTTGAGAGCACTTTTGTGCCCTAACATGTGGTCTATCCTAGAGAATGTACCATGAGCACTTGAAAAGAATGTATATTCTGCTGCTTTAGGGTGAAAGGTTCTGAAGATATCTATTAAATCGAGTTGATCTAGTGTTTTCAATAAGTCTGCTGTTTCTTTGTTAATTTTCTTTCTTGAGGATCTATCTAGTGATGTTAGTGGGGTATTGAAATCCCCTACTATTATAGTATTGCTGTTGATCTCACCCTTTAAATCCATCAAAGTCTGTTTTATATATTTGGGTGCTCCTATATTGGGTGCATAGATATTTATAATAGTTATATCTTCCTGTTGGATTACTCCCTTTATCATTATGTAGTGGCCTTCTTTATCTCTTACTATATCCTTTGTTTTAAAGTCCAATTTGTCTGATATAAGTATTGCTACCCCTGCTTTTTTTTCATTTCCGTTTGCGTGAAATGTTTTTTTCCATCCTTTTACCTTCAATCTATGTGTGTCTTTTGTTCTAAGGTGTGTCTCTTGTAGACAACATATGTATGGGTCCTGTTTTCTTATCCATGCAGCTACCTTATGTCTTTTGATTGGATCATTTAATCCATTTACATTTAAGGTTATTATTGATATGTAGTTGTTTATTGCCATTTTCTTCTTTAAAGGTGTATTCCTTTTTTTGCTATATTCTTTTCCCACTTTGATCTGTTTACAACAGGCCCCTTTACATTTCCTGCAGCATTAGTTTGGTTGTAATGAATTCCTTGAGTTGTTTTTTTGTCTGGGAAGCTTTTTATTTCTCCTTCAATTTTAAATGATAGCCTTGTTGGATAAAGTAGTCTTGGTTGTAGGTTTTTGTTCTGCATTACTTTGAATATTTCTTGCCATTCCCTTCTGGCCTCAAGTGTTTCTGTTGAGAAGTCAGATGTCATCCTTATGGCGGCTCCTTTGTAGGTGATAACTTTTTTTTTCTCTTGCAGTTTTTAATATTTTCTCTTTATCACTTAGCTTTGGTATTTTAATTATGATGTGTCTTGGTGTAGGTTTCTTTGGGTTTCTCTTTAATGGAGTCCTCTGTGCTTCTTGGACTTGTGAGAGTTTCTCTTGCATTCATTTAGGGAAATTTTCAGCTATGATATGATTTAACAACATCTCTATTCCTTTTTCCTTTTCTTCTTCTTCAGGAACCCCTATGATGCGGATGTTATTTCTCTTCATGTTGTCACAGAGCTCTCTAAGAGTTTCCTCTGACTTTTTGAGTCTCTTTTCTCTTTTCTTCTCTGCTTTCATGCCTTCATTCCAGTTGTCCTCTAACTCGCTGATTCGATCCTCTGTTCTATCTATCCTGTTTTTAATTCCTTCCATTGTGGTCTTTATTTCTGATATTGTATTTGTCATCTCGGACTGATTCATTTTTATACTTGCTATTTCTTTATTTAGGTTTTCAAACTGCCCCTCCATTGTTGTTCTAAGATCCCTAAGCATCCTTACAATCATTATTTTGAACTCCGCATCTGGAAGTTTGATTATTTCCATATCAGTCAGTTCATCTCCTGAAGGTTTCATTTGGATTGCACTTTTTTGTCTTCTCTTTTTTGTTGTTTTGTCTGTAGAGTTGGTTGAGTCTAGGCTTGGTGTTGTCTGACTCCAGTTTTCAGTTGTGTTATTTCTAGGTCTTCTTGGGTTGGTATCAGCTATTATTTGTAATCCACTTTCGGATTTGGGCAGCTTTGAAGTCTTGATTTGTTTGTTTTCTTAACAGGTGATAGTCTTGTTAACTGATCTCAGCAGGGGGCTTCCTTGAAACTGTATCCAGGAATGTGATGGGTGTAACCTGAGACTCTGAAGGTCTCTTCCACCAACTAATCTCACTGGGGGCAGGGTTTTTTTCTCAGCTTCAGTAGGGGGAGGTGTATCTCAGATCTCCATGGAGACCTGAGTTACTGCCCCTCCTCCCCACTTCTTGTTTTCAGCTGTGTCTTGTTGCGCTGATTGGAGCTGGATAGATGTCCGAAGATCTCTGATCCGGAAGCACTTCAGCTCTGTTTTGTGAAAGGTTCAGTCCCTCCCCCAGCTATGGCCACCTCCAGCATGAATGAGTCAGCTTTTTTATTTCGTTTCCTACATTCCTTATCCCCTCACAGTCTGTCCCTCTCCCTGTCCTTTCCACTTGGGAGATAAGCTGGTCTTTTCAACCTACCTCGCTCCCTGGTCACCAGGTAAGTGGCTGTGAGCAGTGGTTTCTGTTCTTTTTCCTATGTGAGATCCCCTTTGGGCTCTCAGCCTCACCCCCCACCCCTCCGTTCCTGTAAGCAGAGGAGATTCAGGCACTCCTTACCAGGATTATTGTGTCTTCCTCTTTGCTCCTTGGTTTTTGAGAGCTGTTCTTGCAGTTCAGAGTTGGTTTTTCATGCTGATTTTTTCTAAATTGATTTGTATTCCAGTTTGGTGGTTAGAGCTGGGCATCTGTGCGTCCGCCTACTTGCTGCCATCTTGGACCTCCTCCAAGAATATATATTTTTATGCACAGTAAAATATTGGTTTTAAGCCTTCTTTACTTTATCATTAGAAGAGACTCTTCTAAATAATCTCTGTAGTATAACATTTGAAGTCCTATACATATTTTTTAAAGTCATAGACTTTTAACATACTTTCTCTTACCTGCTACAGTTCATCTATTTCTGATTGACAAAAATATTTGGATGAAAATATAAAGTAACTATGTCATATTAGCATTCTTGATATCTGTGAGTGGGAATGTCAACTACACTGCTCACAAAAATTAGGGGATATTTTATTGCTTCATATTCATTTTTAAATATCCCCTAAATTTTGTGAGCATTATATAATTAATATGCACCTTACACCTTAATCTACTTTAAAATGTAGATTTTTTAAAACAGAAAAAAGAAATGATTCAACAAAACACACACAGTTCAGAAAAGAAAGGTCTCCAGGAACACTGATGAGCTCTTTAGAGTACCATTTTGACTACAGATTCAGAAAAAAAAAATCCATTTGAGAGCACAAGGGGTGATGATTAGCACTAGGAGTTTAAAAAATTTAAAGTACCCTCATTTCCTTTTTGAGTCTCCTGCAGTGGCTAATCAAGGAATATATAGAAGCCATGAGTATGGACTTCACAATATAATTTTTTATGATTTTCATTAAAACTGAATTGATTATTTTATTTTATAAATCTTTATATAATGTATTATATGCTAGGCATTATTTTAAAATACTTTACTAATATTAATTCATTTAATCCTCAGCAAACCAGTGAGCTAAATATGATTGATTATCATTATCCTCATTTTATAGATGAGGAGACTGAGGTAGAGAGGTTAAATAATTTGTGTCAGATCAGATATCTAACAAGTGGAAGATGGAATTTTATTTGTTTTTTTAAAGACTTTATTCATTTTAGAGAAAAGAGAGAGAGTGAGGGACAAGGCGGGAGGAGCAGGAAGCATCAACTCCTATATTTGCCTTGAACTCTCAAAGCCACAGTTTTAAACTGGTGACCTCAGCATTCCAGGTTGATAGTTTGTCCACTGTGCCACCACAGGTTAGGCTGGAAGAGTAGAATTTTAGATTAGATAAACAGAATGCCCAGTCATACTCATTAAATGTTAGCACACATACTGGCCCTCGTCAGTTAGTTCAGTTGGTTGGAGTATTGTCCTGATATGCCAATGTTGTGGGTTTCATCCCCGGTCAGGGCACATGCAAGAACTAACCCATAAATGCATGAATAAGTGGAACAACAAAAGGATGTTTTGCTCTCCCCACCCTTCTTCCTTTTTAAAAATCATTAAAAAATAATTTAATGTTAGCACACATTGCAATCATCATCATTGAAGTGATAGTAAATATACCAGAAGATAAAAGCTGACATTGAAAAGATGATTGGTTAATTAAAAATAAAATAAAATATAGGGTACTAAATTCAATCACAAAAAATAGCCACATATGTTGCCTAATTAAAATAAAGCTGACCCCAAAATAATAAAACAACCTTTGACTGCATTAATCCTAATTAATTAATCTAGAATGAATAATCATACAGAAATTGATTATAAATTTCATATTTATAATCTCAGTTGCAAGATACTACCATCAAATTAAAGAGATATAAAAGGGAACAATGCTCCACCCCGTAAAAAGATCCCATGTTTCAGCTATATGTTGTATATATGAGGCACACTTTAGATTCAAACACAAACAGGTTGGATGCAGCAAGACAGAAAAAAATATACCATGAAAACAGTAAGCAAAAGAGAACTGGTGTTGCTAAACATTATCAGATATTGTATAATTTAAAACAAAGGTTGGTGTAGAGACAAATATGGACAATTTATAAGGATAAAAAGGTCAATCCATAGAGAAGATACAACAATTATCAACATGCATGCACCTAAAAACAGCTCCAGAATATATTAAGCGAAAACTGACAAAATTGAAGAAAGAAATAAAAAATTCAACAATAAGAGGCTGACTAGTGGTAGTGCAGTGGATAGAGCATCAACCCCAGAATCTGAGGTCCCCAGTTTGAAAACCTGAGATCACCCACAACAGTGCAGGCTCACTGGCTTGAGTCCAGGTTTGCCAGCTTGAGCATGGGGTCACCAGCTTGAGTGCAGGATCAATGACATGATCCCAAGGTTGCTGGCTTGAACAAAGGGTTACTGGCTTGCTTGAGCCCCTTGGGTCAAGGCACCTAGGAGAAACAATAAATAAACAAAGTGAAACAACTACGAGTTGATGCTTCTCATCTCTGTCCTCCCTGTCTCTCTTTCTCTTAAAAAAAATCAACAATAGAAGACTTCACCATTCCCCTTTCAATAATGATAAAAAAAATGAGATGGAAAATAAGACTTGAACAACATTATAAACCAAATAGATCTATCATCTAGAAAACATTCTATCCAACAACAGCAGAATACATATTCTTTTCAGGTGCACACAGGGAACATTGTTCAAGATAAAACATATGTTAGGCCATAAAACGAGTCACAATAAATTTAAAAGAATTAAAACTATAAAAATATCTTCTATGACCAAAATGGAATGAAATAAAAAAAATCAGTAAAGCAAAAATGTGAAAATTCAAAAATAAGTAGAAATTAAACAACACACTCAAAGAAAATATGAAGTAGGTATGTTGAGACGAATAAAAGTGAAAACACAACATACCCAAACTTAGAGGATATACTGAGCACAGCGTATTGTGGAACATTTATAGTTGTAAAATGGCTACATTAAAAATAAAGATTTCAATTTAATAACCTAAACTTGTAACTTAAGAAACTAGAAAAGCAGAGGAAATTAAACACAGAAAAAGCAAAAAGAAGGAAATAATAAATATTAGAGTAAAAATAAATCAAACAGAATTTTTTAAAAATAGAAAAAAATCAATGAAACTAAAAGTTGGTTCTTTGAAAAGATCAACAAAATGAACAAAACATTAGCTAGATTGAATCAAACCAAATAGAAGCAGACTCATAGATACAGAGAATAAACTGATGGTTGCCAGAAAGGAGGATAATTGAGGGGCTGAATAAAAAAGTGAAGGGATTAAGAAATACAAATTGGTAGTCACAAAAACAGTCATAGATGTGTAAAGTACATAGGGAATAGAGTCAATGATATTGTAATAACTATGCATAGTGCCAGGTGGGTGCTTGAAATAGTGGGGGGATGACTTTGTAAAATATATGAGTGTCTAACCACTATGCTGTATAATATTGAATGCAAACTGTAATTGAAAAATTAAAATCAAAGAGAAGACTGAAACTAGCAAAATAAAAAAATGAAAGAGGAAACATTACTACCAACTTTACAGAAATAAAAAAAATTATAAGGAAAACTATGAACAAGTGTACACTAACATAGAAAGCCTAAATAAAGTGGAAAAATTCCTAGGAAAAAGAAACTACCAAAACTGACACACACAAAAAAGAAAATCTAAGTAGACCTATAACAAGTAAAGAGATTAGATTAATAATCAAAAAAACTATACACAATGAAAAGCATAAACTGAGATGGCTTTAATCATAAATTATACCAAACCTTTAGAGAAAAATGAACACCAATCCTTGACAATCACCTTTAACTATTAGAAGATGAGAAAAATACTTCAAAACTTATTTTTCTAAAACTAGTATTAGCCTGAAACCAAAATCAGACAACACAAGAAAATAAAAACATATAACAATATCTCAGTATACAGATACCACAATCTCTCAGAATAGTACCAAATTAAATTCAGCAACATATAAAGAGGAGTTTATAATATGTGATTTCTTCCAGGAATGCAAAGTTGGCTTAAGTTACGAAAATCAATGTAATGCACTATATTAATAAAATAAAGATACAGATCATCTATTCTCATCAATAAATATAGAAAAACATTTGGCAAAATTAAATATCATGAAAAAAGCAAAAAAAAGAAAACAACCAAAAACTAGAAATATAAAGAAACTCTATCAATATGATAAAAGATATCTATTAAAAATCCACATCATTCTTAATGGTGAAAGACTGAAAGCTTTCTGCTTAGATCAGAAACACAGCACTTCCACTCATCATTTATTAGAAGTTCTAGCCAGGCTGATTAGGTGAGAATAAAATCAAATGAAATAAAATAAAATAGGCCCTGGCCGGTTGGCTCAGTGGTAGAGCTTTGGCCTGGCGTGCGGAGGACCCGGGTTCGATTCCCAGCCAGGGCACATAGGAGAAGCGCCCATTTGCTTCTCCACCCCCCCTCCTTCCTCTCTGTCTCTCTCTTCCCCTCCCGCAGCAAGGCTCCATTGGAGCAAAGATGGCCCGGGCGCTGGGGATGGCTCCTTGGCCTCTGCCCCAGGCGCTAGAGTGGCTCTGGTCACGGCAGAGCAATGCCCCGGAGGGGCAGAGCATCGCCCCCTAGTGGGCAGAGCGTCGCCCCTGGTGGGCATTCCGGGTGGATCCCGGTCGGGCACATGTGAGAGTCTGTCTGACTGTCTCTCCCCGTTTCCAGCTTCAGAAAAATACAAAATAAAATAATAATAAAAAAAATAAAATAAAATAAAATAAAAGGCATCCAGATTGAAAAGGAAAAAGTCAAACTATCTCTATTTGCAGTAGACATCATCTGTATTTAAAAAATCCTAAAGAAACAAACAAAAAATGCCTAGTAGAACTAATAAACAAATTCAGCAAAGATACAAATTTATTTTAAAAATCATTTATAATAGTTTCTAAAAGAATAAAATACTTAAAAATAAATATAATAAAAAAGTATAAAATTTGTATTCTGAAAACCAAAAAACATTGTTGAAAAAATATTAAAGACATTAATAAAAGGAACATTCCATATTTATGGTTTAGAATATTTAATACTGTTAAAATGGCAATACCACACAAACTGATCTACAATGCAAATCCTACCAAAATCAGGGCTATCTTTTTTTTTTTTTTTTAAGAATTGACAAGCTGATTGCTTAAAATTCATAGGAAAATTTGAGGGTCCCAAAATAGTCAAAACAATCTTGAAAAATAACAAAGTAAGAAGACCCATATTTCTTGACTTCAAACTTACTAGAAAGCTACTGTAATCAAGATAGTAGGGTAGTAAAAAAGAAAGAGAACATAAAAAAAGAAAACATAACAAAAAGGAAATAAAGAAAAAGATAGTGTGGTAGTGTATATTGATAAACATATAGTATCAATGAAATAAAACTGAAGAGTCAAAAATAAAGCATTACATTCATAGTCAACTGATTTTTTTTTAATAGGCTGCCAATATAATTCAAAGGGGAAAATAAAGTTTTTTCAATACATGGTGCTCTGGTAACTCAATATTCATGTGCAAAAGAATAAAGTTACATTTCTACCTCATACCATGCACAAAAAATTAACTCAAAAATGAATCTAAATGTAAGCTTAAAACTATAAAAATCTTAAAAGAAAATGTAGGAGTAAATCTTCAGGTCCTTGGATTTTGAAATGTATTATACCAAATCTTGGTATGATACCAAAAGGATAAAAAATAGAAGAAAATTAAATTGAATTTCATCAAAATTAAAATTTTTCATGCTTCAGAAAATATCAAGAAAGTAAAAATGGCCCTGGCTGGTTAGCTCAGTTGGTTACGAGTGTCATTCTGAAATGACAAGGTTGGGCAGGTTTGATCTCCAGTCAAGGCACACATGGGAAGCAACCAAAAAAAAAAAAAAAAAGAAGAAGAGGAAGAAAAGAAAAGTGTAAAAAGGAAAAGAAAGGAAGGAAGGAAAATGCATTATTCAGTGCAACAATGAATGCTTCCCTTCTTCCCCCTCTTCTCTCTCCCTGCCTCTCTCAAAAAAAAAAAAAAAAAAAAAAAGTAGAAACACAACTCGCAGAATAGGATAAAGCAATTGCAAATCATATACATATCTGATGAGGAAATTGTATCTAGAAGATATGAGAATTCTAGCAACTCAACAATAAAAGAAAATAACCCAATTAAAATATGGGAAATGAATATGAATCGACATTTCTCCAAAGAACATATACAAAAGGTCATTAAGCCCCAAAAAGATGCTCAACATTATTAGTCATGAAGAAAATGCAAACTGAAACCACAATGTGGTACCACTTCACACCTACTAGGATAACTATAATCTAAAAGACAGTAGCAAATGTTGGCAAAAGTGTGCAGAAATTGGAACCCTCATACCTTGCTGGTGAAAATGTAAAATGTGATCACTGTGGAGAAAACTTCGGGGTCCCTCAAAAAGTTAAAAATAGAGTTACTATCTGATCCAGCAATTCCACTCCTAGGTATATACCCAAGAGAAGTGATAAATCCACAGAGATGGAAAGTAGATTTCAAAGTCTGGGGAGAGAAGGGAATGAGGTATAACTGCTAACAGCTATAAGATTTCTTTTTGGAGTCACAAAAATGCTCCAGAATTAGATAGTAGTGATTGTTTTAAACTCTGTAAATATACCAAAAACCACTGATTACACATTTTTAGGAAAAAAAATAATTAAAAAAAAAGGAAATAAAAGAATGACCAGGATGACATTACAGAAGTTATATTTGGAGAAACCAGAAATATTTAGTCCAGAGAGAAGAAATGACTCACTGAAGATATAAATACTGTATAAAACATTTTAAAATCACATAAAATTATTAATATCTGCATTGTGCAGATATAGTGACATATTTTTCTAATTATCTCTAAATCAGCCAAAGATAGCTCCTGTATATTGGTTTTATGGTGCACTTCTTTACATCAGGCTCACTAATAGCTCAAAACCCACCATCACCAAACTCAAATTTTTATACAGCTAGTGCTCGACTTACGACCACGATTGGTACTGACAGACCAGTCATAACACAATTTGGTTGTAAGTTGAGTAGGCTATATGTACAGTACTGTGAAATGATGTTATAAAAATCTTTAAGTCATATTTTATCATAATTTTTTATTGTTATATATCATAATTTTCTTTGTTCATTTTATGCCATTTGTATCATCTCTACACCATTTTGTTTCTTATTTTTACATTTGTCAGATTTAAGTAAAACACTGCATTACCAGTACAACTGCTTTAATATTTGCAAAACATACAAAATTACAAAATACAGGTGCATACAAAAATACAAAATACAGGTGTAAAAAATACCATAGGAAACATTTTCCCAATTGCAAAACATATCAAAATATATAAACATGTACGAAACATTTTATTGGCCACTAGTGCTTGGCTGCAGATCGTTGATGTCATCATCTGAGGCAGCAGTTGGGGTTACTGGAGTTGTTTTTTTCATAAACATGGTGAGCTTTGTCTGAATTGTATGTTTCTTTTTTTCTTCATAAATTTCACGATACGGACAAAACACATTGTGTGCCATCCGTTCAATCCTTGCAAATCGTTCGATGTTTGGGTCCATTGCTTCAAAATGTGTAAGAAGTTTATTCAGTAAAGATAAACCTTCTGATAATCCCTTGGTGGTGAACTTTCTTTCTGGCTTCTCCTCTTCTTTCTCTGCTTCTCTTCTTTCTTTTCCATCACTCTTTCTTCTTCCAGTTCAATTAGCTCTTCATTTGTAAGTTCCCCAGATTCTTTGTCTAGCAACTCTTTGACATCTTCCATTTCACACTCCAAAGAAAGGTCTTTAGGGGTTTGATGAAAAATATCCAAGACACAAAACACAGATTGCTGTCCTGAGTCTGGGATAACAGTTGAAATCGTGCAGGCGGAGATGGTAGTGCTGTTGGAAGCTGGTCCGCACTGTTGTACGCCCAGCTGGGCAACGCTTGTGCTGCCAGACGTGGCACAGTTGTAGCTAGCGATTATGATCGTAAAGTCGAATGGTCATAAGTTGCATAGGTCATAAGTTGATCAACACCTGTACATCCAACCACTTTAAATATTGATCAAGTAAGCCATTTAGAACCTGCTTGCTTTGCATACCCTGCAACAATTGCTAGCCATAATGAAAGCAAATCCTGGGGCTATTAAAAAAAATCCCAAGCCTCTACTGCCCTTCAGCCACTGACCCAGAAACCCCTCATTTTGTACTGAGTGATATCACCTACACACATAAACCCCGTCTCCAATTCCCCTTTTCCAGGGGTTCTCTTGATTTCTTACCCTTGTGAGTGAGGATCCTGCCCCCATCAGACTCTAGAAGGTCAGTTGTGGGGGACTTCCCTTCTCATGCAACCTGCCCAAGAGCCACTCAAATAAAACACATTTGTGTTTTTTTTCTTTGATCTGTCCCCAAGTCCTCCAACTCACCACAAAGAGGTTACACCTTTTGATTGAAACCATGTTTTGGCTCAGTATAAGAGAATGTCCAATAGTAAAAGGTGCCTAAATACAAATATGCAGTGAGTTGTCTGTCCTAATAAGTATTCATGCTTTGGTGGACAACCTCTCATCAAAGATGATCTGAAAAAGAAACAGCAGCTAGATGAATGGTTTAGACTAGACGCATGTTTGTATAACTCCCAACCTGATTTTTCTAATTCTAGAAAATAATTCATGACCAAAATATTTTCCATTTTGGATTGGTATTTCACTAGTATATCCAAATAATTCAATTTAACTATAATCAACAGCTTGTTTTCAACTAGAAAATGAGGAAGATCCAATATTTGAAAAATGACAGAGTATAATTCACCAATTATTATTACGGGTTCCTATAAATAATGCTAAACTTCATAAGGAGAACATTCTGGTGATTTCTAACAATCTGTTAGCACAAAACGGTATTATAATTCCAACAATAATAGATAAAAACTACATTTGTTAAGTGTAAATAAATACTATGAGCCTATTAAAGAAATAATAATTAGTCATCAATATTAGTTAATTATACCATTTTCTTCTTATATAAATGAATTTATATTTGAGATTAAAAACATAAAATGAAGATGATTATAACTTTTAAATAAAATAATTGTTAAATGCTCACTATGTATTTTAACATGAGAATAACAAGGTAAGAAAATATTCAATTACTTACAATAAAATATATACTAATTTCCCAGATAGAGCCTAGGTCAATGTAGGAATCTGAAGCAAGATATTCAGGGGTTTTCAAAAACGTAAGCATTTTTGTATTGAAGTAAAATTTGCTATTTTGTAAGCCTGCAAAGATAAACTAGACATTGGAAAATCACCACTTTACCTGGACGTTGGTGAACCACCACTTCAACATATTTGAGCCTTCCTGTAGAGGAAAATTTCATCATTTAATAGTGAGGGAAGATCCTCACTATAAGATATGTAGAGGCAGATGTTCAAAGCTCTGAATGTTATATATTTAGTTTTAGCTATGGTACCAACTTCAATTATTAAAAATCAGTAATGAAAATCTTTAGTGATTTAAAACTGAAAACTTGGCCTCTGTTTTATGCGAGAGTTAACAGTTCTAATTAGGCTAAATCCAATATACAAAAGTGAGAAGTAGGGCAGAATTAATCACTGCAAAGCACCACTTTTTAAATACCAAGTGCTACAGAAATGTTAAATAACAGGCTTGAGTGCTACTTAACTAACTATTAGATAAGAACTGAATTTTCCTGGAGAACAAAGTACTCAACAGCAGAAATCTATTTCCTCTAAGTTGTAGATAGTTGTCGTCATTACTGCTTTTGCAGAATTTTAACAAGGTTGTTTACTTGTAGAAGTAATAGATATTATTACAACAACACTGTAATACTAAGAACAAAAAAATAGAAGCAAAACTGCAAAATATTAGCTTAGAAACAACCATTTCAGATGACCTCTTATCTTCTTTCTAGTCCTGTATATATAATATTGCATATCTTTATCTATTTCTTTGAGCCATGTTCAATAGTAAGAACACTTCAGGAAGAATCAGGAAAGTAATATAAAGTAGCTGTTCAATTGTTTCCTTAAATAACAAAAACATGGATCAGAGACATCAGATACCAATAACCAAATTCAGTGGCTTCTAACACAGTGTAAAATTACACTATTAGTCAGATTTATCCTCTTAGAAAAGAAAGAGATCTCTTGAACTTGTGCCCTTATGCTGCGACAAGCATCAGTAATGGCCAGGTAGGCTTATTAGGATGTATATAATTCAAGCTTTTGATATTCAGGTAGACTCTGATGATTGAAAAACAGAAGCAACTGATCAGCAAAGCCATAGTTGCCTCTTATTTTAATACTATAAGTGTATTAAAATAATAGCATAAACATATGAAAAAAAGTCTCCTTTACAAAAAAAGGTTCTAGAAATTGAGATGCCATTTTAAAACAAGAATGAGTGCCAAAAATATCCTAGGATTTTGTTCAGATTTCTTTGTCTGCTTATTTTGAATTGTTACCTCAAAGATTCACTTTGTCTGAAAGAAGGCAAAGATCACCTGGCTGAGGGTAGCACACTGCTGAGCGGGCTGAGAAGCTGGCACTGTTAGCTTTTCACTAACTAAACCAACAGCCTCAACTGTATCACTACGGGTTTCACTGGAGTAAGATTCAAAATATGTAATGACCACTATGTTGTCATTAAACAACACCAGACAATCAGAATAAACACTGCCCACAGGACCAGAGCCGTGGTCCTAGAGGCCCCCTACAGTTCCAGGAGTTCTTTTTTTATCTTGGGGAAAATTTCTTGACTCTGATGGAATGACCAGGACTGTAAGTGGGGTGAAGTAGGTATTGGAGAGGTTCTGGGCAGTGGTTAGCTATTTACCCACGATTAAAACACAAACAAGCAAGCCTGACCTGTCACGACTGACCCTGAGGCGGTGCAGTAGTAAGCGATGACCTGGAATGCTGAGGTCGCCGGTTCAGAACCCTGGGCTTGCCTGGTAGAGGCAAACAGAGGAAGCAACTCCTATGAATTGCTACTTCCGGCTCCTCCCCTCCTTTCTAAAATCAATAAATAAAATCTTTAAAAAACAAAGTCACCTCAGTGAGGTGGCTCCCTTTTTGAAAAACAAACAAACAAACAAAATAAACAAGCAAACAAAAAACACAAAGAAAAACCAATCAAATAAACAAAAAATATTGATATGTCATCTTTGATGTATATCAAGGTTGGGTGTCACCCTAAACAGAAGTCCCCACCTGATTCAAATGAAAAATAAAAATTCAAATACAAGGAGATAGTAGTTACCTTTACACCTTGACCCTTTGACCCATTTTTATATGACACCATTTGGTCCAACTCAGGGAGCCTGAAACCCCCTCACATCTTCATGATATCTTGCATTGTCTGATTTTGGTGCTTTATCGTTGTCCCAGGACAGACATCACCACCCTCAACCCCAGCTCCCCAGGACAGTTTAACATGAAAATAAAGTTGGTTACTTGCAACCCACTGCTGTAGGTTGCTGTCACACAGATTGGTTTAACCCTCTCTCTCTCAGTTTGTCTTGGTTGGAGACTTCTTAAAGGAGTCGTAATGTGGGAGACATAATCTTACAGCCTAGGGCTTAGTTTAAGACTAAACTCTTCTCCAGCCTCCTAATATTAAGAACTTCCACACACCCTTTTTAGACTAAGATCTTCTCAACACCCTTCTCAAAACTAAACTTTTCCCCAAACCCATGATGTGGGGTAGTACACTCTTATGAGAAATTCCCTTTATGCCTCAGATTAGTGGCTTTGTATCGGAGACTTCCTGATTTGTATATTGGCTTAAAGGCCTTAATTGTCTACAATATATGATAAAGCAAGACCAAGGTCTCTCGCTCTCTGATCCTGCTATCAGCATTGCAGAGGCCTCCCGATCCCATCCTCTTTTCCCGGTGAGTCTATTCCCTTAAATCCGTGCCATTCTCCCTCAGGACCTGGAATTACTAACTGCACTGGTTTGCAGCAGTCGCATTTTTATTCCAAATGTTAGATACTCTTCTTGAAAAAAAAAGACAAGGTTTTAAACAGAATTCCAAGAGTACCTTCTCGTCACAAGCACACCTTGTACTTAGGAAAGATTTAGAGTGAGAGCACATGTAGGAGGCCAGCCTATCCCTGTAAGACACCTGTTCAGTCTCATAGTCTCTGCACAGGTGGCACCTCTCCCATGAGATTCTCATCTCACCTGGCGAGAGGTAACTATTTTCTTTCAGTATTTTGGTAGCATTTCTACTATACATCTTATAATACTCATTTTAACTCATCTACAATCAATTGGACCAGGAGTACCTGGCAACCACATATTTGTTGAGTGAATTAGTAAATAAATAAATGCACATATTAATGAATGAAAGAAATTGAAATAAAAACATTATCATGAGCCTGTCACAGATAGGAAAATACAGAGCCTTGTTTTATACAGGAGGACAAGAAAGGCAGGCGAATGCTAGCCAAGGTGGAGGAGAGGTCACCAACGGACATTCCCTCTCCAACATTTGGGTCTAATACTGAAACAACTGTTCTGTCTCCATGGTAACAAATTCTCAGTAAATATTTAGAAAATAAATTTTCAATTCCCTGTCAACACACCCTTCCCTAAATTGTGAACATGGAGAAGCTTCCATTCTCTCACCTTCCCCACGATCGTCACTTCTAACCCTGGCCCTAATCCTTTCAAAATTAGTATATAAAATTGGCCAATTGGATAAGTCAAAAAATGTTGTAGCTCTACAAATAGCATCTTTAATGTTATGCTTACACATAAAGAGCAGATTAGAGAGAAGTGAAAAAAAAAAGAAAGAAAGCAATTCAAAGGAATCTCGAGTAAGATTTAGAGAAGGAACACTGTCAAGTATGTCAGCAAGGGAGAAGAGGCACTAGGGCCATTGTAACTCATTTATCCAATAACCCTCTTCTGACTGCAATCCTGCCTGCCAACAAAGTTTAATGACCATTTCTCCATTTTTTAAAAAATATTAAATTATATTAATAAGCATGAATTTCTGGATATTCATAATACATAGTCACTAATAGAAGAGATCACCCTTCCATGTCCCATTGATTTTTGCAAGTTAGGGTAAACCCAATTAAGATAAAGCCTATTCTAATTCATCCTTTTTATTTTTTTTTAACTTTTTAAAAACTTTTTATTTTTAAGACTTTATTCATTTTAGAGAGACAGAGAGAGAGAGAGAAGGTGGGGAGGAGCAGGAAGCATCAACTCCCTTATGTGCCTTGACCAGGCAAGCCCAGGGTTTTAAACTGGTGACCTCAGCATTCCAGGTTGATCCTTTATCCACTGAGACACCACAGGCCAGGCCAAAAATAAGTATTCTTAAAGTTATGAATTCTTTCAGACATACAAAAGAGAAAAGTTTGTTTATCAGAGATACTTGTAAACATATGTTTTATTTAAGCAAACCTTGTTAAATACATTTAGGCGTTTCCTAGGTCAGTAGCTCAGCTCCAGGCCTAAGACTTAGATGTGCTATATTTAAACTCCAGTTTCCTCATTCTGCTACTGCCCAGGATGCTGTAGAAGCAGCGCTGATTGCTCACAGGGATTGTAATCCAACAATTTTCTAGGTACCATATCACTAGCACCTTCCCTCAGGCTTCCCCCATTCAAATGTCTTGCTGCCCAAAGCCCTGGCATTGTTATAATGGATTATGACACCCTATACCTCCTTTGGGAGCTTTCTGGAATAGGATTTGAACTATCTCAGCCTTAGTTTCCCTGTCTGTAAAATAAGAAAAGCACTTATTAAGACATCTTATGTAGCTGAAGTACAACTATGGTGAAAATTATATAAGCCAGCAGATTTCAATTTTTACCAAAGTAATTTAGCTAATATTAATAACCTTATAAAACCAAACAGATTATCATTTGCAAATTTGCATTATTAACTCCATAATTATAAGGATTATATGAATAGAATTGATATCTCTCTATGTTTAATCAACAAATCTTTTACTTCTTTCCTTTGCAATATTTTAATCTGCCTTATGTTTAAATATTTGAGTCATAAAAATACAAATGGCAGCTTTATAGAATTACTAGAATTATGGACATTTTCTAGACTTAGGTTTAGAATTTATATGGGGGGGGGGCTCTTGTTGCCTGATTTCCTGAGAGATCAAAGTACTACAAAGATGCCTTTATCTTTTGTTCTATGTTAGAAGTCAGAAATATTGTCAAGAGCCTTGCCACACAGTAAGATGGGCAAGAGAAAGGCTTCCATCAGCAGAATTCCCACTGGTCAGCCGGCAGGAGGGTCCTTTTTGTCTCTGTTTGCAGAATATTGCCTGAGGGACCACTAAAGAGCAGGTTAGATGTTCTTCTGTGGCACAGAAGACAGAGAGAGTTTGTTCTTAGTTACATGGCAAATGGACACTGGCTTCTATTTCAAAACAGGGTGAAGTAGAGCAAACAACATGCATTCTGGAGAAAGAAATTGCATTATTTGAATATAATAACTATGAATGAAACTAGCATTTCTATGCTTAATGATGGTACAAATGCTTTATGTTTAGATATTTAATTTTTTATTACAAAGCATTTGGAATATTTTATCCAGGAATGAGTCAAACCAGAAAGCTGGAAGAATCTAAAAGTCTGCAAACTTTAAAAAACAAAAAACAAAAAAAAAAAACCACTTAATTTTAATTTGTCTCCAGCCCCAACCAAAATAATACAAAAAATGCCAGAGAATTCTCCACATCTTTAAATTTTGAGACATATTTCAGTTTAATACTGCAAAATTCGAAGAGTGTTTCCAGCCGCTAATCCTTTAAAGTGCTGAATCCTGATGAATGCTGCTCCTGAGGAGAATGCCAAGCACAGAGCACCAATGGAAAAACAGACCCAACTAAAGCAAATATGACCCAGTAGCTCCAGATTAATGTAGCAGGTCTGAGTTAGCCTCTAGTTATATCACTGATTTTCTTTAATATGTGCAATGATCTTAAGTAAAATACCTACTTTAAAATAAGGATATATTTTTTTTCTATTTCCTGAGAATATGCTGACAACTTTTAATGATTCAAAGTCCACAGTGTCTGTGTATCTTCTAACAAGGCAAATAATCACCTGCTAGGTGTTATATAAGTTAAACAATGGTTTTCACAAAAATGGCCTAGGAAACACCTGCCTCAGACTTGACAAGGGTACTTGTTAAGCTTTCTGGGACCCATTTAGATTTATTAATTAAAAATATTTTCAGAATTAAGTCCAGGAATCTTAATTCTTCAAAAGCACCTTAGATGATTTTTATTTTGTATTCTGAAGTTTAAAAACTACTAAACAAGATTTTGATAAATCAAGGAGGAGTTGTAAAATCACCAATTATAGGTTTTTATGGCCTAAATAGAAATAGAGCCATACATTAAATAAGTCATGTGATATTAATTAGTATTATTATCTTTGTAAGCAGAATAATTAAAATATGCTCATAGATTTAGGCAATTTAACACCCTCCTAATGACATACAGATAATAACAGATGAAGTCAAAACAGGTCTTTTACTCATGGACATCAATAAAAGTGAAGTGGTTACCAGGGGGAGGGGGCTGTGGGGGAACAGGATGAGAGAGGGGGAGGATGGGTGAATAAAGGGACAAATATAAGGTGACAGAAAATGATTTGACTGTGGGTGATGGGTACACAACATAATCAACAGTTCAAATGCCAAAGAAATGTTCACCTGAAACCTGTGTACTCTTATTTATCAATGTCACCCTGTTAAAGTTAATTTTCTAAAAAAAAAGAGGTCTTTCATATTCAGGGCTTTTTTGCAATTTAAAACTTATGAATTATCCCAGGTTCGATTCCCAGTCAGGGCACAAAGGAGAAGCCACCATCTGCTTCTCTACCCCTCCCCTCCTTCTCTTTCTCTCTCTCTCTTCTTCTCCCACAGCTATGGCTCGATTGGTTCAAGCACCGGCCTGGGCATTGAGGATGGCTCCGTGGAGCCTCTGCCTCAAGCACTAAAAATGTCTCATTTGTAAGCACGGCCCCAGGTGGGCAGAGCATCGGCCTCAGACAGGGGTTGCTGGGTGGACTTCAGTCGGGGTGCATGCGGGAGTCTATCTCCCCTCCTCTCACTTTGAAGAAAGAAAGAAAAAAAAAACTTATGAACTTGTTTATTCTTATATTCAGTTTTAAGCAGGTTGAGCAAAATAAAATGAATCTGGAAACTTATCAGGTTTTACTCATCAGCCTACTCTCTTCCTCTTCCAATTAAGACAAAATTTAGAAGCAAGGTCATGGTTTCCTTATCTCTAAAAAATGACTGAACATCAAAATTTAGAAATTCTGGATACCTAGTGATTGTTTATAGAGGCCAACAATATCCACTTCTAATACCTGGGATTAACAAGAGGCTACTGAGGCATCTTAAACTCAACTCCATTATTGGCAAGATACAAATTGCACTGTCCCAGAAAACAGGAGGCTTGCTATACATCTGAACAAAGTCTCATTCTGCTCAAAACAAAGACTTTCATTAACAGTTGATTGAATTTGATGAGTAGTTTGTGTATTGGAAGACCTGAGAAGAGCAAGCCCTTCCTTAGGTGCAGAAAACTGGAGACCGGCTCATGAGTCTGACACTGGGACTTCTCTTCACCAGAGGCCCTGGGCTTCTGTAAGTGTAGTACAACCAAGAAATATACAAAACCATGATCCCAGTGACAGGTAATATAAGGAATTTGAAAAATAAAAGAACTTAGTTCTCATTTCTAAACTGTAACTTACATACAACACACACCATGTCACTTTCCTAGGCACCTTCTTCTCCGCCAGGCTAAGAGTAAAAGGATACTAATCTCAGTTACTGTATCATATTTAGCAAAAAAGGAGAGATGTTGAAGGAAATACGGGGGAGGGGAGATGTATTTGGGGCAACACTAGAATCTATATAAATATAATACATTAAAATCAATAATAAGAAAAAAAAGGGAGCGATTCCAAAGACAGAATGATTCTCTGAAACAACAGAAAGAATTGTTTTTTTAAATCTCCAAGAATACACACTAAAATTTTAAGTTATTATCTTAGGATGGTAAGATAGAGACGCTTTTAATTTTCTTTATTGCATTTTTCTTTGCCATCTCAAATTTTATAAAAAAGCTAAATTACCTTTCTTATTTAAAAAAAAGAACCATATAAGAGTCATGGACATAGATCAAAGTGAAGTGATTACCAAGGGGAGGGGGTTGGGGAGTAGTGTAGTGAAGAGGGACAAATATATGGCGACGGAAAATGATTTGACTTTGGGTAATGAACACACAACACGATCAACAGTTCAAATGCTATAGAAATGTTTACCTGAAACCTATGTGCTCTTACTGACCAATGTTACCCCACTAGGTGACATTGAATATTAGGTATGTATCAGGATCCAAAAAAGACAGAGGACTACAGAGATGAAGAAACAATAAGGAACAGGAGAGGAAATGATGTAAGGATATGGGACTAATATAAAAGATGGAGGGTCATTGCTGGCATATAGGCTTTCTGATGCTCCTTTCAGCATTGCCAGGGACAAAGAATGGGCACACACTCCTCAGGGCTTACTGGTAAAAGTGAAGTGGAAGAAATAAAAACATTATGAGTAATTTAGCACACTATTCTTAAGGAACTATTATCTGAGGAATACAATAAATTATACTTGGACAGGTGTATATGCTAGAGTTTAGCATATTTCAAGATCTGTAAGTATGGTATGTTTGTGTCACAAAAGATGCTAGAAGAGAAGATAATTCAAGAGCACCAAGTACTAGGAAATCTTTCAATTACATCATAGCTGGGTATGGAGAGAAAACTGGAGGCATTTAACAGGACAGGGGTCAGAAAGTAAGTTCTTCATAGGCATAGATTTTCATTTGTTTGCAGGTTTGTTTGCTTTTTATCCCTAGAATACATTTTAAGGATGAACTGAACTTTGGATAAATGCTGCAAAATACTGACACATCTGTAAGATGGTGTCAGGATGAAATCTAGAATAAATAAGACCTGGGGAAAAAAGACTTAAAATAATGGTTTATGAAGGAGAGGGGGAAATTACTAGTTTGCTCATGCCAAAAACAGAGAACAAAGGAAGTTCCACTAACAATAATATGATGGTACAGATATTTTGATGACTACTATAGTACAAATAAATTCTTACTAAAATATACCCTTCTTCTTTCTCCTTTCCTTAATCCTCTTTTTTGGATTCATTTTTTAATTATTTAATTTTTTTTATATGTAGCTTCAGAGTTATTTATCCCTTTACTATTACTTTAGATGTTGCCCCAGACTTTATAATATCTTTCTTTGACTTATCCAAATCTAACATAAATTGTCCAGACAATTTACAGACATTAAAATACACAATTAACTTCCCTACCAATTTATATTCTATCACATTTTAACAGAACATCATTATTGTTTAGTAAATCAATATTCATTTACCCATGTTTAATGTTTCTACTTCTTGCATTTTTCCTGTATCTCCACACTTCCGCTTGTTACCATTATCCTTCTGCCTAAAGAAACTTGTTAATATTTTTTTTAGTGCTGCTCTGATACTGATGAATTTTCTGTCTTTCCTGATCTTCAAATGTGTTTATTTCATTTATGAAAGATACAACATTCAAAATCAGCACTTACTGTCTTTTGGCATATTGAAGATGTTATTATATGGTCTTTTGGCTTCTAGCCTATATGATAAAAAGTTAATTGTCAAGTCTTCCATAATTTCTTCAAATATTACTTTTGGTTCATCCTCTTCCCCCTGTTCCTCTAGAACTTCAGTTGCACCTGTGGTGCACATGCTCATGTGTTCTCTATGTTTCTAAGCTTCTCTACACAGTTCATCCTTTGTTCTACACACTTCATGCTGGGCAGCTTCTTTTACCTCTTTTAATTCATTAACTTTTTGTTTCAGTACTTAATCTGATGTTAGATCTAAATATGGGGCACTCAATAGTTAATTCAGTCATTGTACTTTTCTGTTCTAGATTTATCAACTTGATTCCTTTTTTCTAGTTTCCAGTTTTCTTCTGGAATTGTTAATCTTATTATTTAATTACTTGAACATACTAGGTAGACATAGTTATTTAAAGTCTTTCTCTGATTGTAATTTCCCTGTTTAACATATACATTTAACAGTCCAAATAATTTTTATAAGCCTTTTAAGCTTGTTGTGGAAATCCCACTTCTAGCCAACACATTACAGCTTATTTCAAACTAATCTTCTTGCTGAGACTAAAACATTTAGAAAACAAGAAAACAAACAAAAACTCTAATTGTTTCAAGGCTTTGGAGAGCCACCAAAGCAACCAGGACTTGAGAGGCTAAGATCCTGAGAAAAAGAATTTCATTGAGTGATTGTACTAATCACCACATTTTCCCCCTTCAAGACCTTTGCAAGTTTGTATCAGGGGAGATAGAGTTCAAACAAAATATATGTAACCTAGAGGCCAGATTGGACCTGTGGAGACAAACACAGTGCTTCTAAGGAAGGCAGACATGAGGGACTAAGGCAAAAAATCAGAACTAAAAAGAAGTAAACTAATATTCTGTAAGCATTTTCCCAAAAGTAATTCTAATTTCTAAATTATAAATGTAAAAGCAAAATGAATGAAGCAATGTATAAAATGATCATTTTTTAGAAAAAAATTGAATTTATTCCAGAAGTATAAAATAAGTTTAATATTAAAAAATAACCCATTCAATATAGTTCACCATATTAAAAAATATAGTATAAAAATTATATGATCATTCATGGTGGCCAAGATATTGAGGGACAAACCAAAGTGTCCCTCAATAGAGGATTGGATAAAGAAGATGTGGTACATATATACAATGGAGTACTACTCAGCCATAAGAAATGATGACATATTGCCACTTACAGCAACATGAATGGACCTTGAGAACATTATATTGAGTGAAATAAGTAAATCAGAAAAAGCTAAGAACTGTATGATTTCAAACATAGGTAGGATATAAAACTGAGACTCACAGACATAGACAAAAGTAAAGTGGTCACTAAGGGGAAGGAGAAGGGAGGAGGGGAGTAAACAGGGACAAATATATGGTGATGGAAAATAATTTAACTTTGGATGACAGGCACACTTCACAATCAACAGTTTCAATGTTATAAGAGATGTTCACCTGAAACCTATGTACTCTTTTTGATCAATGTCACCCATTATTTGCTAAATTTAAAAACATTTTATGATCATTCCAATAGTGCACAGAAAAAGTATTTGATAAAATTCAACTCCTTCATGACAAAAGCATAGCAAATAAGGAAAAGAAAACATCCTTAATATGATAAATTCATCTACATAAAGCTTTCAGAAAACATTATACTTCATGATAAAGTATTAAAGGCTTTCCCACTGAAATGGGAACAAGGGCATGTGCTGTCTTTGTATGAACACTTCTATTCAAATTGTAATGGAGGCCCTGGCTGGTTGGCTCAGTGGTAGAGCATCGGCCTGGTGTGCAGAAGTCCCGGGTTTGATTCCCGGTCAGGGCACACAGGAGAAGCGCCCATCTGCTTCTCCACCCCTCCCCCTCTCCTTCCTCTCTGTCTCTCTCTTCCCCTCCCGCAGCCAGGGCTCCACTGGAGCAAAGATGGCCCGGGTGCTGGGGATGGCTCTTTGGCCTCTGCCCCAGGCGCTAGAGTGGCTCTGGTCGCAACAGAGCGATGCCCCGGAGGGGCAGAGCATCGCCCCCTGGTGGGCAGAGCATCGCCCCCTGGTGGGCGTGCCAGGTGGATCCCGGTCGGGTGCATGCGGGAGTCTGTCTGACTGTCTCTCCCCATTTCCGGCTTCAGAAAAATACAGAAAAAAACCCCCCAAAACAAATTGTAATGGAATTCCTAACCAACGAAACAGGAGAAAGACAAACTGAGGTATGAGAATTCAAAAGGAAGAAATAAACATACTATTATTCAGAGATGACAACACTGTACATAGGAAGGCAAAAGGAAGCACAAAAAACTATTAGAATTAACAATCAACTTCATTTTCATATACTAACAATAAGCAGCTAGAAATAAGTTTTAAAGTATTTTTGGATAAAATTAATACTCAGAAATCAGATGCATTTTTATACACCAACAATGAACAGTCAGAAAGAGAAATTAAGGAAACAATCCCCTTCACTATTACAACCAAAAAATAAAGTACCTAGGAGTAAATTTAACCAAGGAGACTAAAGACTTGTACTCGGAAAATTATAAGACATTGATAAAAGAAATCAGGGAAGATACAAAAAAGTAGAAGCATATACCATGCTCATGGTTAGGAAAAATAAACATCATTAAAATGTCTATATTACCCAAAGCAATTTATAAATTCACTGCAATACCAATTAAAATACCAATGACATACTTTAAAGATTTAGATCACATATTCCAAAAATTTATATGGAACCAAAAGAGAACACGAATAGCCTCAGCAATCCTGAAAAGGAAGAATAAAGTGGGAGGTGTCATACTTCCAGATATCTATCAAGTTATATTATAAGGCCATTGTACTCAAAACAGCCTGGTACTGGCATAAGAACAGGCATATAGATCAATGGAACAGAACAGAGAACCCAGAAATAAACCCACAGCTCTATGGACAACTGATATTTGACAAAGGAGGTAAGGGCATACATTGGAGCAAAGACAGCCTCTTTAATAAATGGTGTTGGGAAAATTGGACAGCTACCTGCAAAAAAATGAAACTAGACCACCAACTTACACCATTCACAAAAATAAACTCAAAATGGATAAAAGACTTAAATGTAAGCCATGAAACCATAAGCATCTTAGAAGAAAACATAGGCAAGAAACATAGGCAAATATCTCTCGCAGCGATATATTTGCTGATTTATCTCCATGGGCAAGTGAAATAAAAGACAGGATATAACCAAATGAGACTACATCAAATTAAAAAGCTTTTGCACAGCCAAAGACAACAAGAACAGAATAAAAAGACAAACTACTCAATGGGAGAACATATTTGACAATACGTCTGATAAGGGGTTAATAACCAAAATTTATAAAGAACTTGTAAATCTCAACACCAGGAAGACAAACAATCCAATCAAAAAATAGGCAAAAGAAATGAATAGACACTTCTCCAAAGAGGACATACAGATGGCCAATAGGTATATGAAAAAATTATCAACATCATTAATCATTAGAGAAATGCAAATTCAAACCACAATGAGATATCACCTCACACCAGTCAGAATAGCACTCATCAACAAAACAACACAGAATAAGTGTTGGTGAGGATGGGAAGAAAAGGGAACCCTCCTGCACTGCTGGTGGGAATGCAGACTGGTGCAGCCTCTGTGGAAAACAGTATGGAGATTCCTCAAAAAATTAAAAATCGAACTGCCTTTTGACCCAGCTATCCCACTTTTAGGAATATACCATAGAACACCATAGAACTGTTCCAAAAGGAGAAATGCACCCCCATGTTTATGGCAGCATTATTCACAATAGCAAAGATCTGAAAACAGCCCAAGTGGTCGTCAGTGGATGAGTGGATTAAAAAACCTTGGTACATATATACTATGGAATACTACTCACCCATAAGAAATGATGACATCGGATCATTTACAATAACATGGATGAACCTTGATATCATTATACTGAGTGAAATAAGTAAATCAGAAAAAACTAAGAACTATATGAATCTATACATAGATGGGACATACAAATGAGACTCAGAGACATGGACAAGAATGTGATGGTAACGGGGGGTAGGGTAGGGGGTTGGGGAAGGGGCAAGGAAGGGGAGAGAAGGGGTGGGGGGAGGGGCACAAAGAAAACCAGATAGAAGGTGACAGAAGACAATTTGACTTTGGGTGAAGGGTATGCAATATAATCAAATGTCAAAATAATCTGGAGATGTTTTCTCTGAACAATGTACCCTGATTTATCAATGTCACCCCATTAAAATTAATAAAAATAAGATAAAAATAAAAAAATAAAAATAAAAACAATATTAATATATATAAAAAAGTATTTTTGGAATAGTATCAAAACATTGAAAACTTAGAAATAAATCTAACAAAATATGTGTAAGACCTCTAGGAGAAAATCATAGCACATCACTGAGAGAAAATAAGAATTAAATAAATGTTAGTGGGTTAGAAGACTTTATATTGTAAGGAAGTTAGTTCTCTGTATATTGATATATAGGTTAAACACCAATCAAATAGATTCACTACTCTATAAATTTAATGCAATCAAAATTTCAGCAGGGTTGTTTTTCTGGTATAAGTGATCAAGTTCTTTTAAAAATTTAAATAGAAATACAAACCTTTAATAATAATAAAAAACAATTTGAAGAAAGAACAAAGTTGGAGAATTTATAGCACATACTATTAAAAATATGATATATTGGTACACGGATAGAAACCAGACACATGAACAGATTAATAAATATGTTTTTATCTGATTATGTCAAAGCTGCCTTTGCAAAACACTGAGGTTAACTGAATACACATATGAAAATAATATGCCTCACACTTATACAAAAATCAATTCCAAATGGATCAAATAAACAATATACCTTCTAAAGATAACAGAGGAGAATATCTTCATACCCTTAGACTAGGCAAAAATTTCTTAGTAACAATACAAACACAGGCTATAAAAATATGGAACGCTTCACGAATTTGCGTGTCATCCTTGCGCAGGGGCCATGCTAATCTTTTCTGTATCGTTCCAATTTTAGTATATGTGCTGCCAAAGCGAGCACCAAAAACCTTATTTTTGCACAAAAATTTCATTAGCAGAGTGAGAAGACAAGCTGTGTAGGGGAAAAAAATATTTCAATACTTGTAATAATTGACCAAGGGTATATATCTAGCATATAAAACAAATTTCTATATATCACTAATAAAAAGAAACCTATTTGGGGAAAAAATATAAAAAGACTTAAATATAAACTTCAAAAAATAGTACTCCAAATGTTTCATGAACATATAAAAAGGTACCCACCTTCATTAGTTATCAGAGAAATGATAATTAATATAAAATGAGAGAGCACTACAGAATAGCAGATAGGCTAAAATTAAATTGAAAATATCTTATGTTGACAAGTATGTAGAGAAAATTGTACAATTATATATGTATGGAACAACTATATGTTGATACAGTTGCTTCAGAAAACTATTTGGCAATATTTACTATAGAGGAACATTTGCCCACCATTTCACCTAGCACTACCATACTTGTGTACTCAATAGATGTGTGTGAATACATATGCACGAAAAGATGTGTGTGAGAATGTTCATAGCTACATCATTCACAATAGACAAAAATCCAGCGTCCAGCTGGTAGAATGAATAAGGTGTGTTATATTCATGCACTGGAATACTAAGAAGGAATTAATATGAACTGCTATTGCTATGCATAACATGGGTGAATCTCACATTCCAAATTATTAAGCAAAAGAAGCCAGACACAAAAGGCTGCGTAGTGAATCAAATATATATCATTCAAAACAGGAGACTTTAGTTCTGGTGTTGGAAAAGTGGTTACCTTAGGCATAGGGGGATGGTGTTGATGGAGGGGGGTGGTTGAGGGGGGAGCACAACAAGGATCCTGAGAAGCTAATAATGTCCTGGATTTTAATCTGGGTGGTGGTTCACTTTGCAAAACCTACAAAAATTGATTGCCAAATAAGATTCAGGCAGTTTACTCTATATGGCATATATATGATACAATAAAATAATTTTAAAGGTTAAAAAACAAAATTTAAAAATTAAAAATTTTAACTTAAATTTCAAAAGTTAAACAATATCATCAAGTATGGGTAAGAAAGTGGTCCAACTTCCTTTTGAGAAAGAGATTTCAAGTACTGCTATATTTTCAGAAAATATTCTATATAAGAACTTAAGCACCTACAGAATTCCATATAGTCATGAATTATTTAGAGTTTTCATTTGCATAATTTTAACATGCTATTATATTAAAACAAATATATACAATGAGGAATATTTAGGATACTTTTAGCTAGTATTAATTAGGATGTTTTTAGCTGTATCAGAAAACCTTGACTCCACTAAATTACACCAATAAGGAATTCATTACTTTACAAAAGAACCCAAGAGGTTGGCAATTCCAATGTTGATTAATTCACTACTTTAACATCATCTTTAAGGACCCGATTTTTCTTCATTTTACTGTTTTTCCATATATATCCATGTATCAGTTTTGTCATGTAGCTTGTGACCTTATGATCAAAAATGGCTATATTTCCAAGCCTCATAGTGTCCAGAGGCAGAAAAGGAAACCTATTCTATTTTAGAACAAATAAAACATTTCTCAGAATCCCTTTAGCAGACATTTTTTCCATCTTGTCTCATTAGTTACAGCTTTATAATGGACAGCCCTGGCTTAAACCAGTTATTGACAAGGGAATAGGAGAGTGCACCAAGTTGGATAAGATCTATCAGGACCTAATCCTGACTCGTAAGGGAAAAGCAGATATCTGCATGGAATCAGATTTCCATTAACAAAGAAGAGCAAAGGGGAGGGAAGATGGTTGTGGAGGAGGCAAAAAGCATCCACTATTTAACAGCCCACTGAATCACAACAAAGTACAACATAAATGGTTTGTGGTTGTAAGGTCGGTGGATAATGGGGGATGGTCACGTGGGGAACTCAGACCCACGAACTTTGGCTAGGACCGCCCGCAACCAAGCGCGCCAAAGGAGGCTTCACAGGAACTGTTTGGAAGAAAGCGACCATCTGCCAGCCAGTGAGATTTCACCATGTTATGTTAGCTCGACTTCCCTAGAGGGACCCCTTTAAATATCTCCTGTGCGGTTTAATCCATGCAACTTCCCTGGCCTCCATCTTACCTCAGGGCCAGGGAAACTTGCCGGGGGGGATGCGTTGTACTCAATAAATCCTTTGCTATTCTACACTTGGTGGCTCCGAGCCCTGTTCCTTCCTTCTCAGCGGGGAAAAATACCTACATTTTGGTGCCGAAAACCCGGGAGGAGTAGAAGTCCGCAAGGACTGCTCCTCTTCCTCATCCCCTCTGAGAAAGAACCAGGAGAAAGAACCAGGATCTCTGACCTTCCACCCACTTCGGCGCACGGTGCAGTAAGTCCCCTGCCTCCCCCCGCCACAGTTCTTTCCTCCGAGAATCCCTGTCCGAAACCATAGCTACATCAGGGAAGTCTTTTCCGTCCATCCGAGTGCGTGTGCTTGTCCCCAAGCACATCCACTTTACCTTTTTTGTCCGTGGCCAGACCTTGAGTTTTTAGGATGCTGATACTCAATACTGACCACTCCGAGGACTGAGGGCAGCTGTGGGGGCACAGGAATCTCCCTCCTTAAAGAAGAAGAAACTGTTCTTCTTCTCCACTGTGGCCAGGCCACAGAACCCACTGAACTAGCCTCCTGAAGGGACTTTCGGTGTTAACACACTCACCAATTTAACTATCGCCAAAAAAGCTGGGAACTGATTGGAGATCTCTTACATTCATGGCTTCTAATTATTCACGCACCCGTCCTTAATCTCTGTGCTCCTGTTCCACTGCGCAGGTCTTTTTCTGGCCAGAGAAACCTCACCTAAAACCTCCACTCCTGATCTTTCCTTCTCCGTGGACTCCCAACTCTCTCTCCTTCCTGTCTGAGCCCCGAGGGCGCCCCTCTCTCGGGACTTTTCTCTGGTCCCTCTGTGGACCTCTTTTGTGCTTGGGTCTCTTCCCTCTGAGAGCCCCCTCCCTCCCTTTGCAAAAACCTGTTTCTTATTCACCACTACCATCTCTTTCTCCTCCCCTGCTGGCCAGGGGCCCCTCCCTTCACTGTGTTCTTAAGTCCGTCCTCCTTCAGGCCTTTCTCCACCTACTATTGGCTCTTACACCGGTTTGCAGGACCCCAACGTCCAATCCTAATTTTCTTGCAGGAAGTTCTGGCCTTGTCCTGCCTTTGGCTCCAGCGTTTCCTGTGGGATCTGGGTGCCGGGCTCCGCATGAGCCCTCCTTCTCTTATTCTCAACCCCCAAACCCCTATCCTGGACCTGTGAACATGGCATTTAAAGTTTTTAATGGTCCCAATTAGTAGAAACAGGCCAAGGCCATTTTCCAGGCCTGCATGCAGCAGAAGGTAATGCTCTAAACCCCAACTCTTGTGGCAACCCTGAGACCAACAGAGCCACCAGCAGCTTGCTTTCAGTGTGGCAAGCAGGACCACTGGTCCCGGCAGGGCCCCTGCTGGTGGCTGCCCACTGAGCCCTGCCTTGACTGCAAGCAGCCCAGTCACTGGCGGAGCAATTGCCCCTTTGGGCAACAGGCTTTTCCTCAGCGCCTCTACGTGCAGGACAAGCCGCCTGAATGGGAAGGCCAATCCAGCCAGGTGGGCGCATCGCTCAAACTCCTAGGACACAGCCTGGACACGAAGAACCCAGGGTATGCTGCAACAAGTGGGTAAGTCCATCTCATTTCTTGTGGACACAAGGGCTGCCCTCTCTGTTTTGCCATCACACTCTGAACCTCTAGTTCCCTCACAGGTCTCGGTTATGGGAATGGATGGGACCCCCTTTTTTTTCTCCCTTTTACACTACTCCTGACATGCAGTTTTGCCTCAAGTTTGCCTCCTTACAGGACCACTGGCAGTCGGAACCACTGGACTCCATTCATTTCCAGCTCACTAAAAGGCTGGACCCTACAAATCCCCCTATCACTCCTCTTTTTTAAAAATCCTTACAGGACCACATCCGCGAAGTTTCTCCAGTCACAGCCAAACAGATGTTCCTCCTGACGCCCCTCAAAGCCACCACCTTCTGATCTTCCCCTCCCCACGATGCCCCTAATCAGCAGGAAGTGGCCAGATGAATAAACGGCACCCCTTTTTCTATTTAACACAAAAGGTCAGAATGTAAGGTCAGTGGATAATGGGGGATGGTCACATGGGGAACTCAGACCCGCAAACTTTGGCTAGGATTGCCCACAACCAAGTGCACCAAAGGAGGCTTCACAGGAACCATTTGGAAAAAAGTGACCGTCTGCCAGCCAGTGAGATTTCACCATGTCATATTAGCTCAACTTCCCTAGAGGGATCCCTTTAAATATCTCCCATGCGGTTTAATCTGTGCAACTTCCCTGGCCTCCATCTTACCTCAGGGCCAGGGAACCTTGCCGGGGGGGATGCACTGTACTCAATAAAGCCTTTGCTATTCTACACTTGGTGGCTCCGAGCCCCGTTCCTTCCTTCTCGGCAGAGAAAAATACCTTACAGTGGTATTACTCAAAATATTTTTTTTTTCTGCATTTTTCTGAAGCCGGAAATGGGGAGAGACAGCCAGACAGACTCCCGCATGCACCCGACCGGGATCCACCCGGCATGCCCACCAGGGGGCGACGCTCTGCCCACCAGGGGGCGATGCTCTGCCCCTCCGGGGCGTCGTTCTGTTGTGACCAGAGCCACTCTAGCGCCTGGGGCAGAGGCCAAGGAGCCATCCCCAGCGCCAGGGCCATCTTTGCTCCAATGGAGCCTCGGCTGCAGGAGGGGAAGAGAGAGACAGAGAGGAAGGAGAGGGGGAGGGGTGGAGAAGCAGATGGGCGCTTCTCCTGTGTGCCCTGGCCGGGAATAGAACCCAGGACTTCTGCACGCCAGGCCGACGCTCTACCACTGAGCCAACCGGCCAGGGCCCAAAATATTTTAATGCTATTAATTTTTATACATTCCCTCTGGTTCTATTTTCTATGTATTTTTTTTTATCTTGCAAGAATTATACAGAATTCAAGAATAAAAATTCAAATAAAGAGATCAGCTTATCCACATATTGTATTTTATTTTTATAAATAGGTAGACAAGCTAAATACAGTGGTACCTTGAGATATAAACAAACCGACATACAATTTTTTTAAGATATGAGCTGTGAATTGGTCTGTATTTCTGTTCGAGATCCGAGCGAAATTCCGAGATACGAGTTGTGATTCTGGAAGCTGCCGCTAGTTGGCACGTTGGCACATGGGTCCAGTCTCAGCAGTTTGATATACAAGTTGACTGACTTACGAGCTTGGTTACAGAACAAATTAAATTTGTATCTCAAGGTACCACTGTACAAGGATTCATTTTATTTATTTTTTCTTGTGGGAGAGACAGAGAGAGTCAGAGAGAGGGACAGATAGGGAAAGGCAGACAGGAAGGGAGAGAGATGAGAAGCATCAATTCTTCATTGCAGTTTCTTAGTTGTTCATTGATTGATTTCTCATATATGCCTTGATGGGGGGGCTAGGGGGGAGCTACAGCAGACTGAGTGGCCCCTTGCTAGAGCCAGTGACCTTGGGCTCAAGCTGGTGAACCTTGCTCAAACCAGATGAGCTTGCGCTCAAGCTGGCGACCTTGAGATCTTGAACCTGGGTCCTCTACGTCCCAGTCCAATGCTCTATCCACTGAGCAACCACCTGGTCAGGCAAAGAATTCATTTTAAAAATAGATGCCCAGTCAAGCATTTGAGTAACTTCACAGATAGCTCCATCACCCATATAATTTTCTTTTCTTAAACTAAATTTATTGGGGTGACACTGATTAATAAAAGTATATTGGTTTCAAGTATATAATTCTATGATATATCATCTGTCTATTGCATTGTGTGGGCACCACCCAAAATCAAATCTTCTTCAATCACCAAGTATTTGACCCCGTTAGACTTTTGTACCTCCCACCTCCCTTCCCTCTGTTAACCACCATTGCTGTCTGTGTCCATGAGTTTTGTCTGTTTGTCTTGTTTGTTCATTTTTTACTTTCAGTTTTATATCACACATATTAGTGAAATCACATGGTTCTTGATATTTTCTATCTGATTTATTTTGCTTAGCATAATACACTCAAGATCCATCCATGTTGTCACAAATGGTGGCAGTACTTTATGATTTCTGATGGATGAGTGTATTCCATAGCATATAAGTATTGCCTCCTCTTTATCCAATCCTCTATTAATGGACACTTCAGTTGTTTACCTGTCTCAGAAACTATGAATGAAGCTGTAATGAACATAGGGATGCATATATCTTTGCAACAAATGTTTTTAAATTTGGGGAGTACTTACCCAGAGAGGGGTTGTTGGATCATAGGGTAACTTTATTCTTAATTTTTTGAGGAACTTCTGTACAGTTTTCCATAGTGGCTATACCAGTTTACATTCTCATCAGCAGTAAATGATGGTTTCTTTTTCTCCACAACCCCTCTAACACTTGTTATTATTTGTTTTGTTGATAATAGTCATTCGTGTGTGTGTGTGTGTGGCAGAGACAGGGAGAGGGACAAATAAGAAGAGGCAGACAGGAAGGGAGAGAGATGATAAGCATCAATTCATAGTTGTGGCACCGTAGTTGCTCACTGACTGCTTTCTCATATGTGCTTTGACCCAGGGGACTACAGCAGAGTAAGTGACCCCTTGCTCAAGCCTGTGACATTGGGTTTAAGCCAGTAACCTTTGGGCTCAAGCCAGTGACCATGGGGTCATGTCTATGATCCCACACTCAAGCAAGTGAGCCCATGCTCAAGCCAGTGACCTCAGGGCTTCAAACCTGGGTCCTCTGTGTACCAGTCTATCCCACTGTGCCACCTGGCATTTTCCTGATAGCTGATAAAGTTGAGCATCTTTTCATACATTTTTTGGCCATTTGTCTTCTTAGAAGAAGTGTTTGTTCAGGTCCTCTGCCCACTTTTTAATTGGATTCTTTTCTTTTCTTTTTTTTTTTAATTTTTTTTTTTCATTTTTCCGAAGCTGGAAACGGGGGAGGCAGTCAGACAGACTCCCGCATGTGCCCGACCGGGATCCACCGGCATGCCCACCAGGGGGCGATGCTCTGCCCCTCTGGGGCATCACTCTGTTGCATCCAGAGCCATTCTAGCACCTGAGGCAGAGGCCACAGAGCCATCCTCAGCGCCCGGGCCATCTTTGCTCCAATGGAGCCTCGGCTGCAGGAGGGGAAGAGAGAGACAGAGAGGAAGGAGAGGGGGAGGGGTGGAGAAGCAGATGGGCGCTTCTCCTGTGTGCCCTGGCCGGGAACCGAACCGGGGACTCCTACACGCCAGGCAGATGCTCTACCGCTGAGCCAACTGGCCAGGGCCAGATTCTTTTCTTGTTTGGTATTGAGTTGTATGAGTTCTTTAAATATTTTGGATATTAACCCCTTGTCAAAGCTGTTGTTTGAAATATCTTCTCCCATTTAGTTGATTGCCTATTTGTTTTGTTGTTGGTTTCTCTTGGTCTGCAGAAGCTTTTTAATTTGATATAGTCCCATTCATTTATTTTTGCCCTTATTTCCCTTGTCTTTGGGCTGAGTCATAAAGAGCTCTCAATGTCCATGGTTCACAAATTTAGTACTTATCTTTTCTTCTACGTAATTTATTGTTTCAGGTCTTATATGTAGATCTTGATTCATTTTGAATTAATTTTTGTATATGGGAAAAAACAGTAGCCTAGTTTCATTTTTTTTAATGTGGCTTGTCAATTTTCCCAGCACTATTTATTGAAGAGGTTTTCTTTTCTCCACTGTATATTATTTGCTCCTTTGTCCAATATTATTTTCCCATAAACATGCAGGTTTTTTCTGGGCTCTCAATTCTATTCCATTGGTCTGTGTGTCTATTTTTCTGCCATTATCATGGTGTTTTTATTTTTTTCCTTTTGCAAGTACAATTTGAAGTCAGGGAGTACGACACCTCTGGCTTCATTCTTTTTTCTCAGGATTACTCTGGCTATTCAGAGTCACTTTTGGCTCCCTACAAATGTGATGAATCTTGTTCTATCTTTTTTAATGCCATTGGGGTTATTTTTTGTGGGGTTTTTTTTTTTTTGGATAGCAGTGCCCTTTATTGTGATAAAGAAGCAGGCTTTGTTCAGAATGTGACCTCTCAGAGCCCACAATGCCATTGGGTTTTTGATGAGGATTGCATTAAACCTGTATATTGCTTTGAGTAATATGGCCACTAAACTATATTGATTCTTCTAATCCATGAATATGGAATATCTTTTCATTCCTGTGTCTTCTTCAATCTTTGCTAATAATGCTTTGTGGTTTTCAGTATATGGGTTCTTCACATCCTTTGTTAAGTTTATTCCTATGTATTTTATTCTTTTTGTTTTAACTGAAAAATGAGGAGTGACATCAGAGAAATGGTGGAATGAAAGATACTGCTCATTCTCCTCCTTGAAATTTCAATAAATTCTACAACTATATGCAGAGAAAAAAAAACCCAGATGAACCTGAAATATACACACACTAGATAGACAAAGGTACCATCATGCAAGAAGGCGGGCCAAAGCACAGAGGAAAAATAATACCAGAGGACTGAGTCTTTCTCCTTCCTCACGGACCTGCGGGAGGGAGGCGCTGTTTGTGCAGGCTTTGTGTCAGACCCAGAAGAGCTGGGGGAAGAGTCTGGGGTGAAGGAGCAGAGCAAGGGGCAACGACCAGGGAGCAGGGCCACTTCCAGGCATCTGCTGCACCCATGATTGCAGGGCTGAGCTATTACGAGGCACAAACAAAGGCAGTGACAAGCTCCCAAGAACTGCAGGTGAATAGCTTGTGAAGATCGGCCCACAGGACACTGGGGCATGCTTTTATCTGCCTGACTGACACACATAATTTAGCCTTGTGGTGCCAGACGTGCTAGATTTGGGATCTGGGATCTGGGATCTGCATACCACCGGCTCTGAAGCTCGGGCACCGGCTTGCTGGATGGAGTTTAGCATGTGTGGATGGGTCTGAGCCTCTGAGCTGCGATCTCTGCCACAGCTGCTCCTGAAACTCAGGGACACAGGCTTGTGGTGCGTGCACCCCCGGCCCAGCCCAGGGCTATGCCTGGAGAGTTTAGAGTGATATCAGAGGAAAGACTGGACTCTGTTACCACAGCCTCCCGGTTCTTCATTGCTCTCCTTGCTGCAACAACAGCAGTGGTGGCAGACCCTCCTCCACTAGGTCTCCTGACTGCTTTCTCCTGTGAGAGGTGGGGGCACCCGAAGACTAAATCCCCTGCTCTGTTGGGATGTAGGGGAAGGCCCTGTAGGACGCCTGGTCAGCCAGTGCCAGTATCATAAAGTTGCAAAGCACTAGCAATAAGCCCCTCCTACCCATGCCACAACACTGCCTTCATCATTACAGAAGTGACAGCTAGGCCTTAACAGAGCACATAAGAATCTTGCAGAAGCAAATCTTTGGTGCAGTGGCCCCTGCCAGAAAAAGGAATAATTATCTCTTATTGGGGTTATTAACAATAACCCCTTGCAAATGCCATCAAGGAAAAAAAATCAAATATGGATATACAAGACAGAGACATAGCTCAGCTAGATCATGAAAAATCCCCAGGAAAAAAAATCTCAATTACATGGAAATCTTAGAGCTTAATGACAGAGAATTCAAAATTGAAGCTCTAAAAATACTCAATAAGAGACAAGAAAACATGGAAAGGCAATTTATTGAGCTGAAAAAACAACTTAATGAATAAAAAGAGTACTTCACCAAGGCAACTGAAACTATAAAAAAGAATGAAACAGAGATGAAAAACTCAATACACAAACTGAAAAATGAGGTAACAAGTTTAGCCAATAGAACAGGCTAGAGAGAGAATCAGTGACATTGAAGACAGGCAACTAGAGATACTACAGAGAGAAGAAGAGAGAGACTCATGAATTTTAAGAAATAAGAAAACCCTACAAGAATTGTCTGACTCCATCAGGAAGAGCAATATAAAAATAATGGGTATATTAGAAGAGGAAGAGAGGGAAAGGGGAATGGAGAACATACTGAAACAAGTAATCAAGAACTTCCCAAGCCTGTGGAAAGAGTTAGAGACTCAAATCCAAGAAACAAACAGAATGCTGAGTTACCTCAACCCAAACAAACCTACTCCAAGGCACATTGTAATGAAATTATCACAAATCAATGACAAAGAAAGAATCCTCAAGGCAGCCAGGGAAAAGAAGGATGTAACATATAAAGGAAGGCCCATTAGGCTATCATCAGATTTCTCAGCAGAAACTCTAGAAGCCAGAAGAGAGTGGACCCCAACTTTTAAAGTACTGAAAGAGAGGAACTACCAGCCAAGAACACTATAGCCATCAAAGTTATCCTTCAAATATGAATGAGAAATGAAAACATTTACAGACATACAGAAGCTGAGGGAATTTATCACCAGAAAACCCCCACTACAGGAAATACTAAAGGGGGTTATCTGACCAGATACAAAGAACAAAACAAGACAAAATTACAAGTAAAATTTTTTTTAACAAAACAACAATAAAAACAAGGATGATCTGTGACAATAATAACACAAAAGAGGAGAGAATAAAGATCAGCAGTAACAAAGGAGGATGGAGTGCAGAAGCACTCAAGAGATAATGGGCTCTAATAAACATGATAATTTTTCTTCTAATAACCTAATGGTAACCACCCCTGAAAATGCCACTACTGAAACACATAGCTTATAAAAAGAAGAAACAGAAGACAGAAGTATAGAATATCACCAAATGAAAACAAATGACAGAAAAACAAAAAAGAAGAACCAAACAAAACACAAAGCTATCAGAAAACAGTATATAAAGTGGCAATAGGAAATCCTCAAGTGTCAATAATTACACTAAACGTAAATGGATTGAACTCACCAATAAAGAGGCAGAGAGTAGCAGATTGGATCAAGAAGCAAAACCCAACAGTATGCTGCCTTCAAGAGACACATCTAAGCTACAAGGATAAAAATAGATTTAAAGTGAAATGTTGGAAAACAATTCTCCAAGCAAATAATATTCAAAGAAAAGCAGGAGTAGCTATACTCATATCTGACAATGCTGACTACAAGACAACAAAGGTAACCAGAGACAAGGATGGACATTTCATAATGATAAAGGGGACAATGTATCAAGAAGACATAACATTCCTTAATATATATGCACCAAACCAAGGAGCACAAAATATATAAGACAGCTACTAACTGATCTAAAAGTACAAACCAAAAAAATATATAATCATACTTGGAGATCTCAATACACCATTGATTGCTTTAGATTGTTCATCCAAACAGAAAATCAATAAAGAAATATTGGCCTTAAATGAAACACTAAAACAAATGGACATAATAGACATCTACAGGACATTTCATCCCAAATGTCAGAGTATACATTTTTCTCCAGTGTACATGGAACATTCTCAAGAATAGACCATATATATGCTGGGCTACAAAATCAACACCAACAAATTCAGAAAGATTGAAATTATACCAAGCATATTCTCTGACCATAAAGCTTTGAAACTAGAATTCAACTGCAAAAAAGAAGTAAACACACCTGCCGCGGACCAGCACGGCTCCAAATAACAGTGCGGAATTGAGGAAACACACTTTGTCAGAACAAAACCGATGGGACAGGGAGGACTCCTCAAACTGCCTGGCAGTATCTGAGTGCCTCATAGCCCCAGTTCGCTTTATTATATAGACCTATGCAAACCAAGGACCCTGATACAAAGTTGCACATCAAAGGCTAAGACAGGAACTCTCCCAAGGCAAAAACAGGATACATTAGTGAAATTTACAAACATCTGAAACAAACAAAGAGTCAGAGGAAGGGCATGTATATTGCTTCCTACAACCCAAGGAAACAAGTGGAGTGGGTGCAAACACTCAGCATCAAAGCCAAATATGGAGATGGAGGGTGGAGAACTTAGCCCCCTGCTAAGCCTCAAATCTATAATGGCTTTTTGCCATTAACTGTTCACAACACACACCCACAAAAATGTGGAAATTAAACAACATACTTCTAAAAAATAAATGGGCCAAAGAAGAAATAAAAGAAGAGATCAAAAGAAAATGAAATGAAAATGACAACCCAACATATTAGAATCTCTGGGATGCAGCAAAATCAGTAATAAGAGTGAATTTCATATCATTACATGCTTATATGAAAAAGCAAGAGAGAGCCCAAGTAAACAACTTAACATCACATCTTAAGGAACTAGAAAAAGAAAAACAAAGGCAAACCAAACCCAGCAGAAGAAAGGAAATAATAAAAATTAGAGCAGAAATAAATAAAATAGAGAACAGAAAAACTATAGAAAAAATTAATACAACAAAGAGCTGGTTCTTTGAAAAGATTTAAAAAAACTGACAAACCCCTGGCAAGACTCATTAAGGAAAACAGAGAAAAAACTCATATAAACAAAATCCAAAATGAAAGAGGAGAAATTACCACAGATATCATAAATATACAAAGGATTATCACAGAATACTATAAAAATTATAAGCCATCCAATTCAACAATCTAGAAAAAAAAGGATAAACTTCTAGAACAATACAATCTTCCTAGACTGAATCATGAAGAAGTAGAAAGCCTAAATAGACTGATAAGCAGGGAGGAAATAGAAAAAACTATTAAAAACCTCCCCCAAAATAAAGGTTCAGGGCCAAATGGATATACTAGTGAATTCTATCAAACACTCAAAGAAGAATTGGTTCTTATCCTTCTCAAAGTCTTCCAAAGAATTGAAGAAGAAGCAATACTTTCAAACACATTTTATGAGGCCAACATAACCCTCACACAAGAACCTGGCAGGGACAACACAAAAAAAGAAAACTACAGACTAATATCTCTAATGAATACAGATGCAAATATCCTAAACAAAATACTAGAAAATAGAATACAAGAACAAATCAAAAAATAATTCATCATGATCAAGTGGGATTCATCTCAGAAACACAAGGATGGTTCAACATATGCAAAACAATTAACGTCGTAATACACCATATCGACAAAACAGAGAAAAAAAACCCATATGATCTTATCAATAGATGCAGAAAAGGCATTCAATAAAATACAACATCATTTTATGTTTAAAATACTCAACAAAATGGGTAAAAAAGGAAAATACCTCAACGTAATAAAGGCCATTTATGAAAAACCATCAGCTAACATCATACAAAATGGTAAAAAACTGAAAAATTTTCCTCTAAAATCAGGAACAAAACAAGGTTGCCCACTCTCTCCCCTCCTATTCAACATAGTGCTGGAAGTTCTAGCCAGAGCAATCAGACAAGAGAAAGAAATAAACAGCATTCATACTGGGAAAGAAGAAGTAAAAGTTTCACTTTTTGCAGATGATCTGATCCTGTATATAGAAAACCCCAAAGACTCCACAGAAAAGCTATTAGAAACAATAAACCAATACAGTAAAGTTGCAGGATACAGAATTAATATGCAGAAGCCTATTGCTTTCTTATATGCCAACAATGAAACTTCAGAAAAAGAACTAAAAAAATAACCCCTTTTACAGTAGCAACAACAATAACAAAAAATACCTAGGAATAAATATAACAAAGAATGTAAAGGATCTATATACTGAAAACTACAAAGCATTATTAAAGGAAATTGAAAAAGATACAATAAAATGGAAAAATATTCCTTGTTTGTGAATAGGAAAAATAAATATAGTTAACATGGCCATACTACCCAAAGCAATATATAAATTTAATGCAATTGCCATGAAAATTCCAATGTCATTTTTTTTAAAAGAAATGGAACAAAAAATTATCAGGTTTATATGGAACCATAAAAATACCTCAAATAACCAAAGTAATCCTAAGGAAAAAAAAAAAAATGAAGTTGGAGGCATTACAATACCTGATTTCAAACTATACTACAGAGCCATGATAATCAAAACAGCATGGTACTGGCAGAAAAATAGAAACAGAGACCAATGGAACAGAATAGAGAGCCCAGAAATAAAACCACATATATATGTTGAAATCATCTTTGATAAAGGAGCCAAAAACTCAGAATGAAGAAAAGAAAGCCTCTTCAATAAATAGTGCAGGGAAAATTGAAAAGCCACATGCAGGCCCTGGCTGGTTGGCTCAGTGATAGAGCGGTGGCCTGGCATGTGGGAGTCCTGGGTTCGATTCCCGGCCAGGGCACACAGGAGAAGCGTCCATCTGCTTCTCCACCCCTCCCCCTCTCCTTCCTCTCTGTCTCTCTCTTTCCCTCCCGCAGCCAAGGCTCCATTGGAGCAAAATTGGCCCAGGCGCTGAGGATGGCTCTGTGGCCTCTGCCTCAGGCCCTAGAATGGCTCTGGATGCAACAGAGCGATGCCCCAGAGGGGCAGAGCATTGCCCCCTGGTGGGCATGCCGGGTGGATCCCGATCGGGCACATGCAGGAATCTGTCTGACTGCCTCCCCGTTTCCAGCTTCAGAAAAATGAAAAAAAAAAAGAAAGAAAGAAAAAAGAAAAGCCACATGCAAAAGAAGGAAACTTGACTACAGTTTATCTCCTTGCACAAAAATTAGTTCAAAATGGATCAAAGAACTAAACAGAAGATCTGAAATAATAAATTAGATAAAAGAAAACATAGGTACTAAACTCATTAACCTTGGCTGTAGAGAACATTTTATGAATTTGACTCCAAAGGCAAGGGAAGTGAAGGCAAAGATAAATGAATGGAACTACAGCAAACTAAGAAGCTTCTGCACAGCAAAAGAAACTGTCAACAAAACAAATAGGCAACCAACTAAATGGGCGATGATATTTTCAAATGATAGCTCTGATAATGGACTAATATCCAAAATATATAAAGAACTCACAAAATTCAGCAACAAACAAACAAACAATCCAATAAAAAAGAATGGGAAGAAGACATGAACAGACACACTTCTCCCAAGAAGAAATACAAATGACCAACAGATATATAGAAAAATGCTCTTCACTAGCTATTAAAGAAATGCAAATCAAAACTACAATGAGATACTACCTCACACCTGTTAGATTAGCTATTATCAACACAACAGGTAATAACAGTGCTGGAGAGGATGTGGAGAAAAAGAAACCCTCATTCACTGTTTGAGGGAATGTAAATTAGTGCAATCATTATGGAAGAAAGTATGGTGGTTCCTCAAAAAATTAAAAATAGAACTACCATATGACCCAGCAATCCCTGTACTGAGTATATACCCATAAAACTTGAAAACATGGGTATGTAAAGACACATGCAGCCCCATGTTCATCACAGCATTATTCATGGTGGCCAAGACATGGAAACAGTGAAAATGCCCTTCAATAGAAGACTGGATAAAGAAGATCTGGTACATATATACTACATACCAGAATACTAATCAGCCATAAGAAATAATGACATTGGATCATTTACAACAACATGGATGGACCTTGATAACATTATACTGAGTGAAATAAGTAAATCAGAGAAAGCTAAGAACTATATGAATCCATACATAGGTGGCGCACAAAGTTGAGACTCATGGACATAGACAGGGGTACAGTGGTTACCAGGGGGAGGAAGGGGAGGGGCTTAAAGAGAAACAAAATATAGGGTGACAGAAGATGATTTGACTTTGGGTGATGGGTATACAGCATAATCGACTGTCCAAGTGATGTGGAGATGTTTTCTCTAAATCTATGTACTCTGATTGACCAATGTCACTCTGTTAAATTTAATTGTCTAAATTTTAAAAAAAATGTCATATTAGAGAGGTTAATTCTGAGTGGCAAGATAACAGATGGCTTCTGTTTTGTTTTAATTTTATTTTGTTCTGTGTTTCATTGTTTCTTTTTTTCCCCCTCTATGTGCTTTGCAAGTGTTCTGCAATAAAGACCTATGGCTTCCAGAAAAAAAAAAGAAAGAAAAATGAATTATTTTTCCACTTCTTTTTCTAAAATTTCATTATAGTGCATAGGAATATAATAAATTTTTATATATTGATTTGTATATTGCAACTTTACTGTGTTTGTTTATTGTTTCTAATAGTTTTTTTGGTGGCATAATCTTTTTCAACAATAGCATTCAACAATAGTTATCAATCTTCACATTTGATAATAATGACAACAAATTTTTCTCAGGTGCTTACTGTGTATGAGCACTATGTTCAGCACTTAAAATTTAAGGAACCCCTATTACATCTTCATAGGAAGTCTTTTAATTATTACTCTTATCTCCTTTTTTACCAAAGATAGAACAGAATCACCGAAAAGTTCTTTAAATTTTTCAAGGTCACACAACTAATAAATAGTGGAGACATTTAGCCATTTTTGTGATCGGCAATTTTAAAAGATTATTGAGTACCCAATATAATAAATTAATTCCTAGTGCAGAATCAAGATTTTTTTTTTTTTTTACTATTCAATAACTCTGTCTTGGAGAAGCAAACTTCATACAACCAAGGTTCTGGGTTAACAATAAATTATATACAAAATGATAACATTGTTTTAGAAGCTTTGAGAAAAGAACAGAAGACCTTATTAGAATAGCCTTCCTTCAGACTCTACAACTCCCTGGACAGGGAGAGGAAGTAATTATTTAGAGGAACAGTCTTATTTACTAGACAAAACACCAACAACAATACTGAACTTCTGTGTTTTAAAAAATTCCACAGGGCCATACACAATAGCAGTAGAATGCTTTATATTACATATAAGCCAGAAAATATTCCAGTTACCATTTGAGGTATTTTATTTCAGATTCATGAATAAAATTATAAAGTTAACAAGTTGTTTATAAAAACAAGATTCTATCATTTAATTCTATCATTTATAACATCAACAAAAGAAACTGTTATTACATCACCTCATAACACTAGAAATTTCTGTTCCTATGCAAAAAGCTATTAGTGTGTAATGAAATATTAATAGCAAGAATGTAGTTGCATCTTTGGCACCTAACCAAGTGTAAGCCACTAGTTAGCCATGTATTTATGCCAAAAAAAATCCAAGGATAGTACTCATCCATTTGCTCTTTCTCTGTACTGTATTAATTCAAAAATTTATGTTGGATTATTGTAGAAACATAATATTGCAAAAATATGTAGATTGTACTTATATCCTGAAAAGTTATCTGTAACATGTGGGGTCTCCCAGTATTTTAGAGGTTTGTGCAATATTCCTTCTATAAATAATGTGGAGAAAAATTATTTAAAATATAAAAAATGTACATTGACCTTTTCTATCTAGTCAACTGTTTACGAGATAGATCCTTTTGTCCTGACCTTTCCTTAACCTTAGATTGATTCCTGCCCAATCCCTGACTTGCATATCATTAATAAAGATACATTTGAAAGGATTTTGACTTTTTAATTTTTTTTAAATAATAAAAAGTTTAAAATGAGAAAGTCAATATATAGAAAGCAGTGAGTCAAAAATCTCTCATTTCATATCAGTCTGGTACTTTTTTTTTCACAGTATATATATTTTTTTCTAGTATCACATTTTATTCTCACAAGATCTTTATGCCATGGTAATGGAGGTAATATTGATACCGCTTTATAGAAGAACTGAGTCACATACAAGTTGAATGCCTGGGGTGACCCAGTTATTTGGAAACAAGCATAACTGGAATCCTGGCTCAAGGTCTTCCCATTCAGACCTTGCTTCCTTCAGATATCATACTTTTGGGCTCCAGTTGTATAGTATGAAAGACTGTATGCATATTTAAAACTGAACCTAACCTAGCAAAGGCTTCTGGATTTCTCAGGACTTCTGAGGTCAACTTTGTTGTCAGATGCACTGAAGTTTCACAATGACAGGTGACTGAAACAAATGGGCGGGGGGGATATGTTTCCAGTAAGATAAAATTAATAATTATAGAATTTGAGTAAATGACTCTAATAGAGTAAGTTGACAATTAAGTCCATTTTTGGTTCCTTTTTTTAAAAAATATTTCTGCCAAGTTCTACTCATAATATACTCCTTGTTTAAATTCATAAATAGTTTCACTAACCTCAAAGTAACTAGTTTAATACCTAAACTTTGGGATGATGGTCATGATGATCATGATGATCATGATGAATATTATTGTCAAAATTTGAAATAAATCTAATTTCACTTTTTGTTGTCATTTTATACAAATCACCTATTGTCTTTCAATAATTTTATTTTAGCTTTTTATAGATAAAATACTCCCTTTGGTTCTAGTAGGAAGCTACTCTCCTTTAAAAGTTTTATGGATGAAACTAATGTATTTCCTACACCGGAACTCTATTATATTTGAACTACAATGTAAAGGCTTAAAAAATAAAGCAACACCTGAGAAACTTTGTAAAAGCAAAGGAAGGAGGCTGTCTCTGGGCAATCTATACTTGGCCCAGGACACTTGAAATTAAATTCAAATAATATCATATAAGAATCTCAGTTATATTCTTTCTGTCAAATCCAAGAATTCACCCTGCAATTAGATGGTTGGTATGAGCTTCTCTTAACATAAAGAACAACCACCTGTTTTTTGAGAGTAAAGTATTTTAATATATAACTTCTGCTTACATGTTTAGGCAATAAGGATTTGGTCTCTTCCCATTCAGGAAGGAATTTAGAAACTAGTAAATAATTATTCTTGTCTTCTTGAATGAAAATCCATTTTCAGTCACTTAGTCTCCCTTCTCCATTGCATCGTGGCCAATCACTTAGTTACAGTGGGACAAAAATCTTACTATAACATTCACATCTTAGATTGGGGATGAGCTCCAAAGTCACCTGAAATCAAATATTAAATAATTAAAAATAAGAAAATATCTTAAATCTGCCTCAAAATAATATAAAACTCTGTATGGTAATTATTTTACATATTAAATTTGAGAACTGCTGGGATACCTAAAAAACCAACCAAGAGAAAGATTATATGCAGAAGTATGGGCATTCAAACCACTGTGCGTTTAAAACAACTACTAAATCCCTAGTTAATAGATAATGGGTAGAAACTTCTATTGTCTTCCTGCTTGCCTACAGTGTTTACTTCATTCTCTTTAGCTGTCAGACTTCCATAACCTTAAATAATTCAAAGAAAGATTTTTGTTGTTACAAGTATTAGAGAGAACGAAAAGCATCCTATGGGGAAGAGTTATGTTCTAAAGCTAAGTTATGTTAAAAAATAAAATCAACTGAACTCCACCACTCTTTGAGTACCTCTTGTCTGGAAGGTCCTATGACCCAATGGACACTAAGAAAGTGAAGTTCCTTTCTGTCATGTTTCTCTAAACTTTCTCTCAAATGCTCAGTTCATCCTTGAACTGGTTAATGTTAAGCAAGGATTAATAACTCAGATATACTATCTTTCCCCTCCTGCTCTAAACCATCTTTTTTCTTTACATGCTGATGCTGGGGGAACCCTAATGTGTATTGGAATGATTCTTTTTTTTTTTTAATTATATTTTTTAATGGGGTGGCATCAATAAATCAGGATACATATATTCAAAGATAACAAGTCCAGGTTATCTTGTCATTCAATTATGTTGCATACCCATCACCCAAAGTCAGATTGTCCTCTGTCACCTTCTATCTAGTTTTCTTTGTGCCCCTCCCCTCCCCCTTTCCCTCTCCCTTTCCCCCCTCCCCCCCCCCCCCCCCCCCCCCCCCCCGTAACCACCACACTCTTATCAATGTCTCTTAGTTTCACTTTTATGTCCCACCTACGTATGGAATAATGCAGTTCCTGGTTTTTTCTGATTTACTTATTTCGCTTTGTATCATGTTATCAAGATCCCACCATTTTGCTGTAAATGTTCCGATGTCATCATTTCTTATGGCTGAGTAGTATTTCATAGTGTATATGTGCCACATCTTCTTTATCCAGTCATCTATTGACAGGCTTTTTGGTTGTTTCCATGTCCTGGCCACTGTGAACAATGCTGCAATGGACATGGGGCTGCATGTGTCTTTACGTATCAATGTTTCTGAGTTTTTGGGGTATATACCCAGTAGAGGGATTGCTGGGTCATAAGGTAGTTCTATTTTCAGTTTTTTGAGGAACCACCATACTTTCTTCCATAATGGTTGTACTACTTTACATTTCCACCAACAGTGGATGAGGGTTCCTTTTTCTCCACAGCCTCTCCAACATTTGCTATTACCTGTCTTGCTAATAATAGCTAATCGAACAGGTGTGAGGTGGTATCTCATTGCAGTTTTGATTTGCATTTCTCTAATAGCTAAAGAAGATGAGCATCTTTTCATATATCTGTTGGCCATTTGTATTTCTTCCTGGGGGAAGTGTCTGTTCATATCCTCTTCCCATTTTTTTATTGGATTGTTTGTTTGTTTGTTGTTCAGTTTTATGAGTTCTTTGTATATTTTGGATATTAGGCCCTTATCTGAGCTGTTGTTTGAAAATATCATTTCCCATTTAGTTGCCTTTCTGTTTATTTTGTTATCAGTTTCTCTTGCTGAGCAAAAACTTCTTATCTGATGTAGTCCCATTCATTAATTTTTGCGTTCACTTCTCTTGCCTGTGGAGTCAAATTCATAAAATGCTCTTTAAAACCCAGGTCCATGATTTGAGTACCTATGTCTTCTTCTATGTACTTAATTGTTTCAGGTCTTATGTTTAGATCTTTGATACATTTTGAGTTAATTTTAGTACAGTGGGACAAACTGTAGTCCAGTTTCATTCTTTTGCATGTGGCTTTCCAGTTTTCCTCGCACCATTTATTGAAGAGGCTTTCTTTTCTCCATTGTGTGTTGTTGGCCCCTTTATCAAAAATTATTTGACTATATATATGTGGCTTTATTTCTGGACTTTCTATTCTGTTCCATTGGCCTGAGTGTCTATTTTTCTGCCAATACCATGCTGTTTTGATTGTCGTGGCCCTATAATAGAGTTTGAAGTCAGGTATTGTAATGCCCCAAACTTCATTCTTTTTCTTTAGGATTGCTTTGGCTATTTGGGGTTTTTTATAGTTCCATATAAATCTGATGATTTTTTACTCTATTTCTTTAAAAAATGTAATTGGAAGTTTGATGGGAATTGCATTAAATTTGTATATTGCTTTGGGTAATATAGCCATCTTGAATATATTTATTCTTCCTAACCAAGAACAAGGTATATTCTTCCATCTCATTATATCTTTTTCGATTTCCCTTAACAATGGTTTATAGTTTTCATTATATAAGTCCTTTACATTCTTTGTTATGTTTACTCCTAAGTATTTTATTTTATTTTTTTGTTGCAATCATGAAGGGGATTATTCTTTTGAGTTCGTTCTCAATTGTTTCATTGTTGGCATATAGAAAGGCTATTGATTTCTGTATGTTACTTTTGTATCCTGTGACCTTACTGTATTGGCTTATTGTTTCTAGAAGTCTTTTTGTGGATTCTTTGGGGTTTTCGATGTATAGGATCATATCATCTGCAAAAAGTGATACCTTTACTTCTTCTTTTCCAATATGAATGCCTCTTATTTCTTTGTCTTGTCTGATTGCTCTGGCTAGAACCTCTAGTACCACATTAAATAAGAGTGGAGAGAGTGGACAACCCTGTCTTGTTCCTGATTTAAGGGGGAAAGCCTTCAGTTTAGTGCCATTTAATATGATGTTAGCTGATGGTTTATCATATATGGCCTTTATCATGTTGAGATATTTTCCTTCTATACCCATTTTTTGAGAGTCTTAAACATAAAATTGTGTTGTATTTTATCGAAAGCCTTTTCTGCATCTATTGATAAGATCATATGGTTTTTGTTCTTTGTTTTGTTGATATGGTGTATTACGTTAACTGTTTTACGTATGTTGAACCATCCTTGAGATTCTGGGACGAATCCCACTTGATCATGATGTATTATTTTTTTAATATGTTGTTGTATTCGATTTGCTAGTATTTTGTTTAGTATTTTAGCATCTGTATTCATTAGAGATATTGGTCTGTAGTTTTCTTTTTTTGTGCCATCCTTGCCTGGTTTTGGTATGAGGGTTATGTTGGCCTCATAAAATGTGTTTGGAAGTATTGCTTCTTCTTCAATTTTTTGGAAGACTTTGAGTAGAATAGGAACCAAGTCTTCTTTGAATGTTTGATAAAATTCGCTGGTATAGCCGTCAGGGCCTGGACTTTTATTTTTGGGGAGGTTTTTAATGGTTTTTTCTATTTCTTCTCTACTAATAGGTCTGTTTAGGCTTTCTGCTTCTTCTTGACTCAGTCTAGGAATGTTGTATTGTTCTAGGAATTTATCCATTTCTTCTAGGTTGTTGAATTTAGTGGCATAAAGTTTTTCATAGTATTCTACAATAATTCTTTGTATATCTATGGTGTCCGTGGTGATTTCCCCTCTTTCATTTTGGATTTTGTTAATATGAGTTCTTTCTCTTTTTTCCTTGGTGAGTCTTGCCAAGGGTTTGTCAATTTTGTTGATCTTTTCAAAGAACCAGCTCCTTGTTCTATTAATTTTTTCTACAGTTTTACTGTTCTCCAATTCATTTATTTCTGCTCTGATTTTTATTATCTCCTTTCTTCGGCTGGTTTTGGGTTGTCTTTGTTCTTCTTTTTATAGTTCCTTAAGGTGTGAAGTTAAGTGGTTCACTTGGGCTCTCTCTTGTTTGTTCATATATGCCTGACGTGATATGAACTTCCTTCTTATCACTGCTTTTGCTGCATCCCATAGATTCTGATATGTCGTATTGTCATTTTCATTGGTCTGTATATATCTTTTGATCTCTGCACTTATTTCTTCTTTGACCCATTCAATTTTTAAAAGTATGTTGTTTAGTTTCCACATTTTTGTGGGATTTTTTTCCTCTTTTTTGCAGTTGAATTCTAGTTTCAAGGTTTTATGATCAGAAAATATGCTTGGTAGAACTTTGATTTTTCTAAATTTGCTGATGTTGTTTTTGTAGCCCAACATATGGTCAATTCTTGAGGATGATCCATGTACACTGGAGAAAAATGTATACTCAGTCACTTTGGGATGAAATGTCCTGCAGATGTCTATCATATCCAGGTGCTCTAGTGTTTTGTTTAAGGCCACTATGTCTTTGTTGATTCTCTGTTTAGATGACCGATCTAGAGCCATCAGTGGTGTATTGAGATCTCCAAGTATGATTGTATTTTTGTCAGTTTTTGTTTTAAGGTCAATAAGTAGCTGTCTTATATATTTTGTTGCTCCTTGGTTTGGTGCATATATATTAAGAATTGTTATGTCTTCTTGATTCAGTGTCCCCTTAGTCATTATGAAATGGCCATTTTTGTCTCTGAGTACTTTTGCTGTCTTGTAGTCAGCATTATCAGATATGAGTATTGCTACGCCTGCTTTTTTTTGGATGTTATTTGCTTGGAGTATTGTTTTCCAGCCTTTCACTTTGAATTTGTTTTTATCCTTGTTACTTAGATGACTTTCCTGTAGGCAGCATACAGTTGGATTTTCTTTTTTAATCCATTCTGCTACTCTGTGCCTTTTTATTGGTGAGTTTAATCCGTTTACATTTAGTGTAATTATTGACACTTGTTAGTTCCCTATTGCCATTTTATAGATTGCTTTCTTTTAGTGTTGTGTCTTGTTTCATCTTTCTCTTTCGCTTTTCTATCTTTTGTTTTTATTTGGTTGTATTCCATACATCTTTCTTCTGTTGCTATCTTTTTTATCTCATGTGCTTCTGTGGTGGTTTTTTCAATGGTGTTTACCTTTGAGTAATGAAAAGGGTTCCTACCCTGTTCATTGTATCGAACTAATTTGTGAGTAATTTTGCACTCCATCGTCCTTTGCTACTGTTAATCTTCATCTTCTCCGCCCTTTCTTTTTGTTGTTGTCACAGTTTAAATTTGGTTTTATTGTGTTCTTCTTGGAGCTTTTACTTGTGGCTCTGTTTTCTTTATTGTTGTTGTTCTTTGTATCTGATTGGAGAACCCCGTTTAGTAATTCCTGGAGTGGGGGTTTTCTGATGATAAATTCACTCATTTTTTCTTTATCTGTGAATGTTTTTATTTCTCCTTCATATTTGAAGGATAGCTTTGATTGGTATAGTATTCGTGGCTGAAAGTTCCTCTCTTTCAGGATTTTAAATATTGGGGTCCACTCTCTTCTAGCTTGTAGAGTTTCTGCTGAGAAATCTGATGATAATCTAATGGGCCTTCCTTTATATGTTGTAGTCTTCTTTTCCCTGGCTGCCTTGAGAATTTTTTCTTTGCTGTTGGTTTGTGCCAATTTCATTATGATATGCCTTGGAGTAGGTTTGTTGGGGTTAAGAAAACTCGGAGTTCTGTTTGCTTCTTGAACTTGAGGCTTTAGTTCTTTCCACAGGCTTGGGAAGTTCTCATCTATTATTTGTTTGAGTATGTTCTCCATTGGAATGATTCTTAACATGAAGAGTAACTATTCTTCCTTAGGGGTAAAGTATTATTTTTAGGATTAGCATTGATTTCTTTAAGTTAGAAGGAAAAATCTTAAATACTGTAAATTAATTTTAAATGTAAATGTTCTTTTTCAAGTTAAATAGACTTACATCAAGTTAGAAGAAAGATGAGAAAAGAGCAGCATGGTATGATAAAACAATGAAATGAAAGCAAGAAGATGTGGACAAGTTTTCCCAGGTCAGAAAATATAAGTTTTAGTAATTCTGAGATCCAAGACCCTAATTAAATGCAACATTTGGATCTTACAGCTTTTCAAAAAATATTTGTTAAACTTCGCTACTGAGTTTTGTGCAGTGTTCTCTCTAGGCCTCCATTTTTTTTTAATCTATAAAATTAAGGGGTTGGACAAGAGATGTCTAAGTAAAATTTTAGCTCTAATGTTCTATGAATTCTTGCTAGATCCCATTCCCAGGAAAGCAACATCACAGGCTGCAAACTATGAACAGAGTACCATAGTTTTACTTGGAGAACTTGACCAATTTTACCATTTTCTATCTTTTTTTCTATCTTCATCTGTTTTAGCCAAAATAGATTTCATAATATAATTCAGCCAGATGACAATGGCAGCAGTTCCTAAACCTGTCAGCACATTCAGAATCACTGCAAAGCTATTTCCAACCCCAGATTTACTGAACTGGAATCTCAGAGATGGGATCTCAGAAATCCTCAGAAACGTATTTGCCAAAAGCAGTCCCCATGTGATTCTGATAACACATTCCATGAATCACCAAGTTTAAAACCGTAGAACTATATATATACTGCTCACAAAAATTAGGGGATATTTAAAAATGAATATGAAGCAATAAAAAAAGAAGCATTTAATTTTTTTATTATTAAACAAGAACATCAGAAAAGCAAATGACAAGTCAAAGAAAGTTGTTTGATTATGCAAATGAGATGTAAAATCAACTTTTATTTTATTGGTGAAAATGCACTATACAAAAGGCTGAAAGTACTAGATGCTCATTCCTTGATCCCCTAATTTTTGTGAACAGTGTGTGTATGTGTGTGTATATGTAATATATTATATATATATATATCTACTCTTTCTCCTTGGATGCCACATGTTAACAAAGACTTTTGTCCTTTTTCATCACTTCTTGGACTCCATTTTTGTTTTCATATGGTTTTAACTATTTTTTAGAGAATATTTCAAATATACATAGAGTAGATCAAATAGTCAACCCCCATGTACCTCTCAACAATTATCAATTCATTGTCAGTCTTATTTTACCTATATTGCCATTCCCACATATTTTAAATCAAATCCCAGAGAGAGCCAAAGATCTTTTTTAAATCATAATAAAATGCGTTCTTCACAAAATAATATCACATTCTAACACTCTGGAGAAGGTGGCTTGCATGGCCCAAGTCTCTAACCTAAGTGCAGAACTTGGAATGAAACAGGCTACATACACTGATGACAGCCTCAGGCAGTGGTGGCCATTTCTCTTCAGAATCACTGCTTTTAGCCTTTCTTAAAGCTCATTTTCTTTCCTACACACTTTGATATGCTATTGCACTTCTTGGAGTAATGGATAAGTGAGTCTCTTTTTCTGCTATGGTTCATAGAAATCTCTTGTTCAACCTCACATCTAATCATGATAAGGCTTACATAAATATAAACCAGTAGCTCACATCAACACAACTGGTAGAAAAGTGTGGCATTTGTCAAACTACTGTATTTCCCCATGTATAAGACGCTCTCATGTATAAGACATACCTTAATTTGGGGGCCTGAAATTTGAAAAAAAATGTATTACATAAAGTTATTGAACTCAAGTTTTATTCATCATAAAATTCATATAACTCCTCATCACTGTCAAAACTCCCATCCATTAGCTTGTCCTCATCTGTGTCTGATGACGAATCGTCTTCAACAATGAGTGCAAAAACAAGCGTGAAAAAGCAGGAAATGCAAGTAAAATAATCTACAACCCTGTATAAGATGCACCCTGTTTGTAGACCCCAAATTTTTCAGAAAAGGGTGAGTCTTATACATGGAGAAATATGGTAATTTAAGAACTACAATTAAGTCAATAAAAAAAAGGAATATTTGAAATGCCATTAAATGTGTCATATCACATCATACAAAAAAGATGGCTTTCTTTTCCTTTCTTTCTCTATTCTGTGGCAAATCTGAAAGTAGTATCTATCTAGTAGAGAAAAAGTATCTTTTTAAAAATAAAAATATACATTTATTATTATATTACTATATTTGTTATAATTTGGGCATTCATATATGTCCAAACATGGAATGTTATTGTCATGATGTCCTTCCAATGAAGAGTAGATCGCTGCATTCCATTCTACTGGAATCTCCTGGTAGTTTAAAGAATGGTATTTTTCCAAAAGTTAAGTTAAAGCTATAACCACTCAGATGTCAATTAGTCAAAATTGCAACAACTTACCATTGAGTCAACTTGGTTTCATCTATGAAGGAAATAAAGCTTCCTTAATGAATGATGCGAAAAAATAAAATTCAACCCTAACATCACAGACCATAAATTGTTTCCTAAGCATTCCCAGGTTCTAACTTTTAAACATTATCATATCAGATATATAATAAAATCGATGCCACAAGACTAAAAATCTTATATAGTATTCCTGATATAACCTGGTATTCTTTGATTTTTGTCTATCTCTATTATACAGTTACTTATTAAACTTTCCAACGAGCAGAAAGAAATATTATTGAATTACCTCCCCAAATTTGAGTTCCCTTACACTAAATTTCAGTATATGTGCCTTTGATTCTATGCTTTTTTAGCAACCACAAAAATTCTAGTTCAATCAATGTGACTTACTACCGTAGAGGACAATTATAAAAAGAGGAGAAGTGTTTGGAATATAAATGAGAAGTAAAACGTAGCTTATCTGGAAGAGAATGGTTTAAAAAGTTCAAGGGAATGAACACAGATTATATACAATCCAACATCTGTTAGAAAAGATGGGCTAAATAGTAAATGTAAGAGGCAACTGGTCTTTGGGGCTGCATTTTGGGAGAGATACTGTGGGACCCAAAGGTTGGATTAATAATTCCAAATAATAAAATCTGAAAGCCATTGAATATTTATAGAACAGGCTGGGTATGGGAATAAACTTCATTTTAGTATGCACATTATCTACAACAAAACAAAACAAATTGAAAGCATTTCAATCAAATACCAGGCAGAATGCTCATAAAAGATTTTCACTGAGCTGGGGATAGTAAATGGAAAGTAATCATAGTATATATAGAATATTTACTAAATTAAGATATATAAAATGTTATCCCATTCATTCTTTAGTATATACTACATTAATTATTGTATTCCTGTGGACAAAAAGAACTATTAATAATAGCTTTTATTGAGTTACTAGATATATTGTCTTTGAAATCATTAAAGATTATATTATGTTATCAATATATTCTTCAGGGTTTTCAAAGGTTAAGGAAATAGTCCATCAAAACAAACATTAGAGCCTGACCAGGCAGTGGCACAGTGGATAGAGTATCGAACTAGGATGCGGCGGACCCAGGTTCGAGACCCCGAGGTTGCCAGCTTGAGCACGGGCTCATCTGGTTCGAGCAAAGCTCACCAGCTTGGACCCAAGGTCGCTGGCTCAAGCAAGGGATTACTCGGTCTGCTGAAGGCCCACAGTCAAGGCACATATGAGAAAGCAATCAATGAACAACTAAGATGTCGCAACGAAAAACTGATGATTGATGCTCCTCATCTCTCTCAGTTTCTGTCTGTCAGTCCCTATCTATCCCTCTTTCTGACTCTCTCTGTGTCTCTGTAAAAACAAAACAAACATTAGGTACCAAGTATTTGCATAGTGAAACATATTATTTAATAAGGTACTATTATTGACATTTTAAAATAATTTCCTGCTAAAATAAATAAAGTTTACCAGCAAGCCTCAGTCTTTCTGAATCTCTATGAGACCTCTACTCCAGTCACAGTTCCAAACGTTGTCACAGGAGGATTTTAGGATTAAAAATTATGAGGATTCCTTAGTATCTAATGCTAAGTCCTGTCTGCATTTCTCTTCTTTGGTTATCAAGACAGGAATTAGGGCCTTTTATTCAGGACCATTCCAAATGAATAAACTCTCAGACTCAATGCTCTAACTAAACTACAAGAACAAATTTTAAATGTGTTAGCATTAGCTATAGAACACATTGTTTCTACTGTCAGTTTTGAAATATCTGTCTTGAGTTTCAGAAAATGGCTTCCCTAGAAACCAAACTATTAGAAGATTAAATTTAACACAAAAGTCTACTAATAGATTTATTGCAATAACTTAACATATACAAACTTCTTTAAAAAGCAAAATTTTTAAAGATTCTGATCATCTTCCCAAATACAATAATGATAAAATTGTTTGGTATTCCCAGTCAAATTACTCTGAATGTCAATCTCTTCATTCTTTTCTTTTGTTCTCTTCTAACTTTTTTGTAATATTGTCAACTTTTCAAGTTCCAGTTAAGCCTCATAATTAAAAACAAGGTACACAGGCAATTAACTATCCCATCAATAATAGCAGTGATAAGAGCCAGAGTGACAATTTGCATTGGGTGAGTGCTTCATTGCTCCTGCCTTCAATCTCAAAGAATCCTAAATCCCCAGATCCCTTCAGAATGCAAGTCTAGCACAGATGGAAAGCGTTTCATTTCACTTGGGAACTGAGAAGGTGAAGTCATTCCAAAGTGGGAGAGACATTCACTCCAAAGCCAGTCCAGTGTGCACCATTTAATTCAATGGATCCCTTGTGAGGTACATCATTTGCTGATGCACTGCTGACAGCAGAAATGCTGCTTAGTGCAGTAAGACATTAGCCATTTGCGAGGCATTACGTTAGCAAATACTTAAGGCCATGGAAAAACTAAAGAAGTCAATGAAGTCAGGTTGCCTGGGTGACTATGAGTCAAGGCTTCAAGACGCAGGTTTTTAACACGTGCCCAGGTGCACAAGGTAAAATGGCCTTGCAGGTACTTTAGGCAGGTTTTCTTCATTCCATGCTTTTGAATGAATAAAACAAAAGTTAAATTTCAATCAGAGAATTATACCCTAATTCTCTCCCTTCTGCCCACCTCTTCCCTTTTTGCCTTTTCCTCTGTTTGTGCCAGCTTATCTATGAAAATTCTAGAGAATAATGGAAGAAAAAATCTAAAAATTAGCTCCATCCTCATGCCACACTTTCTCCTGCTTTCATTTCTCCATAGTGCTAACAACCACCTGCCATACTTTACTTACACTATCACCCACACATAGTGGGCATGCAACAAACTTGTTGATTCAACGAATCTGAAACAAATTAAATGCTGAAAGTGGCATTGTGATATAGGAGAAAAATTAAGATTCTAAGTGTGTAAAAATAAAAAAGAATGGCAAGTTAACGCCATAATTAACTCCAGGAAAGACTGTGAACCCTGTGAAATTTATCTCTAGGACTCTTCCTTCTTCCTTTTATCACCCACTACACCCCATTCAGCCATACTTCTTCTCTGCCTACAAACCCTTAGTTCCCAGTACCCTCACAATGAGGATGATAATGATGATTAATATTTAATAAGTGCTCAGTCTGTCCTATGTACTGCACAAGACTTTTATGTATTCTATCTAATTATCACAACAACCTTGTATGGTTAGAATTTTATATGGATAGCTCAGTTGGTCTGAGTATTGGCCCGAGACAGGGGTTGCCAGGTGGATCCCAGTCAGGGCACAGGCAGGAGTCTATCTATCTCCCCTCCTGTCACTTAAAAAAATAAAATTAAAATAAAAACTTGCCCTGGGCAACTAAGTGCTAAACGATGAGCTATATATTTCCCTTATAGGGTCACAAAGCTTTCTTGTGTTTTAACAGTTTTGAAAAGCTAGAAAAAAAAATCAATTTAACCCAGAGTTTTCTAATATATTTGACAAGATCCTTTAAAAAAATAAAGACCCATTACTACTCTTTAAAGGACAATTTAAGAAATGTTATCTTAACCCGATAGTATAGATCTACTACTGGGAATTTCAGACTACCAGGGAGACATTTTGTTGCTAAGGGTTTTATAATGAGAAAATCATACCAGAATCCACCAGTTATCTACAAGCCCCTAAGAGAGTATGAATTGTAATCTGCTGTCAAAAATCTGGAGAATACTTTAATCAAACTCTCATTTTTAGATGGGGACTATAGACCCAGAATGGTTAAGATATTTTCACACAAATTTAAGTTATAAAATACTTTAAGAAATTGGTTTGAAAATTAGAAAGCCAGTGTTTTACTTCTAGCTGTAACAATTAGTTGAAGAAAAAAATCAATCATGTTCCTTAGAATAATATCAAAATTAGCCAATTACAAGACTGAATCACAGTAGATTACAATTTTGATGCTTTTTGCATAGACTTCTTTTATTTAACATTTAACATTTTTTAAGTTAATCATAAAATTGCAAGGTCAAGACAAGAAACTTTTTTATCTTGAACCATTAAAAAAGTGTTGACGGGAGATTCCAAGATGGTGACGGAGTAGGCAGATGTTCCAATTGCCACCTCCCAAGACCAAACTGGAGTTATAACTAAATTTAAGAACAATCATCCTGAAAAATCAACTATGGACTAAATGAAGAGGAGTCTATAACCAAGGAGTCACAGAAGCCACTTAGAGACTGATAGGAAGGGAGAAGACATGAAAAAGGCTGCCCCACTCCCAGGAATGAGCGGAGGATGAGGGTTTGAAGGGACTCTCAGCTGTGGTTTTCCCTGAGAGGTGTGGGTCTTAAGCCCCAGACCAGGCACCCCAGCCTAGAACACCACAGCCTAAAAGAGGTGCCCAGGTAGCATTTGGTGGTGAAAAGAGACAAGATTTCTGTCTGCAAAAGAGATGGCAGATCTCAGAGATGCAGGCACCCTCTTAAAGGGCTAATACAGAAAGTTTCATTCACACCCACTTATCCTGGGCTCCGGCAGAGGGAGGGCTGAGAGGACTAGAGTTGCACAAGGAGAGTGTGAAATTAGTAGCCTTGAGGAGAGATGCAGGAGGGGACAGCCACTGGAACTTCTTTTTTGAATTATTCTCCAATACCACAGTTGCCATCTTACTTGGGTGGAAAGTCCCCTCCATGTGGCATCAAGCCTGGGGGAAAGCAACTGGTCCACCCTCAAAAAACCCTCTTGCCCCACCCTAGGGAGAGTGTGCCATGCTGAGAAGTAAGCAGCCTTGGCCAGAAAGCGGAGGTTGTGGCAGTGACTCAGTTGTCTTGCATTGAGGTTGGAGCTTTCCCCCCACTTTCCGGAGAATATGACTGGTGCTTCTGTCTCACAGAAAACTCAGTAGAAACTCTCCAGACTATGGGCAGAACAAAGCTCTAGGTTTCAGGGGCCACTCCTACCAGACTCTTAGTAGCCACACCCTACTGAGATTTGTGAAAAATTCAGGACAGACTGACACCTGGGGCCCAGGGAAGGAGCCTCACCCACCACCTGTCCTAATCCCTGAATTGCTCTAGCCTCTGTACCAAAAGTTTTCTCAAAGGACAGGCCCAATGAGCAGCCAGAAGACAGAGGCAGCAGGAGGTGAATCTTAAGGAAACCTGGGCCTTTTGCTGACGTACACCTAGTCCTGGTGCTGATGAAAGCCCGCTTGTGTGTGCAGTATGGTCCTTCCCATATGCACCTAAACCCAGGGGAAGCAGCCACAAACTCGGGTTTGTTTATAGTTCCAAAAAGGTTGCTGAGGGCCAGTCACAAGAACTCATCAGGTGCCAAACCAGTTGAAGCGAGTTCCGCTCTCTGTGAGCACAGCAGCTCACACACATTGGACAAGGTAGAGCTTCACTGTCAGCTGACACAAGTCCTGGATATCCTGCCTCACTAGGCTAAATTCCACAGGGGGAAGGGAAAGAGGCTGAGAGTACAGACATTTAAGTGTAAATTCCTTGAAGTATATTGTTTGGCCCAGTCAAGGGGCCTAGCCACCATCTGGGTGGAGGGATACCATCAGCCCCAGGAGAAGGCTCACTCAGTCTTCCTCCCTGAACCAGGGCACCCCAGCTGGAAGAGCTTCTGCAGAGGGGACTGTCGGCACCACCCAACCTAAACCTGCTGCTCATCTCGCTGGGAAAAAATTAAATTGTAGTATCCTGCAGTGGCTGAGGGGCCACTTTTCCTGTACTGAGCTCCTGACCAAGCAACACCCAAAGCAGGGGGTCCCATAACATTGTCATTCAACCTCAGCTCTTCACCCCCTAAGCTCACAACTTGTGGAGGGGATGGTGGGGTGAGGCCAGTCTGAGCCCACACTATAGTCTTTCTACAGAAGACTCCTAGACAGAGCAGGCAGCTGTAAGAGGAGGTGGAGCAGCTGAAAAGTGGAGGCAAATCTTGAAAAACTTGGGCCTTTTTATGTAGCTGCTGTTAATATGCATAAACTAAAACCTCCTTATGGTAAAGTTTCAGGGGTCTACAGCACTGTCTTACTTTGGGGGCCACTCACCTCCACTCAGAACCAGTGGGGGAAATGATAGCCAAAGGTATGGAAGCATTCCCTATTAAAAGGGTTCTTTGTGACAAGTCCATGATGACCTACCATCTCCATCTCCTCGCCAAATTACCCCAAATAATACAAAATAAATAAATTTAAGTTAAAGCAGTGTAATTTCTGTGTTTACATAATTGCAAGAGAAATTCTTGAATAACATTCCAAAGAATTTCCCTTCCTTAATTTCTTCTCTCTATATATATGTATATTGGGTCTAAAACTATTAGAGGTCTTTATGTTTATTCAAAAATACTGTATATTACTCTTTACTTGAAACCCTCAAGTATAAATGTTTATTAGTCATTAAAATTCTCTAGAAATACGAATCCCACCTGGTCTATCTGGAGATACTCTCCTGTTATGATGCTCAGCTCCCTGACAGAAACATGCAACCAGTGCTCTCCAGTTTCACACCAATGGAAATGCTTGCTTTAAGCTGTGTATCTGACTTAAAGAGCAGGAGAGTATCTATTGTCTACAGATTATCTACTGTAACTTTTTTATTTTACAGTGAAGGAAACTGATGTCTCCAGAGGTTAAGTATTCTGACCTGGTCCAAACAATTAGTAGCATGCCAGGACTAAGAAAAGCTTTACACATACTGTCCAAGGCCTTTCTATCGCACCATGTAAACTCTCAAGAAATCCACCCATGTACAAGACAGATAGATACCACTGTGTAAACTACACATGTATATTTATAATTCTCTTCCAAATTAGTTATATCAAAAAAAATTAGGTAAAATTCACTTACCTCCACCTGAGACCTTGAAAACATTACCTATACTTTTTTACACATGTTAGCTAATCAGAATGAAAAATCCTGCTAGTGTGACATTAGTTTTAGAATTTTTATTTTAATTTATTCCCCAAATGCTGATTCATGACAGGAATAATATCCAAATGAAATTTAAATATTAAAAATTATTGTGTAGATGCAAACAGCAAGAATTTTGTGACTTACATCTTTATAATTGTTTAGGCCATATTCACATACTAAGTACCCATAATAGTTTGCCAATTTATAAACCAATAGCTGTCTTCCTAATGAGTACAGCAATTGCCAAAACTACTATTACAACTAGAAAAGTCAGTCCACATGATTTCAGATGCCATTTTAACAAGTGAACAGCTCAGCTGTTCAACACCATGGTAGTATGAGGACCAGAATCACAGATGGTCCAAGTAGCTTCTCTTTCTTCCGTGTTTACAGTCTGTAAGTGCCTGGACTCTCTAATGAATAAGATTCAATATTGGGGGGGGGGGTTCTAACCTTAGCTGCTCTTCTGAGTCATAAAAAGCACTTCTATGTTTGTTTCCCTTGAATTCATATGTTAGAACCCTAGGGTGATAGAATCAGGAGGTGGGGCCTTGGGAAGTACTTAGATCTGGAGGGTGGAGCCCTCATAAATGGGATAGAGCTCTTATAAAGGAGACTGCACAGAGATCCCTTGGTCCTTTCTCCATGTGAGGACACAGCAGGAATCTGCTGGCTATGAACCAGAAAGAGGGTTCTCATTAAAACATGACCAGACTGGCACCTTGATTGTTGACTTCCCAGCCTCCAGAACAATGAGAAATAAATTTCTGCTGTGTTTAATGTACCTACTCCGTGGCATTTTGTTACCGCACCCCAGTGGACTATGACAACAAACACAAAGTACTGTATACATATAATGCTAAATGTTCATTAGTAAGGACTATAGAAGTAGAAAAGTGAGAATCCTTGTTAGACTACATGTAGAAGGTAAGAAATACCTTGTGGCTCGGCTATAACATGAAAGAATTGGCTTATACATGCCTGAGGACACCTGCACTGTGTGTACATACAGCCATACTTTATCATGCTCACTGTGCTTAAGAAATGTGTCTACAAGGTGCGCTGCAGAGAAACAGCTGTTGATCTGCATTGGATTCAGGTCCTTGGCTGGATGGGGGGCTCCTATTTTCTGCTTCTGCCCATGGAGCTGCTGCCTAGGGATGAGGAAGCCATGGTGCTCTGGGTAACTAAGAACATGAAAATAAATGCAGAAAATAAGGCAAAGATCAGTATGGCAAGTGCAAAGCATGTGCCTATGGCCACTGCTGCGCCTACAAACCTGAGCTGAGGCTAAGAACAGTTCTTGGAGACATCAGTAAAATCAGTAAACAGCCACAGGCCATACTGCCTCAGAAAAAAGAAGTAAAAATTTTAGCTGCTGAAAAGTTATTGCTAAAGAACTATTATAGCCTCCAGAAAAGGCACTCAAGCTTGTGCTTGAGCTTGTGCTAGGGTTGATGCCAGAGCCAGAACCAGAGCCTGTTTGAGAACAAAAACCTTCTCCTGAGCCTATTTGGGTTGCTACTCCCTCTCCAAGCCCAGTGAAAATGTCTGGCTGTGCCTCTGCAGAATATCTGTGTCAGGCTTTCTCTGATGCAATTCTTGCAGTAAACGACGTAGATGCAGAAGATGGAGCTGACCCAAACCATGGTAGTGAATATATAAAAAATATCTATGTTTCTCTGAGACAACCTGAGGAAGAGCAAGTAGTCAGACCAAAATACCTAGTGGGTCACAAAGTCATTGGAAAAAGGAGTGCCATCCTACCTGATTGGCTGATTCAGGTTCAAATAGAATTCAGGTTTCTGCAGAAGACCATGTACACGAGTGTTTCCATTATTGATTGGTCTGTGCAGAATAATTCTGTGCCCAAGAAGATGCTGCAGCTGGTGGGGGTCACTGTTATATTTACTGTGAGAAAATATGCGGAAATATACCATCCAGAAGTCAGTGACTTTGCCTTGGTCACTGACAATTCTTACATTAAGCTTCAAGTCAGACAGCTGGAAATGAAGATTCTAAGAGCTTTAAGTTTTGGTCTGGGTCACCCACTATCCCTGCATATCCTTCAGAAAGCATCTAAGATTGGAGAGGTTGACATTTACAAAATGTACCCAATGAGTGATAGAATGTTACAAAGACAGATTTACAACACAGAAAAATTTAGATATTCCCAACTACAAAGCTCTAGGCCCTGATGGTTTTACTGAAGAATTCTACCAAACCTTTAAAAACCAGAGCATCCCAATGCTACATAAATTATTCCAGACATAAAAAATAAATAAATTTTTCTAAATTATTTGTGTAAAGCAAATATAACATTAAAATCTACATCTGTAAATACAGTAGAAAAGAAACCTATACATCAATATTACTTATCATTACAAGGACAAAATACTAACAAACTAAATCCAATCATTCAAATCTACATTAAAATATGTATACAGCATGGTCAAGTGAGATTTATTGCAGTAACTTTTATTAATAGATTAGGGAGTCCATTAATGAAATACAACATAATAAAATATCTGAGAAAAGTGATAGTATTAGTATCGGTTACAAAACATACAAACAAAAACCCTTTGGCAAAATTAACATCTATTTCAAATTAAAAAGGAATTAAGAAAACAAGAATTTCTATGTACTTTTCAACCTAAAATACATACACCTTAGTCAGAAACATAAGATATTTCTCTTTAGATTGGGAAAAAGATAAAGATATCCACTTTCTCCTCCACTATCTAACACTGTATTGGGGCAACAGTAAATGCAATTAGAAAGGAAAAATCTATTAGATTGGTGGTTCTTAAAGTGTGGTCTGTAAACCTTAGGTGATTCCCAAGACTCTTTCAAGGGGTTCAAAATGTCAAAACTTTCCCCACAATAATTCTAATACTTGCTTTTTCTACAGCATTGATCCTTGCACTATGGTGCAGAAGCAGGGGGTTTAAATTCTGGCATCTTAGTATAGAGCAAGGCAATGGCACCAAATTTACCAGTATTTACTGTATACTTCACTGTCAGGCACAAAAGAAAAATAAAATTCCAATTTTATTTAATAATGCCCTAAATCAAGCAGTAAAAATTATTATTAAAGCTCAACCCTTGAGTACAGTTCTTTTTATTATTCATTGAGATGAAAGGGGAAGTATGCATAAAGGACTTATGCTGCACAGCACATTATAATGTTCATCTTAAGGAAAATACCTTGCATAATTCTTTCAGCTATGAGCTGAATTAGCACTTATTTTATGGAACACCATTTTCCTTAAAAGAAAAACTGACAGATAAATTATAGTTACTCAGATTGGATATCTGGCAAACATTTTCTAGAAAATGCACAAAGCAAACAGGAAGAAAAACAACTGGCAAGATTTGCTACCGATAACAAAATTCAAGTTTTAGAAATCTTATATCTACTACCATAAGCTTGACTGCTTTCCAATAATTAAAGTCTTTGCTAATAAGATCACTAGGAATTTTAACAAATGTGATTTTTAAGTATTTTTTAATGGAATGTGTTAATATCCAGAATATTTGCACAACTCAGTGAAACAATATTTCCAATATATATGTAACAAACTTATTCATGGGTAAAAAACCCACACCAACTGGAAGATACAGTAATAGGCTTTAATGTAACATAGTACAAAAATTATATATATACAGACAAACTTTCCAGTTAAAGAGTAGATATACCTAGATAACTTAGGAAAGTAGTATGGTCAACACAGAGAAAAATTATTTTATGTCAACAAGTTTTTTTTTAATTTTTAATTGATTTTTAGAGAGAGAGGAAGTGGGAGGAAGAAACATCAATTTGTTGTTCCACTTAGTTATGCACTCATTGGGTGATTCTTGTATGTGCCCTGAACAGGGATGGAACCCTCAACCTTGGCGTGTCCCGATAATGCTCTAACCCAGTGATCCCCAACCCCCGGGCCGCGGACCGATACCGGTCTGTGGGCTATTTCATACCGATCCGCAGAGAAAGAATAAATAACTTTCATTATTTCCATTTCATTTATATTTAAGTCTGAATGATACTTTATTATTTTTTTTTAATTTTATTTTTTTAATGGGGCGACATCAATAAATCAGGATACATATATTCAAAGATAACAAGACCAGGTTATCTTGTCATTCAATTATGTTGCATACCCATCACCCAAAGTCAGATTGTCCTCTGTCATCTTCTATCTAGTTTTCTTTGTGCCCCTCCCCCTCCCCCTTTCCCTCTCCCTTTCCTCCCTCCCCCCGTAACCACCACACTCTTATCAATGTCTCTTAGTTTCACTTTTATGTCCCACCTACGTATGGAATAATGCAGTTCCTGGTTTTTTCTGATTTATTTATTTTACTTCATATCGTGTTATCAAGATCCCACCATTTTGCTGTAAATGATCCGATGTCATCATTTCTTATGGCTGAGTAGTATTCCATAGTGTATATGTGCCACATCTTCTTTATCCAGTCATCTATTGACAGGCTTTTTGGTTGTTTCCATGTCCTGGCCACTGTGAACAATGCTGCAATGGACATGGGGCTGCATGTGTCTTTACGTATCAATGTTTCTGAGTTTTTGGGGTATATATCCAGTAGAGGGATTGCTGGGTCATAAGGTAGTTCTATTTTCAGTTTTTTGAGGAACCACCATACTTTCTTCCATAATGGTTGTACTACTTTACATTCCTACCAACAGTGTATGAGGGTTCCTTTTTCTCCACAGCCTCTCCAACATTTGCTATTACCTGTCTTGTTAATAATAGCTAATCTAACAGGTGTGAGGTGGTATCTCATTGCAGTTTTATTTTTAAAAAATGACCAGATTCTCTCTGTTACATCCGTCTAAGACTCACTCTTGATGCTTGTCTCGGTCACGTGATACATTTATCTGTCCCACCCTAAAGGCCAGTCCGTGAAAGTATTTTCTGATATTAAACTGGTCCGTGGCCCAAAAAAGGTTGGGGACCACTGCTCTAACCAACTGAGCTACCCAGCCAGGGCATATGTCAACAAGTTTTGTTAACAAAATAAATCTGTTTCTAGCTTTGAAGAAAAGGCATGTACTTTAGTTTGAAAAGGATTAGTATAGGAGGAATATCAACAACTGGAGGATACAAGAGTAAGTTTCAACTTGACTAAACTGAAATCCTAACAGCTTACCCCTGCCAAGCACTAGCCATGTGCCACGCTCTGCCCAAGTGTCACACGTGAGTTAACCATGTTAGCCCTCACAACAACCTTATGAGGCAAGTTCTATTATGACTCCCATTTTACAAATGCGAAAACTGGGGCACAGAGAGGTTAGGTAGCATGTTTGGGGTCATACAGATGCTAACAGTAGTAGATGAACTTGGTCCTTTTCTCCTAGAGCCAGCAATCTGAAACACTGTTCAGCAAAAGGTGAAACATCTTACCCCCTTCAGTTTTCCCAGATGGCTATGCCAGTTTTGTATAAAAAGAAATATTTCTCTCATTTAACCTTTCCCGTAATCTTGAGTATAGGTATCCATGAGGATAATACTATAAGATAGTCTCCAGTATTATTATAGTTACAGAAACTGAGACATAGAGGATAAGGACACTTGCTAAGGTAAATAACTTAAGTAAATTGTGAATTTAAATTTTTAAGCTGGATATTTTCAAATCTAAGCTCTCTCTGACTACAGTGACTTTTTTAAAAAAAATGTTTTTGCCACATTCTTTCTCTTCATGAAAACTCATAAATCCACTATAAGGAACAAATACAAAGCTGCTTAAAAGTGCCAACAGCATTCACAGTTGAATTAAGTAACACATTATCACCTCTTTGTGTACAGGCACCACACATACAGGTGGAGCTCAAGCTTCCTGCCAGGAGGGGAGAGAATTACAATATGGACTCCACTGACTCTGTAATTGGTTCAAGTCCCTAAGCCCTTTACATACATGCTGCTCACTTACTCCTGTATTTGTAGCAATTAATATAAAGACCCAAAGACAGTTTTTCTTCTTAGATTTTTCTTTTTAACTCTAATCCATCTTTCTAGGTTAATAAACAAAATTAAACATACTGACTTAATCTAAGATTTCTCAGAGCCTTTAATAAGTTGAGAAGCATTTTGACTCACAAAGAAAGAATTAGTTACCAATTTTTTCAGCCAAGAAAGAAATTTTTCATATAATAAGTATTAACATTTTGAGGTAATATTACTTCAAAGATGCTGTCAAAATCTTTTGAGAAGCTGATTTAGTCATTTTAATGTATTTATTTTCTTCCCAGCTCTGTCTATAAATCTAATTTCTCCATTTTGACATGAGGCTATTATGAAAGGCTTTAATGTTATGTATCAGTGATTATTACATTTTGTTTATCTACCAGACTAGGAACTGAGTCAAAGAAATAAATTATAGTAGCCTATATAATTTTTTTCCAAACTTATTTTGGTATAATACATATTTGTTTCCTCTTGAAGTTACACACAAATAGTTTTTAAAATCCATGCCCGACTTCTGTTCTCCATAACATCATGTGCCCAGTGGTGACCATAATAGCCAGCTGAGCTATAGATATCATCACAGGAAGTCCTATTGACAGCCTGAGAACAACATCCTATGTGGGGCCCATTTTTATATGGCTAGCAGCTAAGAATTGTTTAAAAAATAAAAGAATATGTGATAGAGACCATATGTGGTTCAAAGATCCCAAAAGATTTACTATCTGAAGACTTAAGAAAAAAGTTTGTCAACCTCTGTCCAAGAGTATGATGTATTTTAAACCCCACTTAGCAAAGCCTAAGACCAAGCTCCCAACAAGACCCACAGGAGAGACAAAGTTTTGAGGCTGATTGGAGCCGAGTTAGAATGGCTAAGGAAGTACTATGGGTTTTCCAATGGAACACTACTCAGCAATATCAAAGGACAAATTACTGATTGATATGATAAACAGACCAATCTCACAGACAGTACACTGAACAAAAGGCTTAGATACAAAATAATATGTAATATATCATTCCATTAATATAAACTTCTAGAAAAAATAAATCTGTTGTGATAAAATCAGATCAGTAATTGCCTGGCACAGGGGGTGGGAAGAAATCGATGGCAAAAAAATACTAGAAAATTTTTCCTGAGAGACAAAATTCTATATATTTTAGCGTGTGTGGTGGTTACACAGGTGTGTACTATTGTTGAAAGTAGATGATCTTAGCCTGACCAGGTGGTGGCACAGCAGATAGAGCATCAGACTGGAATGCAGAGGATCCAGGTTTGAAACCCCAAGGTCACCAGCTTGAGCACAAGCTCTTCCAGCTTGAGCATAGGCACACCAGCTTGAGCATGGGATCATAGACATGATATCATAATCACTGGCTTGAGTCCAAAGGTTGCTAGCTTGAAGCCCAAGGTCGCTGACTTGAAGCCCAAGGTCATTGGCTTAAACCCAAGGCCACTAGCTTAAGCAAAGGTCACTCACTCTGCTGTAGCCTCCCGGTCAAAGCACATAAGAGAAAGCAATCAATGAACAACTAAGGAGCCGTAATGAAGAATTGATGCTTCTCATCTCTCTCCTTTCCTGTCTGTCTGTCCCTATCTGTCCATCTCTCTGTCTCTGTCATAAAAAAGTAGAAAAAGAAAGTAGATGATCTTAAAAAATATTTTATGATCTCTTATTTATAAACATAAATTATACTTCAAAAATGTTAATTTTAAAAATCTTTTTCGAATCTCATCTAAAAAGTCAATGCCAAAGGTATCAATTTATAATACACAATACTGTATTCAATTACTTTCTGAAAATCAAGCAACATTTTCCCCCTTCAGTCTATCAATGTCTTTCCAATTTTTCACAAATCCCTCAAAATCCCAACACATAAGATTTGAATTATTTAGAACAAGAAGTAATTCAAAGCAATAATAATAATAATAATATCCACTTATTAAGTTTTTTCCTCGTTCCGGGTATTTTTTTTTTCTTACTAATATTCACCGTAACTTTCAGGTGAAGATCTTTATTTTGGGAAAGAATACTAATTTCAAATAAAATTTGAGGAATCTGACCAATTAAATCAATGTCTCTGGAGGAAGGACCCAGACATGGACACTATCTATTTCATTTCTGATGAACAGCCAGGACAAGAATTCTAAACTTAGAGCTATGATCTTAAAAGGTCTTCTAGTCAGACCATCTTATATTAGAAATGGAGAGATAAGTTCTGTGACATAGTTTTCATTAATTGGAAATTGTTACTGAGGAACACTACTTCTCTACAGTTCCTCCCCAATTCATAGATACACATATCTTTTTCTAAATTCTCATAATATATATAGAGGGATTGAAATGGAAGATAGAATTATATGTAGGTGTCATATAAGCTTATGTTGATAGCACACAAATGAGTGAAACTCAGAAAGAATAGCTGAAGGAGATAAACTGCGAGGTCACCACATCACATTAGTTTCAGCCTCCATCGGAAAAAGGCCAAACAATGAGGTAGTGATGTTTTTACTTTGTCCTAGCTGATAGTGCCTCATTTGGACAAAACTAAATGAATTCAATTGGTTTTACTTCTGCTATTTAATCTGCTTTTGTCTAATTCTCTCTCTCTCTCTCTCTCTCTCTCTCTCTGTCACACACACACACACATACTCTCTCTCTTTCTCTCTTTCACAGTCTGTCACACCATCTCTGTCTCTCCTGCCTCCCCAAAGTTTCTTTTATTTACATGTTTCTCTTTGGAGGAAAAAGGGTTACCTGGAGATTAAAACAATTTAAGAAAATAAACGGGCTACTTTCACCAAAAGGGTATATTTGCATATTAATTAAAATTATTCTTATCTATTCAGGAAAGTAAATTATGGTGAGGATCTCTAACAGGCAAAATTTTCTTAGCCTATTTATACTTAAAGGGAACAAAAGAAAATTTATTTAAGAATGTGTGGGAAACAGAAAAATACTTCCCTTCCAAATGCCCATGTCCTAATCTCTAGAACCTGTGGATGTCACTCCACGGTAAAGAAGAATACAGTTGCAGATGAAATTAACGTTGTTATGAAATAGCCAAAACTGTTTATCTTTAAATACAGAGGTTAGTTTGTATTATCCAGGAGGGTACAATATAATCACAAGTGTTCTTGAAAATGAAAGTGGGAGGCGGACGAGGATCAGAAGGAGATGTGGCTATGGAGAAAAGCTCAGAGACATCCAAAGTTATAAAGAGCTAAGATAGGCCACAAGCCAAGGAATGTATGTGGACTGTGGAAGCAGGAAAAAGCAAGAAAACAGATTCTTCTCGACAGCTTCCAGAAAAAAACACAGTCCTGCAGATTGATTTTAGCCCAGGAAGGCCTGTGTTAGACTTCTGAGCTATAGAAGCATAAAATATCTTTGTTGTTTTAAGCATTCAATGTGGGTAATTTGTTACAGAAGTAATAAAAACGAATACAGAATGCCTCTAATATGTAATAAACTTTCCACCCAAATTCTTTACTAAAAACACATTCGGCTATTCCAAGTATAGTTTTTACTATACAAATATGAAAGAAAACTTTTCAATTATGCTAACACAACTTTGAATCCTTGCTGACCAAACAGCCTAGGAAAAATAAAAGTATTGTATGTCCATGAAGTTACATTTAACACCAGCCAAAGAAAAATAAGTAGATGAATGGGTAAAGAAAACAGCTCCTAGCCCTGGCTGGTTGGCTCAGCGGTTGAGCATCTGCCCAGCGTGTGGATTCCCGGTCAGGCACACAGAAAAAGCAACCATCTGCTTCTCTGCCCCTCCCCCTCCCCTTCTCTCCCTTTTCTCTCTCTCTCTCTCTTTCTCTCTCTCTCTGATCCCCTCCCACAGCCATGGCTTGAATGGTTCAAGCAACTTGGCCCCAGGCACTGAGGATGGCTCCATGGCCTTGCCTCAGGTGCTAAAATAGCTCAATTGCCTAGCACCAAAGCAGTGACCCCAGATGGGCAAAGCATTGCCAGGTAGAGGGCTTACTGGGTGGATCCTTGTCTCTCTGTCTCCTACCTCTCACTTAATAATAATTAAAAAAAAAAAAAAAGAAAGAAAGAAAAAAAAAAGAAAACAGCTCCTTCTGATTGGAGATTTTATCTTCTTAGCAACCTTATTAAGGGCTCTAAGAGCAGAAAAATGAAAATAGGAAACTATCACATTTCTTATAAATAGTTCAATCATAGGTAGGAAAAGTAGATTAGTAACAGAAAATTTATTTAAGAAATAAAAAGAAACAAAACTCCTGAGAAATACACAGACCAAGATGTTTAAGATTATAATTCATCCAAAGAATTGGACAAGCCACCTTTTAATTCAAAGCCAGGAATCTGGCAGAGCTAATAAAGAAAAAATTTTTTAATGAATGAGATTAAAAAGTACTTTAATCTGTTTAAGAGAACAAACTTGTACCCTTCAGAAAATCAGAAGCGCCTGACCAGGCAGTGGCGCAGTGGACAGAGCATTGGACTGGGATGCGGAGGACCCAGGTTTGAGACCCTGAGGTTGCCACCTTAAGTGCGGGCTCATCTGGTTGGAGCAAAAACTCACCAGCTTGAACCCAAGGTCGCTGGCTCGAGCAAGGGGTTACTCAGTCTGCAGAAGGCCCGTGGTCAAGGCACATATGAGAGAGCAATCAATGAAAAACTAAGGTGTCGCAATGCGCAATGAAAAACTAATGATTGATGCTTCTCATCTCTCCGTTCCTGTCTGTCTGTCCCTGTCTATCCCTCTCTCTGTCTCTGAAAAAAAAAAAAAAGAAAATCAGAAGCTCCATTCCAGATTTAAAATATGTATTGATATATTAATTTAAATTATCTTTCAACAAATAAAATTTTCTAGACTACACTTTGCTAATTTGATAGCAAAATCTATTGTTCATAGAACACAGATGTCAGTTTAAATCAATGTTTTAAAAGCCTGTTTAAAGGACTGCTCTGAAAAATTTTTTGTCGAGTAACAATATTAAGGTAAAAATTTTGCTAAGTTAAAAACATACTTAGTAATAAAACAAGATAGAAAAGTAAGAATTAAAACTGCTAAATTCAAGCATAGATTCTAATATCTGGAGTTAATCCTTACCATGGACCATAAATTATAGGAATAGTGTCCATGAAGATGTAACCTATTAATATAACAGAACATAATCCAAATTATTATTGTTGTTGTTATTAGCTAGCACTTAATGATGTCTCAATAGACAACTCTGCTAGGCATAATAATTCTTCTAATATTCCCACATTTATTCAGTTTATACAGATATAACCTGCAGTTCAGAAATAAAGTGTCTTACCTAAAACCCTCGGGATAAGGATTTTAACCTAAATATAAGTGGCTCCCAGGTCTATGTAGGCTATTCCCAATATAAAACACAGCATGTTATATAAAAACTTCTGAGACATTTGTCGTGCAATACATACGCCAGCTCACTGAAAGGGATCTCAAATCAAAATTACACAGCTACTGACACAAATAGAAATTCAAATCTATGTCTCTTGCCCCAAAATCTAATTTTCTTTCTATAGATTATGTGCCTGGTCATTATATTAATTCACTCTAAATTTTTGTGTGTATGTGTGAGAGAGACAGACAGACAGGAAGGGAGAGAGATGAAAAGTATCAACTCACAGTTGTGGCACCTTAGTTGTTCATTGATTGTTTTCTCATATATGCCCTGACGGGGGGTTCCAGCTAAGCCAGTGAAACCTTGCTCAAGCCAGTGACCTTGGGCTCAAGCCAGCGACAATGGGGTCATGTCTATGATCCCACACTCAGCCAGCAAACTCATGCTCAAGCTGGTGAACCCATGCTCAAACCAGCAACTTCATGGGGTACCAGAAGGAAAAGAAAAAAGGTAAGATGTTGAAAACCTATTTGAAGAAATAATGAGGGCACCTGACCAGGCGGTGGCGCAGTGAATAGAGCATCGGACTGGTATGCGGAGGACCCAGATTCGAGACCCCGAGGTCACCAGCTTGAGCGCAGGCTCATCTGGTTTGAGCAAAGCTCACCAGCTTGGAGCCAAGGTCACTGGCTTGAGCAAGGGGTTACTTGGTCAACTGAAGGCCCACGGTCAAGGCACATATGAGAAAGCAATCAATGAACAACTAAGGAGTCGCAATGCACAACGAAAAAGTAATGATTGGTGCTTCTCATCTCTCCGTTCCTGTTTGTCTATCCCTGTTTATCCCTCTCTCTGACTTTCTCTGTCTCTGTAAAAAAAAAAAAAAAAAAAAAAAAAAAAATGAGGGAAAACTTCTCTGACCTAGTGAAGGAAATAAACATACAAGTCAAGGAAGCACAAAAGTCCCCCAAAAGATGAAACCAAAGAGGCCCACAATAATACACATCATAATTAAAACTCCAAATGTTAAAGACAAAATCAGCAAGAGAAAAACAATTAATTATCTACAAGGAAGCTCCCATAAGGCAGTCAGCTGATTTTCAACAGAAACTTTGCAGGCTAGAAGAGATTGGTATGAAATAACTCAAAGTGATGAAAAGCAAGGACCTATAACCAAGATTACTCTATGCAGCAAAGCTACCATTAGTATCAAAGGACAGATAAAGACCTTAACAGACCAAAAAAAGCTAAATCACCATCAAACCAGTATTACAAAAATTGTTAAAGGGACTTCTTTAAAAGAAAGAATAGCCTGACCTGTGGTGGCACAGTGGATAAAGCATCAACCTGGAATGCTGAGGTTGCCAGTTTGAAACCCTGGACTTGCCTGGTCAAGGCACATATGGGAGTTGATGCTTCCTGCCTTCCCCCTTATCTATCTCTATCTCTCTCTCTTCTCTAAAATGAATAAAGTCCTTAAAATAAATAAATAAACAAATAAATGAATAAAAATGATAAAAAATATTAATATAAAATGGTAATAACTACATTCATATATAATTAAATTAAACACATTAAATGCTCCAATCAAAAGACATAGGGTGTCTGGACAGTTAAGAAAACAAGATCCATATATATGCTGCTTACAAGAGACTCACTTTAGATTGACAGACACACACAGACTGAAAGTAAAGAGATGGCAAAAGTTATGTCATACAAATGAAAACAAACTAAAAAGCTGGGGTAGCAATAATATTAGACAAAACAGACTTTAAGACAAAGGTTAACAAGAAACAAAGAAGGACACAGCAATTCCACTTCTGAGTATTTATCCAAATAAATTCAAAACACTAATTCAAAAAGACATATGCATGTCTATGTTCACTGCAGCATTCTTTTCGATAGGCAGGATATGGAGGTAATCTAAGTGTGCATCTGTAGAGGAATGGTAAAGAGGTGGTGCACATATACAATGGAATATGACTCAGCCATAAAAAAAACAATAAAACTTTGCCATGTGTCAACATGGATGGACCTAGAGGGTATTTTGCAAAGTAAAATAAGTCAAACAGGGAAAGGTAAATACCATTTGATTTTACTTATGTATTGTACCTACAAAACAAAATAAATGAAGAAACAAAACAGAAACAAAGTCATAGACACACAGAACATTCTGATGGTTGCCAGATGGGAGGGGGTTTGGAAGGATGGGTGCAAAAGGGGAAGGGATTAAGATGTTCAAATTGCCAGTTATAAAAGCAGTCACGGGGATGTAAAGTACAGCAATATCATTGCAATAACTATGTTTGGTTTCAAATGACTACTAGACTTCTTGGGGTGATCACTTTGTAAATTATATAAACGTCTAATGTTGCACACCTGAAACTGATATAATATTATATGTCAAGTGTAACTAAAAAATAAAAACTATTTTTAAAGAAATAAAGAAAATGTAAAAAATAAAAACATTAAAAGACTCACTGACCCTGGGTAATTTGTAATAAATTTTTTTTTTTTGCTTCTATGTTGTTAGTCAGGAGGCAAAGAAGGAAGTTTTTGGCAATAATAGAACACCTACTAAAGTAGTATCTTTTTTACTACACAAATCAGTGGCCCTTTGACCGACAGATGAGATTAGACCCAAATAATAAAGGTTGGCTTTTATTTCCATATTCTTCTTGTTATCTGTTTTGTCACCTGCGATTGTGCACTTTCTTAGTCATTGAACAACCAAAGATAAAGTGATGATAGTCAGGTAGCCTTATTCTCAAAAATATGAGATGATTCACCATCATCAAAGCCAGGCCAGTGAGTCACAACACAACTCAGAAAATTCAGCAAAAAGATGCTTTTATGAACTGAAATTATCTTGCAAACTAAGTTGATTTAAAGAGGAATTTCTACTCCTTTTTATAATTACAACACCATATTAAGACATGATATTAATATTGATAAAAAATCCAGTTAAATGATGATGACCCACAGGTTTCTCTCAATGTCCTCCCACTAAAGATGTTTTGTTTCTTTAGTTTTAGCTGAAGGTTCCTTCCCTTAGTTCAAATAGTAGAATCTTGTGCATCATTTATTAATTGATTAACCAACAGCAATATAAATATAATTGATGCAACAATGGCAAGATAAAAGAAAATTAATTTATTTGAAAGTAAACTTACAACATATAAAATATGAGAATTTATAAATGTAAAGAATTTTATTAAAATTTTCAAACAGTCAAGAAGACAGAATGATCCAATTGAATCAGGAATACAGCTTGCTCTGAGGCAATAATTTCTAATATTTTCTCTGTGCAATACCAAACACTTATTTTAAAAAGTATGGAGCTTATAAGAACCTTGCAAGAAATTTGCTCAAATTTTTTGTCAATTTGCTTCATAATAATACAATCAGTAATGACTACCAATCTTTAAGAGAATAATATTTACATGTCACTACATTGGGTACATAATATTTTATCTTTTAAACAAGGATTAACCACATTGTGAAGATTACTCCCATTTATATAAAACCTACTGAGCCTTGGCAGACCACACCAACTAAATAAGAGGGAAAGTCAGAAACTAGTCTGTTTCATAGTCAGATATCTCCCCAGACTCCACACAGCAGCCATGTTATAACACAAGTTTTTCTTTATAATAGAAAAAAAAAGATAAAATGTAGAGAATAAATAACTGCAAACTCCTCTGTTCTCTATTAGAAATGGAACATTCAAGAAGCAACAGTTTATGAAAAAATGTATCTTGTACAGTTAATCCACAAAGAAAAAAAACTGCAAAATCTCAAGGGGTCATTTAGAAATCAATGTGCTTATATCCTTGGTTAGGAACAGTAGGACACAGATAATTCCTTACTAATAGTAAAAGATACATTTTGTACACTGTCTTTGTAATTGATCAAATCTATCATCCATTTCCGGATTGGAAATATCATATCCAACTTACTGGGATTGATTTCTCCTTCCACAGCTTATATTTTTATCATCTCATTATTTTTATCATCATCTATCATTGTTTACTTTCTTAATGAACCACATAATTCTGGACAAAAAGTGATTTCTCTAGCAAATAACATAGTAATTCTTTGAGAAAATAAATCAGTCTAACCAGGAAAATACTGAGCTTTGTCTCAGAAATAAATTCCTTTCTCTTTCTATACTTATGTGTGTGAGCATGCATGCACATGCAGGTGTGCACATATGTATAGAGAAATAAAAGCAACTCTACAGAAAATTTGTCTCAAATTTGTATAATTTAAGTTAATATCTTTAAAATCCATTTCATTTATTGGCCTCAAATTTTGTGCTCTATTCACAAGTCATTATACTAAACTTACTCTATTTCTGGTTGCCAAACCTTTCATTCCCTCATTAAATAATTCTGTGGAACAGAGCTAAGGAACTAGTGATCACAAGGCAGTACAGGAAGGTTGCCCTGAATATCATAACTAGATCTAAAGTCAATTAAATGTTTTAAATTGTCTGCTTATCATAGAAAAATTTACCCAAAAGAACAAATAGGAGAAAAACGAGTCCATTCAAAGTAACCTATCATGGTTTTTTCAAGACAAAAGGAATAATCAGCTCATTTAAATAGACTTTCTAAATTCTAAAGCAAACAGAATTATTAATTTAAATGTTTTCTTAAAATGCATTATGGTAATGGTAACTTTAGTTCTAGTATTTACCAACACTAAATGTATGTTATAAAAAGTAGCCTCATGTAACTCGTGCGTACATCTGATACCAGTATGATGTGGAAGCCATCATATTCTCTTTATGATGACAAACAAAAGAAATTTCTCTGTGGTTATAGGATTTAAAATATTTGTTGCTTCTCCTATACAACTGGTCTTTTAAATTCAACTAGACACAATCAATTAAGAATTGATCCCATTTCCCTCTTTGTGTGTCTATTTAAAGATCTGTGGCCTACATTTAGAATCTAATAGCATCCATTCTCATTATTATTACCTCATGTCTTATTTTCCCTACCATTCCTTCTTTCTCCTGAATTCTTTATTTGCCTACTAGTTTTTATTTAACATTACCTTATTCTATTGTGTATATCTCTGTAAACTGGTCTCTTTTTACAAGATGAAGAAAGGTAGCAATTTAAAATATGACTGCAATTATGTTGAAAATATGGCTGCATGCAGAAAGCAATATGCAAATATTGCCTGACCTGTGGTGGCTCAGGGGACAAAGCATCAACCTGGAATGCTAAGGTCACCAGTTTGAAACCCTGGGCTTGCCTGGTCAAAGCACATACAAGAAGCAACTATTATGAGTTAATGTCCCCATTCCTCTTCGATGCCTCTTTCTCTCTTTCTAAAATCAATAAATAAAATCTTTTTTTAAAAAATAGCAATGAGAAAATATTAAGATAATTGCATGAGGGCATTAGTATTATAAATGTTTTACTTTTTCTAATTAAATCATATTCTTTTCCTTAAATTTCTTAGTATTTTTCTTTTTTTGGTTCTTGATTAATTTCAATAGGGTGACATTGATAAATCAGGACACATATGTTCAGAGAAAACAAAATAACCAGCTCTAGGTTATTTTGACATTTGCTTATGCTGCATTCCCATCACCCAAAGTCCAATTGTCTTCTGTCACCTTCTAACTGGTTTTCTTTGTGCCCCTCCCCTCTCCCAACCCCCTCCTCTCCTCCCCCCCACCCCGTAACCCCCACGCTCTTATCCATGTCTCTGAGTCTCATTTTTATGTCCCACCTATGTATGGAATCATATAGTTCTTAGTTTTTTCTGATTTACTTATTTCACTCAGTATAATGTTATCAAGGTTAATCCCTGTTGTTGTAAATGATCCGATGTCATCATTTCTTATGGCTGAGTAGTATTCCATAGTATATATGTACCAAAGCTTTTTAATCCACTCGTCCTCTGACGGATACTTGGGCTGTTTCCAGATCTTCGCTATTATGAACAATGTTGCCATAAACATAGGGGTGCATTTCTTCTTTTAAAACAGTACTATGGTGTTCTTGGGATATATTCCTAACAGTGGTATAGCTGGGTCAAAAGGCAGTTCGATTTTTAATTTTTTGAGGAATCTCCATACTGTTTTCCACAGTGGCTGCACCAGTCTGCATTCCCACCAGCAGTGCAGGAGGGTTCCCTTTTCTCCACATCCTCGCCAGCACTTATTCTGTGTTGTTTTGTTGATGAGCGCCATTCTGACTGGTGTGAGGTGATATCTCATTGTGGTTTTAATTTGCATTTCTCTAATGATTAGTGATGTTGAGCATTTTTTCATATGCCTATTGCCCATCTGTATGTCCTCTTTGGAGAAGTGTCTATTCATTCCTTTTGCCCATTTTTGGATTGGATTATTTGTCTTCCTGGTATTGAGTTTTACATGTTCTTTATAAATTTTAGTTATTAACCCCTTATCAGAGGCATTCTCAAATATATTCTCCCATTGTGTAGTTTGTCTTTTTATTCTGTTTTTATTTTCTTTAGCTGTGCAGAAGCTTTTTAGTTTGATATACTCCCATTTGTTTATCCTGTCTTTTATTTCACTTGCCTGTGGAGACAAATCAGCAAATATATTGCTGTGAGAAATGTCAGAGAGCTTACTGCCTATGTTTTCTTCTAAGATGCTTATGGTTTCACGGCTTACATTTAAGTCTTTTATCCATTTTCAGTTGGTTTTTGTGAATGATGTAAGTTGGTGGTCTAGTTTCATTTTTTTGCAGGTAGCTGTCCAATTTTCCCAACAACATTTGTTGAAGAGGCTGTCTTTGCTCCAATGTATGACCTCCTATGTCAAATATCAGCAGTCCATAAAGGTGTGGGGTTTATTTCTGGGTTCTCAGTTCTGTTCCATTGTTCTTTATGCCTGTTCTTATGCCAGTACCAGGCTGTTTTGAGTACAATGGCCTTATAGTATAACTTGATATCCAGAAGTGTGATACCTCCCACTTTATTCTTCCTTTTCAAGATTGCTGAGGCTATTAGTGTTTTCCTTTGGTTACATATAAATTTTTGGCATATGTGTTCTATATCTTTGAAGTAAGTCATTGGTATTTTAATTGGTATTGCATTGAATTTATAAATTTCTTTGGGTAATATAGACATTTTAATGATGTTTATTCTTCCTAACCATGAGCACGGTATATGCTTTCACTTTTTTATATCTTCCCTGATTTCTTTTATCAATGTTTTATAATTTTCTGAGTACAAGTCTTTAATCTCCCTGGTTAAATTTATTCCTAGGTACTTTATTTTTTTGGTTGCAATGGTAAAGGGGATTGATTCTTTAATTTCTCTTTCTGACAGTACATTGTTAGTGTATAAAAATGCCTTTGATTTTTGAGTATTAATTTTATATCCTGTCACCTTGCCAAATTCATTTATCAAGTCTAGTAATTTTTTGACTGTGACTTTAGGGTTTTCTATATACAATATCATATCATCTGCAAATAATGATAGTTTTACTTCTTCTTTTCCAATTTGGATGCCTTTTATTTCTTTTTCTTGTCTGATTGCTGTGGCTAGGACTTCCAGAACTATGTTGAATAAAGAGTGGTGAAAGGGGGCACCCCTGCTTTGTTCCAGATCTTAAGGGGATTGCTTTTAATTTTTGCCCATTGAGTATGATGTTGGCTGTGGGTTTGTCATAGATGGCCTTTATCATGTTGAGGTATGTTCCCTGTATTCCCAATTTGCTGAGAGTTTTGATCATGAATGGGTGCTGGATTTTATCAAATGCTTTTTCCTGCATCTATTGAAATTATCATGTGGTTTTTCTCCTTCCTTTTGTTTATGTGATAAATCACATTGGTTGATTTGCAAATATTGTACCAGTCTTGCCTCCCATGATTAAATCCCATTTGATCCTGGTGTATGATTTTTTTCATATATTGCTGTATCCGGTTTGCTAATATTTTGTTGAAGATTTTAGCATCTAAATTCATCAGGAATATTGGCCTATATTTCTTTTTTTGTGTTGTCTTTGCCTGGTTTTGGAATCAGGATTATGCATGCCTTATAAAAGGAGTTTGGAAGTCTTCCTTCCTCTTGAGTTTTTTGAAATAGCTTGAAAAGGTTAGGAGTTAGTTCTTCTTTGAATATTTGGTAGAATTCATTTCTGAAGCCACCAGGCCCAGGACTTTTATTTTTGGGGGGTTCTTTGATAACTGTTTCAATCTCATTTGTTGTAATTGGTCTGTTTAGGTTTTCTGATTCTTCCAGATTAATTTTTGGAAGATTTAAGGTTTCAAGAAATTTGTCCATTTCATCTAGGTTGTCTAGTTTTTTGGTGTACAGTTCTTCATAGTATTTTCTTACAATATTTTGTATTTCTGTTGTGTCAGTTGTTATTTCTCCACTCTCGTTTCTAATTTTATTTATTTGAGTCCTCTCTCTTTTTTTCTTGGTGAGTCTGGTTAAAGGTTCATCGATCTTGTTTACCTTTTCAAAGAACCAGCTCCTGGTTTCATTGATCCTCTGTATTGTTTCTTTAGCCTCTATGTCATTTATTTCTGCTCTGATCTTTATTATTTCCTTCCTTCTACTACCTCTGGGCTTTACTTGCTGTTCTTTTTTAGTTCTTTTAGATGTAGCATCAAGGTCTTTATTTGAGCTTTTTCTAGCTTCTTGAGATATGCCTGTAATGCTATGAACTTCCCTCTCAAGACTGCTTTTGCTGTGTCCCATAAATTTTGTGTTGATGTATGCTCATTATTGTTCGTTTCTAGGAATTTTTTAATTTCTTCTTTAACTCATTTTTTACCCATTTGTTACTTAATAACGTGCTATTTAGTTTCCAAGTGTTTGAGTATTTTTCAGTTTTTCTGTTGTGGTTGATTTCTAGTTTCATGCCATTGTGATCAGAGAAAGTTGCTCGATATGATTTCAATCTTCTTAAATTTGTTGAGACCGCTTTTGTGCCCTAGGATGTGGTTAGTCTATTCTAGAGAATGTACCATGAGCACTTGAAAAGAATGTATATTCTGCTGCTTTAGGCTGAAAGTTTCTGAAGATATCTATTAAATCAATTTGATCTAGTGTGTCCTTTAAGTCTGTTGTTTCTTTGTTAATTTTCTTTCTTGATGATCTATCTAGTGATGTTAGTGGGGTATTGAAATTCCCTACTATTATAGTATTGCTGTTTATCTCTCCCTTTAAATCGATCAAAGTCTGCTTTATATATTTAGGAGCTCCTATATTAGGTGCATAGATATTTATAATGGTTATATCTTCCTGTTGGATTGCCCCCTTTATCATTATGTAGTGACCTTCTTTATCTCTTACTATAGTCTTTGTTTTAAAGTCCATTTTGTCTGATATAAGTATTGCTACCCCAGCTTTTTTCTCATTTCCAGTTGCATAAAATATTTTTTTTCTATCCTTTTATCTTCAGTCTATGTGCATCTTTTGTTTTAAGGTGTGTCCCTTGTAGACAGCATATGTATGGGTCCTGTTTTCTTATCCATGCAGCTACCCTATGTCGTTTGATCGTATCATTTTATCCATTTACATTTAAGGTTATTATTGATATGTAATTGCTTATTGACATTTTATTCTTTAAAATTGTATTCCTCTTTTGCTATAGTCTTTTTCTTTTTTTGATCATTTACAACAGGTCCCTTAGCATTTCTTGCAGCCTGGTTTGGTTGTAGTGAATTCCTTGAGGTATTTTTTGTCTGGAAAGCTTTCTATTTCTCCTTCAATTTTAAACAATAGCCTTGCTGGATACAATAGTCTTGGTTGTAGGCTCTTGTTCTGCATTACTTTGAATATGTCTTGCTATTCCCTTCTGGCCTCAAGTGTTTCTGTTGAGAAGTCAGAAGTCATCCTTATGGGGGCTTCTTTGTAGGTGATAGTCTTTTTTTCTCTAGCAGCTTTTAATATTTTCTCTTTATCACTTAGCTTTGGTATTTTAATTATGATGTGTCTTGGTGTTGATTTCTTTCGGTTTCTCTTTAATAGAGTTCTCTGTGCTTCCTGAACATGTGAGATGTTTTCCTACCTTAATTGAGGGAAGTTTTCAGCTATGATATGCTTGAACAAAGTCTCTGTCCTTTGTTCTTTCTCTTCTTCTTCAGGAACCCCTATGATGCGGATGTCATTTCTCTTCATGTTGTCACAGAGCTCTCTTAGAGTTTCCTCCGACTTTTTGAGTCTCTTTTCTTTTTTCTGCTCTGCTTCTGTGCCTTTATTTATTGTGTCCTCTAACTTGCTGACTCGATTCTCAGCTTCATCCATCCTGCTTTTAATTCCTTCCATTGTGGTCTTCATTTCTGATATTGTATTTGTCATTTCTGAGTGATTCTTTTTTATTATTTCAATGTCTTTTTTTATATTTGCTATCTCTTTATTTAGGTGTTCATAATGACCATCTATTGTTGTTCTAATATCTTTGAGCATCCTAACAATTGTTACTTTAAACTCTGCATCTGGTAATTTGGTTATATCTGATTCATTCAGGTCCTTTTCTGGGGATTTCTCTTGATTCATTTGTGTTGCATTTCATTGCCTTCTCATTTTCTCTGTGTAAAAGAAAGTCTTGGCCACTGGAGTCCACTGGGTGTGGCCTCTGTTCCCTAGGTATTGTCTGTCTGCAGGCCCACCACCCCCTCTGCTGTTGCTGCCTACGGCGTTTGGGTACGGGTGTTGCCGGTGCCTGCCCACTGTGGCTGTTGCTGTGGTTTCAACCTCTCCTTCACGGGAGTTGCTGTGATCACGTGCTCGGGTGCACAAGCCTTGGTGTCCTTGGCCTTTGCCCCACCCTCATGGGTGGAGTTATGTTCGGCCCTGAGGGCAGTGGCGAGCATCTTTGCTCAGCTGCAGGTCTCCGCCTGTTTCCAAGTTTCTGTCTTACCCTTGCAAGAGGACTTGGGACGTCCTTATACAACCAAGGAAATATAGTACATTTGGTTCACTTAAAATCGTGGGACGGCTGCAAGCCTTGGCTCCACAGGCCAGGCGGGACTGCATGCCCACACTCAGTGGCAGGACTCTGCCTGTTCTGGATTTTTGGCTCCACCCCCATGGGAGGAGCCAGCTCCCAAATCAGGCCACAAGCCTCGGTTCTGTGGGTGGGGCAAGGCTGTGCTCCTGCACCCTTGCTCAAGGGCTAGTCTCCACCCCTTCCAGGGTTCCTGTCCTTCTCCCGCAGGCTGGATTACAGATGGCCCACAGCTAGGCTTGACCACTATTGCACACCCCCTCCTCCCCTGCTGGGCAAGACTGAGCTCACACCTGGGCCTAGTGGTGGCCACCCGGCTTCCCCCCTTGCCGACAGAACTGCGCTTCCGCGTCCCGCAGCTGCCCGCCCTCAGGTGATCCCTCAGCCGTGAGGGTGGGGGCGCTGCAGCTCAGACCCTAAGACTCACTACTGTAGTCCTGAAAGCTCCCTTCTTCTAAGCAACTCTGCTCTGAGTGCCAGGGAAGAGCTTGTTTGGCTAGTGTCCTGCTTCCCTTTGCTGGTATTGCTGTTTCCAGGGGAAATATTCACTTCAGATTTGGGGAGTGACTCGTCCCAGGGGTTAGGGTGGCTGTCTCCCAAAATGTTTCTCCCTGTGCCTCCTAGATTACATTCTCTTCCTGTTACTCCAGTCCTCTCCTCTCTCCCTGTCCCCTTGAGCCCTGGGTGAGTGGTGTGAGAGAGGTGTTCTGTGCAGTCCCTTTAAGAAGAATCCTGGGTCTGAGAAATCAGTCTCTTTCTCACAAACAGTATCCTGTCTTGTTTCCAGCTAAATGCTGTCCATAAGCCTCTTCTAGGCTCTGGGGCTGCAGGCTGGGACTTTGTTCCTGGGACTCAGGACCCTCCCCTCTCTGCTAAACTCACTTTCCGCCATGCGAGTTTCTCCCGGCTGCCGTTCGCTCCGGGGAGCTGGACAACCCTCTCCGCATTTCCGCTTTTCCTACCAGTCTCTGTGTGGCTTCTTCAGTGTTCCTTGGTTGAAGAGTCCTCTTAGTTTAGTACAAAGTTGGTTTTTCCAGATGATAGTTCTTAAAATTAGTTTGTAATCCACTTTGGTTCTGGGAGGTGGGAGTTGGTACGTCTGCCTACTCCATTGCCATCTTGTCTTCCTCTGAATTTTTTTTAGTATTTTAATTAAATTTTTATTACAGTAAAATTTTATTTTTAATGTGCATTACTTTGGTGCCCTTATACAACCAAGGAAATATAGTACATTTGGTTCACTTAAAATTGGGCATTGTCTGACCAGGCAGTGGGGCAGTGGATAGTGCATTGAACTGGGACCCAGAGGGTTCAGGTTCAAAACCCCAAGGTCGCTGGCTTGAACAAGGGATCACTCAGTCTGCTGTATCCCCCTAGTCAAGGCATGTGATAAAGCAATCAATGAAGAACTAAGATGCCACAATGAAGAGTTGATGCTTCTCATCTCTCTTTGAGATACTTATGTGTATCTTACCTTCCTGTCTGTCCCTGACTGTCCCTCTCTCTGTCTCTGTCACACACATACACACACACACACAAAAATGGGCATTAAATAAACATTTCAAAAGGCAATATTATTTGCATAAAATATAGTTATCTAGAAGAATGAACATAAGTGAAAGTTCACAGTGAGACAAATACAAGAAAATACTCCAAGAAATGCCTTGCCTTATACATCTGAAAACCTCCCTGCTACAGAGTCACTTACCTGTTTACCTATTATATTTCTGTTGCTAATGACCAAAAAAATATATATTTTGTGACCATTATTTTTGAGTATTGATCTACTTCCCCCTTGGATGTTTCCTATTACCCTCGCCTTTCCTTTTGAAATTACATTTTCTTTTTCCATGCAATGATAAGGTATGTTAAGGTTTTATCATCATATACATTTTCTCTTTTGCTTTTAAGCTTTATAAATTGATTCTGTAGATACCTGGTCCATCTTTAAACATTAAAGTACATGTCATTAACTAACCTGTCTTATTTTTTTTTTCTTAAATTCTTACCTCTAACACCAAAATTTTCCCAGAGTATTCCAAATGACACAAGAGGCTAGAGTAGTAACAGGAATTTGGTCATTTTAGAGAGATAGTATATAGAATTCTCTTCTAAAAGTCAATGTTATAAAATGTTGTTGACATAATAGATAAAAAGAGCCAAACTGAATCTGAGTAAATTTCCCCATCTCTTTCTACATTGTATGGATTTTGACTATAATGCCAGCCAATCCTATATTTAATTAATTAACCTTGACATCCTAAGCAATGTTAATTTGTATTTGTTATGTTTTTGTGACCTTGTAGTGTGTGATGATTTTCTTGTCAAGGTAATTAATGAAAATGTTCATTAACATGGCTTATGATAATAAAGACTTGAAGAATCTAATTTCTGACATTTAATTACATACTAAATTTGTCATTCTATCTCCATATCTTATTTGTGAATTTAAACTAGCACTTCTCCAAGGTTATTATCAACAATTGTAACAGGATAGTTTTTAATTCAAGTTACATTTTTCATAATCCTTTGATTCTTAAAAATAATGAGAATCCCTCATATTTTCTAAGTGGGCCTGTACCAAGGGCACACTTGGAAAATATTTAAATGCTTTTCCCTTTGCCTGGAATGCTTTCTCTTCACCTGTTTGGTGGGCCTTTATTGCACATTATAAATCCTCCCACTGTGAATATTCTGACTCTCTCTCAACTGCCTCTCCTACCTCACTCATACATTTCACTGCATGTCATAATTATTTACACATCAATCCCCATACTAGAACATAAACTCACAGGAAGCAACAGCTATATCCTACTCAACTTTGTGTCCCCAGTATCCATCATTGTATATGACATATGACAGAAGTTCAACACATGTTTGTGGATCAATAATTGATCTAATTTGATCCTCATATTATCATGAGGTGAAGGTGAGAAAACAGAGGCCAAATTACTGGTGAGTCACAGAACATGAAGAATATGTTGTAGGACTCCTATCCTGCCACACTATCTTGTGCATATGTAACCATCATAGAAAAGTGAAGAAGAAAAAGAAAGAATATAAGAAGAAAACTTTGCCCTAAAATGATATAAGCACTGCATTAAGTAGAAGAGAAGAGTTAGGAATAGAGCTATGATAATGAATGAACTAGATTTATGACTCACTCACTAATAGAACTAAAAACCACTCTTAAGAAACAAGTGGTTTCCATAATCTAATATACTATTTAACAATTATCTAGAGCAGGGGTCGGGAACCTATGGCTCGTGCCAGCTGTGGCTCTTTTGATGGCTGCATCTGGCTCGCAGACAAATCTTTAATACAAAAATAATAATGTTAAAAATATAAAACACTCTCATGTATAGAATCCATTCATTTCCTACCACTCATGTTCATGGTTGTGGGTGGCCGGAGCCAATCACAGCTGTCCTCCAGGACAACACAAATTTTTATTGGACAATGCTTAACGTACACAGGTTGTTGTATGGTTCTCATGGAATTACATTTTAAAATATGTGGCGTTCATGGCTCTCTCAGCCAAAAAGGTTCCCGATCCCTGGATTAACTGAACAAAGATGTTTTGTTAAAATTAATCACAAGGTTGTTTTCTAAAATGTCAAGATTGTTTTCAAAATGGGTTGAAAGTCAATAATTTTAGGAACTTTTCTATTTTTAAAAATCTTGATGTCTGTTATAATGCAAAATGATTAAAAATCCTCTGAAATAATAGCTTAGTTTGACAGCTTACTGTCTTCATGACAAACTATGTTTCTCCTTGTAATTTCATGTGATACATATATATTTCAAGTTTTCATCATTATAATTTATTCACTTTTCATTGTTTCCCACCAAAAACAAAACAAAACAATAAATGGATAACCAAGCCCTTTAGAGACACATACAGCTAAAGCAAATATAGTCAGTGCTTTCTTGATAGAGTTCTGCTTCCCCAGAGACCTCAGAATACAATCAAGACATAAACAAATACAAGAGCCTGACCAGGAGGTGATGCGGTGGATAGAGCATTGGACTGGGACGCAGAGGACCCAGGTTCAAAACCCGAGGTTGCCAGCTTAAGCATGGGTTCATCTGGTTTGAGCAAGGCTTACCAGATTAAGCCCAAGGTCTCTGGCTTGAGCAAGGGGTCACTCAGTCTGCTGTAGCCACCTGGTCAAGGCACATATGAGAAAGCAATCAATGAACAACCAAGGTGTTGCAATGAAGAACTGATGCTTCTCATCTGTCTCTCTTCCTGTCTGTCTGTCCTTATCTGTCCCTCTCTCTGTCTCTCTCTGTCACTAAAAAAATGCAAGTTATAAATGAAATTATAAATGTAAAATTTTAAGAATGTACCTTTTTAGGCACCAAAATAGCAGCAGTAGTATTTATTTAGTTTAGGTTCTGGGATTTCTATCGTGACAAACAGAAATATATCCTCTAGGCATGCCCAGTTCATTGGAGTGACACTATTGGGAATACTACACACAGGTGTTGTATGTGTGTGTGTGTGTGCATGTGCCTGTGTGCTGGGAAGTCAAGCCATGGACCCTGGCCATTTATTTATTTTTGTTTTCCTTCAACCACTTTTCCTAAGCACCCTGTCCCTGTGAGGGACCGTGCCTCCCTATCTACATCCTCATAGTGTGCAACTGCTGCAGCCCCACTAATTGGTTGTGACATAGTGACTTGAATCCAAGTGGGCTGTTAGGCGTACACATCAATCTCTAAGAATTAGGTGACGAATCCCTTAGTCGACCTTTGTGAAATCTGTCTTGACCTTAAAACTCTTTAAGGTTAGATTTTAATTTAGACTTTAATTTTTACTTATTTTTCTATTATAGAACAATTTAAGAGAATAAAAATACTTCACCCAAAGCACTGATGTGAAGACTTGTTTGTATCAAGATTTTCATTTATTTATCACTGCTGCATGAGAAAAACCATATAGCAAGTAAATGGATCTTGCCTGACCTGACCTGTGCTGGTATAGTGGACAAAACATCAATCTGGAATGCTGAAGTCACTGGTTCAAAACCCTGGGCTTGCCAGGTCAACGCACAAAAAATGGAATTGAAGCTTCCTGCTCTTCCCTCCTTATCTCTCTCGCTGTCTCTCTCCTCTAAAATAAATAAATAAAATCTTTTAAAAAATAGACTAAAAAAAATAAAATGGATCTTAAATGACAACAGACATCCAAATGCCTTGTCTTAATAACTAACTCATTAACACAGTAGGAAAAGTATCCCGAATTGTTAAAACTGGGATTATATTAAATATGGTGATAAATTAAATATTTCAGGAAATGTGTTACAGGGGCAATTTTCATATTGAGGAAGCAAAATAAATTCATTTGTTTCTACACAAAGCATGATTTAAGAAGAAAAGTAAGTGTACTTTAAAATTAAGAAAAATTTGTATCACCGCAAACAAGCTCCTGGAGAGTAAACATGGACTAGATTCAAGATGCTGTCATCATTCGTATTTAATAGATGTGGCGAACAAGACCACAGATTGGGGAAACAATGTTTTTTTTGTCTTGAATTTGAAAACAGAGCTTGCATATAATTATAAGTATATTATCAAATTGTTTTTATAAATAACTTTAAAATCAGAAGTGTACTGAAGATGCTGCAAAATCTTTATTAAAGTAAAGAAATTCATACATAGTTCAATGCAAAGATAATGATAGTTTGTAATGACCAATGTAGTCTGATCAGGATTGAAAATTTAAGATCAAATATAGAACCAGAAGTACCTAATTAAATATATAGACTTACTTTAACTAGGAACTTATTTTATATGTATTTTACTATATATTTATACCTTTTTTGAACATATTTACAGATAATTTACTATGGCCGGAACTAAGGCATGGTGTTTTCCCGAGATAAACAACGGGCAAGGAACTGCCCACACCTTCACCTTGTATACACCTATCTTGGATTTTCTGACAATATCATCTCTAGGACTCTGTTATCTAAACTATAAGTATATTGGCATTGATACACATTACAGTATGATTTGGATTTAATAATTAACTAAATTTAAATTAAAAACAACTATTTTAAAGTTTAAAAGTTAGCATAGATATTCTGATATAACTAATAATTATAAGGAACACTTACTGAGTTTTATTCAATATGTATTGAGTTTTCCCCTTTTAATGCTTTTCACATCTTATTTTAAATAATCTTAAAGTCAGACTTGCAGAAAGGAACTGTCACTATCCCTGCTTTAGAAATAAGCAAACTGAGTGATGAAGACAATGAACTTCTAAAGTCACAGATGGAAGGATGATACGACACCAGGTGCCCATCCCAGTGAATGAATGCCAGCTGTCTACAAAATAAAACTGTCTGCAAAGGCAATGATATGGTCTCGTTTAGGAGAAATCATTCACCATATTCAGGCCACACTCATGCTGTCAGTAGAGTGAGAACACTGAGGTGGACAGTCTCGGAAGTCCTCCTCAGTCCTGATAGCCCATTGTAGCTGCCCAGTCCTTCAGTCTGAGCAGCATTTTCAAGGATGATGAGAAACTTCCCCTGTGGTACTTACTGCTGCTCTACACTAACCTAGCCCCAATGAACACATCACCATCCACTGTGAATTATTACATACAAATTATTAGACATTAATTGGTGTAGGTCATAAAACACATTCCAAATGAGCTATGCAAAAAACTAATTCTGATGGTTTTGAATGGGACATCATTCTGGAGTTAGATCTATTCCAAATATACTGTATCTATCAGATAGCTATCAGATACATTAAGGTAGATATATAGATATCTATAGATACAGGTATAAAGATATATATATATATATATATACAGATTATCTATTTGTCTACCTACCTGCTTATCTGTCTACCTACCTACTGACAATAGCCACGTAGGACTCAAGGAGAGAAAAAGAACCAGGCTGAAAGACCCAGTAAGTTATCCCTATTAAAAATGGCTTCTCACTTCTCTCTCCACGAGTTCTGTGTGGCTGCTTGTGTCCTGATCTAATTCTAGGCCTCAGTTTTGCATCCTGTCCTTAACCCAGGACAGAATTCCTGTGCCTAGAACAGGGGTCGGGAACCTATGGCTCGTGAGCCAGATATGGCTCTTTTGATGGCTGCATCTGGCTCGCAGACAAATCTTTAATACAAAAAATAATAATGTTAAAAATATAAAACATTCTCATGTATTACAATCCATTCATTTCCTACCGCTCATGTTCATGATTGCGGGTGGCTGGAACCAATCACAGCTGTCCTATGGGACAACACCAAACTTTTATTGGATAATGCATAATATACACGGGTCATTGTATGGCTCTCATGGAATTACATTTTAAAATATGTGTTCATGGCTCTCTCAGCCAAAAAGTTTTCTGACCCCTGATCTAGAGGGAAACAGCCTTTCACTAAAAAATTCTAATCTATGGGCATTTGTTTTATTCTCTGTCTGAATAAAGATGAATATTTTAACTGTGGTTGTATTCTGTACTTGGACATACATAAGTGGATGTGATATAATTAAATCTGAAAACTGCTCTCTTCTCCATCATTTGAGTTGAACATATAAATAAATTCTAGTATAAATAAGGAATCATTCAAAACTGGATTTCAGGGTCTAGACAATCTAGAAAAGTTCATTTCTATATTTGATCACATTTCCTCCCAGTAATATAAATTAAAGGAAAATCAAATAGATCAATTTAAATGAGTGTCAGAAGCACTAGAACTGTACTCCCACTTTTAATCAAGTGCTATTATTAAATTAAAAATGGTAATGGGAAGATCTTGATCCTGTATTAGATTAGATATGTCCTTTAATTCATCAGTCAAGATTTATCATTTGTAAAATAAGATAACAGGACTAGATGCTCTTCAGAATTCTAAATTTGCATATCTTAAACAAGAAACTTACCCTCACTGTGCTTCAATTTACCAGTAAAATGAAATTTGTTGTGAGGATTAAATGGGTTATTATATGGAACACATTTAAAATGGTTCGGCATGCAGTATGTATTATGTATATGTTCGCTGTTATTACTTTAACACTCCAACTTTCACCAGTAATGAAAAGATGAAAATAGAAATGTAAAGATTGTTATAATGCAATTCCTGCTTGAATTAATCCAAACCCAAGGCCTTGGTGATTTGTCAATATACTCCATGAATATAAATTCTACATTTCCATAGTATCCCATTAAAGCATAACAGATGGGCACTGCCAGGGACTAGATGAGATGTAGAGGCTAAAAACAGTATTGTTTTTCACATTTAATGAAATAAAAAATAACCAAGAAAATTCTGGACAATCTAAAAAGTCCCAACTTTTCTTGAACTCATTAGGAAGCTGAGGTGACACATCAACAAACTCTATTCTAAAATCTAAGGAAAGGCTCCTGTGAGGAGAAAGAGGATAAAAACACTTGTTTACCTGGCACAGATGTTGCCAGAAACCAGTAAAAATTAAGTTAAAAATTTTAATAAATTGGTAGAACTTAAATATGGGCTAGCAAAGAGTATAAAATATTAGGGAGCCACACATATAAGAGGAATTCACAGCACTTGAAGGATTGAGTTTGAGAAAGCATCCTTCAAGATGCAGGCATGAAAGAAGATAAGAGAAAAAAGACACAAGAGACCACCCAGATAAATCTTCCATTTTCCCCCATCGACAAATTCCCTCAGTCACTGGTAGAAGATTAACAAAGATGTTCACTCTTTCTTTCTTTTTTTCTTTTCTTCTTCTTTTTTTTTTTTTTTTTTTTGTATTTTTCTGAAGTTGGCAACAAGGAGGCAGTCAGACTCCTGCATGCGCCCGACCAGGATCCACCCGGCATACCCACCAGGGGGCGATGCTCTGCCCATCTGGGGCATTGCTCTGTTGCAACTAGAGCCATTCTAGCGCCTGAAGCAGAGGCCATAGAGTCATCCTCAGCGCCCAGGCCAACTCTGCTCCAATGGAGCCTTGGCTGCGGGAGGGGAAGGGAGAGACAGAGAGGAAGGAGAGGGGGCGGGGTGGAGAAGCAGATGGGCGCCTCTCCTGTGTGCCCTGGCCGGGAACCAAACCTGGGACTCCTGCATGCCAGGCCGATGCTCTACCACTGAGCCAACAGGCCAGGGCCAAAGATGTTACTCTTAAGGCACTAGTGAACACCTACTGAAGCTGGGGGAACAGAATAAAGGAGGTGAGGCACTCAAACCTAGGTATCTGGGGTTTGGGGGGATAGGAATACAAGCCAGCCCCAGACCTAAAACTGTGGCACACCAGTTGAAAATTGCTGGTATAGTCAGTGAAAATACTTTTAAGAATAAAGAAGAAACAAAAAATTTTCTCAGATGAAATACAAAATTTTTGCCAGCATAACAACACTAAAAATAAAGAAAATGTTAAGCATTCCTCAGGCAGAGATAATATGATACTAGACAGAAACTTTAATCTATACTACAAAAAAAAAAAATGAAGAGACCTTACAATAGGATAAGTAAAAAAAATATAATATATGAACAATATTCTGATATGTTGCATTTTTACTTTAATTTAATTCAAAATATATTCTAATTTCCCTTGAAACATTCCTTGACTTAAATGTAAAATTGATCAAGTTACCTGGAAGTGTTGTACAGGTCTTGTATAGCCTTACTGATGTTCTGTGTACTTAGTCTACAAATTACTGAGTGAGGAGTACTAAAGTCTCCAACTTGAATTGTGGATTTGTCTATTTCTACTCTGATTTGAACATTTTTTAAAATTTATTGACTTTAGAGAAAGAAGAAGGGGGAGAAAGAAAGAGAAAGAGAAAAAAATGATTTGTTGTTCCACTCATTTAGACATTCATTGGTGACTCTTACATGGGCCCTGATCAGGAATTGAACCCACAACCTTGGTATAGCCAGATGATGCTCTAACCGCCTGAGCTACCTGACCAGGGCTGATCAGTTTTTACTTAATGTATTTTGAAGGTCTGTTGTTAGTTGTGTACATATTTAGAATATGTGTTTTTGGAGAATAATTTCTTTAACACTAATTATATAGTTTTCCTTTCTAGGACTGTTAGTATTTCTAGTTCTGTAGTCTTTTTTCCCTGAATTAATGCAGCTATTTCAGCTGATAATATTAGAAAGAACAGTCTCAACTTGATAATCTTAACTTCTCAGATAAGAAACTAGAAACAAGGAGAAATAAGAAATAAAAACATAAGCAGAAATCAGTGGAGAGAAAGTTAATCTTTTTTAATGACTAATTTAACTGAATGGGCAAACATGGTGTGGTCAGTACACTAGCTCACTAAAAATGGTTAAAATGTGATTTATGGCTTCATAGCAAATTTTTGTAGATTACATTCTTTGTGATTGAGAAAAATATAAAGACCATAATTTGCGAGTACAGAGTTCAGTTTATGTACATTAAGTCAACATTCTCAACTGTGTGGTCAATCTATTTTCTTATTAACTGTCTCCTCAACTTGCCATTTTCTAGTATCTCCCACCCTTATGGTGGGTTTACAGTTTTTTCAAGCAGTTCTATCAGTATTTGCTATATCTAATTTAAAGCTTTTTCACTGGGTGCATACAACTTTAAAATTAACCTTTGCTTTTAATATAGTGACTGTCTTTATAACCAATAGTGCTCTTTGCCTGTAAATCTATTTTATCATATTTTAAGATGGACACCTCAGCTTTCTCTCACTATTTGCCTAGCATATCTTTTTTCATCTTTATTCTATCAAACTATCTGTGTTCTTGTATTTTGACTGTTTCATCTAAACAGAATAGTTAAATTTTCTATTTTTAATTCAATCTGTTAAACACAATTTAGCTAGATTTCCTATTTTAAGCCAATCTGTTGATCTTGTCTTTTAAAAAGCAATATTTATTCATTACTTTAATCTTTTTATTTATTTCTACTATCTTATTTTATTCTTTTTATTTGCTTTGATTTTTATATACTTCTGTGGAATTGCTAACATGTTCCCTTTTTATTTCGTTTCTCTTCTTAATGCATAGCTATTGTATACTACTTTCCTTTAAGTGGTTACCTTTTAAATTTTACATGCATAAGAACTGCAAATTAATTAGCAGTAATACAGCCTAGTGGTTAGTATCATGGACCCAAACCAGATCACCTGGATTCAAATCCTGTCTCACTTCTGTGGCTTCAGGTTGTCAGTTCTATCATCTGTAAAATGGAGATAATAATATCATTAAACTCATAGAGTTATTGTGGGCCCTAATGTAGGTTAATATACACATCACAGCAACATGATGGGTATATAACAAGGATGAAATTAATGTAAATAGTAGTAATAATGTTGTTAATGTTTACCCTCCTCAAGAACCATACAAGCTCAGACTTGATCAGTTTCCTCCTAGTTTACATATTTTGTCTAGTAATTTAATTACATCTTGTAATTTTTTCTAATGTCACAAATTACAGTGGTACCTTGAGATACGAGCAGACCAACATACAAATTTTTTTTTAAGACACGAGCTGCAACTCGGTCCGTATTTTTGTTGCAGATCAAAGCGAAATTCTGAGATATGAGTTGTGATTCGGGAAGCTACCACTAGTTGGCACATTGGCACATGGGTCCAGTATTGGCAGCACAACACCAGCATCTCATTCTTTCTCATGTGTTACCCGCAGAATCAAGTCAAAACTTATGCACTGTACTCGTTCTTGCATCATTTTTGCATTTTTTTTTACCCCATGTCCCCCCATTCACAATACAGACCAGGCAAAAAGCCAGGGCTGAAGGGTACATGGGTGGGTTTACTCTGCCTCCTCTTTCTGTACAGTCAGTGTAAGAACACAGCCTGCAGTAAGCACTGAGAGGCCATTTTTGCATTTTTTACTAACTTCTTTTGTGTGCTATCATGAGAGTGAAGAAAGTGCGTGAAAAGAAAAAGAGAATGATGTCAATAGAAGTAAAGCAAGAAATAATAGAAAAACATGAGCGTGGTGTACGAGTGATTGAACTGGCAAGGCTGTACAACTGCAATACATCTACAATTCGGACCATCCTTAAACAAAAGGATGCCATCAAAAGTGAAAATCCAGTGAAAGGAACTAAAATTCTGTCCCAATTAAGGACAAATATCCATGAAGAAATGGAGAAGCTTCTGCTGGCTGGCATGGGTGAAAGAGAAAGAGCTGGCAGGAGATACAGTGACGGAGACTGTAATGTGTGAAAAGGCACGTATTATTTATGGCAACTTGAAGAAGAAAGAACCATCAACCTCAAATGAGGCAGCAGAAAATACATTTAAGGCAAGTCATGGCTGGTTTGAAAATTTCAAGAGGAGATCTGGCATCCACTCTGTGGTGAGGCATGGTGAAGCTGCAAGTGTTCACATTAAGGCAGCTGAGGAGTACCTCACACGTTTTGCTGCACTTATTGCAAAAGAAGGCTACATCCCAACAAGTGTTCAACTGTGATGAAACAGGATTGTTTTGGGAAAAAATGCCCCGGAAGACTTTCATCACCACAGAGGAGAAGAAGCTGCCAGGCCATAAACCCATGAAAGACCGTCTGACCCTTGCATTGTGTGCAAATGCTAGCGGTGACTGTAAAGTAAAGCCACTGCTAGTGTATCATTCCGAAAATCCTTGAACCTTTAAGACTCACAAGATTCTTAAAGAAAAACCGCAGATTATGTGGCGCTCCAATGCTAGGGCATGGGTTATGAGGCAGTTTTTTATTGAATGGGTAAATCTCATTAAATTTGGTCCTGCAGTGAAGAAATATCTTCAAGAAAATATACTCCCGATGAAAGCATTGCTAATCCTTGAAAATGCTCCAGCCCACCCACCTGGTCTTGAAGATGACATTCTCAATGAGTTCAAATTCATGAAAGTCCTCTACCTCCCACCCAACACGACTTTAATCTTGCAACCTATGGATCAGCAGGTCATTTCCAACTTTAAAAAGCTTTACATAAAGCACTTGTTCCACCACTGCTTTGAGGTGACTGAGAATACAATTCTAACCCTTTGAGAGTTTTGAAAGGATCACTACAACATCATGATATGTTTACGCATTATTGACTTGGCATGGCAAGAGGTTACAAGAAGAACCTTGAACTCAGCATGGAAAAAGTTATGGCCTGATGTTGTTGCAGACAGGGACTTCGATGGATTCGAACCAGAGAGTGAGACTGAGGTAGAAGCGTTGGAGGAGATTGTGTCCCTCAGAAAGTCAATGGGTCTGGAGGTAGATGAGGTGATGTAAACAAGCTTGTTGAGGAACATGAGGAGGAACTCTCAACTGAGGAGTTTAAGGAGCTACAGATGATGCAACATACAGAGCTTCTGCAACAGATTAGTAGTGAGGAGGAGGCAGAGTCGGAGGAAGTGATTTCTAAACAAGTGAAATTAAAGACATGCTGGCAATGTGGGAGAAGCTTTCAAGTTTCATTAAAAAAAACACCTAGAAAAAGTTTCAACATGTCGGGCTTGAGCACTTTTTAATGGTACTTGTTCGTCACATTTCTGTAACATTTTAAAAGGCAGGCAAAATCAAACCTCTTTGGATAGATTTTTATTCAAAAGTCCTGCAAGTGAAAGTGCCGAAAGTACAGACAAAAAGGCAAAAATAGGTGATGATTAAATGAAAAATATGTAATGTTAAGCTTAGGTTAAGTTTAAAGTTAATTAAGAAAGTGCATTTTTTTACAATTAAGTTTTTGTGGTTTCACTTTAAGTAAAGAAAGGGCAGTTTTAGTATTGTTTAAAGTAAAGAAATGCAGTTTTAGTTTACAGTTAGTGTTAAGAAAGTGCAGTTTTAGTTTATGTGTCTACAGTCCCTTCCTCCCTCCCTCCTCCTCCACCATTCACCTCCGTTAGCCGCACTCATCTGTCTCCAAGGTAAGAATACAGTACTACATAACACGTTTTTCTTTTATTTCATATATTTTGTTATGCATTGGTAAAGTATACATGTGTGTTTCTTAATTAAAAACATGTCTTTTCATAATTTAGGATGGTTTGGGGATGTTTCACAGGGTTGGAACAGATTAAATCTATTTCAGTTATTTTAAATGGGAGAAATTTGTTTGATACATGGTTGACTGACTTACAAGCTCGGTTACAGAACAAATTGAACTGGTATCTCAAGGTACCACTGTATGCATTATTAAAGTTTTACACATAATGTTAAGTATTACACATAAAATAGTATTTTCTTTGCTCACTGTAATGCCAGTGGCCAAGGCCAGGTAGGTTCCCATTGGATTTGGGCAGATGGTAGAGAAACTGTGGAGCCAGAAAGCAGCAGGCCATTCTCATTTATTAAATTCTCCCAAAAGCAGGGGAGTAAACAGGGGAAAACCACTTCTCACGGCAGCAGGCAAACAAACAGCAAAAGAGGCCCTCACAGTGACAGGCAAGCAATCCGCAATCCGCCCTGAATGAAAGCACCTGTAGCCTTACATAGGCTACATACACATGGTTCTGCCATGTGCTCACGCACTAATCATGCAAAGCACAAGCGAGCAAGCCTGACACAGCTGTTTTCCCAACACTTGCCTTTTTTTTTTTTTTTTTAAATCTCAGATCATCATTCTGGGTCATTTTCTTTTTTTCTTAAGTATAGTCATCCCTCACATCTGCAGGGAACTTTTTCCCCACAACCTGCTGAAGATACCAAAATACACAAATTCTCAAGAACCTTATATAAAATGGCATAAAAATTGCATACAATCAGTCCTCTGTATCTATTCCCAACAGCTAATTGAAAATACTGTTTTGATCTGCAGTTCATTGAATCCATGGATGCAAAACTTGGGATACAAAGGACTGACTGTACATTCATTTTATAAAAAATGTACATGTAAGTGGGCTGCACAATTCAAACCTTCTGGAAACTAAATCTGTTCTCATTTTCATTATATTGCTCATGGTTTCCTACTGCTGCTGTTATTTTTTATCATACACTCTTGGGCTAACCACAGCCTCTGGGAGTACTGAGGTCTTGGATGATGGTGATTCTTCAGGGAAAAGTTGCACTAGCTTTTTCTAGGCATCTTGGGGGGGGGGGCTTCAAACAAGAATTGCTTTAAAATAATGTCTTGGCTTGGATCTGTCCTACTAAACAGATAATTTCAATTCAAGCTCCAGACCCAGATAAGGCAGGCATGAGGCTGGTAGTTGCAAATCCTCCTTAAAGCTTCCCCTCTGCTCCCCAAACTAGGGTCCCTGAAGTATCAGACAGGTTATTTTGTTCAATTTGCCAGCCAAGTGTATTTCGTCTAGATCACTTTCTCTGAAGAGTGTTATCCCTTTGAAAGTTTGGGTTTAGCCACTTTTGATAGCCTCAGGTCTAGGCTCCAGAGAAATCTCCACCAGAAAGCCATTAACCCCTGTAGAGGAAACAAGAGCGGGTAGGCTGCTCACTTGTTTGGCTGCAAGCACTTTGCATGATTAGTTCATGAGCACGTGGCAGAAAGCCATGTGTGTGTATACTCTGTAAAAAACTATGGGTGCTTTCCATCTGTGGCGATTTTCACAGATTGCTCTCCTGCCACCATGAGGGGCACTGTTCCTGGCCCCTTGCCCTCCACTGTGCAAAGCGGTTTTCCTTTGCTTATTGGCTCGCCTGTCTCTGCGAGCCTCCAATAAACAGGAATGACCCAGCGCTTTCCAGCTCCACATTTCCTCTACCGTCTGCCCAAATCAAAGTGAACCTGTGTGGCCTCGGCACTGGCAGTACAGCCTCCAAGATAAGTTTCCTCATACCTACATTTGTTCGCACAGCAACCCAAGAGCCCGAACTTGCCTATCTCCTGGTTTCAACTCTGTATTTGCTTCAGATTTGGATTTTCTTTTCTTTTTTTGTTTTTGGCATTTGGAAATTTTCCTTAGTTTTTTGTTTGTTTCTTTTTAACAAAGTCAGCTATTAAATTAAAATTATGTTTATTTTGTTTTATCCAGCTTTTCATAATAACATATCTATCATTCTGCCAGAAACAGAAGTCTTTTTGTCAACTACTTTTTCCCCTGGAGGAACTGATAGAGCTATCTTACTCATTATAACTCGGTCCCAAAAACTCCTGTTACTGTTTAATTTTCTTTGAAATGTTTCTATTAAAATTAAGGGGAGTCTTAAATTGGGGTGGTGAACACACAATGCAACATACAGGATGTATCATAGAATTGTACACCTGAAACCTAATTTTATTATCAATGTCACCCTAATAAATTTAATAAAAACAAATAAAGCAAAATAATAATAATTAAGTTAAATTAAAAATAGGTAGATGCTTTTAGCATTCTTGGTGTAGAGGGAAAAAAGTATCTAGGATATATGCTTCATTGTTCTTACTGCTTCTGTAACAAATCTGTTCAAAAATTGGCCCTGGCTGGTTGGCTCAGCGGTAGAGCGTCGGCCTGGTGTGCGGGGGACCCGGGTTCGATTCCCGGCCAGGGCACATAGGAGAAGTGCCCATTTGCTTCTCCACCCCCACCCCCCCTACTTCCTCTCTGTCTCTCTCTTCCCCTCCCGCAGCCAAGGCTCCATTGGAGCAAAGATGGCCCGGGCACTGGGGATGGCTCCTTGGCCTCTGCCCCAGGCGCTAGAGTGGCTCTGGTTGCGGCAGAGCGACACCCCCCCCCCAGGGGCAGAGCATTGCCCCCTGGTGGGCGCGCCGGGTGGATCCCGGTCGGGCGCATGCGGGAGTCTGTCTGACTGTCTCTCCCCGTTTCCAGCTTCAAAAGAAAAAAAAAAAAATCTGTTCAAAAATCATTCTACTTGCCTTCAATTTTCTTGATTCAAAATCTCTGAAATTAATTCAGGTGAGCTTCTTGCTTAGGTTTGTAATTAAAAAATTAAAAATTAAACATTTTTTCACGGTTCAAAATGGGTCTCTGTGCTCAGCAAATTCTCCGGGACTCCTGTTTTTCATGTGCCGAATATGACACTTCTCTCACTCATGTATTCTTGCCTTATCTCCATCCACATGAGATCTGATTACAATTATTTCTACTGATCTGCTTGGACTAATACTCTGTTTCTTAGCTTTCTGTCTAGCTTTTATCACAATAGTAAATTATATAAAATGACCTCTTTATTTAAATATAAATTTAAATAACTCCTGAATTTTGTTGTCTCATAATCAAGAAAAGCAAAAGTTCTCGTTATTGTTCACATTCCACTAGATGGTTTGTATATGTCCAACAACCGTCAATTACACATTCCAAAGGAAGAAGGAGAAAGCAGGTGTGTGGTGTGTGTGTGTGGTGTGTGGTGTGTGTGTGTGGTAATTTAAAAACTGACCAAGAGGAATAGGAGTTCAGTGAATATAACAGGATATGGGTGGATTCTGTTCAAAGTACAGTAATAGTACCATCCACCTTTTAATCAACAGAATTCACACTGCTCAGTTTTATTACAGAGAATACTAATTAAATGTACCATGCCTGACACCTAAAATAAAGCGTTACTGAATTCAATCTCAAGCAACAGGAATCCAATTCCTTTGACAGCGACAATTTGTACAAAAGCTCACTAAATAAGCAATGTGTTTTTAAGCTGTTCCTTACAACATCCAATATGTAGAAACAGACCTGAGAAAGCAGTGAGACTATTAAGAACAAGCACAATAGAGACCAACTTATAGCTAGAGAGTAGGCTGACAGCTAATGATAAGGGAGGGCTGATGGGAGAGTGAAGGAATAAGGCAAAAAAGAACAATAGAAAGAGAAAAAACTAATGGACACAGACAACAGTGCGGTGGCTTTTGCAGGGGAGGTAGAAGAGGGTGTAGGGAGGATAAATGGTGATAGACAAAGAAGGCTTGACTTGGGGGGGGAACACACAGTACAGTGGACAGAGATATGTTGTCAAATTGGGCAGCTGTAATTTTGTTAAATGTGTGTCACCTCAATAAATTCAATTTTTAAAAAATAACAAATTATGATGTTCTACCTATAAAACAATGTGCTCTTCAAAAACAAGTTGCAATATACAATATTTTTGTAATAATATGCCCTAAAAAAATCAATGGCTGAGTGTCAGGATACTCGAGTCTCTGTTCTAGCTGTGTCAACAATTAGGAGTGTAATTCTAAACAAGTCACCTTACCTCTTTAGGCATCATTTTCTTCACTTATAAAACGGCAGAATGAGCAAAATGATTTAGGTATCCTTCTAGGTACAAGTAATAAAAATTTTTTTAATGATTAAGTGTTTTTTAATAGCAGAGGACTATATGACTAAAGTCAATGTCATGACCATTTTGTTGCCCATGTTTGCAACGCAGCAATGAGAGACGGGTAAAGAGGCCTGGCAGCATTCAAGTATCAAGCATCCACTCCTCAGCTTTCTCTTTGAGAAGTTACCCAATCTCTCTCTTCCTAGCAGCATGTGAAAGAAAAAGTGATAAAAAGAAGACTGTTATTGGTATGAAAGTAATCTATCTCTTCTGCTATTGATGTAGTCATTAACGAAAAGCTAAGGCAGAGAACAAGGAGGGGTGTCAGGAGTGCAAGGAGAGCATGTCTGCACAGGTGTGCTTTGGTGATGCTGCCAGTGAGCTCCAGAGCACCCCTGCAAAGTGAGTACTGCAACAAAGTGAGACATAATCCTTGTGCTGGTGAAGGGCTTGCCTTCCATTTTTAAAAAATACATCTCTGAAGCACAGTAAACCAAAGTGCAACAGAATGAGGCATGCCTGTAAAGGAGGCTCAGTACTTACCGGAGCAATGGTTTGCAATGGTAGAGTGCATTAGAATGACCTGGAATTAAATCAAGACTTCTGTAGGTTTGGGAAAGTCTCACAATCTGGGTTTTTGGCAGGCACTCCAGATGATTCTGATGAAGGCACTCACGGACTATATTTTGGAAACTGTCTCTCAACAAAGCTCAAATTATAAAATTTGCTGTGGAACTGTAAAACAGTTCAACAGAACTGAACTTTATGGACATTTTTAACAATAATTTAAACAATATCCCAGCACACAATCCTGTAATACCAAGAAGCTATACACAGGACTGTAAAACTTACAAAATGTTAGTAAGTTAGCATAATTTAATGTAAATATTTTTCTAAACAATCAGCCCCAATCACTTCTTCAAACAAGGATAACTCCCTATAATTCTAGAAGTAATGTTTTCCTGACAATTTAACTCTTTTTAACTTTGTCACCATAACTCAGTTTTAATAAAGCTTTGTTTTGCATACATGAAAGCCAGAGTTTAGGATATGGAAGATAAAGAAGAATCTATATTACAACTGGAGATTTACTCAATTGATTATAATACATGAAAAAACACAATAAAGGGTGCTCGCTTCGGCAGCACATATACTAAAATTGTAACGATACAGAGAAGATTAGCATGGCCCCTGCGCAAGGATGACACGCAAATTCGTGAAGCGTTCCATATTTTTTATAAAGAACTTGTAAAACTCAACACCAGGAAGACAAACAACCCAATCCAAAAATGGGCAAAAGAGATGAATAGACACTTCTCCAAAGAGGACATACAGATGGCCAATAGGCATATGAAAAAAATACTCAACATCACTAATCATTAGAGAAATGCAAATTAAAACCACAAAGAGATATCACCTCACACCAGTCAGAATGGCGCTTATCAACAAAACAACACAGAATAAGTGCTGGCGAGGATGTGGAGAAAAGGGAACCCTCCTGCACTACTGGTGGGAATGCAGACTGGTGCAGCCACTGTGGAAAACAGTATGGAGATTCCTCAAAAATCTGAAAATCGAACTGCCTTTTGACCCAGCTATCCCACTTTTAGGAATATACCCCAAGGACACCATAGAATGGCTCGAAAAGGAGAAATGCACCCGCATGTTTGTGGCAGCATTGTTCACAATAGCGAAGATCTGGAAACAGCCCAAGTGTCCGTCAGAGGACGAGTGGATTAAAAAGCTTTGGTACATATATACTATGGAATACTACTCAGCCATAAGAAATGATGACATCGGATCATTTACAATAACATGGATGGACCTTGACAACATTATATGGAGTGAAATAAGTAAACCAGAAAAAAAAAAAGAAACTAAGATGAATCCATACATAGAAGGGACATAAAAATGAGACTCAGAGACATGAACAAGAATGTGATGGCAACAGGGGCGGGAGGTTGGGGGAGGAGGGAGGGAGTGAAGAAGGAGAGAGGGGTTAGGGGAGGGGAGGGGCACAAAGAAAACCAGATAGAAGGTAACAGAAGACAATTTAATTTTGGGGGAGGGGTATACAGCACAATCAAATGTCAAAATAATCTAGAGATATTTTCTCTCAACATATGTACCCTGATTTATCAATGTCACTGCATTAAATTTAATAAAAAATAATAATAATTAAAAAAAAGATCATGAAGCTAGTAAAAAAAAACACAATAAAGGTAGTTTAGTTCATTTCTGTAACACCTCGTGGAATTAAAATAAGGGTTTATAGTATCTTTTTAGTGCCTATCTACATAGTGATATGGCTTTGATGGTTTGGTGGCATCAGCAAAATCAACTTTTATAATATCTGCATTAGTGGGTTCTTAGATATATCCAAAGGGTGGGTACCATTCTGACTCCAGAAACATATACTCATCTACCTTGGAACTTGATCATTTGTTTTTCAGCTTATCACCAATTTCTTCATGATAATCTGTAGTGAACACTGAGGAACATGTTTTACAAAACAAACTCAATCACCCATATTGCTAACTAATACATAACAATTAGAGTGTATATAAGTTAATCTTCACATAAAACTATCTCTTTAATAAAGCTCTTTAATTCCCCTTTATATCATTACTATTTAAAAACATAGTGCATATATTATTTTAGAAGCAAACTTATGTTATTATTCACATGTCATATAGGATATGATCTGACCACATGAAGTGTGGGCATGTGCACGTTTTCTGAAGACATGATGAAATGGGTATCTCCTAAAGAAAAAAAAAGGTTTAGAAAGAGTTGAGCAACAGAATCAAAATAATCTTAAATATTGAGTACATAATTTTAAAATTAATGTTGACTTCAAAAACAGAATAAATGGGGTAAGTGGAGGGAAAAACATTCCAATTGGAAAAGAATAATCACAGAGGATGCAATAGTACCCCACCAACTTGCTTCTTTTTCTAAACCACATAAAGAAGAGAATAATCATGTTGAACAAAAAAACATTTTCTTCAATACATATAGAAGGTACAGAAGAGGTAGAGTAAACTGGGGAGCAAATAAATAGTGGACTAGTAATCAGACTTCTAAAAGTACTTTAGTTTTTAGTATTACTTATCTCATCTTTTTATTCCCAAATATGTTTAAAGTAAAGAGAATACTATTTTCTACACATAATGGGAAAACAGAACCCAAAACACTCACTTTATCTTATACATGCAAAAAAAAAAAATGTTAGATAATTCCCTTAAGAAAGACCTTTAATATCCTTAGGATAAATTTTCAACTGTAGCCCATTTGTCATATGAATTACTTATCCCTGGTTAAAGTGAGAATCATCTAGTTATACTGCATAAGCTACTATAAAACTGCTATCAACAATGAGGTTGCCAGTGTTTGAGGTAGGGCTGAGATGGTGCCTGATGATCATCACACACCACAGAGCCAACTAGAGAGGGTTGGGAAGGACATAGGTAATATAGGGAGATGTATCTTCAGGAACCAAAAAACAATTACAGTGCTTATAAGCAATGGCATTCAAAAATAGCTTGGGAATCGGAATATCTGAATTCTAGTTCTTGTTATGACATGCTGTATGACTTTGGGTAGAATACACATAGCCTTTCTTGTCTTAAGAATCTTCCCATTCTCATGTTCTAGAATCCCATAAAATTATGATGTTGACATTTGCATGGATCTTACCTATAATTCAAGGAACTCAGCCTTGGTTCATGGACATCCTGGATAAAATTTTAAAAGTCTAGTACATACCTGGATAACTTCCCTCTCATGTTGCAATTTGAAGGAACATTTTCTATTTAATTTCTTTGCTTCATAAGCAGACAACATGTTTCATTTAAATTAGGTTTCCCCACCCTATGAAATCACTGATTGCTGTGTTTATCTGAGTATATTTTGACTGTTCTATTTCCATTCCATTTTGTACAGGAGACCAACTTCTGTCTTGATGAATAAATTTCCTGAGAGAAGTAATCCTTTTTTTATAAGTATTCTGGGAAGGTAATTTCTGCTCAAAATAGAAAGCTGACATTTGTATGTATTTCTGTCTATATTTATGGACTGACTTAAGCATGAAAGCATGTAAATAAGAGATGGGGTCTTGAGACAGGATTTTAAAAGGGGCTAGAGAGAAACGAACAATGAAGAAGAGGAAAGCAAAGGAAAGAAAATGGAAAACATAAGAAATACAAAATAATTCACTGCTATAGTAGTGAAATATGCCATCTCTATTAACTAAAAATAAGCACCAAATCAAAAACCTCTCTGGTTAAGAAAATGCGACATGAGAATCAAAAAGTCAAATAAGCATACAATATAGCTCCTGGCCAGGTAGCTCAGTTGGTTAGACATCATCCTGACATGCCAGAGTTGCAGGTTTGACCCCCAATCAGGGCACATAAAATAATCCACCAATGAATACAGAAAACCAATGGACCAAGAAACCAATGTTTTTCTCTCTCTCTTTCCCTTGCTTTCTCTCTCTAAAATCAATACTAATATTTTAAAAAAGAGAAACTTAGCAAGAATTTAGAACACTCAAGCATAAATAATTTAACTGTTTGACAACATTACTAAATTATATTAAAGCATTGGACTAAGTGGTTATATTATACCATAGTTCAGAAATGTTTCTTTGCTCTCTGAGTACCAGATGCCCTTACTTACCACTGCTGGTCTGAATTTCTGACAGCACCCCTGAGTTATCTGATAGCAAGAAGTATGTGAGCTGGTATAAATTGATCCAAGAGTCATTCATTATCACCAAAGAGCCAATCTAGGGCATTACTGGGCTTTATATCTTTTTGGGGGGGCAGCACAAAGAAATTTATAATATGATATCATGTCTCTAACTTATATATTCTGGAATAGAAGTTTTTGTAGGCAGCATTCAAAAGTCCTTGGTTTTTATAGTCACATTATAAACCCTTAATTTTATCCTCTATATGACAAATTTGTGATCAGGATGAACTGAACAGAGAAAGTCCATCACCACTTCAAGGAATGCAACTTAAAACAGACAACTCTGAAAACCGGGCATTGCGTCAATAAGATAGCTTCCTGTAATGTCAATGTTTTCATTCATTCAGTGTTTGATAAGCTAACCATTATGCTAAGAATTAAAGATAAAATCAGGGGCAGAACAGCCAAATGTAACTTGGAGTTTAATAAAAAGAAAAACACAAGTAAGATCATCACATAAATAAATATATAATAAAAATCATTATAAAACTATGCAGAAATATTTGCCATGAGAGCAAACAGAGGGAGACCAAACCTACTCTGACACCAGAAGCTTCTCTAAGAAAATGCTGTTTGAGCACATCACCGATGGAGGCAATTAGCGAACCAGGTAAAAACAGGAGGTCGAGGAAATGCAAGCAGAGTTAAGTGGGCACATGGTGTCCTGAGATGTTACAGAGCACAGAATGTGGGGGGGGGGGGGGCGTCCAGAGAAAGCCCAGCTGTCTCTGTTCACAGTCCACTTTTCATTGTCTAGAACCAGCCATGTAGCCCAACCCAAATGTACAGGGTTTGGAGGGCACAGTCTTCTGCGGGCTTAGAAGAAAAGAACTAGATCTTGGAAATATCTGTAAAGCCGAATATACACTAAAAAAGGGGAGCCTTTTTATTCTCCTCACAAACATCTCATTACTTTAGGATATTTTATCAACAAAAACAAAAAAACAACATTTCATTTAAATACAACTCATTTTAATGAGATCTACTGAGAGGTTGATAAAAATTCAACTAAAAGCAAAGAAATATCTTATCCTAACTATGCAACATTACCTTGGGTAAATGTATGACTTTGGGTGGGCTTCTTGATATATTCAAAAAATGAGTCACAGTGTCAATTCTACTTTCATGCAAGTATGAACCTTATCTAAAAGAAAGGTACTCTTTTAGATATCATTGTGAAAAGTTTCAAGATCATCTCTGGCACAGGAATGATACTATCAGCAAAGGTAATCAAATGGAGAAACACTATGAGTCCAAGAGAGCAATCAGAGTCAGAGCTGTCACTGCCCCTTGTTTGGGCTCTCTGTGCTGTGTAACAAACCACTCCAAAATTTAGGGGCTTAAAACAGTATCTGTTTCTCACACATAGTTTGGTGAGTAAGCTAGGAAGCACTTGCATAGGTTCTTTTAGGAAGTTGCAATCAGATACCAGCTGGGCCTGGATTCCTGAAGGCTTGACTGGTCTGGACACCCAACGTGCTTTCACACTCACATGTCAGACATTTCAGCTTCGATGGCTGCAACAGCAGTGGACTGGCCAAACCAAATCTCTCTCTCTCTCTCTCTCTCTCTCTCTCTCTCTCTCTCCCCCTCCTCTCCCTTCTCTCTCCTCTCCTTTCTCCCTCTCTTCCTCCCTCTCTCACTTTTCCGTCTCTTTTTCTCCACTTGGCCCCTTCAAATTGTCTCTCTTGAACATTTCTGCAGTATGAAGTCTCAGGTTAGTTGAACTTCTTACACAGCAGCTGGCTTCCCCAGAGCAAGCAAGCACTCCGAGAAATCAGGGTGGAAACTGCAGGCTTCTCATTACCTGGTTCTGGAATATGTGCAGCATCAATGTGGTTACAAAGAGCCAGCCAAGATTCAATGTGTAAAAGATAAGAACATAGATAGCAGGAGAGAAGGATTTTTGGAAACTAATTTCTACACACCTGGTTTGGAAAATAAGAGACACAGTAAAAAACACCTGATATGTGAAAATTAGGAATGGCTTTCTTGAAATGTGCAATATATCCAATAAGGTAAAAATTCAGGTTTCTAATACCAAAAGATGGCATTAGCCAACAGATGACACTTATACAAAATTTATTGTGCCATGTATTAGAACTTATTGCTATTTCTAGGTACACACAATCCTCACAGAGCAGCAGAATTTTTAAAAAATAGTAAGAAGCCACATCTTTAAACATGAAATAAAATTATAATAGCATCATTGAAAAGAAACTGAGTTTATTAATAAAGTTGTCAGAAAATTATTTCACAAAATCTGGAAATAAAAAGCCTTTTCTTCATTTACCCAACTCATTTTCTTCTGATATGCAAATGTAAAATACTGAAAAGTTACTCAGAATGTCTTCCAAAGTACACTAAAATCATTAATTATTTATTTCACACAATGTTCCCCCAGGGAAAATAATGCTAATTACCCACTATTATGGAAAGCATTCAAAATTTGCCCAAGTGCATACCCAAAGAATGTGGATTTTTTCTAAAGCTTTTCAGACCTCAACTCTCACCATTAAATCATGAGAAGTCTGCCATTCTGGTTAAGCCATCTGTTTACTTGGGGAGACATCTTTTATCTTGTAGACACTAAAATTAATGAGTTAAACTAGTCATTTGCTAGCTAGATCTCTATTTGCTCTACTTGGTCCCAGGCCCTAAAAGATACATAATAAAGCTCTAGAAAGTGACAAAGTGGTTTTGCTTGCAGGAAATGTCATCATTACTCCCCAAAAGAAATAATTACCAACTTATCATTGTGCCAAATCAAGGTGGTTAACTCTTTCATGGACTAGCACAAAATTTCTGGGGGACCAGCACTGGTTTGCCGACCAGCAGTTACAGAATACCTCTCTAAGCATGACATAAAAGATAGCCATAAAATGCAGTATTTTAATAACATGTTATGGTCAGTTAACATCCTTTGACCCGGAAGGAACAAAGCGCGGTGACAACCCTCCCGTCGGGGTTGCTGTGTTTGGCCCAGCGGCTCTTGTCATTCATCTTCTCCTTTTCCAGGAGGTCCAAAGGTACTCATAACACCGGGGAACAATTTATTTTTTCATTTTCTCTTGCATGAGGTTTTAGAACTGTTTCTATATATCTCTGAATCAGTGATTCCAAATCTGAAATCCAGTTTATGATGCATGCTCTACTTTTTATGCAATTTTAATTTCTTTTTGTTACCGTTAATGGCATGCATTGGTTTTTAAATTGGCATTACAGGGCAAAGACTCTTGGATTGAACACAACCACAAGGCAATTAATGTTTACAAACATCACTTTTACATAATTGTAGTTGTTTTTAAATGTAAAAAATTATCTGATAAAAACACACTCTTATTTTGTTTTAAAATTGAATCATGGCTTCTTCGAGTATCCGTAAATGTAAGAATAGTCCTGACACCTTCTGTTATATCGTGTGGCTGTTACACACTTCAACGTCAAAGGCACAATATTTCATCGTTTGTGACACATGTATATATTGCCTATTTTCAATTTTCCCTTGGTGATCAAGACAAGAATTGGGCTCCTCATATTGTGTGTCATACTTGTGAGAAAATGCTTCATGACTAGACAAAAGAAAAATGCAAAGGAATGCTTTTTGGTATTGTCATGGTTTGGCGTGAACCTAAGGACCACAGCAGTGACTGTTATTTCTGTCTGATTCATACAAAGGGCGTCAGCAAGAAAAAATGGCATATGATCACATATCCTAATATTCCTTCAGCAATATGACCTATCCCACACTCGGATACACTCCCAGTTCCAGTTTTCAATGGTTTATTTCTTCTAAGGACAAAGAAAGTAAACATGGTGATCAAGTGTATTTTGATAAGATGCATGAGGAAATGATTGTAGAATCTGAAGGGTCTTCTTCTGATGCCAAGCAGTCATTAACCCCTCAGCAGTTTAGCTAACCCGAATTGAATGACTCAGTAAGATATTTGGGCCTACCAAAGAAAGCAGCTGAGTTATTAGCCTCCAGCCTTTAAGAAAAGAATGTACTTCACCAGTCAGCAAAAGTATCCCATTTCAGAAAGCATGAACAAATTTTTGTGATTTTTTTTCTGAAGACAAACACCTTGTTTACTGTCATGAAATCAGTAGTCTTCTCAGCCAGCTAGGTGTTACCACTTACAGTCCAACAGAATGGTGGCTATTTCTTGAGAGCTCTAAATGGAGTCTGAAATATGTTCTCCTACAAAACGGTAATGTTTATGCAGTGGTTCCAATCGGTTATTCAACTCATGTGCGAGAATATTATAATGACATAAAAATTGTCCTCGACTTTCTACAGTGTGAGGAGCATAACTGTATCATTTGTGTGGATCTTAAAATGGTAAATTTCCTGCTAGGACAACAGAGAGGTTTCACGAAGTATCTTTGCTTTCTGTGTTTGTGGGCCAGCCGAGCTTGGGAGAAACATGACACAGAAGGAGTGGCCGAAACGTGAAACTCTGAGAGTAGGGATACAAAATATTGTGAATGAACCTGTAGTTAATCGAGACAGAATCATTTTTCCTGCCCTTTCCATCAAACTTGGCTTAATGAAGCAGTTTGTTCAGGCTTTGAATAGAGAAAGTGAATGCTTTCAATATATTAATTATTTCTGCTTTTCCTGCCTTGTCTTTCAAGAAGATAAAAGCAGGTGTATTCAATGGACCTCAAATTCGAACCCTCATATGTGATGAAGAATTTGCCAGGAAGATGAATAAGGAGGAGAAAGCAGCATGGCAGTCTTTTGTGGCAGTTACAAAGAACTTCCTTGGCAACAAAATCAGAAAACTATAAACTCTGGTTCAAAGGATGCTGTTGACTTTCCGCGACATTGGATGTAACATGAACATTAAGATTCACTTCCTGAACAGTCACCTTGATAAGTTTCCCGAAAATCTTGGAGCGGTTAGTGATGATCAGACTACTGCTGGAGCATCAAACAAGACTGTCCTCAACAAGTACACAAACGCAAGAGCTACAAACGCAAAGTTTTGCCTGAATAGAATTTAAATAAGTTTTGCGCAAATTTTATGATTAAAATACGTGTTTTAATATTTCAAAATTGTAGACAAATTCTGATGCAATCATATCTTTTAGTGTATTAATGTATTTACTGCATTATATAAAGTATTATATTTTCACAAAGATGATGCCCAAGAAGACATTCTACTTCATTATGTTAAACTAAATGTTGAAAATTTTACAATAAGATATAAATCTAAAATCTTGAATCGCAAAAAAACTGTAGCTTATAGAGAAAAACTAATGTCAGATTTCAGATCAGCACACTCAAATTAGGTAAGAATGAGTGTTTTTGTGGATACAACAAAATTTTTTTTTCCTAAGTGTAATAGTTAAAAGCATAGGTCATTTTACAAATAAAACAGTGATTTTTCTGAACAACTCTGCATCATTCAAAAAGATAATAGATTCTGCCACATAAATTGAATCTAATTTATTCCATTGATATTACATCATTTCATGTGCTTAACTATTCATAATCTAAGCATATCACATACTGATTTGCTATAATTATGAAACTAGTCTATCAAAATTAATTAGCAATTACAGGTTCTGTACTAAAAATTTCTCAGCAAAGGAAAACAAAATTGCATCAGATTACTGTGAAAAATGTAAGAAAAAATGTTGTAAAGAAAATACAATAAGCTGAACATTTTTCTATTCAGTTGACCACAGATAGAGTAAATTTAGTTAAACAAAAAGTATATCAGTTTGAAGAAGGAGGTCGGTAGTATTAGAAACCTTGTGTTTATGTGAATGTGGTCCCCTGGCTTCTGAAGTAAACTATTTAGCTGGGAATAGTGAAAGGTGAAAGGCAAGTGAAAAGAAATAGACACAAATCAAAATGGGCAGCTGGACCTTAAGGGGTTGTTCTTAACCTTGACTACACAATGGAATCCTGTGGGAACTTCAAAAATACTGATGCTTCAGATATTCTAATCTCATTTATCTGGAGGATGACCTGGACATCAGGATTCTGTAAAACTTCCCAGTTGGTTTTAACCATACAGCCAAATTTAAAAGCCATTGTTTTAAATGTTAGCCAGGAAGGCTATATAGCTCAGGACAGGAGGCTGATATCATGGGTGGAGTAAAAGGGAAAATAGAAAATACTGGTTTGAACAATGTAAGATAGATGATCACAGAATCCCTTCTTGGTAGAGCACAATTAAAATGCTAGACAAAATATTCTTTAAAAAAGATTTTCTAATTCATTGCTCAGCTGACAATAAATTAAGAGAATTCCTCAGAAGCATAATGAAAATAGCAGAAATCCTCAAAAACAGTAGCTATGACAACTGGGAGTTTCTTTACAGTCTATGGCAATTCTTGCTTACCAGACCTGAATTTTAATCAGTTACATATGTAGATTAGAATACCAAGTCAAAAGCCCTTTTATTTTATATTTTTAAATTTTATTTAGCAAATTAAACTTAACAGGGTGACATTAATCAACAAGCATACATAGGTTTCAGGTGAATGTTTCTATAGCATTTGAACTGTTGATCATGTTGTGTGCCCATCACCCAAAGTCAAATTGTTTTTCATCACCGTATATTTTTGCCCCTCTTTACTCCCCTTTAAATGTAGAAGTTCAAATTAGAAATGTTTCCTTAAACTTGATGCTTTTTAATGGTGATATCCTCAGAACGTGCAAGATCGGGAAGGAAGGGACTAAAAAAATGTCTCACCAAAAGAAAATACAAGTCATTCTTAGCTTTAATACTGGATTCTTTAGAAGAAAAGAAAACATTTATCCCTTGTAGGAATTCATATTAGCTTTGTGACCTAAAAAGTCTCAAGCCAATATTACAAGGCGCCTGATGCAGTAGTGACCCACTAGCAGAAGCAAACACAATTCCTCTCTGGAAGAAGAAACTTTAATCCAGGCCTAAAAGATTTTGACAGATGACATTCTGGGAAATAGGTTCTCACAATACATAAAAAAAGTAAGCCACTCTAAGAGAGTTATAATAAAAAATAATAATAATATTTTTATTATTATAATAAGCCAAAAATTTTCACAGGTGAAAAATGGAAAACAAGGCAAATTCCTTAATCTAATAAAGTATGTCTTTCAAACAAATAAAGATCTACCACAAATATCATATACAGTAGTGAAATAGTTAACTCATTCTTTAAAAAGCAGGAAAAATAAAAGGATTTCTATTCTCATTATTTCTATTCAACATTGCACTACAGGTTATATTCAATGAAATAAGATAAATAAAAAATATGAGGAATAGAAAGGAAGAAGCAAAACATTGTACATAAACAATAGGATAAACCTTATAGAAAACTATTAGAATTATTAAGAGAGTTTATCCAGGTAAATGCATATAACATCAGCAAATAAGCTCTGATTGAAATTCTACACATCAACAATGAAGAGTTAGAAAATGCAATTTTTAGAAAGATACCATGTGTCACACAGTAACACAGAAGTAAGGTAGCTAGGGATAAATTTAAAAAGCGATGTGCAAGACCTTAGAGAATATTATAAACTTTAGTTTCAGATATTAAAGATGGCCCAATAAAAGGAGAGGTATAGTGTGCTCAAAATAGGAACACAATAGTCTAGTCTTAGCTATCCCCAAATGGTAGCAATACAATTCAATCAAATTCTAAATGGAGTTTCTGTGGAACTTGACAGGATGATTTTAAAGATTTATGTAGAAGAGGGATAGGCAAGAAAGGTCAGGACACATCTAAAGGAAGAATCAGGAAGGAGATTTAGCCTTGCAGCTATCAAATCTAATAATAAAGTTACAGTAATTAGGAAGTGGGATGCTAGACTAGAAATACAACTGAAATAATGGAAAAACAGCAACAACAACCCAGAGCCCAGAAAGAGATTCAAACATATACAGAAGCTTTATAAAACAGATCAGAGACTAGACATCAGTGAGAAAAGAAAGAAAATATTGTCTGAGACAATGTTATTTATATCAGTGTTGGAATGCTATAATCTACAAGCCAAATCCAGCAAGCCTCCTGTCTTTGAAAACAAAGCGTGACTGAAACACAGCTATGCCCATTCATTTACATTTTGTCATTGGCTGCTTTTGTGCTTCAATGGCAGAGTGGAGTATTACAGCAGGGACCATATGACCTGAAAAGCTTAAAATATTTACTACTGGTCCTTTACAGAAAGTTTGCTGACCTCAGATTTATATTAGAAGAAAAATTAAAAGGAATCTCTGTCTTCTGTCATGATAAAAACTAATCCCAAAGAAAAAAGAACTTAAATGGGAAAGGCAAACTTTAAAACTCATAGAAGAATTTTAAGAAACTATCACTATTATCTTAGGTTAAGAAAGGGTTTGTTAAAAGACAATACAAAAAGCATAAATAATAAGGAAAAAGTTTTTAAAATTCTAATAAATTAAAATTAACTTTAGTTCCACAAAGGATCTATAAAGAGATTTTAGAAAGACAGGCACAAAGGGAAGATATTTAATCATTTTATGCCACCAAAGGATTAATATAAACAATATATATTTAAATTCTACAAATCAGTAAGATAGCAATCTGAAAGAAAAACAGAAAAAAGAAAAGAATATAGGCATTTCACCCCATAGTAAAAACATGAATAATCAATTAACATAAAAATAAAAAGTCAATCTTATTAATAGGCCAGGAAATAAAATATTAAATCGCAATGACATGCCATTTCACAGCCTCCATAGAAACCAAAGTTAAAGAATTAAGACAATATCAAGGGTTGTGTATGTCGTAGAGCACAAGAGTTGTATGAACTCTCACACAAGGCCCGTAGGGTGCAAATTGGTATAGCCACTTGAGAAAACAACTTGGCACTACATGAAAAAGTAGGAAGTGTTTACAGTCTATGACTCAGCAATTCCATTTTATACAGGAATTCCTGCACAAATTTATACAGGAATTCCTGCACAATATACAGGAGCTGTGTCCAATAATGTGCAATGAAGCACTGTTCCTGATAGAAAAAAAAAAAAGAAAAAGCTAAAAACAATATAAATGTTCATTGACTGTAGAATTGATAAATTGTAGTATATCAATACAGTAGAATATTATGCAACCATAAAACAGAATTGATGAATATATGTATACACACCCATAAGGATAACTATCAAAACCTTTATATTAAGAAAAACAAGTATAAATTGTATTTATAAAATATTTCAAAAATCATAACTAAAACCCCTATTGTTTAGAAATGCATACATATATAGTAAAATGATGAAGAATAGCAAAGACATGATTTTAAAAGTTGTTTAAAATTCTTCTTAAGAGAGACGTGTTTTACTGGTATGTGATAGCAGAAAAATTCATTTTGGGAGAAACCCACAGGAGGTTTCAAAAATTTTTTTAGAAGCTGAATGATATTTACACAGGTCAATTATTATTACTATTATTACTTATTTACTCTAATAATATAGTTTATACATGCTACATTTTATGATAAAAAAATGTTAGAGAAAGATGGCGGGAGAAGGAGGAACTCAGAGAATCTAGCAGCCATGTTCAAAGGCTAAAAGAGGCCAGTGGTTCAATGGATATTGATTGTACTGAGCATTTTTATTTTTAAGCTAGAAAAAATAAGATATTGGAATCATTATAATGCAGTTCTATATGAAGATCTTCATAATATTTTCAGGTTATTATAGTAACTATAAAAGCTAATTAATATTTACTTTACTGCTAAAAATAATATATTTTAGCTATGTCCTATGCGGAGCAGGTGCAGACCTGGTACAGGATGCAGTCCCTGCAGGCAGGGCCTCCTAGCTGCCAGAGACATCTTCCCAAAGGGGCTATGCCTTGGCCCTTCACTCAGTGACTGCAGCCAGGTCAGAAATGAGAATGAAGACCCCACAACTCCTTTATGGAAAATAAACTTTATTGCCCCGATACTAGATCCAGAAGATGGCAATAAAGTAGGCAGATGTTCCAACTACCACCTCCCAGGATTACAACTTAATTTAACAACAATCATCCTGAAAAACCAACTTTGGACTAAACTAAGAGGGATCTTTAACCAAGGATCACTGAGGAAGCCACATTGAGACTGGAAGGAAGGGCAGAGATGCAGAAAGGGCTTCCCCCGTCTCAGGAGCAAGTAGCAGCCCAGAGGAACTCTCATGCTGTGGTGGGTTTCCCTGACAGGTGTGAGTCCCAAACCCCAGGACCAGAGCCCCAGCCTAGAGCCCCTAGAAGAGGCACCCGGGCAGTATTTAGCTGAGAAAAGAGCCAGGTTACTGTTTGTGAGAAAGGGACAAAACTCTCAGACCTAGACTTCGTTTTAAAGGGCTTGCACAGAAAACTTCCCTCACAGACACCTACCTGGGGCTCCAGTGGTGGGGAGAGCTTATAGGACTGCAGTTGCAAGAGAGGAGTGTAAACTCGGAGGCCCAGGGAGAGATACTGTGGGGGAAGGCCACCGTTGTGCTGAGTCATTCTCTAATACCAAAGTGTCTGTTTTTCCTGGGAGAAGCAACACCTTTAGGTGGCACCAGCAAAGAAAAGAAATTACCCTGCCCACCAGAATCTCTCTTGCTCCAATCAGGGCAAAGGTTCGCTCAGAAGCAGGGGCATGTCAGGGACACAGGTTTTGGATGCTGAGGCCTGAGCTACACTGCCCCCCCCCCCACATACTGCTGAGTACTTGCTGGAGAGCAAGCGGGCTGGTGGCAGGCCAGCTGGCAGACCTAACCTCTGGATATCAGAGGCCACACCCACCAGACTCCTGTGGCCACACCCTACTGAGGGCTGAAAAAAAAGGTCTGGATAGAATGACAATTGAGGCCAAGGGGCAAGCCACACCCACTACCCATCCTAATCCCTGAATTACTGTGCTGAGCCTAACAAGCAGCCAGCAGTAAGAGGTGGCAGAAAGCAGGACTCAGGGGAGCTTGAACTTTTAAGCAGACTCTCTCCAGGCCAAGAGTAGATAAAAGCCAGCCTAGGAGTGCAGCTGATATTTATAAGAGCACCTGGGCCCAGCAGAGACAGCCACAAACTCTGGATTGCTTGTGGCTCCAAGAAGGTGGCTAAGGGCCAGTCATAGGCAGTGACCCACACTGGTCTGCGCCAGTTCCTGACAGGGAGGTCCAGGGCTGGCACAACCAGCAGCCAGATGCAAAGAGCATCAGTTCAGGACCTAACACCCTTGTTAGAGTGGTATCTTAAGGAAGGGCTCCTCACACCTGACCCAGCAAAGGCACAGAAAACACCAACACAAACAGCAAAAAGAATAGTAGCTGCAGACAGGTAGCCCACAGCAGGTTACAAACAACAGCTGATGCTAACCCAAGAAGATCTAGAAACAACACAACTTAAAGCTGGAGGCAGACAACACAAACCCTAGACTCAGCTAGCTACACAAACAGCACACCCAAAGAAGGAGTCTAAACACAGAAAAAATGAGAAGACAGAGAAATGGAATCCAAATATATCAACAAGAAAAATACCCGGAAAAAAAACCTGAATGAGATGGAAGTAAACAAACTACCAGATGCGATGCAGAGTTTAAAACAAAGATTTTCAGGATGCTCAAGGATCTTAGAGCAACAATGGATGGACATAACAAGCACCTAAATAAAGAGATAGCAAGCATCAAAAAGTACATTGACATCATAAAAAAGAATCAATCATAAATGACAAATACAATATCAGAAATGAAGACTACACTAGAAGGAATTAACAGCAGGCTGGATGAAGCAGAGGACCAAATCAGCAATTTAGAGGACAAGATAAACAAAAGCACAGAAGCAGAGCAGCAAAAAGAAAACAGGTTCAAAAAGTCAGAGGAAACTCTAAGAGAGCTCTGTGACAACATGAAGAGAAATAACATCAGCATCATAGGGGTTCCTGAAGGAGAAGAGAAAGAACAAGGGATAGACAATCTGATTGAAGAAACCATAGCTGAAAACTTCCCTAAATTGATGAAGGAAAAAGTCACACAAGTTTAAGAAGCACAGAGTCCCATTAAAGAGGAACCCAAAGAGATCTACACCAAGATACATCATAATTAAAATACAAAAATTAAGAGATAAAATAGAATACTAAAAGCTGTAAAAGAAAAGCAATCTATTACCTACAGAGGATCCCCCATAAGAATGACATCTGAAATCTCAACAGAAACATTAGAGGCCATAAGGGAATGGCAAGAAATATTCAAAGTAATGCAGAACAAGAGCCTACAACCAAGACTTCTCTATCCAGCAAGGCTATCCTTTAAAATTGAAGGAGAAAAAAAAAGCTTCCCAGACAAAAAAACAAACAAACAAACAAAAAAAAACCTCAAGCAATTCATTACAACCAAACCAGTGCTACAAGAAATGTTAAGGGGCCTGCTGTAAACAGAACAAAGAGTGAAAAAAATCTAGTAAAAGAAGAATGTGGATTTAAAGAATAAAATGGCAATAAACAACTATATCTCAATAATAACTTTAAATGTAAATGGATTAAATGCTCCAATCAAAAGACTTAGGGAAGCTTCATGAATAAGAAAACAGGACCCGTACATATACTGTCTACAAGAGACACACCTCAAAACAAAAAATACACATAGACTGAAAGTAAAGGGATGGAAAAAAATATTTCATGCAAATGAAAATGAAAAAAAAACCTGGGATAGCAATACTTATGTCAGACAAAATAGACTTTAAAACAAAGGCTATATAGTAAGGAATAAAGAGGTCCCTACATAATGATAAAGGGAGAAATCAAACAGGAAGATAAAACTGTTATAAAAATCTATGCACCTAATATAGGAGCACCTAAATATATAAAGCAGAATTTAATGGGTATAAAGGGTGAGATCAATAGCAATACTATAATAGTAGGGGATTTTAATACCTCACTAACATCACTGGATAGATCCTCAAGAAAGAAAGTTAACAAAGAAACAGCAGACTTAAAGGACACACTAGATCAACCTGATTTAATAGATATCTTCAGAACCTTTCACCACAAAGTAGCAAAATATACATTCTTTTCAAGTGCTCATGGTACATTCTCCAGGATAGACCACATGTTAGGACACAAAACGAGTCTCAATTTAAGAAGATAGAAATCATATCAAGCACCTTCTCTGGTCATAATGGCATTAAACTAGAAATCAACTACAATAGAAAAACTGAAAAACATTCAAACACTTGGAGGCTAAATAGCATGTTATTAAATAATGAATGGGTTAACAATGAGATCAAGGAAGAAATAAAAAATTTCCTTGAAACAAATGAAAAAGAACATACAACAACTAAAAATCTATGGGACACAGCAAAAGCAGTCCTAAGAGGGAATTTCATAGCAGTACAGGCATACTTTAAGAAGCAAGGAAAAGCTCAAATAAACAACTTAATCCTGCATTTAAAGAACCAGAAAGAGAAGAGCAAGTAAAGCCTGGAGGAAGTAGAAGGAAAGATATAATAAAGATCAGAGCGGAAATAAATGACATAGAAGCAAAAAAGAAAATACAGAAGACAATGAAACCAAGAGCTGATTCTTTGTAAAGGTAAATAAGATTGATGAACCTTTAACCAGACTCACCAAGAAAAAAAGAGAGAGGACTCAAATAAATAAAATTAAAAATGAAAGTGGAGAAGTAACAACTGACACCACAGAAATACAAAGGATTATAAGAAAATAATACAAAGATCTGTATGCCAAAAAACTGGACAGCCTAGCTGAAATAGATTAATTCCTTGAAACATATAATTTTCCAAAAATTAATCTGGAAGAATCAGAAAACCTAAACAGACCAATAACAACAAAGGAAATTGAAACAGTCATCAAAAAATTCCCAACAAACAAAAGTCCTGGACCAGATGGTTTCACAGGTGAATTTTACCAAATATTCAAAGAAGTACTAACACCTATCCTTCTCAAGCTATTTCAAAATTTCAAGAGGAGGGAAGACTTCAAAACTTCTTTTATGAGGCAAGTGTAATCCTCATTCCAAAACCACATAAATACACTACAAAGAAAGAAAACTATAGGCCAATATCCCTGGTGAAACTAGATGCTAAAATTCTCAATAAAATGTTAGCAAACCAAATCCAGCCATACATGAAAAAAATCATACATCATGATCAAGTGGGTTTTATTCTGGGGAGGCAAGGCTGGTACGATATTTGCAAATCAATCAATGTGATTCATCACATAAACAAAAGGAAGGATAAAAATCACATAATAGTATCCATAGATGCTGAAAAGGCATTGATAAAATCCAGCACCCATTTATGATCAAATCTTTCAGCAAAGTGGGAATACAGGGAACATACATTAACATGATAAAGGCCATCTATGACAAACCCACAGCCAACATCATGCTCAAGGGCACAAATTAAAAGCAATCCCCTTAAGATTAGGAACAAGGTAGGGGTGCCTGCTTTCACCACTCTTATTCAACATAGTTCTGGAAGTCTTAGTCACAGCAATCAGACAAGAAGAAATAAAAGGCAACCTAATTGGAAAAGAAGAAGTAGAACTATCATTGTCTGCTGATGATAGACTGTACATAGAAAATCCTAAAGTCTCAGTCAAAAAATTACTAGACCTAACAAACAAATTCAGCAAGGTGGCAGGATATAAATTAATATTCAGAAATCAGTGGCATTTTTATATACCAACAATGATATGTCTGAAAGAGAAATTAAGGAAACAATCCCCTTCACTATTGCAACAACAAAAAAATAAAGTACCTAGGAGTAAATTTAACCAAGTAGGTAAAAGACTTGTTGTACTTGGAAAATTATAAAACATTGATAAAAGAAATCAAGGAAGATACAAAAATTGGAAGCATATACCATATTCATGGATAGGAAGAATAAACATCATTAAAATGTCTATATTACCCAAAGCAATCTATAAATTAAATATAATTCTTATTAAAATACCAATGGTATACTTTAAATATTTAGAACAAATATTCCAAAAATTTATATGGCACCAAAAAAGAACACAAATAACCTTAGCAATCTTGAAAAAGAAGAATAAAGGGGGAGGTATCACACTTCCTGGTATCAAGTTATACTACAAGGCCATTGTACTCAAAACAGCTTGGCAGTGATATAAGAACAGGCATATAGATCAAAGGAGCAGAACAGAGAACCCAGAAATAAACCCACACCTTTATGGACAATTGATATTTGACAAAGGAGGTAATAGCATACAATGGAGTAAACACAGTCCCTTTAATAAATGGTGTTAGAAAAATTGGACAGGTATATGCAAAAAAATGAAACTAGACCACCAACTTACACCATACACAAAAATAAACTCAAAATGGATAAAAGACTTAAATGTAAGCCATGAAACCATAAGCATCTTAGAAGAAAACATAGGCAGTAAGCTCTCCAACATCTCTCACAGCAATATATTTGTCGATTTATCTCCAAGGGCAAGTGAAATAAAAGACAGGATAAACAAATGAAACTATATCAAACTATAAAGCTTTTGCACAGCTAAAGACAATATAAACAAAATAAAAAGACAAACCACACAATTGGAGAACATATTCGCCAATACGTCTGATAAGGGGTTAATAACCAAAATTTATAAAGAACTTGTAAAACTTAATACCAGGAAGACAAACAATTCAATCAAAAAATGGGCAAAAGAAATGAATAGACACTTCTCCAAAGAGGACATACAGATGGCCAATAGGCATATGAAAAATGTTCAATATCACTAACCATTAGAGAAATGCAAATTAAAACCACAATGAGATACCACCTCACACCTGACAGAATGGTGCTTATTAACAAAACAACACAAAATAAGTGCTGGCGAGGATGTAGAGAAAAGGGAATGCAGACTTGTGCAGCCACTGTGGAGAAGTGTATGGGTTTTCTCAAAATATTAAAAATAGAACTGCCCTTTGACCCAGCCATCTCACTTTTAGGAATATATCCTAAGAACACCAAATCACTGATTCAAAAGAAGATATGTACCCCCCTGTTTACTGAAGCATTGTTTGCAATAGCCAAGATCTGGAAACAGCACAAGTGTCCGTCAGTGGACAAGTGGATTAAAAAGCTTTGGTACATATACACAATGGAATACTATGCGGCCATGAAAGAGAAGGAAACGTTACCTTTTGCGACAGCATGGATGGACCTGGAGAGTATTATGCTACGTGAAATAAGCCAGGCAGAGAAAGACAAATATATGATCTCACTTATATGTAGAATCTAATGAACAAAGTGAACTGAGGAACAGAATAGAGGCAGAGGTGCATCACAGGGACCAGAGGAACAGTGTTCAGAGTGAAGGGGTTTGAGGGGTGGGGTCAGAGAAGGTGAAGGGATTCGTGAAATTATATACACATAACACAGAGATATAGATAGCAGTACAGCAAATCCTAGAGGGAAGTGGGGATGGTGTTGAGGCGATGGGGTCAATGGGGGTGTAATGGGGGACACAGGGGTGGCGGTGAGGGTGTTATATTTGGTGGAACACTTGAATCCATGTAAACACAATAAATTATAATTAATAAATAAATAAATAAATAAAAATAATATATTTTAAAAAGCCTAAAGTATTCACTAATTGTATGGTAAGGACTATAGGGTAATGAATGCAAATAGCAACCACAGGGTTGTTGTAGCTGTGGACCCCCTCTAAGGCCTTGAGTCATGAAACTCACTCATACACCTTCAACTCAGCACTTTGATCCTGAGTCAATGCCAAAACTAGAACTCCATTCTGAAAAGACATTACATATGTAACAGGAAGAATACTAAGATGCCCCCAAGATTCCCACACCCTTTTGTATATACTTTTTATAATCCTCTTCCCTCGAATGTAGAGAGGTCTGTGAAGATGATGAATTTTACTTCTATGATTAAGTAACATTACATGAAAAAGAGGAAGGAAATTTGCAGACACAATCATAAAACACTTGAGTGAGTCTATAGGGAGATTATCCTGGTTAGGCTGGATTTAATTGGGTGACAGTTTGTGAAAGAAACCAAGGCTATAAAAGAGATTCTCTTGCTGGCTTCGCAGAATTACGTCATGAGAAGCTACATTGCTAGGACCTGAGACAGCCCCCCTAAGAGTTTACAGTGACCTCTGGCTGACAGCCAGCAAACAAACATACAAACAAAACACCAGGAACTTCAGTCGTACACCACCAAAGAAGTAAATTCTGCTAATGTCTGGAATAAGCTTAGAAAAACAGACAAATAACTCAGGCTCCTGATAAGACCACAGCCGCAGCTGATATCTTGAGACCTAGTAAGGCCTTCTAAGCAGAGGACCCAGATAAACTAAACCTACAGAAACTGTGAGATAACAAACATTTATTGTCTTAAGTTATTAACTTTATGGTAATCTGGCATGTAGCAAGACAAGATTAATACAGAAAATAAGAAATAAGACATCCATTCTGGACCTGCTGCCACACAATGTAGCTGGTGATTTGATGCACTGACATATTTTGAATACTGTAAGGGATACTGAGAGAAAAACAAAACTCAGCTATCATTATACAATTTTCTACATACTTGGAGTAGTATTGTAGTAGCCATGCCTTGCTCTCAGTAAAAGAACTATTTTCAGGGAGGTGGAAGAAAACTGAAAATGGGGGAAGGGAGAATGAAAATGAATCATTTATGTAACTAGAGAGGCTGATGAAATAACATCCATGAATAATAGCAGGGATTCTAGACCCGTCAAACATTTGATGTCATTACTAAACCTGCAGCAAAAATTTCCAGGAAGTAATATACTCAGCTGGACTACACCTAAGACTTCCTATGTTGATTTCAAGGACTCAGTATTAAAGTATTCTGCTCACAAAAATTAGGGGATATTTTATAGCTTCATATTCATTTGAAATATCCCCTAATATTTTGGGAGCAGTAAAGCTGAGCCTCCAAATTAGCTACTTCTCTTGAAAAAGTAGATTTAGAATTTAACTAGTGATTATTTTTTAAATAGAAAATGTTCCCTTCTGAAGTTTTAAAAATAAACACACACATTACACTAATATATTCAATACTTTCAAAAGCATTTTCTGTCTCCAAACAACCACATGCTCAACTGTTTTCTAACAGAAATAGCAAGGTACTGTGAACCTAAATCCTTAAAATTAGTTTCTGTTCCCACTGCCCTTCTTGAAATTCCTTGTTTTAGTGCATAGAATGTGATGTAATCATATCAATATATTGTAATAATATTATTAGAAGTATAATTTATTTTTTAATTTATAACTTAATTATTTTATAATTAATAATCTCTTATGAGCTGACATTTTTATGAGCCTTTGAGAATTTTCTGATTCAGTGACTATGCCAAAATATATAAAGAAAATGCAGGCTCTGGCCAGTTGGCTCAGTGGTAGAGCATTAGCCCGGCGTGTGGAAGTCCTGGGTTCGATCCCCAGTCAGAGCACATAGGAGAAGCAACCATCCGCTTCTCTACTTCTCACCTCTTCCCCTCCCGCAGTCATGGTACGAATGGTTCAAGTAAGTTGGCCCCAGGTGCTGAGGATGGTTCCATGGCCTCGCCTCAGGCACTGAAATAGCTCAGTTGCCGAGCAACAGAGCAGCGGCCTCAGATGGGCAGAGCATCACCTTGTAGAGGGCTTCCCAGGTGGATCCCTGTCAGGGCACATGTGGGAGTCTATCTCTCTGCCTCCCTGCCTCTCATTTAATAATAATAATTTTAAAAGTACACCAACCATTTTAAAACCATTAGCACATAGTAGGCAAAACTTTTGGATTCACGCACACATTATCCTTTCACTTGAAATAACAAGCTATATCCTAATTTAGACTTGAGACAACTATTTGAAAATATCAAGACTAGAACCTTTTTTATGGTTTCTATGACTTCACAAATCTGATTTATTTCTTTTATAATTACTGAATTGGCAAAGAGCTGTGGATCATATTCTGTTTGCTGATTTTGTCTCAAGGCAAATTTTATAACTTGCTTCCAGAAGGGAAACTTCTTTTTCAGATAGTTATCCCATCAACAAATCAGAAGCACTTTACACACCACAGATTAGCACTTGGAGCACAGCACAGATACTATCAAAGCAAACTATACAATACAGTAATATGGTTCCATCATGGCTCATCTGTCTATAGAGTATCATTCATTGGAAAAACTTATCAGATCTTACTAATATCTTCTCCATGGTAAGCTTGTGAAAATTAGCATATTTTCTATAGTTATATTCTTTCCTGTGTCAAGAAGATTCTGAGTAACATTGCTCATAATGATCAACTTCCTTCCAATCTCTTTAAAGTTAAGAGTGGAATCATAGATTTAGAATTCCCTTATTTAAGCTTTGCATGAAATTGAGGATTTTTCATAGCTCTTTGAAACAAGAATACAATATCTTATAGTGTTAGCTCTAATAAATAATCTGCTCACAGGCCTGACCTGTGGTGGTGCAGTGAATAAACCATCTACCTAAAACTCCTAGGTCACTGGTTCAAAACCCCAGGCTGGCCTGCTCAAAGGATATATGAGACACAACTATGAGTTGATGCTGTCTGATCCACCCACCCCCCTTCCTCTCTCTCTCTCTTTCTCTTTTCTCTCTAAAATGAATAAAGTCTTTTTAAAAATTAAAATAAATAAATAAATAATCTGCTCATACAGGGATACCTTCTCCCTTAATTCTAAAAAAGAAATTAAACTTTAAAATCATTATAGGTTGTTGAAGACATTATTTTGTATAAGATTAAGTTGAGAATTCAAGGGTATCTAAGGTAATAATTTGCTATTATAGTTGATGCAACAATTTTAAAATCAATAAATAACAGATTGTCGTCTAATGGAAAGAGTACAAATGACTTTCCAGAAAGAGGAGGATGGCGCAGCTAGTGCCAGAAAGGTGGAAAACCCAAGTCAGATCTGCGGCACCCTTTATGCTATATACATCTCCCAAAATTGCCGAGTTGATTAAGATAATGCTTAATTTAATGCAAAATAACTACTGTAAAACATTTCATAATTTTTATCTATATCTGATATGTAGCTCTTCAATGTTTTCAAGATTTAGAATTGACTTCACAATCAGCATCATTTCTCACCTTTGTCAGTATTCTTTAAAATTATTAGTCAGGCCTGTTATTTAAGTCTTAAATATAATTTCCAAAAATCTTAAGAGAGAGGACAGTCTAAGTAGGAAGAATTTAACTCGACCTTTGCCTTTCTTTTAAAAATTTCATGGTAGGGATTTAGTTAACAAATTTATTTAATTTATACGCTTTAAAAAATGTATTTAGCATAATCTTGAAGATTGTCAAAGTTGTCACAAACCAAAATTGAGAATCACAGCCCTACACCCATCCACCCCATGCAAACATTCACACTCACAATGGAATTAGAATCTAGTTTCATTTCAAGAATGGGTCATATTTCAAAAATAGACCAAAAGTTTCTAGGTTTCTATTTATGGGATTAAAAAAAAATAATTTCTGTCCGTTTGCTGAAAACTCTATCTTATGTGCACATAACAAAAGTAATAATCAAATCCCATGGTCCTATGACTCATTCACAGGATACACTGACAGGAACTTCGGCCTGAGCTGGGGCCACCCTTGAAGACCTAAAGCAGGATAGTCTTCTTTTGCTGGTGTTTGCTTGGGACAAGCTGTCTGACTGGCTGACAGTCTGCATGGATTCCCTTCTCATGCTCCTCCTTCACTCACCCTTCAGCTGATTCGGCATTCCTTATGGGTATCTTAGTGGACAAATGTGCTTTTAAAGATACTTCCATGTTCTTCTCTAGGAGCAACTGCAGTAGTTGAAAGTCAGTTTAGAAATACGAATTCTGAAGCAATGACTGATGTCAGTAATGCCCAAGGAGCCATTAAATGTCAAGTGTTATTTCACAGTTTGCCAAGAGCTACAGTTAATGAATCCAAGTGACTAAAGCAGGCCCAGCATCACCTGTACCTGCAAAAGAAACATGCACCTCTGGTATGGAAACCAGAAACCCAAGAGAAAAGAGGTTCAATACAGAGGTGCTGACTTCAAGAATAAAAAAACACCTAAGATGTAAAGAGGTAAGGACCCCAAGATGATGACTATCTCCATTGTGAAAAACATCAAGACTTTTTCATTGATAATTAGTGTCCATTGCCCTCCAATATGTATGCAGGATGGTGTTGGGGTCAAAGTATCCCTACTCCTGAAGCCTTTCACTGCATGTGGGCTGATGACAGGGCTGTCTGGCATGCCTGAGGCTGAGCTTCAGATGTGAAAAGAGAACTCAGATCTGCTTTTAGGGCTGTACTTCAGCCACTTTAAAGAGCAACTGACAAGAAACAAGGAAGCAAGCATTAGTAGACTCTTCTAGATTCCTCTGTAAGTCCACATACTTTGTTGGATGTTACCTTCAGCATTCTAAGACATTACTTAAATCCACACAGGTGGCACTCTAGAGCTTAAAGTTCTAACACATTTACTGTACTCCTATCATAGGAGCTGATAGACAAAAAAAATTTTTTTTTTCATGTAAAGAGGAAGGGGCAGCTTCTGCCCTGGGATATATCTGGTTTTACTTGGAAATGGGGCACAGAGTCCCAGGAAATGACTGAGTAATAACATAAGAAGAGATAAAGTGGCTGCCAAATACATGAAGGCTGAAGGAATAGTGATAATAGCAGAGTGGAGTAATACTGGAACTTTTGATTATGTGCTAAGAAGAGAAAGAGGGACATATTTATTTACTTCCTCAAACCCAGATAATAAGTAATAAAATATCTATAATTATGCAGCTAGAAAGGGTGACTCTTTTTCTAAGTGGATGGAGCAAGGTGAAAATTATTGGGACCCAGGACAGGGAAATTAGGCCTCCAAAAGCCTGAAAACATTTACTACCTATCAATGCTCCTCTAATGGTATTTAGCATTTCCTCTTTTCGGGCTTTCCTTAGCTAGTCCCATGAAAACAAGGGAATAAACAGTTAGACGTTAAACAATGTGAGGATTTAGGGCATTGACCCTTGCACAGTAGAAAATCCTTGTATAACTTTTGACTCCCCCCAAATTTAATTACAATCCTTTGTATCTGTGGGTTTCACTTCTGCAGCTTCAACCAAATGCAGATCAAAAACAGTATTTTCAATTCACAGTTGGAAATCCACAGATGTAGGCGGCCAAATGTACTAATACTGTTGACTAGAAGCCTTGCCAATAATATAAAGTCAATCAGGACACATTTGTCATGTTATATGTATTATGTACTGTATTCTTACAATCAAGTAAGCTAGAAAAAAGATAAAAATTATCAAGAAAATCATAAAAGATAGAAAATACATTTACTGTATTTTTCTTTAATCCATGTATAAGTGGACCCATGTGGTTCAAACCTCTGTGGTTCAAGGGATTTATATTATATCTTCCAAATATAACCTCTATGCTAAACATAAAGGACACAGAAAAGAAACCCTTAAGTAACTTTATCTTACTGGAGATGAAAGATTCATAGTTTCAAACACTCATTAAATAAGCAATGTATTGGTTATCCATTCTGTGTCAAGCCATATGTCCCTGGCTGTCACAGGAAACACATTAATAAACAACATAGCCCATCTAGAAAAGCATGACATTAATGAGGGATTACCAACAAATTAAATAAAGTTATATGTGCTATGAAAATATATTCAGTTACTATGGAAACATATTAAGGTAATCTCACTTTGGGATTAAAAGCAAATCCTTCCCAGAGTAGGTGATATTTTTCTAGTTTCAAACAATGAATAGACATTAGGTAGAGAATAACACAGGCTCATATGTATTCAACTGGCTTTAATTGATTCATTTTGCTAAAGAATGTCACGTCAGGGGTAGAAAATTTGGGAGAGGCCTTCCAAAAAAGATCCATTTTAAATGGACTTTGAAATATATGCAGTGATTTATAAGTAGAATGTTTGATTAAAGACCAAGTTGAGTAGTATAATGTAGAAAACTTTAAATTCTATGAAATATAGTCTATTTCAAATAAAATGAAGGAAAGCATTACCCAAACAGAGTGGGTGAGAGCTTACCCAAAAGCCAACCTCAAAGCTTTTGTTAACATTTAGTTCTAATAAATGATGCTTTTTCCCCCTAGCGTTAACTCTCCCACATACCTCACTCATTTATCTGTCAGTAGATCAAGAATTATATGGAGAAATCTTACTCTCAATACAGCTTTCCCCATGGAATTCAAACAACCAGAAAATACTGAGGATTTTGTTTGTATAACTGAATTTCTATTATTACATCTTCTTTAAAAGTCCCTAATTTTAATCCATAGTTATATATTCCACAAAATTCATGAGCAACTTTTCTACTGGATACATTTTGAAATTTCATTTTATTTCAAGACTTGGGACACTCTATCAAGTTTCTGATATATTTGAAATGAACATTCACCACATCTACTTTCAATATTTGTCTACAGCTGTGGATTGATTACGCTAAGTGTGGGCTAGGTTATTTTATGCTATCAACAGCTGCTGCCTCATCATTCGGGGTTCTATGCAAATTCCTCAAACCCTTATGGCAACTGAGAGGTCCTTTGAATTGGTAATTTTCTTGGAAAATTTCCATGTTTAGTTTATATAACATTTTATTCATTTAAGTCCTTCATTTACTCATTTAGCCAATATTTGTTAAGTACATACTGTGGATTAGTCTTTATTGATGCACTAGGTACAAAACACTTAAAAATGCCTCCAGTGAGATGTCTCACCTGGGCTTACATACAGAAAAATGTATTTGAATTATCTAGCCAATACCGAAGTGCTATAAGAATTCAATTGTACTAAATACAAAAATTAATTGCACATTTTAAGTTTACTGAACTGCAGAAAACCATATAACAAAAGAAGGAAGCAAAAAAGAGTTATTATTTTATTCAATATAAAAGTAAAAATTCAGCACTGGATAACTAAGTTAAAAGTTACATACAGAAACAACTCCAGAAATTTCTTTAGCATAAAAAAGCATATAAATTCAAATATTATTTTCATAATTCATCACTTTCCCTACCCACTTACTGAAAATAAGAGAAACTAATTTAAAAGAAGATATTTACCTAATTTCTTAACAATCAATGACAGATGAATAAACCAATGAGAATGTTAGTCAAAATCAGTTGAGTGTCATTTTTCTGGAAAGCATCCTGAGGTGATCTCTGATAATCACTTGACCCCCCAAAAACAACAAAATCATGCAAATCAAGAGGTTCAAGTGAGATCAAAGATGGTGGCAGAGTAGGTGAATGTCACAGTTAACACCTCCCAGAACCAAACTAGAGTTACAACTAACTTGAAGAACAATCATTCTAAATAACCAACTCCAGACTAAATGAAGATTATTCTTATAACTAAGGAGTTACAGAAGAAGACACATTGAGGCTGGTAGAAATGGCAGAGACGAGAAAAGGGCTGGCCCCACTCCCATGGGCAGCAGCTGAGATTTTAGAGGGTACCTCAGCTGTGATGAATTCCCCCTGAGAACTGTGGGGCCTAAACCCTGGGCCCCCCAGAGCTGGAAAGAGGCACCCACATAGCATTTGGCTGTGAAAAGCAGCAAGGGTTCTGTCTGCCAGAAAGAGGTGGGAGTCTGCAGAGACTCGGGCACTCTCTTAAAGAGCCAATGCAAAAATTCTCATTCACAGACACTTACCATTTTCTAGGATAAACAACGTATTAGGAAGCAAAACAAGTCTCAGTACACTTAAGAAGATTGAAATCATATCAAGCATCTTTTGCTATGAAACTAAAAATCAATCACACACAGAAAACATGAAAAACACACAAAGACATGGAGGCTAAATAACATGTTACTAAACAATGAATGGATTAACAATCAGATCAAGGAGAATATCAAAACAGTCCATGAAACAAATGAAAATGAGAACACAGCAACCCAAAATCTATGGGACACAGTGAAAGCTGCCCTAAGAGGAAAATCCGTAGCATTACAGGCCTACCCCAAAACACAAGGAAAATTTCAAATGAACAACTAACTTTACACTGAAGGAACTTGAAAAAGAACAAAGCCCAAAGTTAGTGGAATGAAGGTCAGAGCAGCAAGAAACAAAATAGGGTTTCAAAAAACAATACAAAAGGTCAACAAAACCAAGAGCTGGTTCTTTGAAAAGATAAACAAGATTGACAAACCCTTAAACAATATTTTTTCTAATATATCTCTTCAGGCAAGGGAAACAAAAGTAAAAATAAATAAATGAGACTACATCAAACTAAAAAGTTTTTGCACAACAAAGGGAAACATCAATAAAATGTAAAGACAACGCATTGAATGGGCAAATACATATGCCAATGATACATCTGATAAGGGATTAATGTCCAAAATTTATAAAGAAGTCATACAACTCAACACCAAAATATCCCAAACTATCCAATTAAAAAATAGGCAAAGAACCTGCATAGACACTTTTCTAAAGAGGACATACAGATGGCCAATAGGCATATAAAAAGATGCTCAATGTCACTAATCGTCAGAGAAATGCAAATTAAACCACGATGAGATATCATTCCACTGTCACAATGGCTGTTATTAAAAAATCAACAAGCAACAAGTGCTGTTGAAGATGCAGAAAAAAAGGAGACTCTTGTGCCCTGTTGGTGATAATGCAGATTGGTGCAGACACTGCAGAAAACATATGGAGTTTTCTTACAAAATTAAAAATGAGACTGCTGTATGACTCAGCAATTCCACTTCTGAGAACATATCCAAAAAAATCTGGCCCTGGCCAGGTGGCTGAGTAGTAGAGCATCAGACTGACGTGTAGAAGTCCTGGGTTCAGTGCCCAGTCAGGGCACACAGGAGAAGCAACCATCTAATTCTCCACCCTTCCCCTCCCCCTTTTCTCTCTCTCTCTCTCTCTCTCTCTCTCTCTCTCTCTTACCCTCCTGTAGCCATGGCTCAATTGGTTCGAGCACATCAGCCCTGGGCACTGAGGATGGCTCCATGGAGCCTCTGCCTTAGGTGCTAAAAATAGCTTGGTTGCAAGCATGACCCCAGATGGGCGGAGCATAGGCTCCAGATGGGGGCTTCCAGGTAGATCCCAGTTGGGGTACATGTGAAAATCTATCTATTTCCCCTCCTCTCACTTGGAAAAGAAGAAGAAGAAAAGAGAAGTAAGAAAAAACAAACCTGAAACACTAATTCAAAAGAACATATACACCCCTATGTTCTTTACAAAGTTATTTACAATAGCCAAGATTTGGAAGCAACCCAAGTGTCCATCAGTAGATAAGTGAATAAAATATATGTGGTACATTTACACAGTGGAATACTACTCAGCTAAAAACGAAAGAAACATGTGACAAGATGGATCAAACTGAAGAGTGTTATGCTAAGTGAACTAAGACAGAGAAAGACAAGTACCATATGATTTCACTCATATGTGGTATCTAATGAACAAAATAACTAATAAACAAAATAGTCTCATTGATACAGAGAACAGACTGACAGCTGTCAGAGGGGAAGAGGGTTGGGACCGGGGTGGAAAACATGAAGAGATTAAACAAAAATGCAGACCACAGTATGGTGACTACAAGAGGGAAAAGAAGAGGGAGAGATTGAAAAGGGTAGAGTGGGGAGAAATGGTGCTGAAAGGAGACCTGGCTTGGAGTGGTGAACACACAATACAATATACAAATGATGTGTTATAGAATTATAGCCATGAAACCTATATAATTTTCTTAACCTATGTCTCCCAAATAAATTCAATTTAAAAAATAAAGAAAAAAAGAAATCATTCAAGTTATTTTTTCCTTATTGATTCTGTCTGGACTGTAAAAGTAAGTTATTGAAGTCCCCTGCAATTAATGCATTGCTGTCTTTTTGCCTTCAGGTGTGTTAATAATTGTTTAACGTATTCAGTTGCTCCAATATTGGATATGTATATAGTTATAGTTATTACATCCTCTTAATGAACTGATCTCTTCATCATTATATAATGGCCTTCTTTGTTTCTTGTCACAGCTTTGGACTTAAAGTCTATTTTATCTGATCCAAGTACAGTTGTCCCTCAGTATCTGTGAGGGGTCTAGTCCAAGACATTCCCCTATGTGGATACTCAAATCCATGGATACTTAAGTCTCTTATGTATAACAGAATACAGTCAGTCCTTGGCATCTATGGATTACCAATCACAGATCAAAAAAACACTGCTTTCCCTGATATGAGTCATTTTTTTCTGCTGCTTTCAAATTTCTGTCTTTGATTTTTGTCTGCAAGTTTGATTATAAGTTGTCTCCCTGAAGATCTCTTTGCCCTGATCTGTTTAGGAATCTCTGAGCCTCATTTCTCTGGATGGCCATATTTCTCTCCAGATTTTAGATGTTTTCAGATATTATTTGTTTTTTCTGTTTGTTTTTTTGTTTTCAGAGACAGAGAGGGAGTCAGAGAGAGGGATAGATAGGGACAGACTGTCAGGAACAAAGAGAGATGAGAAGCATCAATCATCAGTTTTTCGTTGTGACACCTTAGTTGTTCATTGATTTCTTTCTCATATGTGCCTTGACCTGGGCTTTCAGCAGACTGAGTAACCCCTTGCTCAAGCCAGTGACCTTGGGTCCAAGCTGGTGAGCTTTGCTCAAACCAGATGAGCCTGTGCTCAAGCTGGCGACCGTGGGGTCTCGAACCTGGGTCCTCTGCATCCCAGTCCGATGCTCTATCCACTGCGCCACTGCCTGGTCAGACCAGACGTTATTTGCTTAAATGAGTTTTCTGTTCTTTTCTCTCTCTCCTCTCCTTCTGAGACTTCCTAATGCAAACACTGTTTTGCTTTATGGCACCCCAAAATTTACATAAGCTTTCTTTATTTTTTTCTCTTTTTCTCCTATCAAGAGATCTATCTTGTAATTTGCAGATTCTTAATTCTGCTTGATTGAGCCCAATGTTGAAGATCCTTAGTGCAGTTTCTATTTTATTCATTGTATTTTTCAGCACCAGAATTTTTGTTTGGTTATTTTGACAATTTCTATCTCTTTTTGAACTTCTCTTTATGCATTGTTTTTCTGAGTTCATTGAATTGTCTATCTGTGTTCTCTTGACTCACACCAAAATTCCTAAATATAACTATTTTGATTATTTTTCAGGTAACTTGCAGATCTCCATTTCTTTGGGATCATTTACTAAACTTTTATTGTAGTTCTGGTGGTGTCACGTTTCCTTGCTTTTTCATGTTTCTGGTGGCGTTGTGTTGATGTCTTTGCATTTGAGGGTGCAGTAACCTCTGCAGTAAAGAAAATGTTCATTTCTTTACTATAAAATAAATAATTACCAAGCACACATGATTATGAAGCACTTGAAATGAGCTAGTGTAACTAAGAAACTGAATTTTAATTTTATTTCATATGAATTAATTTAATTTTAAACTTAGACATTTATTGAAAAATAAATCATGTTTTTTTAACTGACTTTATTGGGGTGACACTGGTGAACATAATTTTATAGGTTTTCAGTGTCCAATTCTACAGCACATCTCTGTACACCATATTGTGTGTTCACATATAAATGCTTTTTTTAATAACTGTATGAAGTAGGTACTACTGTTATATATTTTTATACATAAAAAAATTAGAGGAAGAGAGAGTATATAATGCCTAAAGTTCCACTCTTAGTAAATGGTAAAACCAGGATTTGAAGCCAAGTACCTGCCCACAGACCACACACTCATGATTATTACTCAAAAATTTGTTCTATCAGATGATTTCAATACAATATTCCAGTTTTCAGACACTTATATAATGTTATAATGTAAAATAATACAACAGATTATGTGCCCAGTAAACAATAACTATTGTCTGTAAAAAGTTACATTGAAGCAGTGAATTAAATCTCAATCATTTATGAAATCATATGAAAATATTTCTTGTATAAAAACAATGAACATTTTTTGTTAGTGTGATGTGATCCCTGAAAGTCATAATAATCAGTGCTACTTATTTACTTAAAAATATAACTGTAATGCAACAAGTGGCAAAAAAACTTAGGGGGATCCTCCTCTTTCAAAATAACTAAACAGTAGAAAGTATATAAGTTTTGAAACATAACTGGTCTACAAAAGATCTCCAATGACTGCATTTTTATAAAACAGAAAGGAATCGGGTCTGAGGAAGTTTATCTATGAACCAAACCAGAATGACAACAATGGACAGCCTGAAGAGGCAAGACTTCATAAGGGTAGCTACCTAGCAATAAAACTAAGACTCGACCAACCACATGAAAATAATAATGACCCTAAGACTACTTTATTGATTAGACTCCCTAAGAAGCAGCTGCCATGGTTCCAAGTCAGTAGTATCAAAAAGCAGAAGCAAATCCTGTAAAATTTTCCTCATTAGGCCCACAGAACCCCCACTGACTAAGCTCAAGCAATGAGCTGATAAAAATATCAAACTAAAAAAAAAAAAAAGACAGTTTTATGATTGAGAACCAGAAAACAAACATTATATCTTGGCTCCTAAGAGCTGCTGATATAGAATCTACAGGAAAATACTATATGACAGCTATGCACTAACTATTTTAATAAATAAAAGATACACTCAATGAGGAAAAAATAAAAACTTTTTTTTAAGCTCAGTAAAAAGGCAGAGGAGGTCTACTTTTACCATTCTTATTCAACATAGTATTGGAAGTCCTTGTCACAGTAATCAGACAAAATAAAGACATAAAAGGCATCCAAGTTGGAAAAGAAAGAGTAAAAATGTCGTTACTTCCAGATGACATAATCCAGTATTTAGAAAACCCTAAAGATTCCACCAAAAGATTACTAGAACCAATAAAAAAATTAAGTAAAATAGGATAAAAAATTAATGTTCAGAAATTGGTTGCATTTTATACACTGTATAATAATGAACTATCAGAAAAGAAAACTAAGAAAATAATCCCATTTACAACTGCATCAAAAATAAAAAGATACCTGGGAATAAATTTAACCAAGGAGGTAAAATACCTGTTTGGAAAATTATAAGGCACTGAAGAAATAAAATGAAGATGATATAAATAAATGGAAGCATATAACATGTTCATGGATAGGAAGAATCAACAATGTTAAAATGTCCATATTACCCAAAGCAATCTACAGATTCAGTGCAATTTTTACCAAGATACCAATTATGTTTTTCACAGAACTCCAACAAATAATCCAAAATTTTATATGGATCACAAAAGACTCTGAATACCCACAACAATTCCGATAAAGAACAAAGAGGAATCACATTACCTGATATCACACTACACTACAAGGCCATACTAATCAAAACAGCATGGTACTGACATAAAAACAGACATGTAGATCAATGAAACAGAATAGATAGCCCACAGATAAACATACATCTATATGGTCAATTAATATTTGACAAAGGAAGCAAGAACAATGGGGTAAAAACAGTCTATTTACTAAATGGTGCTGGGGAAACTGTACAGATAAATGCAAATCAAAATAAAACTAGACCACTTTCTTATACCATATACAAAAATAAACCCAAATGAATTAAATACTTAAGTTTAAGACTTGAATCAATAAAATACTTAGAAGAAAACATCAGCAGTAAACACTTAGATTTTTTTTTTAGCAATTTTTTTTTTTATCTATCTCCTTGGGCTGAAACAAAAGACAAAACAAGCAAATGGGACTACATCAAACTAAAATTATTTTACACAGCAAAGAAAATCATCAGCAAAACAAACAGACAACCTACTTAATGTGGGGAGATATTTTCCAATGATAGATTTGATAAGGAGTTATTATCCAAAATTTATTTTTAAAAAACACTCATATGACTCAATACAATCAAAACCAACAATCTAATTAAAATGTGGGCCAAGGACCTGAACAAACACTTCTCCAAAGAGGCCAATACACAAATGAAAATATGCTCAAAGTTACTTATTATCAGAGAAATGTGAATTAAAACTATGATGAAAAACCACCTCATACCTGTCAGAATGGTTATCACCAATAAATCAAAAAACAGCAAGCATTGGTAAAGATGTAGAAAAAAGAAAACCCCATGCACTGTTGGTAGATGTGTGGATAAAAACTGTGATACAGAGACACAATGGAATCCTTTTCAGCCATGAAAAAGAAGGAAATCTTACTTTTGTGACAACATGGATGGACCAGGAGAGTATTACACTAAGTGAAAAAAGTTAGTAAAAGAAAGACAAATTTCTTATGATTTCACTAACACATGGAATCTAAAGAGCAAAGTAAATTAAAAAATAAAATTGGAACAGACTCACAGATACAGAGAACAAACTGATTGTTGCCAGAGAGGAGGAGAGGTTGGGGGACTGGGTGAAAAACTTGAAGGGATTAAGAAGTACAGATTGGCTTGACCAAGTGGTGGCACAGTGGATGGAGCATCAAAATGAGACATGGAGGACCCAGGTTTGATACCCCAAGGTTGCCAGCTTGAGCACAGGCTCATCTGGTTTGAGCAAGGCTCACCAGCTTGAGCCCAGGGTCACTGGCTTGAGCAAGGGGTTATTCAGTCTGCTGTAGCCCCCCCCCCCCCCAGTCAAGGCACATATGAGAAAGCAATCAATGAACAACTAAGGTGCCACAATGAAGAATTGATGCTTCTCATCTCTCTCCTTTCCTGTCTTTCTGTTCCTATCTGTCCCCCTCTCTCTGACTCTGTCTCTGTCAAAAAAAAAAGAAGGAAAGAAAGAAAAGAAGATGTATGGATTGGTAGTTACAAAATAGTCACAGGGATATAAAGTACAGCATAGAGAATATAATTAATAATATTGTAATGACTATATATGGAGCCAGCTGGTATTGGAAATATCAGGAGAAACACTTTGTAATATATATATAATTGTAATGTCTATCTACTATGCTGAACATTTTAAACTAATTCAAAATAATATTAAATGTAAACTATAGGCCCTAGCCAGTTGGCTCAATGGTAGAGCATCAGCCTGCCGTGCAGGAGTCCCCAGTTTGATTCCCAGCCAGGGCACACAGGAGAAGCGCCCATTTTCTTCTCCACCCCTCCCCCTCTCCTTCCTCTCTGTCTCTCTCTTTCCCTCCCGTAGCCAAGGCTCCACTGTAGCAAAGTTGGCCCGGGCACTGAGGATGGCTCCATGGCCTCTGCCTCAGGTGCCAGAATGGCTCTGGTTGCAACAGAGCTACGCCCCAGATGGGCGGAGCATTGCCCCCTGGTGGGCATGCCCAGTGGATCCCGGTCGGGTGCATGCGGGAGTCTGTCTGACTGCCTCCCCGTTTCCAACTTCAGAAAAATACCCCCCCAAAAAATGTAAACTATATTTGAAAAGTAAAATTCAAAGAAAAAGAAATAAGGACACAGTCACAAAATTGGCTAGTCAATATACCACTGTTAGAAACAAACAAACAAAAAAGATTTGGAGGGAGAAAAAATCACCTACCTATGGTAATTAAAATTGTTGAAAAGCTAAAAATAATAAGAAAGAAAACACTAAATCAATTGATTAAAAATCAAATAGAAACATTAGTTATATTTGAAAATAAGTCCAAAATGTATGTTCAATATAGCACAGGGAAAAAAGCAATTGAAATGTGAGAGGAATGTTATTAAGAGAAAAAAGAGAGCCTTGCCCAGTTGGCTCAATAGTAGAGGGTCTGCCCAGCATGCAGATGTCCTGGTTTTGATTCCCAGTCAGAGCACACAGAAGTGACCATCTTCTTCTCTACCACTTCCCCTCCCTCTTCTCTCTTTCTCTCTCTCTTCTCCTCCTGCAGCCATGGTTCAGTTGGTTTGGGCAAGTTGGCCCCGGGTGCTAAAATAGCTCAGTTGCTGAGCAATGGAGCAGCAGCCCCAGATGGGCAGAACATCACCCAGTAGGGGGCTTTCTGGGTTCATCCTGATCCAGGCACATGCAGGAGTCTGTCTCTCTGCCTCCCCATCTTTCACTTGATTAAAATAAAAAACAATAAAGAGAATGAAGGAAAGCTCTGACACACCTCTCATGGGCTGTCAAAGATTAAAAAGTGAATGAATGTGGAGAAAAATTGGTATCTAAAGAGATAATGGATAAAATTTTCCAGAATTAATGAAAAATGTGAATACATAAATTCAGGAAGCACATCATATCCTAGGTGGCATAAATTAAATGAGTCAGAATAAAATGAAAAGTCCAATGTTTACATTTATTATTTTTTAAAAAAACTGATAATAAAAGAAAATTAAATGCACCTAGAGAGACAGGCAGAGCACTAACAAAATCATGTCCATTAGAGAAATAGCAGACTTTCTCAACAGAAACAATGAAGTCAGGAGGCAGCAGAATAGTATCATTAAAAGATTAAGGTAAAAACCCAGAAATGGGTTTAAAAAGCTTAACATTAGTTTTTCTAGCAAAGGCATCTTTTAAGAATGATGATAAAATAAAACTGTTTACTAATAAAAAAAAAACAGCATTTACCAGCAAGAGACCTTAGTAAATGAACCTCAAAAGGATACACTTCAGGAAGAAGAAAAAGGGTCCCAGGAGGACAATCTAATGTGTAGCACAGGCAATGGTAAACATGATGTTAACGCAAACACTTTTTAAAAATATATTAATTATCATAATACTATCTAATTTGTAACATTTAAAGGGAAAAAAAGGGGGAGATTTCCTCTTCAAGCATGATGGAATAATACAGACCAGATTTACCTTACTGCCTTAAACAAATAAAACTACTAGAAAATAAATAAACATTTTGTCAAAATGGTAAAGTAGGAAGAATATTCCCAAGAAAAGGCAAAAAATGAGGTGATTCCTTGTGATTGCCCTGTTTACCGCCTGCAGAGACTTTTCAGATGGCATCACAGGGAGAAGCAAACCAGTGTCTCTGAACTGAAAAGACTGAGTTGAGAATTCAGGAAAGCCAAAGTATTGATAGCTAGAATTCCATGGAATTATATAGTTGATAGCATTTGTATAAAAGTTTGTTAAACATGCTCTGAACAAATAAAACTTCACATGGTTCAAGAAGATAAAAGATGATACAACAAAGTTCAAGGAAGCCTCCTGCAGTGAGGATGGGGTGTTGGGAAGGTGTCCCGGCTGCCTCTGAGTGCCCTTAACACTCACCAGACAGCACGCATGTGACTCTGTCTCCTGCAGGCCAGTGAATGCAATTCGCCCTCAAAGAAAGAATGAAAAAGCATGTTGGATTCAGGGGAAAAAAGCCCCTTCTTCAAGCAGTTTCTTCTCTAATACCATCTACTGAAAAGCTTTTCATTGAAAGGAAAATCTTACAGGGCTCAAGTCCAATATCAAAGCAGAGCAAAGAAGGATGAACTTGGAGTGAAGAAATAAACTGACAAATTGTACAGGAGTATACCAGACATTTAAATCTCTTGATTTCCACCGTTGACAGAGAAGATTCAATGTAGCAGTTCAATAAATAGTAGAGTTCTTTCAGCTTCAGATAAAAGGACAATAAAATGTACCAAATGAATGGAAGACAAATTCGCGTCAGATTCTACCAATAAATGTTACAAATCCATTCCTATGTTTTCCAGACTTAATTTATAAGCTTACAGATAAGATAACTGGGAACTTTTACTAAAATATATATTATTACTTAGTCCAAACTACTCTGATATTAAATAGTCTACTTAAAATATGTATTTCATCATATTCACACAATTGTTTATCTACCATTTTGTACACATATATATACACACTTAATTTTACTAATTATCAAAGAAATATGAATTAAAGCAACAATTAAGTTGATATTTTTACCCATCAAATTGACAAAAAATAGCATCTAGTACCAGCAGGAAAAAAGGGTAAAATTCAAGGTTGGAGAAAAGAGAAAATGTAGGGGATAATTTTTTCTTCTTTTTATACCTTTATATTGTTTTCAAGATATAATAAATGATTGTACTGATTTTAATTTTATAATCTTGGAAAAACTTTATAAAACAAAATTTTAAGGTATGCAACCAACTATGATTAACACCCTATTAGATTGATAAATTTATATTTGAATCATACCTGCCTCTCTGGACATTGACATTGGAATAATATAAAAATAGCTAGAAGAGAAAGACTAATTTAAATATGCTTTTCCAACTTAGAAATAAATTTAATTATGACTGATCATAACAGGCCCAGCTTTGAAAACTCCAGAAAGACATTTTAAAGTTTACTGGCAGAAACATTTAAACAATGTTAGCTTTATAATTTCTTTATTCTCTAGTAGAGAAGATTTAGGTTTCTCTGCACCAACCAGACAAAGGTGGTGACAACAATATTCCTGGAATTATAACTGGCCGATCCTGAGGAGAGTTGCTGCTGCTGGTTCTCTCACCCTTCTCTCTTCTATCACATTGAATTTGATAAATGGAAAAAAGAAACACCATGGTAGTTCACCTACCCTTTTCTCTCCTACCTAAAGAAAATCAGAGGCAGCCATTTATTAACAAGAGTTAAAGAAAGTGAAAATGAGTCCACTACAGAGGCAGGCTTTCTTTTCTAGTTTCCCTTTCATTTTCTTTACTCCATAAACATTCCACATACCCTCCCTCCACCACCTACTCTCAGGTCTCCAGCACACAGATGAATCTGCTCTCTCAGAGAACAATCTTTCCAGTTTTGAATTATGTAATTCATACATATCACTAGAACTCATAATATTTTTCTTGATTTCTTTTTTAGTTGTTAAGTACAGAAAGGATAAAAGTTCCTTGCTCTTCATGGTTATACCACCTGTAATATATGTAAAACTAAATATGTGAAGCAACTCAACAGAATATGTTCTAATTGTGGAGTCCTGAACAAAAAAACCTAAATGTGGTCCTGTTCTAGAGGTAAATTACTAGGCTGAAAAATAATCTTCTGCTGGACTGGTATCTAGTATGGCATGTATGGACCATAACCAAATCCTGTGTTCTAATCCATTCTAGTCTTGATTTGGTTGGGTTGAAGTCCTACATGCATTTTAAGCAGAACTAGATAAGCCAGAAAGAAAATTCCAAAGCTTTCTGTAAGTAGAATACAACCTACAGCTCATAAATTTCTGTGGAGTGATGGGCTTACCTCATTAAGCTCAAAATACTCAAAAAACCATACCAAGTCATCATTTCAGTTTAACTAAAATTATATCTTGATAATGTGTGTCTCATTTTTCAAATGTATAAAAAAGATATGATAAAAAGATGAATTCATTATGTTTTCTCAAATAATAGATATTAAAAGTACAATCATACTTTAAACAATATGCAACCACTGCTCTAGGAATGTTTGGGCTCCTAGAACCTTGGTCCAGAATGTGCCTATCTTAGTGCTTACTGGAAATTAGAGTGGCTAGCTTTCATTTCCTTACAGGGAGGCAGTAGGAAATACTGAAAAATAAAAAAAAGAAGAAAGAAAAGAAAGACCCTGGCCAGGTAGGCCAGTTGGTTAAAGGATCATCCCTATATTCTAAGTTGTTGATTCGATTCCCAGTCGAGAGATACATACAAGACTCAACCAATGAAGGCACAAATAAGTGGTAAAACAAACCGCTGTTTCTCTCTCTCTCTCTCTCTCTCTTCCTTCCTCTCTCTCTCTAAAAACAATAAAGAAAACTTTTTAAAATCAAAGAAAAGAACTAAAATAAAAAGATTTAGTAAGAGAATAGTAGAAAAGGAAAAAAATAGGAGAAAAAATAAGAAAGGAGGGGCAAAGGAAGAACGGTGTGAAGGGGGAGGTAAAAGGAGAAGGCTAAAATTTAATGGAGATAAGTTTCTGCACTTACACATTTGTATATACTGCAAAACTTGATGTCAAAGAAATAATCTAATTTTAGTTTAGTTGTTTGGTTGTAGAGGAGGATTTATGTAGTTAGCTGAAGAGTATTTGCAAAACTCTTTATTTTTATGTCAGAAAGAAAGAGATACAATTTTTAAAAGCATCATGTGTTCATTCTTTCAAATCTAGAGAAGTGACAAAAATACATGACAATAGTAAATTGAGAATAATCACTAGTCAATTCGTAAAGCCACCTACACAGATTTCTTTACACCCTGTTAACAAAATGCATCTATCACAAGCAAAAATCAATAGAAACTAAAGCACATAACTAAGTCATTGTGGGATATACAGAGTTTTTATTTTATTCTAAAAATAATAGTAGTTGATTATAGTGTTCATGATAATAGAAGTTTGTTAAGAATTAAAGCCATCTCCCATCCAAGTTTGTATGTTCAATCTGCAGTCAGGACACAAATAGGAAGCAACAGATGAATGCATATCTAGGTGGAACAACAGATGAATGCTTCTCTCTCTCACTCTCTGTCTCTGTCTCTTTCTCACCTCCTTCCTCTCTCTGTTATAAAACCAATCAAAAGTTTAAAACACCTAAAAAAAACTGTTCTGTACTCAAAGGTACTAAGCCTCCAGATTCCATGCTTTAAGTGGATCTTAACTTACACCACTGGCCTCAAGAAAATTCACATAGCACTATCTTTCATCTCTCTGGTGTTAACAATTTTTTTCCTAACTTGCACAATCCAACTTTTAACTGGAGTACAGTCAGAAGGACCTGCGAACTTCTGTCAAAATTTGTCTGAGCATATGATGCTGTCACAAAGTTTCCATTTTGCTCAAGACAGACAGACTGCCAAGGGATTATGTACTGTGCCCTCATCAATACTAGAGATCTCACTTTCCAGGTCAGTGGACCCGGAGATATGGCCCACAGAGCATGAAAAGGGTGAGGAACACTGACTCATGAATATTCTTGTTGACATTGGACACCAGCATGGGAAAAGCCATCACCTCTATCACTTGTGCAAAGCCCAGGGAAACACACCCTAAAAGTAATGTTGTATTCTGGTTTTCAATTGTATGTGGAAAGTTACCCAATCACCAAGAAATGTCTTATGCTTTCCAGTATTGTTATATAGGTATTGAAACTATGTATATATCAGCCAATGTTCTAATATGTATATATGTGTGTTTATAAATTAAGAGTTCAGTAATTAAAAACAAAACAAACAAAAAAAGAATTAAAGCCATCAATTTAATTAAACTTTTATTTATTTTTATTTAGAACTACTTGCAATGAGTAAATGAAATAAATGAAGTAAATTTTAAATAAAGTATAATATAAAATAAATTAAAAGTTGGAACTACAATCTAAATATCCACGGTTTTCAGATACTAGAAAGAGTATCATGAGCAACTAGGCTCTACCTGGAATCTTTCATTCCTGAAAGAAGATGGAGGACCTGGCAAACTATGGTAAAATTCATCTAAATCTGTCTCACGGGTATGATATAGTGATGAAACCAGTGGACACAAAAGATACTCTATTACATAATATAATATTACACATGAATTTAAACTACAACAGCAGCCTTACCAATAAGATGTATGAGTAGGTAACAGCCCTTGCCTTAAGGTAGTCTTGCATCAGTAACTGAACAATCCAAAAAAAAAATTTTTTTTAGCAAGATTGAGAGAGAGGGAGAGAGTTAGAGACAAAAAGGAAGGGATAGAGATGAGAAGCATCAACCTATATTTGCTTGTCACTTTAGTTATTTACTGACTGCTTCTCATTTGTGCCTTGACTGGGGGCTCAAGCTGAGTCAGTGACCTCTTATGCAAGCCAGTGACCTTGGGCTCAAGGCAATGACCTGGGTTTCAAGCCAGTGACCTTTGGGCTCACAGTGACCTTGGGACCATGTTGATGATCCTGCACTCAATCTGGTGAACCTGCACTCATGTTGGCAAACTTGGGGTTTTGAACCTGGGGCCTCAGCATCCGAAATTGATGTTCTATCCACTGTGCCACTACTGGTCAAGCCAAATGACTTTTTATTTACATTGAGAATTCTAGTTTGAAAGGTAAAATCCGGTATATTTTATCCTTTGATGTTCTGGTCAAATTTGTTTAAAAATGAAATCATAATAAAAATTTTTATTCAGGCCCTGGCCGGTTGGCTCAGTGGTAGAGCGTCGGCCTGGCGTGCAGAAGTCCCGGGTTCGATTCCAGGCCAGGGCACACAGGAGAGGCGCCCATCTGCTTCTCCACCCCTCCCCCTCTCCTTCCTCTCTGTCTCTCTCTTCCCTTCCCTCAGCGAGGCTCCAATGGAGCAAAGATGGCCCGGGTGCTGGGGATGGCTCCTTGGCCTCTGCCCCAGGCGCTAGAGTGGCTCTGGTCGCAGCAGAGCGACGCCCCCTGGTGGGCAGAGCGTCGCCCCTGGTGGGCATGCCAGGTGGATTCCGGTCGGGTGCATGCGGGAGTCTGTCTGTCTCTCCCCGTTTCCAGCTTCAGAAAAAAAAAAAAATTATTCAAATTATCTAATAAGTAAAATAGTACATGAAGATTTTTACCTGTATGCATTCACTATAGTTAGAAGTGTGTGTGTGTGTGTGTGTGTGTGTGTGAGTATCAAACTTAATATGGGAAATTTTAATTTAGACAGACCATTATTTTAACTAATGTTATTGTCTTTATGTCATCTAAAAATTTGGATAACAATGGGTTGAGAATTCAATGGAGTCTCAGGCTGAAATTATGAGGGGGAAAGATGGAGAAAAAAGGGGGTTATAGAAGTATGGTAGTAGAATCAACAAGTTAGGAAGAGAGGGAAGCACAGAAACCAAGAAATGGAATCAAGGTCAGAATCATGCAGTAGCTGAAGAGCATACTGGATTAGACCTCTCAACTTTTTTTGATTTTGGGACCTGTTTATACTCTTGAGAATTATTAGGAATCCCAAATATCTTTTATTAATATTGGTTATATCCCCTGAGATTTGCTATTTAATATACTGTATTAAAAGAGAAAGTTCAAAAATATTTATTAATAATTTAAAAATAACCTTAACCCCATAACATGTTAACATAGATAATATTTATGAAAAATAACTATATTTTTCAAAAGATAATAATAGCAAGAAAAGTGTCATTGTTTTATAGTTCCGCAGATCTCCTCAATGTCTGGCTTATTATAAGACAACAAAATTCTCATATTTCTTTCTGCATTGAATCTATTTCTATATTATATCTTGGGCAGCCTTTGGACACCTATTGAGAATGGAAAGTTCAAAGGAAAAATAATGTATTTGAATTGTTATGCAAATAGTTTTAACTCCATAGACTCTCTTGGCAGGGTCTTGAGGACCCCCAGGGGCTCCAGGACTATATTTTGAAAATAAATGCATTTAGACAAATGTATTTTTAAAAAGTGATACCTACACCAGCATGAAAACAAAGCCCATAAGCAGGGTGGCTCAGATTCTACATCTATGAACTCTGGACTTTAATAGAACTAGAATTTTAATGGGGACAAGCCTGTAGAGACAATTATAAATTATCCTATTTCTGGAAGTAAATATAGAATCAACTCTATAAAACTTCCTCCAGGTGACCATGGAATTGAAAGCGCCAGCAGGAACAACTGCTTTTGTATGCATAAAACAGAGATCATACCAACAAGCCAATGGTAAAACCTACTGAAATAATTACATAATCAAGATTAGGTCATGGCTTTACTTCATTACAGTAATTATGGTAAGATAATAAAAAGCATTGCTGAGGAACAGCTCTCTTTCCTGAGGAGCTATAAAAATAACGTGAATATCTACACATTTATAATAGTATTCAAGTACTCTTCTGGAGACAGAGCATGAACCAAAAGCTTCTTCGAGTCTCCTCCAGACTTCTGAGTCTTTGTGTATTTTTATCCCATTGAAATTAGCTCAGACAGAGCTCACATTTCCCCGTTTACACACTTTTCTATGTCGTGTACAATTGCTCTAAATCTTCTCCATTTATTGGTCTTCCTTGTTTTTTTCCTCAATCCTTCTATCGTCATTCTCTTGCTTCCAGCTCCAACCCCCTATTCATGTTCCTGTTTCACCATTTACATTCACTGTTCCCTGTACCTCTCCATACACCTTTGCCTGAATTTATATTTTGAAATACAAAAATATAATTAAATGTTACACATTCTTTTTCATTATAAAGATAATAGCAACCCAAACTGAATAAGCTGGAAGAGAGAAAAAAAGCACAATGATCTGAAATGACAAAAAATTTTGAAATGTATACTTGCATATTACTTTGAGAGCAAAGCATTTAAGTTATTCCAATATTTTATGTTCTACTTGTATCATCAACTACCCATTGTTCTCTCTCAATCTGTAAGACCTGGGGAGGGAAAAACAATGATAAATCGAAGCTTGTCCATACACATAAATGACTTAATGGAGGATACTAAATAAATAAATAAGAAGGTGATAAATGAGGTTTTTTCCCTGAAAATAAAAAAGAGATATCAAGGAATAGAGTTTAATTAACTCTTACATAATACAGTCAGTTAAAGCGTTTTAAATCAGCCAAGGGCTGTAACTAAGCAACATGATTCTTCACTGTGCTCAAAAGGGGGACTGCCAAGCTTCAGTAACCTCATTTCTCACTGAAAGCTTTGACAAGTTTCCACCATATTTTATATAATTGTAGCAGAGGGAGTGCCGGATTAGATCTGATTTGCTGTCATAATGGGATTTTTCCCCACATAAGCTAATGATGCAAAGCTATATTTAGCCCCCCAAAAGTCACCCTCAGGCACTTACTGTATATCCCGATTGCTTCTCATATCTAGAATTGGACAAGTAGCAATTTTGCTGCTACTGAATGTGGCAAAAGCAAAAAAGGTTTAATAGGTAGAGATTTTCTTTTCCTGATTGGGTTCATTATAAATTTAGCTACATATTCCAAATCTGTTCACTAACTGTATCTCATCAGATGTTCTCTCACTAAAGAGCAAAGATCAAGAAAGACTGATACTCTGAGTTCATACCCATTGGTGTATGTGAGTCAATCTTCTTGCCCCGTCTAGTTCAGCTGCTGTAGCTCTCCCACCTTTAAGCTCAGCCCCACTCTAACCCTACGCCACAGGGAAGTTTGACAGTATTTTAGGTGTGTTGTCTACAGCAATGATTAGAATCTAAATTTTATTTATATATTACCATAATCATAGAGGATGAATTGGCATCCCTGTTCCAAGTGAGCTGCAATCCTCCGTAATCGATTTGGATTCCTATATTCTTATTTGTATTCTAATTCCCTGCAGGGAGTTATTCCTTTTCCTTAACACCTATCCTCTTAGCTGATGTCTGGCCAGTGTATACAGCCCTCATCAACTTGCATCTAAAGAGATAAATCCTGTTTCAAACTGGACATTTTTAGCATTCCAAGTCAGTGCCATACATTAAACCAACAGTACCACCGTGAGCAAGAAACTTCTGCTGCTGCCACTCACACATCTGTAAGGTAGAACCTTTTGGACATTGATCTTAATCCAAATCTGTATGTGAGTTTGCCATGTCCTCTAGAAAATTTGTTTTGGACATCCAAGAGCTACATCAGTTCTTGTTTGGTCTACACCTGATTTCCCACATAAGTATGATTCCAGCATTCCTCTGACTGAGCTCCATTGGTAGAACCACAAGACTAACAAGATCACACCATGGGTCACTACCAATGATTTTCTTTCCAAACAACCATTTATCACCTATACAACCTTATTATAGTTTAAATTCCCAGACTACCGCTTGCTAGTTTTATGACCTTAGTCAAATTACTTAAAGTCATTCTAAGTCTTAGTTTCCTCATCTACAAAACAGAAATAACAATAGCACCTAATTCAAAGGGTAATTAAGTATTAAATCAATGTCTTCATTATTATCAAATAATATTATCATATACAGAAATTAAAAACCAAACTTGTATTGATGGGACACTTTACTTTTGGGGATTTCATAGAGTCTTCAGATTAGAGCTAAAGAAAACTTAACTTACTAGCACATATTATCAACATTTTTGTGACTTTACATATACCACTCATGAATAATAGCTTATAAGAGCTTTATGTGGGAAGAAGCCACACAGAGACTGGTAGGAAAAGCGGAAACGCGGAAACACGCGGAGAGGGCTCCCCAGCTCCTCGGAACGAACGGCAGCAGGGAGAGACTCGCGTGGTGGGAAGTGAGTTTAACAGAGGGGAAAGGGTCCTGAGCCCCAAGAACAAAGCCCCAGCCTGCATCCCCAGAGCCCAGAAGAGGCGTAAGGACAGTATTTAGCTGGAAACAAGTCAGGATACTGTTTGTGAGAGAGTCTGATTTCTCAGACCCAAGACACTTCTTAAAGGGACCGTGTAGAACATCTCTCTCAAAAACAATCACCTGGGGCTCCTGGGGATGGGGGAGAGAGGAGAGGACCACAGTAACAGGAAGAGAGTGCAATCTAGGAGGCATAGGGAGAAACATTTTGGGAGATAGCCACCCTAACCCCTGGGACGAGTCACTCCCCAAAGCTGAAGTGAATATTTCCCCCGGAAACAGCAATACCAGCAAAGGGAAGCAGGAGAGCAGCCAAACAAGCTCCCCCGCAGTATTCAGAGCAGAGTCGCATAGAAGGAGGGAGCTTTTGGGTCTACAGTAGTGAGTCTTAGGATCCAAGCTGCAACGCCCCCACCCACGCGGCTGAGGGCGCATCGGAGAGCGGGCGGCAGCGGGAGACAAAAGCGCGGTTCTGCTGGCAGGGGCAGAAGCCAGCTGGCCACCACTGGGCTCAGGTGTGAGCTCAATCTTGCCCGGCTGGGGAGAAGGGGGCGTGAAAAAGCGGTCAAGCTCAGCTGCCGGCAGCCTGTAATCCAGACTCCAGGAGAAGGGCGGGAACCCCGGAAAGGGTAGAAACCAGCCTTGGAGCAAGGGCAGAGGAGCAGAGCCCTGCCCCGCCTGTGAAACCCAGGCTTGCGGTCTGACTTGGTAGCCAGCTCCTCCCACAGGGGTGGAGCCAAAAGCGCAGAAGAGGCGGAGTTCCGCTACGGGGCTGAGCTTGGGCATGCAGCACTGCCCGGCGGCAGAGCCAAGGCTAGCAGCTGTTCCTTGAGTGGGATCATCCTGAAAACGCAGGGCGAAAGCTCGGAAACAGGCGGAGACCCGCAGCTGAGCAAAGGTGCTCGCCAGTGCCCTCAGGACCAAGCATAACGTCACACACGGGGGCGGGGCAAAGGCCAAGGCCACCAACCCTTGTGCACCCGAGCACGTGATCTCAGCCACTCCCATGAAGAGAAAATGTGGAGGCAGAGAAATACAACACAAATAAATCAAGAGAAATCCCCAGAAAAGGACCTAAGTGAATCAGATATAACCAAATTACCAGATGCAGAGTTTAAAATAACGATTGTTAGGATGCTCAAAGATATTAGAACAACCATAGATGGCCATTACGAAAACCTAAATAAAGAGATAACAAATATAAAAGAGGACATTGAAATAATAAAAAAGAATCAGACAGAAATGACAAATACAATATCTGAAATAAAGAATACAATGGAAGGAATTAAAAGCAGGATGGATGAAGCAGAGAATAGAATCAGTGAGTTAGAGGACACAATAAATAAAGGCACGGAAGCAGAGCAGAAAAAAGAAAAGAGACTCAAAAAGTCTGAGAAAACTCTAAGAGAGCTCTGTGACAACATGAAGAGAAATAACATCCGCATCATAGGGGTTCCTGAAGAAGAAGAGAAAGAACAAAGGATAGAGACATTGTTCAATCATATTATAGCGGAAAACTTCCATGAATTAAGGCAGGAAAACATTTCACATGTTCAGGAAGCACAGAAATCTCCATTAAGGAGAAACCCAAAGAAACGAACACCAAGACACATCATAATTAAATTACCAAAGCTAAATGATAAAGAGAAAATATTAAAAGCTGCTAGAGAAAAAAAGACTATCACCTACAAAGGAGCCCCCATAAGGATGACTTCTGACTTCTCAACAGAAACACTTGAGGCCAGAAGGGAATGGCAAGAAATATTCAAAGTAATGCAGAACAAAAACCTACAACCAAGACTACTTTATCCAGCAAAGCTATCATTTAAAATTGAAGGAGAAATAAAAAACTTTACAGACAAAAAAAAAAACTCAAAGATTTCACTGCAACCAAACCAAGGCTGCAAGAAATGCTAAGGGACCTGTTGTAAACAGATCAAAGGAAAAAAAGAATATAGCAAAAGAAAAAAACAGTTTAAAAAAATGGCAATAAACAATTACATATCAGTAATAACCTTAAATGTTAATGGATTAAATGATCCAATCAAGAGACATAGGGTAGTTGCGTGGATAAGAAAAGAGGACCCATACATATGCTGTCTACAAGAGACACACCTTAAATCAAAAGATGCACACAGGCTGAAGATAAAAGGATGGAAAAAAATATTTCATGCAAAATGGAAATGAAAAAAAAGCTGGGGTAGCAATATTTATATCAGACAAAATGGACTTTAAAACAAAGACCATAGTTAGAGGTAAAGAAGGTCACTACATAATGATAAAGGGAGCAATCCAAAAGGAAGATATAACCATTATAAATATCTACGCACCTAATATAGGAGCACCTAAATATATAAAGCAGACTTTGATGGACTTAAAGTGTGAGATCAACAGCAATACTATAATAGTAGGGGATTTCAATACCCCGTTAACATCATTAGATAGATCCTCAAGAAAGAAAATTAACAAAGAAACAGCAGACTTAAAGGACATATTAGATCAACTCAATTTAATAGATATCTTCAGAACCTTTCACCCTAAAACAGCAGAATATACATTCTTTTCAAGTGCTCATGGTACATTCTCTAGAATAGACCACATGTTAGGGCACAAAAGCGGTCTCAACAAATTTAAGAAGATTGAAATCATATCGAGCACTTTCTCTGATCACAATGGCATTAAACTAGAAATCAACCACAATAGAAAAATTGAAAAACATTCAAACACTTGGAAACTAAATAGCACATTATTAAACAATGAATGGGTTAACATTGAGATCAAAGAAGAAATTAAAAAATTCCTAGAAACAAACGATAATGAGCATACATCAACTCAAAATTTATGGGACACAGCAAAAGCAGTCCTGAGAGGGAAGTTTATAGCATTACAGGCATACCTCAAGAAGCTAGAAAAAGCTTAAATAAACAACTTAACCCTGCATCTAAAAGAACTAGAAAAAAAACAGCAAGTAAAGCCCAGAGCTAGTAGAAGGAAGGAAATAATAAAGATCAGAGCAGAAATAAATGACAAAATCCTAAAGAAACAATACAGAGGATCAATGAAACCAGGAGCTGGTTCTTTGAAAAGTTAAACAAGATAGATGAACCTTTAACAAGACTCACCAAGAAAAAAAGAGAGAGGACTCAAATAAATAAAATTAGAAACGAGAGTGGAGAAATAACAACTGACACAACAGAAATACAAAATATTGTAAGAAAATACTATGAAGAACTGTACACCAAAAAACTAGACAACCTAGATGAAATGGACAAATTCCTTGAATCATATAATCTTCCAAAACTCAATCTGGAAGAATCAGAAAACCTAAACAGATCAATTACAACAAATGAGATTGAAACAGCTATCAAAAAACTCGCAAAAAAGAAAAGTCCTGGGGCTGATGGCTTCACAAGTGAATTCTACCAAATATTCAAAGAACTAACTCCTATCCTTCTCAAGCTATTTCAAAAAAATTCAACAGGAAGGAAGACTTCCAAACTCCTTTTATGAGGCGAGCATAATTCTGATTTTAAAACCAGGCAAAGACAACACAAAAAAAGAAAATTATAGGCCAATATCCCTGATGAACTTAGATGCAAAAATCCTCAACAAAATATTAGCAAACCAGATCCAGCAATATATGGAAAAAATCATACACCATGATCAAGTAGGATTTATTCTTGGGAGGCAAGGCTGGTACAATATTCGCAAATCAATCAATGTGATTCATCGCATAAACAAAAGAAAGGAGAAAAACCACATGATAATTTCAATAGATGCAGAAAAAGCATTTGATGAAATCCAGCACCCATTCATGATCAAAACTCTCAGCAAATTGGGAATACAGGGAACATACCTCAACATGATAAAGGCCATCTATGACAAACCCACAGCCAACATCATACTCAATAGGCAAAAATTAAAAGCAATCCCCTTAAGATCAGGAACAAGGCAGAGGTGACCCCTTTCACCACTCTTATTCAACATAGTTCTGGATGTCATAGCCACAGCAATCAGACAAGAAAAAGAAATAAAAGGCATTCAAGTTGGAAAAGAAGAAGTAAAACTATCATTATTTGCAGATGACATGATATTGTATATAGAAAACCCTAAAGTCTCAGTCAAAAAACTACTAGACCTGATAAAAGAATTTGGCAGGGTGGCAGGATATAAAATCAATACTCAGAAATCAGAGGCATTTTTATACACTAACAATGAACTGTAAGAAAGAGAAATCAGGGAATCAATCCCCTTTACCATTGCAACCAAAAAAATAAAGTACCTAAGAATAAATCTAACCAAGGAGATTAAAGACTTGTACTCGGAAAATTATAAAACATTGATAAAAGAAATCAGGGAAGATACGAATAAGTGGAGGCATATACCGTGCTCATGGATAGGAAGAATAAACATCATTAAAATGTCTATATTGCCCAAAGCAATTTATAAATTCATTGCAATACCGATTAAAATACCAATGACTTACTTCAAAGACATAGAACACATATTCCAAAAATTTATATGGAACCAAAAAAGAACACGAATAGCCTCAGCAATCCTGAAAAGGAAGAAAAAAGCGGGAGGTATCACACTTCCAGATATCATGTTATATTATAAGGCCATTGTACTCAAAACAGCATGGTACTGGCATAAGAACAGGCACATAGATCAATGGAACAGAACAGAGAACTCAGAAATAAACCCACAGCTCTATGGACAACTGATATTTGACAAAGGAGGTAAGACAATACAATGGAGTAAAGACAGCCTCTTCAACAAATGGTGTTGGGAAAACTGGACAGCTACCTGCAAAAAAATGAAACTAGACCACCAACTTACACCACTCACAAAAATAAACTCAAAATGGATAAAAGACTTGAATGTAAGCCGTGAAACCATAAGCATCTTAGAAGAAAACATAGGCAGTAAGCTCTCTGACATCTCTTGCAGCAATATATTTGCTGATTTGTCTCCACAGGCTAGTGAAATAAAAGACAGGATAAACAAATGGGACTTTATCAAACTAAAAAGCTTCTGCATAGCTAAAGACAATAAGAATAGAATCAAAAGACAAACTACACAATGGGAGAATATATTTGACATAGCATCTGATAAGGGGTTAATAAGCAAAATTTATAAAGAACTTGTAAAACTTAATACCAGGAAGACAAACAATCCAATCCAAAAATGGGCAAAAGAAATGAATAGACACTTCTCCAAAGAGGACACACAGATGGCCAACAGGCATATGAAAAAATGTTCAACATCACTAATGATTAGAGAAATGCAAATTAAAACCACAATGAGATATCACTTCACACCAGTCAGAATGGCGCTCATCAATAAAACAACACAGAATAAGTGCTGGCGAGGATGTGGAGAAAAGGGAACCCTCCTGCACTGCTGGTGGGAATGCAGACTGGTGCAGCCACTGTGGAAAACAGTATGGAGATACCTCAAGAAATTAAAAATCGAACTGCCTTTTGACCCAGCTATACCACTGTTAGGAATATACCCCAAGAACACCATAGCACTGTTTGAAAAGAAGAAATGCACCCCCATGTTTATGGCAGCATTGTTCACAATAGCAAAGATTTGGAAACAGCCTGTGTCCATCAGAGGACGAGTGGATTAAAAAGCTTTGGTATATATATACTATGGAATACTACTCAGCCATAAGAAATGATGACATCGGATCATTTACAACAACATGGATGGGCCTTGATAACATTATACTGAGTGAAAGAAGTAAATCAGAAAAAACTAAGAACTATATGTTTCCATACATAGGTGGGACATAAAGATGAGACTCAGAGACATGAACAACAGTGTTGGGGTTACAGGGTGGAGGGAGGAGAGGGAGGGGGTTGGGGGAGGGGAGGGGCACAAAGATCATGGCTTTTCAGCATTTGCCATATTCCCCCCTTAATCTATAGACAGACAGCAAATATTTATGTATGGTGTTTCCACTATAAAGACTGCTGTCTTAGGGACAAATGCTGATAAACTATTTCAGCAGTTCCTCCTTCTTCAAAGACTTATATGTCAACATAGAGCTCCATGTTTCATAGGACATACTCAAGCTCACTCCATGCTCCCTGGAGCTTTAGCACAAGGGAATGCCCCCCCCTTTTTTTGATGGGGATGGGGAGGCAGTCAGACAGACTCCTGCATGCGCCTGACTGGGATCCACCTGGCATGCCTACCAGGGGGGAATGCTCTGCCCATCTGGGGTGTTGCTCTGTTACAACCAGAGCCATTCTAGCGACTGGGGCGGAGGCCATGGGGCCATCCTTAGTGCCCGGGGTGGCTTTGCTCCGGTGGAGCCTTGGCTGCGGGCGGGAGGAGAGAGACAAAGAGGAAGGAGAGGGGGAGGGGTGGAGAGGTAGATGGGCGCTTTTCCTGTGTGCTCTGGCCAGGAATCGAACCCGGGAATCCTGCACACCAGGCCAATGACTCTGACGGGTCTACCATATCATGCTTTTACTTAAAAAAAAAAAAAAAATTACATTTCTTTTGAATGCTGATGAACAGAAGACACCAAACATTTTTCGCCTGCAAACTACTACCTTCTTTATTAGATCTAGCTAATAACACTGTTCTGTCTTTTTTCCAAATAGCTCCAGATATATGGAAAAGATTTATATAGGTGGATGGGGATCCTCAAACCCCTCAGCGAGATCTTCTGAGAATGGCTTTTAAGATACCTAGAGGCAGAAAAAGCTCAATAGAGATCAGGGGAACTACCAGCTTTTAGGATACACCCTTAAAGGCTCCAACGCCCCAAAGGGGGTCTCATAGGATGCCATCTGGGTTCTGCTTCAATAGTGGAAAGGAAGGTCATTGAGCTAAAGCCTGCCAGGCTTACACGCCTCTGCTGTGAGGAAACAGGGACACTGGAAGGTGGGCTTCCCCTTCGCTCCTCTAAGGGAGGGTTCAGTCTCTTCCAGCCCTGCTCCAGCCACCTATGACCTAACCTTGCCCAGAAAGCTGGGGTTTGCCACTGAGGGCTGAAGGTGCCCAGGGCCATCGGCCCCATCTACAACACTGTGGACGAGCCTAGGGTATTTCTTCCAAGAAGCAGGTAAACTGATCTCATTCGCACAAGGGCCACTTAACTATGTTTTGCCTGAATAGTCAGGTTTTTTATTCTTCCCTCGAAGATCTCTGTTGTGGGTGTTGATAGTCCTATTTTCTGCTGCTTTGCTTAATATATAGTGTTTCCTTTATCCCTCCTACCTCAATGCCCCACTCATATTTCAGGCTGGGACCTACTCCTAATTTAGAGCTCTCTTTCCTCCTTTTGCCAACTTGTATTATGAATTTACCTTTGCCACCCAGCTTAGTGTATCCCAAGGTTCTCTTTACCAGGCCACAGTCACAGAGCTCCAGGGAAAAGCAACCTGGTCTCAACTCTCCAGGCAGAGGAGAACAGAAGCTCCATATCCACGCGTGCTGCAAATGGCTTTTTCCAGTCTACCTGAATCATTACCAGCTAGAAGCAGCGGTCATTGGGACTTGGACAAGAGCTCCAAAGTATAGAATGGTGACAACAATTCCAGTGCCATGCGGACTTTTCCTGTGGGGAACTTTCCTGGACTCCTGCTCCCTGTGACAGCTCCTAACAGACTGAACTGTGATTGGGTTGCATTTTTCAGGGATTTGGCATGGTGATGGGGCCAACTTGGACTTGGTGAACATGTTAAGGACACTACTCTTTTAGGGATTCTTGCTGTATTGGCCAAGAGTTTGCTTAAAGGCTTTTAATCACTGTAAAAAAAAATAGAGGACTGGATGAAGAAGAGGGGGCACATATACACCATGGTATACCATTCAGCTAGGAGAAATGATGACATCGGATCACTTACAGCGGAATGGTGGAGTCTTGGTAGCATTGTGCGGGGTTAAATAAGCGAATCAGAAAAAAGCAGGAACTGCAGGATTCCATACATTGGTGGGACATAAAAGCAAGACTAAGAGGCATGGACAGGAGTGTGGTGGTTACAGGGGGTGGGGGGAGGGAAGGAGGGAGAGGGGGAGGGGGAGGGGTACAGAGAGAACTGGATGGAGGGTGGTGGAGGACGATCTCTCTTCGGGTGATGGGTATGCAACAGAACTAAATGACAAGATAACCTGGAAATGTTTTCTTTGAATGTATGTACCCTGATTTATTGATGTCACCCCATTAAAATAAAAATTTATTTATAAAAAAAAGAGCTTTATGTGGTCCAGAAAGTTGATAAAGTAAAAGCTCTAAATCAAGACCAATGATTTTATATGATAAATAGATGATAAACTAGATAGATAGAGTTTATCTACCTTAAAGAGACATAGAGTACTCCTGTTTTACATTCTAATTCAAATATTTCAAAAGGCCCAACATTAGGTCAACAAGTTCAAGAAGATTGGTGATACAATCCAGTAACATAAAATATATACACAGGAGTCATTCTGTAGATACCAAATACCATTACTTTCTCATAGTTGAAAAATGGGCTTCTTTATTACTGTAAAGCATATAATTTCTTCAGAAGCAAAAGAAGCAAGTTAGATTTTAAAAATTAATGATACTTGGTTGACTCAGTGGTAGAGCACTAGCCTGTCATATGGAAGTCCTGGGTTCGATTCCCAGGCAGGGCACACAGAAGAAGCCTTCATTTGCTTCTCCACCCTTCCCCCTCTCCTTTCTCTCTCTCTATTTCTTTCCTCCCCTCCCACAGTCAAGGCTCCATTGGAGCAAAGTTGGCCCGATCACTGAGGATGGCTCCATGGCCTCCACCTCAGGTGTTAGAATGGCTCTGGTTGTGACAGAGCAACACCCCAGATGGGCAGAGCTTAGCCCCCTGGTGGGCATGCTGGGTGGATCCAGTCGGGCACATGCAGGAGTCTGTTCTCTGCCTCCCTGCTTCTCACTTTAGAAAAATACAAAATTTATTTAATAAATTAATAAATAAATAAAGCTACCCTTGTATTGCCTTTTCTGGTTCAGATTATCCAGATTTACAATCTAATGTTAACTAAACACTTGAGTTTTTCTTCTCATTTCCATAAAAATTAATTAGTCCTGCAACACTATCCTCAAACTACTTAATAAGTAAATGGAAATCAAATCCCAGAAGTTAGCTTGAAAGGAGGTAGCAATGAGAAATAATAGTTTATCTTTATCACAGAGAAAAATCCGAAAGTCTCAGGTTTGGCAGGCATACCCACAGGCAGCGTGAGAATTCAAGGTATTGCCAATGCAAGGACAATGAGTATTGGGTTTGGATGGAAACACCTTTTAATGGTTCCCTTTACAGTATAACTAGAAGTATAAAAATTAGGGTTGCAGAGACACTTACAGTCAATGTTGCATGAAGTTCTGATGAGCTCTGAAATATTCTGTCAAGAGGTACCTTACACTGTTGAAATACTAAAGTGTATAGCATACTCACCTGGTAATATGTGATTGAACAAATCTGACAGCTAAATTTATAATTTCCTATTTTAAAATACACATTCTCAATTTTTGAACAATTCTGATAGAATGTTCTACCTACATTGAGCTAGAGTCTCTTGTAGTTCCTGTTAGTTTACCAACAAATCATAGCCTAGCGACTGAATTCTTTCAGAAAAAGTATAAATATCCATATAATGGCTATTTTTATAAAGACGGTTGTCATATCATCCATGGATCTCCTCTTCCCTGGAAACTTGTGTCAATTCTTCAGTTCTTGAAAAAAACAAGGTTTCCAAGTTCTTAGTAATAGTTTTTTCTCTTCCAAATGGGATTTTGCTATTGTTTTTTGCAGCAGCCAAGTCACAGTGTTGAGTCAACTATTCTCTCAAATATTGCTCACAGGTTCTACAACTAAACCATATATATTCTGTGCTTTAAAAATAGGGGTTTTTTTTATTCACATTCAGGATCTTCCCATTATTCCAATTAAATTTCATCTTGATAGAGATGTTCATTTCACCAACTCAGCAATATCTTTTCAGTCTCTGAATTTTAACTTTTAAATGAATTTCTTATTACTAATTACTTGTCTCCTATATCATTATTCAAGGAACTGATGAACATTCTGATCAGCACAAGGCCCTAAATCAGGCGTCCCCAAACTACGGCCCGCGGGCCGCAATGTGGCCCCCTGAGGCCATTTATCCAGCCCCCACTGCACTTTTGGAAGGGGCACCTCTTTCATTGGTGGTCAGTGAGAGGACCACTGTATTTGGCAGCCCTCCAATGGTCTGAGGGACAGTCAACTGGCCCCCTGTGTAAAAAGTTTGGAGACCCCTGCAAATGCTATAACAAACTACTACAATCTTCACTGCAAGTTAATGCCAATTCATGCAATCACTTCTTATGTACAGCTGCAGATTTAAGCACAAATCTACAGCCTAAGAAAACTTCAATTCCTCTCTTCACTGATAGAGATGCTAGATTTTCCCAGAAATTACTTACTGTAATGCTTATGGACCATGTCTTAAGGGACACCCAATATAGGGTTATCCTATAATCTCTGCTTCCCAATTTCTAAAGTTAAATGTAGTTTTGTAATCTAAAACCCCTTCTACATTCTCACTTTTAATCCTAAATGAATTTATCTGGTTACATGTTTCCTAGAAAAGAACAAGTATAAGATAGTAGCATTAAAATATATGTGCTCTGCCAGTCTACCTGAATCATTACCAGCTAGAAGCAGCAGTCACTGGGACTTGGACATGAGCTGCAAAGTATAGAATGGTGACAACAATTCCAGTGCCATGTGGACTTTTTCTGTGGGGAACTTTCCTGGACTCCTGCTCCCTGTGACAGCTCCTAAAAGACTGAACTGTGGTTGGGTTGCACTTTTCAGGGATTTGGCATGGTGAGGGGGCCAACTTGGACTTGGTGAACATGTTAAGGACACTACTCTTTTATGGATTCTTGCTGTATTGGCCAAGAGTTTGCTTAAAGGCTTTTAATCACTGTAAAAAAAAATAGAGGACTGGATGAAGAAGAGGGGGCACATATACACCATGGTATACTATCCAGCAAAGAGAAATGATGACATCGGATCACTTACAGCGGAATGGTGGAGTCTTGGTAGCATTGTGCGGGGTGAAATAAGCGAATCAGAAAAAAACAGGAAGTGCAGGAGTCCATACATTGGTGGGACATAAAAGCGAGACTAAGAGGCATGGACAGGAGTGTGGTGGTTACAGGGGGTGGGGGGAGGGAAGGAGGGAGAGGGGGAGGGGGAGGGGTACAGAGAGAACTGGATGGAGGGTGGTGGAGGATGATCTCTCTTCGGGTGATGGGTATGCAACAGAACTAAATGACAAGATAACCTGGAAATGTTTTCTTTGAATGTATGTACCCTGATTTATTGATGTCACCCCATTAAAATAAAAATTTATTTATAAAAAAAAAATATGTGCTCTGGAATTAGACAGAATTGGATTCTAATTCCAGCTCTTCCAATTACTAAATGTGTAATTGTAGGGAGGTTATTTAACCACCTGGGCTTAACTTTCTTATCAGTAAAATGAAGACTATAGAAATCAGTAAAATCAGTAAAATCAGTAAAATCAGTAAAATGGAGACATATAAATCATGCAGAACAATTCTTGACCCAAAGTATGTGCTATGAAATAATTGCAGCTGTTGTAGTGCTAATATAAATAAGAAACTTTATTTATAAGATTCTGATAAAATCTTTTTAATTGAAACAACAGAAGTGAAACCCATCCATATTCTTTACTGTGAATTCACCCACTTCCTACTATAATCTGATTTTGGGTGTCTTGCTTGTTTGCATTGGCAGTCCTCAATGTGAGCCAGAATGGAAAAAGGAGTCTGAATACAGCAATGCATCTGCTGGATTCAGTATCACAAATACTCTCAAGAGACTTCAGACTGACCCTCTCTACCCTCTTCTTCAACAACTGCATCAAGTTCTAAATAGAGGTGCTGCAAACAATTAAAAGATAGACTTTTCTTTTGAGACATGTGCCCTCTTCCTTTTAGTATACCTACCATGTACAAACAGTGAGATAGCTTACACAGATCAATCTGCACGTAATTCCCACAGTTATAAATTTCACTTTTCAAAATTAAAAGGGCTAACTTTAAAAAAAAAGTTGGCAATTTCTCATCAGTTCTCTGCTTATCTACTAAAAAAATTACAAAAGACTCTGGTATAATATCACTTTTTTCTATATACCCAAATTTCTATCAATCCTTACACTACACTGGGGAACTGGCTTATTTCCTTTAATATATATCATGAATATCATTCCATGTCAGTGAATGAATGATATCATCATTTTAAATAGCCATGTAGTATTATATTTTTTGGCTGTAGTATAATTTAACTAATTCTTCATTGTTGTGCATTTAAGGTATTTCCAAATTTAACTACCACACGTAACACTATGATAGCCTAGTACATATATATTTATGCCAATTGCAATTTCTGAATACTTTTGTAGGTGAACCACTCAAAGCAGAAATAGAAAAAATAAACAGATGGAATAAAGAAATATATACTTCTTAATGGTGAAAGATTACCATATTACCAAAAAGTTTAATAATTTGCATCCATATCAAAAATGCAAGAGAATATCCATTTTGCAAAATCCTCATCAATATTGAACATATATTTTTTTTACAGTTTGCCAATCCAACAGACAATGCATTTCTGAATGATATGTGAAGATTTGGATTTTTTAATGATGGTGTTACTCATTCCTGGGTCTCAAAAATTAATGTATGTCATTTTAGTCCCTTATCACAGTTAGTGCATAAAAATAAAGTCAGTCTATATATTTTTGAAGTTGCAGTGTTTTTCTTCCTTTTCATCAACAATCACTTTATTATTATTAACATTGATTAAGGAAATTATACAGGTTTCAGGTGCACAATTCTATAACACATCATCTGTATAGTATATTGTGTGTTTACCACCTCAAGTCAAGTCTCCTTCCATCACATTTATCATCCAACACCCCCTTCTACCTCCTCTCACCTCCTTCCCCTCTGGTAATCACCATTCTGTTGTCTGTGTCTATTAACATTTTTTTTGCTAAATCCCTTCACCTTTTTCACCCAGCACTCCAAACCCCTTCAGCATCCCAACCCTCCACCTCTCTGACAGCTGTTAATGTTATCCATTTATGAGTCTGTTTCTATTTTGTTCATTGGATTCCACACATGAGTGAAATCATATGGAACTTGTCTTTTTCTGACTGACTTATTTCACTTAGTGTAATACTTTCTAGGTCCATCCATGCTGTCACAAAAGGTAAGATTTCCTTCTTTTTTACGTTCAAGTAGTATTCCACTGTGTAAATGTACCACTGCTTTTTTACCCACTCACCTACTGATGGGCACTTGGGCAGCTTCCAAATCTTGTTTATCATAAATAACAAGGCAATGAACATAGGGGTGCAAATATTCTTTTGAATTAGTGTTTCAGTTTTCTTTGAATATATTCCTAGAAGTGGAATTGCTGGGTCATAAGGCAGTCCAATTTTTAATTTTTTTTTTTTCACTTTTCTGAAGCTGGAAACGGGGAGAGACAGTCAGACAGACTCCCGCATGCGCCCGACCGGGATCCACCCGGCACGCCCACCATGGGGCGACGCTCTGCCCATCAGGGGGCGATGCTCTGCCCATCCTGGGCGTCGCCATATTGCGACCAGAGCCACTCTAGCGCCTGGGGCAGAGGCCACAGAGCCATCCCCAGCGCCCGGGCCATCTTTGCTCCAATGGAGCCTTGGCTGCGGGAGGGGAAGAGAGAGACAGAGAGGAAAGTGCGGCGGAGGGGTGGAGAAGCAAATGGGCGCCTCTCCTGTGTGCCCTGGCCAGGAATCGAACCCGGGTCCTCCGCACGCTAGGCCGACGCTCTACCGCTGAGCCAACCGGCCAGGGCCAATTTTTAATTTTTTGAGGTAACTTCATCCTGCTTTCCACAGTGGCCGCACCAGTCTTCATTCCCATAACAGTGCACAAGGGTACCTTTTCATCACACCTTCTCCAACACTGATTTATTGATGAGCGCCATTCTAACAGGTATGAGGTGATATCTCAGTGTGGTTTTAATTTGCATTTCTCTGATAATTAGTTATATTGAGCATCTTTTATATGTCTAATGGCCATTTCTATGTCCTCTTTGGAGAGGTATCTATTCAGGTTCTTTGCCCATTTTTTTTAATTGGATAGTTTTAATTTTGGTGTTGAAATGTACAAGTTCTTTATAAATTTTAGAAATCAGTTGCATTTTTATATACTAATAATGAACTACCAGAAAAGGAAAGTACAAAAACAATCCCATTCACAATTGCTTCACACAAAAAAAAATATCTAGGAGTAAATTTAACCAAGGATGTAAAAAACTTGTACTTTGAAAATTATAAGCACTGAAGAAATAAACTGAAGAAGCCACAAACAAGTGGAAGCACATATTGTGTTCATGGATAAGAAGAATTAACATCATTGAAATGTCCATACTACCTAAAACAATCTATGATTTCAATGCAATTACTATCAAGATACTAGTGGTATATTTCACAGAACTAGAACCTAATATTCCAAGAATTTTATGGAACCACAAAAGACCCCAAATAGTCACTGAAATCTTGAGAAAGAAGAACAAAGTTTGAGGAATCACAGTACCTGATATCAAACTACACCACAGAATAGAGAGCCCAAGAATAAATCCACGCCTTTATAGTCAATTAATATTTGACAAAGGAGGCAAAACATACACTGGGGTAAACACTACCTTTAAATGGTTTTGGGAAAATCGAACAGATATGTGGAAAGAAAGAAAGAAAGAAAGAAAGAAAGAAAGAAAGAAAGAAAGAAAGAAAGAAAGAAAGAAAAAGAAAGAAACTGAACCATCTTACACCATATACAGGAATAAATTCAAAGTGGATGAAAGACTTAAAATGTTAGACTCGCCTGACTAGGCAGTGGCACAGTGGATAGAGCATCAGACTAGGATGCCGGGGACCCAAGTTCAAGACCTTGAGGTCGCCAGCTTGAGCGCGGCTCACCAGCTTGGACCCAAGGTTACTGGCTTGAGCAAGGGGTTATTCAGTCTGCTGAAGGCCCGTGGTCAAGGCACATATGAGAAATCAATCAATGAACAACTAAGGTGTCACAATGCTCAACGAAAAATTAATGATTGATGCTTCTCATCTCTCCATTCCTGTCTGTCTGTCCCTGTCTATCCCTCTCTCTGACTCTCTCTGTCTCTGTAAAAAAAAAAGTGTTAGACTCAAAACCATAAAAATCCTAGAAGAAAACAGGCAATAAAATCATGGATGTTGCTCATAGCAATATTTTTTTCTGATATGTCTCCTCGGGCATGGGAAACAAAAGAAAAAATAAGCAAGTAATATTACATCAAACTAAAAAGTGTTTGCACAGCAGAAAAAAACCATCAACAAAAGGAAAAGACAACTCACTGAATGAGGGAACATATTCACCAATGATACATCTGATAAGGACTTAATATCCAAAATTTATTAAGAACTGAATTGATATATTTTTAAGTTATCTGGCTCCCTCTGGAATGAAATGATTTATTTTAAATTTTGGATAGCCTCTGTCTTGTACACCAGTGTATATGAGGCCCCAATGCTTAGCATATAACAGGTACTAATAAATACACATTGAATAAGTGAAAAAAATGAGTTTGAATTCTATTCATCTATTAGGAAAGGTGTCCCATGGAAAAGAAAGCATATATCTTGTTAATCATCATTATAATAATAAGAATTGCTTAGAATAATAGTTCAGAAAACGTTTAAAGTGGGTCTCAAACAGAGAAGCCTACCATACCTAATTAGAGATGAGCAGACTGAAGTCAGAATGGGGTAGCATGAAACACTGTTAGAAACAATGGTCTAGGATGTCACCAGAACCAACACACAAACCAGCTTTCAAGTGGACATAAGGAAAAACATATGGTATTCTAGCAGTGATCTTAGACTTCCCTACTGGAGACACCCCCTTCTCTTTCCCTCTCCCCTTCCTCCTCTTTCCCCAACCACAAGATGGCGACAGCCACTTGACTCAGCTGCTGGAAACACCTTTCAAATGAGCAAAGGTCGCCACTATTTCCTTACCTGACTTATAAGGTACTTCAGTACACTTACTTTGGAACAGTTATTCCTAACCCTGGTTTTGGAACAATTCCAGACTATCTAGTTCAAACGACTCTCAAAAGCATAGGGAAAAACTGAAAAATATAGTCAGTTACTAATTATTTTAATGAGAAGGACTGTGTAACAAAATCAAACAAGCTAGGGCTTCACTACTTCAAAAGCAAATGGACCCATACAGCAGTGGTATGACCTGTCTAGTAAAGCAGGGATATTTGACTGACCAGAGGATGTTTCACCTAGAAGAAAGCAGACTTAAAAGCTGACCAACAGCAGTCTTCAAATGTCTACTATGAAAACAAAAAGTTTATTTTGGCCAAGTCTATTGAGAAATCAAAAGCAATGGCTGTATATTACAGGGAGGCCATATTACAGATAGTGCATGGCTTCCACTAATTCAACCAATACGCCAAGCACTGTGGTAGGAAAGTGTGACTTCACGTCATCCACTTTTTGTATTAATAATGAGAGAAAAGAGAAGTTTTGCTATAAATACAATGTAAATTTAAATATCTGGAAGATTATTAGTATTTACTTTCTCTATTTTTCACAGTTTTCAGTGAAAAATAATGGCATGAAAGATAGTTTACAAGTTTCTCATGATTTACTTTCAATTGAGTTAAGATGGTAGATTATAACACTGTTTGCATATGCAAAAATTCATGTCAAGTGTGTCCTTAAACATCCCTTAGTGCTTGTAAGGGCAGTGTTACTGGTACAACTCTACAAGGAAATTCAAGAATTTGAAAGTTTTCAAGAATCTGTGTGGTCTGACTATGCTATAAACTAGACCATATAGAGCATAGCTGTCCACTACACTGTCTAATATGGTAGCCGCTAGTTATATGTGGTTATTGTACATTTGAAATCAGGTTACTGAGATCAAGGACCTAAGTTCTTAATTTTGATTAATTTTAATTAATTTACAATGTAATAGCCATATGTGGCTATCATATTAGGCAGCACAGTCCTAGAGACAGGTAAACAATGATTTAACTCCTGCTTTCTTTGGATTTTTGCACTCAGGTTTTTTTGTATTCTAAACGATATCCTTTTAGCCCTCTTACATTTTTAACTTTTTAAATACACCTTTGTAGAGTTAACATATCTAAAGGAGTAGTAAGAAATTACTAGTAAATTCTCAACTAATATCAATATATTCAATAGAAGGAAAATGAGAGATTGGAAAACTATCTTAGAGCTACATAAAACCATTGGCCAAGCTGATGACCTCACCATTCCAGTCATTCTGTATACAACAGAATCTGATAACGGCATGAAGTGATCTCCAAAGCAGAGGTTAACTGGCGGTGAGAAGAAAATACTGGAACTTCAACTTATATTGAAATGTTTTTATAAATAAATAAGAAATAAATTAAGTTGTACTTACATTTAAGACTTGAATTGCCAATAATGTACTCACTAAGTCCACATGTCATATGCCACAATATTGAGAAGGAAAAAGTATCCTGAAGTAAAAATGTGAGCTTCAAGACAAAAATACTTTGTCCACTTAGTGGTTACTTAGTTCCTTCATTTGCTTTCAAATTTCAATTTATTGCTATTTGCATTTGACCACCTGAGTGAATTTATAGAGTAATTACACTGCTCACAAAAATTAGGGGATATTTTATTGCTTCATATTCATTTTGAAATATCCTCTAATTTTTGTGAGCAGTATATTCTAAATGGTAAAAGATTTATAATTCTTCATAATGAGATGATATGTGACCTGGAAAATCTTTTCCCTACATAAAAGTTTTCTGATTATCTCAAAAAGAGCTACTTGTTTCTGAACTCAAAGATTAGTTATGCATTGTTCTTTACAAAAAAAAGAGAAATATTCCCAGTTTGCTGACCTGTTCTGTGATGACAAGTGGTTGTTAGCAGTGTTTATGTGGCAGGTATTTAAAAAAAAAAAACACACCTAAGCTATTCCTTCAAAGTAAAAGTGACATTTAAATAATCCACGAGTAAGCCTTTTGAAATGAACATTTTGAAAATGGATATTTGGAAATGCTTTCAATGCTATGTGGTTTTTCTTGCCAAAAGCTATAAATACTCACATAGTCATATAGTTTAAAATGTTCTAATCTGTTTGAAAATATTCCTTGTGAAAGTTTGAGTGAATTTTAAACCAACTCCATTAAAATGTTAAAATGTCTGGCTTTCCAATTAGTTTGCAGGGACCAGCTGATGTCAGGTGAGATGAGATACTGCCACACTTCTGCAAACACCTCTGCAGAACTAGTAGGTGGAACTGAAAAACTGAGCACTGTGACTGAGCAAGCAGTCAGCATTTATTCCTTCAATTTCAAATGACATATCCTCGTGAGGTTCATGTTCAACTATGACAGACATAAAAACTAACTAGAAAAATAAACTGAATGTAGAGATCTCTGCATTACTAAGTAGTAAAGTAAGATTTTTTAAATGATGATGTATAGCCAATCAACACACTCTCGCTAAATTTATTTTTAACTGTAATCAATTAAAAGTGGAGTGGTTGCTGGGGGAGGGAGGTGTGGGGTAGGGGGAAGAGAGAAAAGCAGAACAAATATACAGTGACAGAAAATGATTTGGCTTTGGGTGACAGGTATACAACATAATCGACAGTTCAAATGCTATAGAAATGTTTACCTAAAACCTATGTACTCTTATTGCTCAATGTCACCCCATTAAATTTAATTTTCTAAATAACTTTTTAAAAAACATTGTGATAAATTATATTGCTCACATTAAAAATATATTTATTCTTATAAAATACAATCTACATTAAAATATTATTTCATTTTATCTTCAACCTGATTGAGTTTTCTGATTAATAATATGCAGAATATGTAACAAAGATGCATGTACGATTTATAGGTTAAAAATATGCATATACTATGGGTAGAGGCATAAAGCATTTTTACTAAAAGAATATAATCAAAGAGGATCTGCCCTGGCCAGTTGGCTCAGCAGTAGAGCATCAGCCTGGCAGGTGAAAGTTCCAGGTTCAATTCCCAGTCAGGGCACACAGGAGAAGCAACCATCTGCTCCTCTCCCCCTCTCTTCCCCTCCCACAGCCATGGCTCAAATGGTTTGAACAAAAGTTGGCCCTGTGCACAGAGGATAGCTCCATGACCTCACCTCAAGCACTAAAATAGCTCAGTTGCCAAGCAACGGAGCAGTGGCCCAGACAAGCAGAGAGCATTGCCCTGTAGGGCACTTGAAGGAGTCAGTCTCCACCTCCCCGCTTCTCACTTAAAAAAAAAAAAAGGTGCAAGAAACACTGTCCTAATGTTTCCTACTTCCAACAAATGATTAAAATTTTTTTCTTATAATGGAAAAAAGAGCAAAAGAATACTTTTAAAATAAAATAAGTATTGACTTATTTTAATGTTTTAAATAAATCATTCTGTAAGAGAAGATTTTATGTACTCAAAGCAAACAATGATATGATATGAGACTAGGTAAAGAATTATTTAAATGAGTGTTGACTACATGATCAAGTCCATGTTGCAGTGATCTGAATCAGTTATAAAAACAGTAAGGCCTAACCAGGCAGTAGTGCAGTGGATAAAGCGTTGGATTGAGAGGCAGAGGACCCAGTTTTGAAACCCCAAGGTTGCTGGTTTGAGTGTGGGCTCATCTAGCTTGAGCAGTTCACTAGCTTGAGCATGGGGTTGCTGGCTTGAGCTCAAAGGTTGTTGGCTTGAGCCCAAGGTTGTTCACATGAGCCCAAGGTTGCTGGTGTGAGCCCAAGGTCACTGGCTTGAGCAAGGAGTCACTCACTTTGCTGTAGTGCCCCCCCCCCCCCATGAAAGCATATATGAGAAACCAATCAATGAAGAACTAAGAAGCGGAAACAAAGAATTGATGCTTCTCATTTCCCTCCCTTCCTGTCTGTCCCTATCTGTCCCTCTCTCTGTCTCTTTGTCTCTGTCAAAAAAAAATAGAATAACCTTGCAATCCATTCAGATCTTGTTTCACTATGTCCTTCAAAAAATACTTAGTGGCCTCATAGACCCTGCAATGACCCATTGAGCAATTATTTTCCTCACAAACTAATCCATGCCTTTAAAATGTTCCCAAGGCTTTTGTCATGGGTCACATACCACTTGTTTCCAACATCGGACTCACAATTCTGGTTTAAGATACCTTGGAGGCTGAAAAGTCAACACACTAGAAAATTTTGCCTCAATTATAAATTTGAAATTTGGAATGTCCTCTAGAATGTTAAATATTGGCAAGATAAGATTCACAGTAAACATGTGAGTGGCTCTGCTTCTGATGAGACAAAAATTCCTCAAGGCTGGCCTCTACACCCTACAGAGATGACTCGTTAACAACTTCCCAAGATTCTCGGGGTCCAGAACAGAAGATTCGTGACAGGCAACAAAGGAGAACCAGTGCAGATGCAAAATGCCCTGTGCAAAAGATTTTCCTGTTTTCCCAAGCAATCAAAACTTCAAGGGAAGCCAGTTCCTAATCTCCAGTGCACATCAATTCAGAGAAGGATTAAAAGCTGTTGCTAGTCACTAGACTTGAAGATGTGGTATGAAACTGTTGCAGGTGACCTGAGTGACCAGCATTAACCACAGAACCTTAGAGAAGCCCAACCAAAAGTGTGAAGAGTTCTGCGACAGCCCGGTGTGAATCAGACTGAGCACCAAGGACCTCTTGGGCTCAGGATAGGACACCAAGATCTCCTCCTCTCAACTCCAGTATCTGGGCAAGGAAAGGGCTTAAAGGGATCAACATGTATGTCCTATAGACCTCTCAGTGTTCAACAATGTTATATTTTGACCACTGAACCTATTTCTATAATATTTTAAAATGAGTTGTCTTGTAGGATACATTTTTCCAGTTTTTCCTAGAGAAACTGAAAAAGACATAATCATCTCATATATAAACCCCAAAGTTACACATTTCAACCTTTTCTTTCTTAACCAGAATAGAGGATAATATTTTAAATTGAAATATCTTCATTTATGTGAAAACATTAAAAAGAAACAATACCCAGAAAGTTAACAATACTGATACAATGAAAATAAATCTGTCTCCCAAAAGGAGAAAGAGGTTCTTCCAATAATGACCATCTAGTTCAGGGGTCAGGGACCTATAGCTCGCGAGCCAGATGTGGCTCTTTTGATGGCTGCATCTGGCTTGCAGACAAATCTTTAATACAAAAAATAATAACGTTAAAAATATAAAACATTCTCATGTATTACAATCCATTCATTTCCTACCGCTCATGTTCATGGTTGCGGGTGGCTGGAGCCAATTACAGCTGTCCTCCAGAACACCAAATTTTGATTGGATAATGCATAACGTACACGGGTCGTTGTATGGCTCTCACGGAATTACATTTTAAAATACAGTGTATCCGTAAAGTCATGGTGCACTCTTAACCGGTCACAGGAAAGCAACAAAAGATGATAGAAATGTGAAATCTGCACCAAATAAAAGGAAAACTCTCCCAGTTTCATACCTATTCAGTGCAGTTCGATGTGGGCTCACGCACAGATTTTTTAGGGTTCCTTAGGTAGCTATCCCGTATAGCCTCTACAGACTCGTCACTGACTGATGGTTTACCAGAAAGGGGTTTCTCCACCAAACTGCCGGCTTCCTTCAACTGCTTATCCCACCGAGTAATGTTATTCCTATGTGGTGGCGCTTTGTTATAAACATGCCAATATTCATGTTGCACTTTGGTCACGGATTCGAATTTAGTGAGCCACAGAACACACTGAACTTTCCTCTGTACCGTCCACATCTCAACTGGCATGGCCATGGGCTGCTCCACTGTATACACAGTATTACATCATTTGCGCATGCGCACATGCTGCCACCTCATCCTACAGAAACTGAGAGGGTTTTCCTTTTATTTGGTGCAGATTTCACATTTCTATTGTCTTTTATTGCTTTCCTGTGACCAGTCAAAAGTGCATCATGACTTTATGGACACACTGTATGTGGCGTTCATGGCTCTCTCAGCCAAAAAGTTTCCCAACCCCTGATCTAGTTAAATAAATAGGTGTACTATAACAAAACCAAAACTACACCAAGATTATTAGAAGCAAACAGCAACTGTAACAAACTGAAAAATAAACATCCCTTTGTTTTTCAAAAGGAGCACCACTGAATGAGCACACACAGAAATGAGCGCCTACTGGTGACACCATGCAGAAAGAACTCCCCTCTGGCTAACAGATGAAGCTAAATGGCTGTTTACCATTGACATGGAAATAATAATCAGGCTAATGGCATTCACCAGATCAGTAACTGAAATTTGTATCTTTAGAAATGGCAGATAAATTTGTATCTTTAGAAATCCACTTACCAAAGGTAAGTGGATCCGCAAGTGGTGGGGATATGCAAGTATGTGGATTGTGTGTGGCAGGACATGTAGTGGGACCCACAGGGAAACATGCAATGGGCATGTGTACATGCATATATATCTGTGCACACATCTGTGTATGTTTTACTTTTATACTGGCACAAATAAATACTCATTGTTCATTTTTCCTTGGATTTAATATCCTTCACCTTCCAATTACACTATGTATAACCATCTTTCACAGAGAGCAAAAAATAAAGATGTAGATTACTAAATTTATGGAAATAGCCCCCCTTTTTTCAATAAATCAAGATGACTTTCCTCACAAATCATGAACTCAAAGTTGGGACAGCCCAAGTTTTTAAGATCAGGAACTTTATTGTACATTTGTTCTTAACATTTTGGGACCTCACGAATGGATTACTGAAAATGAAATCAGAATGTCATCACACTTCCTGTCTGCAACTACAAAGGACTAGTGACAGTCTTGTTTCCAGATGTGTAAGCTCTATGCCTATCTCTAACCAACCACAATTCCATGAAATAAGGCATGGAGTGAAGCTGACATTAGAAATACGTACCCAAATCTGCACGTTTTTCTTGCAGGTCCCTGCATACACTTCCTCCTTTTTTCACTGTTTCCCTGCTATCCTCTCTCTACTGCTCTTCTAATGGATGGCATTGTGTTTGAATGAATAGATAGCATCAAGGTTTCAATAGGTAGGCATCATATACCATAAAAATATGCAAAATCTGGTTGACCCTTCCAGGACTGGCTTTTTACTGCATTGCTATTTTCATTTCTAGTCCCTTTTGAAGAAGAGGATCAGCCTTTGATTGATTAATGCCAAACTTCTGACATAATTTCAGTTTCAACCTTCTCTTAGTCTCCAAATGAAGAGTTTTCTGCACAAATTTAATTTCCTACTCCTTTTTCAGTTCATTTGGCAACATACAGACCAGCATAGGAGATTTTTTTTCCCAGAAAGAGGCCTCTCCTCTTGTTCATTACACACACACAACATATATATATATATTATAATATATATACCATAAATAATACATTTCTGAGATCCTGATTTCAGAGACCTTTATTTTCATTTTCTTACCTCTGAACTGTTAAGGTGACAATTGTGAGTTCCTGAAAACCAACCATCACTTGAACATTGGTCAATGTCCAGTTTCTGAAGATTTATGTCCACTTTCATGACACCCCTTAAAAACAGAGAAAGATGAAAAGAACAAATTAATCTGGGTCTTTACAATTTCTAACTCTGTACTCTATCTTAGAGATCAAATTAGCATAAATAGTGCACTAAAAATTTTCAAATTGCCCATTTATATTCAACTAAATTATACCAAGTGAAGAGTAAGACACAATAGAACAGTACCAACAGTAATGGTCTTATGTAAGTCCCAAAGGCAGAAATTCTTCATTGCTCACTGTCTTCACTTCTCCATAGAATGCCTGGCACATAGTCGGTGCTAATAAATATTTGCTGATTGAACCCCAGACAGTATTTTTTTGGATATGGTAGCAAAGTTGTCTCTGAAATAACACCTGCTCCCAACATCCTTTCTATAAAGTAAACCAAAACAAAGTCCTTATCTTACTGCTTTCTACTCCTGTTTCCCATTGCAGGACCAGGATGGAGAAACATGGTGGGGGGGGATCAGATATCAGGGAGGGAGGACAATATCAAAAGATCAGCATCTCTTTTCTCTGATTTTCTATAGCAATGACTTTAAAAAGTGCTTTAGGTCTCTCAGTGTTCCACACCAAACAGTTCTACATCACCTACAGACAGGCTGATCAACATTTTTCTTTTCACTTAGCCATTTGAGGAAAGTCACTAAGAAAGAGAACTCACAAATTCAGAGCCAAAAGCATAATGGCAAAGCAAGCTACAATTTTATCTAAAATTCCTCCCATTTTCTCTGACCAATCCTCCTCTATTTTCCTAAGGTCCCTCTCCTTTATTTTTCACCACTGCCAACACCACTAGCAGCAGAAGCAGCAGAAATACCTGCTCTGCCCTGAACTGTCCCACCTGGACTCCAATTAAATCAATATTTTGTGTCCTGGGCCCTTCAGCTAGACCTTCGCTGTTGCTTTTCACAAAATTGAGTAAAATATAAACACCCCACTAAAAGTAAAAATACAATTTTCAAGGTCCCACACCCTAAATAAACTATTTTCATTATGATATTATTAGATATTTATAAACAAAAAAGTATTATAAACAAACAATATAAATTCCTTATACTGTGGCTCTCATAACTACAATAAAACCCCACAAAATTGTAAAATAAATGCAAACAAAACTATAAAGCCAACAAAATTTAATTTAAAAATATTGATTTATAAGCACTGGTGATTATATTTTGTCAAACTAAATCACCTCTCAGAATGGCAAGCCTGTTTTATCGCACATTATAACTCATTTCTTTTCTCTCTTTTTGGCTTTAATTTTTTTTTTTTTTTGTATTTTTCTGAAGCTGGAAATGGGGAGAGACAGTCAGACAGACTCCCGCATGCGCCCGATTGGGATCCACCCTGCACACCCACCAGGGGCGATGCTCTGCCCACCAGGGGGCGATGCTCTGCCCCTCCGGGGCATCGCTCTGTTGCGACCAGAGCCACACTAGTGCCTGGGGCAGAGGCCAAGGAGCCATCCCCAGCACCCGGGCCATCTTTGCTCCAATGGAGCCTCGGCTGCGGGAGGGGAAGAGAGAGACAGAGAGGAAGGAGAGAGGGAGGGGTGGAGAAGCAGATGGGCGCCTCTCCTGTGTGCCCTGGCCGGGAATCAAACCCGGGACTTCTGCACGCCAGACCGACGCTCTACCACTGAGCCAACCGGCCAGGGCCTCTTTTTGGCTATTAAACTACTATGAAATCTTCCAAAAGAGTAGCGTAATGTCATTTGGGCTTCATTTCTGATGAATCAATCATTTGCTTTTTTAGGCGCCTCTGTTCTTTTCTTATTAATCTATGACAAAGGACTACACTATGTAGTACTAATGCTAAAAAGAGACAGAAAGCAAACAGGGGCACCACACACCTCTGTCAGTGTTTGGTGATCCAGATAACCCAATAGCAGTAAGACAATTTTTCAGGTGAACACTGAAATGAAAATCCAAAATGTATCATAGAAAATTTACAAATCCTTCAGAGAAATAGACCCCAGTCTGCAAAATATTACTATTATAGACCATTTTTTCACAAAACAAATGTTCAAAATAACTGGATTCCAAGGTAACCTAACACCTTAACCCAGTTAATTCCTTTCAACAAATGCTTATTGTCTGACGTACACGCATCACTGTAACAGGTGTAGGTGAAAAACAAAGGCCCTGCCCCCCAAGTAATACCAAAGGATATAATGTGTTTTATAAAGTGTCAATATGTTTAATGAACAGACACTAAATTCGGGGGATTTGTTGATTTGTTGACTGCCTTCACTACCAGAAATTCCATAAGAACTATGTTCCACATAGGTTATGACAATCATGCAAGCCGATTTGGGCTCTACTTTATGGTCTTTAGAAAATAACATATTCATTCTTTCAATAATTCAATAAATATTTATTAACTGCCTACTGTGAGCCAAAATTGTTTTTGGTCTTTGAAATATATTAAGAAGAGGACTGGTGACATCACAGAAAAGGCACCATGAGGGGTGCTCCCGATATCTCCCCTTGAAATTTCAACAAATTCAACAACTAAAGACAGAGAAAAAAATCTCAGGAGCACCTGAAATATACACACACCAGACAAAGGTATAATTGGGCGAAAAGGTGGCTGAATATATAACCCACCCTGAAGGAAATAAGACAGAGAATGGGGAATTTTGCTTTCCTCACTGATCTGAGGAAGGGCCACATTGTCTGAAACTGAGAGAAACAGAGGGTCTGGGGCAGAGAGAAGGAGCAGGGCTGGGGTGGATGATCAAGCAGAAGAAAGAACATGCCAGCTCTGCCTAAGATTGCAGACATGGGTGGCAGGTTCCAACTAAGGTTACTGGTGTGGGGTGCCCATGGGAGCTGTCACCAGCGACAGTGTCAGCAGCTTTGTGCGCTCCCGGCTCCACGATCACTGGCGGTGTGTGAGTGGCTCCACCTGGCACCACTGGCATGGGTGCATGTACCCGTGGCCAAGAGGGCTTAGCCCGAGATTATCAGCGATACACATCTGCTTGGGCTATTGAAAGCATCTTTGTGCATTCCCAACTCCACAAACCCCAGCACAGGCTGGGATCCTTGGACCTGGGACTTCTCAGGAGGGGTGCCTCCATAGAGCTGCTACAGGCTTCTGAGCGCATTCCTGCATTCCTGGCTCTGACTGAGATCACAGGCGCTGTACACCTAAGTGGGTGGGTGCAAGCCCCTGTGTGCACTGCTGAAGTCATGGAGGTTGGGCACGCATGTGGCTTGCTGTGGGCTACAAAACAGTGCACAAGGGAGAAGCCTGTGGAGATTAGACCCACAGAGCGCTGAGGAGTGCTAGACATGCCTGGGGACTCTTACAAAGGTGCCTGATCTGCAATCAGCTCCCAGCCCACAGTAGGCTGAGACGTGCTAAACCTGTCCAATGGCCCTTAGAAAGGTGATAGATCTGCAATCGGCTCCTAGCCCTGACTGCTCCACTGATGGCTCTGGTTGAAATGGCCTTATCCAGAACTGTGCTTTAAACAGTACTAGAGGGAGAACGTGGCTTCTCTTAGAGCCTCTTGCTCTGTAAGCAGTGGCTGGGGTGAACTTCACAGCTAAGTCCCCAGGCTGCTAGCTCAGGTAGGAGAAATGTGGGGAGAGGCACCTGGAAAACTGAGACTCTACTTGTCCGAGCCTCCAAGCCATAACAAGCGCCGCCTACCAATGGAACTGAGGCCCAGCCTACGTCATTGCCATAGTAACACAACAAAAAACATCTGCCCAAAAGTCTCACTGGGGCATACAGTGCCACCTGCTGAAAAAAAGGAAGAAGCTACCCCTCAAAACCAGGAAAAAAAATTACATTTTTATAACATTTTTTTCTTTTTTTTTCCATTTTGGAAATTTTATCTTCTTTCCTTTATATTTTTTCCCTTTCCTGTTGAACTTCATTATTCATAATTGTTACATTTTTAATTCTTATTTATTCTGAGGGTTTCATTTCAATAAACCTTTATTTTTTATTTTCTTTATTTTTTATTATTCTTTTTTTCTTTTTCAATCATCATTTATCAACAAATTATTATATTTTGAATTCATTTTTTGTGATATTAGGCATATTTTTTACTTCACTTTTTATCTCTTTTATCATTTTTCCTCAGTTCCTACTCCCTGTTCTCTGTAGTTTTTGTTCCACTTATCATTATAGAATTTTCATTTTTTCACTGTATCTTTCCAATTTTTATTTTATTTTTTAACTACCTCTTATTAGTGTTACTAACAATACCACTCTCAAATGCCATTAAGGAAAAAGAAATCAAATATCATGGATACAAAAGACAGAGATGTAGCTCAGATAGATAATAAAAAATCTCTAGAAAAAAAATTTTCAATTACTTGGAAACCTTGGATTTAAATGACAGAATTAAAAACTGAAGTCCTAAAAATACTCAGGGAAATACAAGAAAGTACAAAAAAGCAATTTAGAGAGCTCAAAAAACAATTTAATGAACAAAAAGAATACTTCACCAAGGAAATTGAAACTATGAAAAGGAACCAAACAGAGACAAAAAATGCAATACATGAACTGAAAATGAGGTAACAAGCTTAGCTAATAGAACAGGCCAGATAGAGAAGAGAATTAGTGACATAGAAAACAGGCAATTAGAGATACTACGAAAAGAAGAGGAGAGAGACCTATTAATTTAAAAAAATGAGAAAGCTTTACAGTAATTGTCTGACTTACAGTAAGAGCAACATAAGAATAATGGGTATATCTGAAGAAGAAGAGAGAGAAAATAGAATGGAGAACATATTCAAACAAATCATTGATGAGAAGTTCCCAAGCCTGTGGAAAGGATTAGAGCCTCAAATCCAAAAAGCAAATAGAACACCAAGTTACCTTAACCCAAAAGACCTACTCCAAGGCACATCATAATGAAATTGTCACAAAACAATGACAAAGAAAAAATCCTCAAGGCAGCCAGAGAAAAGAAGAATACAACATATAAAAGAAGGTCCATTGGGCTATCATCAGATTTCTCAGCAGAAACTCTACAAGCCAGAAGAGAGTGAACCCCAATATTTAAAATACTGAAAGAGAGGAGCTTTCAGTCAAGAATACTATATCCATCAAAGCTATCCTTTCAATACAAAGGGGAAATAAAAACATTTGCACATATAAAAAACATGAGGAAACTTATCAACATAAAACCCCCACTTCAGGAAATATTAAAGGAATATATCCAACCAGATACAAAGAACAAAACAAAACAAAACCACAAGAAAAGGCTCCATCAATATCACAATAAAAACAAGATTAATCTGTGCCAACAAAAACAAAAAACGGGAGAGGACACAGATTAAGAGTAACAAAGGAGTATGGAGTGCATAAGCACTCATGAGATAATGTAGTACAATGAATATTATATATATGTTTTTTATTACCTAATGGTAACCATCTCTGAAAAAACAACTACAGAAACATATGGCTTAAAAAAGAAGAAACAGAGGAAAGAAGTATGGAATACAACCAAACAAAAACAAATGACTGGAAAACAAAAGAGAAGAACCAAGCAAGAAAAAGAGCTATCAGAAAGCAATATATAAAATGATAATAGGAAACCCTCAACTGTCAATAATTACATTAAATGTAAATGGATTGAACTCACCAAAAAAAAGACACAGAGTAGCAAAGTAGATCAAAAAAGGAAATTCAACTATATGCTGCCTTCAAGAAACACATCTAAGCTATAAAGATACAAACAAATTCAAAGTAAAAGGTTGGAAAATGATTCTCAAAGCAAATAATATCCAAAGAAAAGCCGGTGTAGCCCTACCCATATCTAACAATGCTGATTACAAGACAGCAAAGGTAATCAGAGACAAAGATGGTCATTTTATAATGATAAAGGGGACATTGAATCAAGAAGACATAACACTTCTTAAAACAGTGTGTCCGGTGCACTTTTGACCAGTCACAGGAAAGCAACAAAAGATGATAGAAATGTGAAATTTGCACCAAATAAAAGGAAAACTCTCCCAGTTTCATACCTATTCAGTGCAGTTCAATGTGGGCTCCATTTGTTGCCGCAATTTGTACCCCATAAAACAGAGACGTTTCTTTAACACCTTATGAACTGTAGTCTTGCTTAGGTGTAATTGTCGAGCACACGCATGCACAGATTTTTTAGGGCTCCTTAGGTAGCTATTCCGTATAGCCTCTATAGACTCATCACTGACTGACAGCCTACTAGAATGGGGTTTCTCCACCAAACTGCTGGTTTCCTTCAGCTGCTTATCCCAACGAGTAATGTTAGTCCTATGTGGTGGCGCTTTGTTATAAATGCGCTGATATTCACGTTGCACTTTGGTCACAAATTTGAATTTAGCGAGCCACAGAACACACTGAACTTTCCTCTGTACTGTCCACATCTCGACTGGCATGGCCATGGGCTGCTCCACTGTATACACCGTGTTACATCATCATCTGTGCATGCGCACATGCTGCCACCTCATCCTATAGAAACTGGAGGGTTTTCCTTTTATTTGGTGCAGATATCACATTTTCATTGTCTTTTGTTGCTTTCCTGTGACCGGTCAAAAGTGCACCATAACTTTACGAACACACTGTATATATGCACCAAACCAAGGAGCACCAAAGTTTATAAGACATTTGCTAACTGGTCTAAAAATGAAAACCAACAAAAATATAATCATACTTGGAGATTTCAATACACCACTTATGGCTCTAGATCATTCATCCAAACAGAAAATCAATAAAGAAATATTGGCCTTAAAAAAAGACTAGAACACTTGGATGATAGACATCTATCTATAGGACATTTCATCCCAAAACGTCAGAGTATACATTTTTCTCCAGTGTACATGGAAAATTCTCAATAATTAGCCATATATTGGGACACAAAACTAACATCAACAAATTAGAAAGATTGAGATTATATCAAGCATATTCTCTGACCATAAAGCTTTGAAACTAGAATTCAACTGCAAAAAATAAATAAAAAACCCCACAAAAATGTGGAAACTAAAGCACATAATTCAAAAAAGTGAGTAGGTCAAAAAAAAAATAATAAAAGCAGAGATCAAAAGATATATACAGACAAACAAAAATGACAACACGACATATCAGAATCTCTGGGATGCAGCAAAAGCAGTAATAAAAGGAAAATTCATATCACTACAGGCTTATATAAACAAACAAGAGAGAGCCCAAGTAAAGAACTTAACATCACATCTTTTTTTTTTTTTTTAGATTTTTTTTTTTTTAATTTTTATTAATGTTAATGGAATGACATTAATAATTCAGGGTACATATATTCAAAGAAAACATGTCTAGGTTATCTTGTCATTAAATTATGTTGCATACCGCTCACCCAGAGTCAGATTGTCCTCCGTCACCCTCTATCTAGTTTTCTCTGTGCCCCTCCCCCTCCCCCTAACTCTCTCCCTCCTCCCCTCCTGCGTCCTCCCTCCCCCCACCCCTGGTAACCACAGCTCTCTTGTCCATGTCTCTTAGTCTTGTTTTTACTTAACATCACATCTTAAGGAACTAGAAAAAGAAGAACAAAAAAACCCCAAAACCAGCAGAAGAAAGGAAATAATAAAAGAGCAGAAATAAATGAAACAGAGAACAGAAAACTATAGAAAAAACAATAAAACAATGAGCTGGTTCTTTGATAAAATCAACAAAATTGACAAACCCTTGACAAGACTCACTAAGGAAAAAAGAGAAAGGACTCATATAAACAAAATCCAAAATGAAAGAGGAGAAATCACCACACATATCATAGACATACAAAGAATTATCAGAATAATATGAAAAAATATATGCCACCAAATTGAACAATCTAGAAGAAATGGATAAATTCCTAGAACAATACAATCTTCCTAGACTGAGTCATAAAGAAGCAGAAAGCTTAAACAGACCCATAGCAGGGAGTAAACAGAAACAACTATCTAAAACATCCCCAAATTAAAGGTTCAGGGCCAGACGGATATACTAGTGAATTCTATCAAACATTCAAAAAAGATTTGGTTCCTATTCTACTCAAAGTCTTACAAAAAATTTAAGAAAAAGCAATACTCTCAAATATATTTTATGAAGCCAACATAACCCTTGTACCAAAATCTACCAAGGACAACACAAAAAAAGAAAACTACAGACCAATATCTCTAATGAATACAGATGCTAAAATACTAAACAAAATACTTAGCAAATTGAATATAACAACACATTAAAAAAATAATTCATCATGATCAAGTGGGATTCATCCCAGAATCACAAGAATGGTTCAACAAACGTAAAACAGTTAACGTAATACACCATATCAACAAAACAAAAAACAAAACCCTTATGACCCTATCAATAGATGCAGAAAAGGCATTCAATAAAGTACAACATCATTTTATGTTTAAAACACTCAACAAATTGGGTATAGAAGAAAAATATCTCAACATAATAAAGGCCATTTATGACAAACCATCAGCTAACATAATATTAAATGTCAAAAAACTGAAAACTTTTCCTCTAAAATCAGGAACAAGATAAGGCTCCCCACTCTCTCCACTCTTATTCAGCATAGTGCTAAAAGTTCTAGCCAGAGCAATCAGACAAGAGAAAGAAATAAATGGCATTCATCTTGGAAAAGAAGAAGTAAAAGTTTCACTTTTTGCAGATGACATGATCCTGTATATAGAAAACCCCAAAGACTCCACAGAAAAGCTATTAGAAACAATAAACCAATACAGAAACAATAAACCAATACAGTAAAGTTGCAGGATACAAAATTAATATTCAGAAGCCTATTGCTTTCTTATATGCCAACAATGAAACCTCAGAAAATGAACTCAAAAAAATAATTCCTTAAGTGCTGTGTTGTCATTCCCCTGCTCAAAATAAAGTTGTTTCTTAACTATACCTGTCTGCTATACTCTTTAGTAGCCAGGTATGCTTGGTCTCATACATGTGAAAAAAATAATAATAATCCCTTTTATGATTGCAACAAAAATAAAATAAAATACCTAAAAATGAACATAACAAAGAATGTAAAGGACCTATATAATGAAAACTACAAAGCATTGTTAAGGGAAATTGAAAAAGATATAAAGAAATGAAAAAATATTCCTTGTTCATGGATAGGAAGAATAAATATAGTTAAAATGGCCATACTACCCAAAGCAATATACAAATTTAATGCAATTCCCATCAAAATTCCAATGTCATTTTCTAAAGAAATGGAACAAAAAATTATCAGGTTTATATGGAACCATATAAAATCTCAAATAACCAAAGTAATCCTAAGGAAAAAAAAACGAAGCTGGAGGCATTACAATACCTGACTTCAAACTATACTACAGAGCCACAATAATCAAAACAGCATGGTATTGGCAAAAAAATAGACACACAGACCAATGGAACAGAATAGAGAGCCCAGAAATAAAACCACATACATATGGTCAAATCATCTTTGATAAATGAGCCAAAAACATACAATGGAGAAAAGAAAGCCTCTTCAATAAATGGTGCTGGGAAAATTGGAGAGCCACATGCAAAAGAATGAAACTTAACTACAATTTGTCTTCTTGTACCAAAATTAATTCAAAACAGATCAAAGACCTAAATATAAGATATGAAACAATAAATTACATAGAAGAAAATATAGGTACTAAACTCATGGACCTTGGCCATAAAGAACATTTTATGAATTTGACTCTAAAGGCAAGGGAAGTAAAGGCAAAGATAAATGAATGGGACTATATCAGACTAAGAAGCTTCTGCACAGCAAAAGAAACTGACAACAAAACAGACAGCCAACTGAATGGGAAATGATATTTTCAAACAACAGCACAAATAAGGGCCTAATAACCAAAATATACAAAGATCTCACAAAACTCAACAACAAACAAGCAAACAATCCAATAAAAAAATGGGAAGAGGACATGAACAGACACTTCTCCCAGAAAGAAATAAAATATATGAAAAGAAGCTCATCTTCATTAGCTGTTAGAGAAATGCACATCAAAACTACAATGAGTTACCACCTCACACCTGTTAGATAAGCTATTATCAACAATAAGTAATAATAAGTGTTGGAGAGGCTGTGGAGAGAAAGGAACCCTCATCCACTGTTGGTGGAAATGTAAAGTAATACACCATTATGGAAGAAAGTATGTTGGTTCTTCAAAAAATTAAGAATAGAACTACCATATGACCCAGCAATCTACTGGGTATATACCCCAAAACTCAAAAACACTGGTACGTAAAGACACATGCAGCCCCATGTTCACTGCAACATTGTTCACAGTGGCCAAGACATGGAAACAACCAAAAAGCCCTTTAACAGAAGATTGGATAAGAAAAATGTTGTACATATATACTATGAAATACTACTCTGCCATAAGAAATTATGATATAGGATCATTTATGACAACATGATGGACCTAAGTGAAGTAAGTAAGTCAGAAAAAACTAAGAACTGTATGATTCCACACATAGGTGGGACACAAAATTGAGACTCATAGACATGGATAAGAGTGCAGTGTACCAAGTGGAGGGGAAGAGAGGAGAGGGAGGGGACTGGGAGGGGAGGGGCATAAAGAAAACCAAATAGAAGGTAACGGAAGACAAATTGACACTGGGTGATGGGTGCACAGCATAATCGAATGTCAAAATGATCTGGAGATGTTTTCTCTGAATCTATATACTCTAATTGACCAATATCACCCCATTAAAATTGTCTAAATAAAATAAAAATTAAAAAGACTAGTTACAGCTTTTATTACAGGAATTTCAGAAATCTCATAGAATAATAAAAAAAGCTCTGAGAAATATAAAAAAAAAAAAAAAAGAGGACAAAAAAATTTCTGCCTTCCTGGAGTTTAACTCTAGTGTAGGATAGACAAATAATAACTGATGACTATAATGACTGAGTAAATTATACCATGTATGACAAAGTAAAAAGTGCTACTAAGAAAAGAAATAAACTTGAAGCCAGTGATCAGAGAGGGTTGGGTTAAACTCTCTTTTAAAGGTGATCAGGATAAGACTCACTGAAGTGAGGTGTTTTTTTGTTTGTTTGTTTGTTTGCATTTTTCTGAAGCTGGAAACAGGGAGAGACAGTCAGACAGACTCCCGCATGCACCGGACCGGGATCCACCCGGCACACCCACCATGGGGCGACGCTCTGCCCACCAGGGGGTGATGCTCTGCCCATCCTGGGCATCGCCATGTTGCGACCAGAGCCACTCTAGCGCCTGAGGCAGAGGCCACAGAGCCATCCCCAGCGCCCGGGCCATCTTTGCTCCAATGGAGCCTTGGCTGCGGGAGGGGAAGAGAGACAGAGAGGAGAGCGCGGCGGAGGGGTGGAGAAGCAAATGGGCGCTTCTCCTGTGTGCCCTGGCCGGGAATCGAACCCGGGTCCTCCGCACGCTAGGCCGACGCTCTACCGCTGAGCCAACCGGCCAGGGCCTGAAGTGAGGTTTTTAACTCAATTAGCATTTCAGGCATAATTACAGCTGGTTGGTTAGTATTCACACATTCAAATTATCAGTCATCTTCAGTGTCATAAAACTGGTCTACTATTGTCCACAATATTTTGGTATTCTGTGAATCTCTTATGTAGAAGGCATTTGTAGGTAGTAAATTCAATAAAAATATGTATTTCTATTTGTTTTACAATTGTTAGTAATAATGAGGTCAAGTTTTCCTCAACTATCGTGCTTCACTGAAAGAGTCTGTTTGCAAGACAGTGGAAATCCTGAAATCAGATAGCTCAGAGACATGACTAATTTGGGATTTCAGGAGGCTGCATTTTCTGTACTCTGGTTTCTTGCCTGAACAAACTGGTTTAAGAAATTAGTAACTTAATCACTGAGAGTTTTCCCTCTTAATTCCTGGTTCATATATGGAAACCAGAAGTCACCACAGACCCTACACTCAGCACACGAAGCTTTCTGGTCTCTGTGCAAAGAGCCCCAAAGCAATGAGGCATGAGATCACAGGCTGGGGTGTCAGCACTGATTCATCCTCATTAGCGCCTCTGCTTGGCGGCCAGGAGGCCTACAAAGCCCTCGGGGAAGGCCCCGTTGACTTCCTGCGGGAACAGTGGAGGTTTGGGGGATTAAGTAGGTGACAACGTTCTCTTTGTGTGGAGGGGGCACTGCTAAAAAGCACCGCAGAGACTGGAACATGCACACGCCCCCACGTGTGGACTGAGGTTGGGCTGGGGGTGCCCAGCTCTTGCAGAGCCGGCACCTAGGAGGTGGAAGTGCTCCCACATAGGTGAGCAGGTACCGCTGGGAAGTTCAAAGGATGAGGAGAAGCTGCGATTTGGTGGACAGAACACAGGAAAGCGAGGGCCAAAAACAGCGTGGTATGTCGTTTCCAGAGAGTGGAAAATACAGCAAACAGTATCTCCTAAACACCTGGGGGGCTTAGGTGAACTACAGACCAGCCTTTCCTCTACTCATTTGCCATCTAAAATGCTCAAACTTACAATTCCCCTAACGCTTTCTTTCAGTGAATGGGCTTCCATCTTTCCAATTATCAAGTCAGTAAGCTGTTTTATTATGAAGATCAACACCCATCAAAACAATTGCCAAGTTACCTAGACAGTACTCCCAGCATGCTTTTCCACTACCACTGCCTTCCATTCAGACCTTCATCTCTCATGGGACTAATAGTTTTTAATAAGAGTTTACTAATCTGGTCCTGTCTAGGATTGCTCCAGGTAAAGATCCTAGTTTGTAGGCCCTGAAGTGCATATGGGTCCTTCTTTAATACACAAATACAAAATCTTGTTCACACACATATTTCAGTATGACCTTTGGGCCTACATCTTTGTGTTATAACTGCTGAGTGGGTAAGAGTAGTACCAGAATTTCTATACCAGGATGGCTGGCAATAACTTAGCTATGCAAAGAAGTGACTACAAAGCACTTTAGTATATATTACTTAAATGTAACTAAATAATACTGAACTTCCTTAACTGGTTTTCAAAAATGCCCACAGCATAGGCTAAACTATGATGGAGGTGAGTTGTAGTAGAAAGACACTGTTGCAGTTAAAATAGCTTCCTTTTGCAAATGTTAGTAGAAATAGTTGACCACAGAATTCATTGCTAGTTCATTCCAAGACTCAGTAACCCACTTCTAGGCACCAGATTCTGTTCTAGTTATCTACTCTTAGGAGTAAATGACTGATGGCAGTTGGTCTACCAGCACCTGTTTTTGTCAACTCTTTATTTCAACGTACAGTAACTTCTTATTATATGTGATGTTACTGACATTTTTTTTCTTTCTTTCTTTCTTTCTTTCTTTCTTTCTTTCTTTATTTATTTATTTATTTATTTATTTATTTATTTATTTTAGTGCTGAAATAGGAAATTTTTGTCCAAGGTAACCTGGGTAAGAAGCAAGAGCATAATTTCAAAACTTTCCATCAACCTATCCAAAAACCTAAAATGTGGACCGACTTGGGGACCAGGCAGAGGCAGAGGCTGGAAGGGCCTCAAAGAGATGGTTAAGAAAAGTGGGAATATGCTGGTGAGTCGTGAAGGCAATGAGGAAAATTGAGTTGGAGGCAGAAGAAAAAGGATCTTTGTTACATAGTAGGTAGAAAGTTTGCCAACACTGTCACCTGTAAACAAAAGAATTTGTGAGCCTGGTGTAGGAAGTTTCTAGGCAAAATACAGAGGGTGCTCCCTGGGTTTCCTAGCTGACTATGATAGAATACAAAAAGGGAGACATGGTAAGGAAGGATGTTCTTAGTTTGTTTTGTTCTGGGGTTTTAAATTTTTTAATTGTGGTAGAATACTGTATGCACAACAGAAAATTTACCATCTTAACCATTTTCAAGTGCACAGTTTAGTAGTGTTAAGTATATTCATATTTTTGTGCAGCGATCTCCAAAACTCTTTGCATCTTGCAGAACTACAACTCTAATCCTATTAAACAACAACTTCTCATTCCCTACGCTGCCCAGCTCTGGGATTAGACCACCATCCTAATTTTTATTTTGAAGAATTTGACTTCTTTAGGTAATACATATAAGTAGAATCATACAATATTTGTCTTTTTGTAGTTGGCTTATTTCATTTAATACAATGTCCTCAAGGTTCATTCATGTTGTAGCATGTGTCAGAATTTCCTTCTTTTTTAATGGGATAATATTACATTGTATGTACATATTATATTTTTTAATTCATTCATTGGTGGATATTGAGTGGCTTCTACCTTTTGGTTATTGTGAATAAGGCTGCTATGGAGCAGCTTAGGTTTTGAGTAAAATATAGAGGAATTATTAAAGAGACAGGATTTAAAAATAAAACTGTTGGCAGATCTCCAGTCTCTTCTAGTGAAAAATTCTTGTTATGTGAAATAGCTTCACAGCAAAGAGGCACCTCAGGGTGGATCTATAGAATCCGTTGTTGAGATCTCTGAAAGATCTAAGGCAGCATCTCATAGAAACTTTCAGCATGAGTTAAGAACCTCAAATGATCTATGCTTATGTGGCAGAGATGCTTAAACCTCGCTGTTAAACAATAAGGATTTTAAGATTCTCAAAGCTTCATTGCACAGTAGTCATAGGACCCAAAATAGGAAACTGCCTATCTTAAAGAGATTTGTAAATGTAGCTACTTAATAAAAAGAAATCAAGTAAGTTTCATAGAAAACCCATATTTTTAAATGAATAGCACAGCCCTGGCTGGTTGGCTCAGTGGTGGAGCGTCGGCCTGGCATGCAGGAGTCCCAGGTTCGATTCCTGGCCAGGGCACACAGGAGAAGCGCCCATCTGCTTCTCCACTCTTCCCCCTCTCCTTCCTCTCTGTCTCTCTCTTCCCCTCCCACAACTAGGGCTCCACTGGAGCAGCGATTGCCCAAGCGCTGAGGATGGCTCTGTGGCCTCTACCTCAGGCGCTGGAATGGCTCTGATTGCAGTAGTAGAGCGACGCCCCAAGATGGGCAGAGCATCGCCCCCGGTGGGCATGCCGGGTGGGTCCCAGTCGGGTGCATGCCTCCCCGTTTCCAACTTCAGAGAAATACAAAAAAAAAGAAAAAAAATGAATAGCACAAGTGGGAGCATTTCACATGGCAGGTAATTCACTTTCCGTTTTAACATACACAAAAAATATTTATCAAATATTTTCCAAAAGTAAACCAGAGGTTATATTTCAGAGGGATCCTCAAATGGCAAAGTATCAATGTCATACACTCTATGTCCTTTAGTCATGATAAGTTCAGTTTCTTAAAAGAATAGCTTTAGAAACATCTAATGTATTTGGAAAATGACAACAAATTCCTAAGTAACCTTTATGTTGAAAAGAAATTAATAATTAGTTAGAATTAAATAGCAGTGACAATATTACCAGTAAAAAACTATTTTGGAACAAAAATAAATAAAAATAGAAAATTTTGTTGCTTTAAATACTGTACATTTATCAAAAAACATGTTTTAAAATCCTAAATATTTAATTCAAGAAGTGGAAGTGAGGAGGCCCCAAAGAAAATAATAAAGTTTCAGCATAAGTGAATAAACAAAGGTAGAGGCAGAAGTCAGTGGAATGAAGAACAACAAAATTATGGAGGCAGAAAAACAAAACTAAAAATCAGTTCTTTGCCGGCACACCTAGCACCCATATCTTAGTTTCTACATACGATTCTCCAGTAAAATAAATAAGAGTTCCACAAAGAAAAGAATGATTCTAGGCCTACATCAGGGAAACTACAAGTTACAACTAAAGCATCATCATCAGTAACTAAGAACAAGGGTATATCAAAAACATGCACAAGCCAACTTAAGAGAGTTCCCCACTGCCAAAGCTGGAGCAGTTTAAGCAACAAAATAATGATAATTTTGGGACTCAACACCCCCCCCAAAATAAATACCCACAAGTCCATAGCCAAATAACTAAAAAGATAAGGACAACTATGTTTCAAAAAAATTCCAATTGATCAATTTGGAAGGAATGAAGAAATAGAAAATCATCATTATAGTATACCACGTTAGTAATTGGTACAGGAAACACCGGATGATAAATGCTAAAATTAGTAGGAAAAACTTTAGTAAGAAACAGGATATCTGAATAACCTCAAAGCATCTCCCTCAAAACATCTATTCATTACTATAGTAGATTTTCCATATGTCCAAATTTCTTTGCTACTCCTCCCTCCAAGAAATTACTTCACCTCCCCTTAAGTGTAGACTTAACTTAATGATTCACTTAAAGTATGGAAAGGGGGAAATAGTGACATTAGAATGAAGAAACCTAGAAAACACTACACTAACTAACTGATCAAGGTTCACATCAGTTATAAAACATTGGTACTGTGCACTCTGTGATATGATGCAATGAAAAGGGCAGTTCTCCTCTGTTGTATTCTTCTTAAGAGTCCATAACTTCAGTCTAACTATGAGAAATCATCAGACAAATCCATGTCGAGAGACACTTATGAAATAACCTGCCCTCACTCTTCAAAAGGGTCAATTAATAGTTGATAACATAACAGAATGTCTTTCAAAAATAAGGAGAGACTGAGAAACTGTCACAGATCTGAGGAGACTAAGGAAACAACAATCAAATGATATATTAATGTACTAGGGCTTCCATAACAAAGTTTCACAGACCAAGTTCAAACACAGAAATTTATATTCTTAGGCTCCTGGATATTCAAAGGCTAAGATTAAGGTGTCAGCAGCATTGGTTTCTTCTGTGGCCTCTCTCCTTTGTCTGTACATAGTCATCTTCTCTCTGTGTCTTCACATAGTCTTCCCTTTGTGCATGACTGTGCCCTAATTTCTTCTTCTTCTAAGGACACCAGACAGATTAGGTTAATTACCTAATGACTTAATTACCTCTTTACAGATCATCTCTCCAAACACAGTCACATTCTGAGCTATTGGGGGTTAGGACTTCAACATATGGTATTTTGTTTTGGGATATTAGTGGAAAAACTGAGGAAATCTGATTAAAATCTGTAGTTTAGTTAATAGTGTTGTATTAATATTAGTTTCTTTGTTTTGATTACTTTACCATGGTTCCATAAGTAGTTAATATTACAGGAAGCTGGGTAGAGCCTGCATGGGAACTTTCTGTACTATCTTAACTAAACTTCTGAAAGTCTAAAATTATTTCAAAAACAATTAGAAACATTAGTTATATAAAAAAACTAAAGTTCTTTAAAGAGATAAATAAGGGGGACTAAAAAGTTAAAGAGAACATAGGCAAATAAACAGAAAATGGGCAAATAATACACAGAATGAAAAGAAGAAAAGAATGTTATTAAATAGTATTGTGATTAATTATTATCTAACAAACTTTTTTTTTTCCTAACAAATTTCTAAGAACTAGAGGAACTGGGCCTTGGCCGATTGACTTAGTGGTAGATCATCTACCTAGTGTGTGGAAGTTCCAGGTTTGATTCCCAGTCAGAGCACACAGGATAAGTGACTATCTGCTTCTCCACCACTCTCCCTCCACCTTCCCCTTCCTTACTCTCTTTTCTCCTCCCACTTGCTTGATTGGGTCAGGCATAAAGGCCCTGGGCACTGAGGATGGCTTCATGGAGCCTCCACCTCAGGTACTAAAAATAGCTCAGTTGGAAGCACAGCACCAGATGGGCAGAGCATTGGCCCCAGATGGGGGTCATCAGTTGGATTCCAGATAGGGAAAATGCAGGAGTCTATCCCTTATCTCCCCTCCTCTCAGTTAGAAAAAAGAACTAGAAGAACTGGAATAAAAAGGATAAATTGATAAATATATAAAATGCCAAATTTTCCCCAAGAGGAAATAGAAAACCTGAATAGGACAATAGCATGAAAAATTTAAATCATTCAGTCCCAAGAAAGCTTTAGACCTACATAGTTTTATATATGAATTCTACCAAACTTTTAAGGTACAGTTAGCTCTTACATTTTTTAAAATCAAAAAAGAACAAGAACTGTCCAGTTTATTTTATGTGATTTTGATTCCAAAATGCAGGAGGACAATACACACACACACACACACACACACACACACACACACACACACAAAATGTAGCCCCACTTTATGCATGTAAATTCAAGAACCCTAAAAGAAATATTACCTAAGCAAATGTTAAAATATATTAAAATGATTATATATTATGACTACTAGAGTAGATTTCAGGAATAAAAGGATATTTTAACATCAGGAAATATAGCTATGAAATTCACAGCATTAACAGAAAAAGAATGAGAAAAACTATATGATTATTTTAATCAGTACAGAGGCATTTTACAAAGTTCAGACACCTAATTTTTATTAATAGTAAACTAGAAATTGAAGGAAACTTTCTTAATGTGCTAAAACTTGCCTTTATAAACAGTATACTTAAAGGAGAAACTATTTCATTAAAATATTCCCTTAAGTAAAAAATGCTTACTATTATTAATGTTGTTTAACATAGTACTAAAAGTTGTGACTAATTCTATGTATAAAAGAAAGATGTTTAAAAAAAGAGAGAGATAAAGATTAGAAGAGATTAAACTGTCATTATTTGTAGATAATTTATCTAGCAATAAAATCAACAAATATGAGAACAATTTAGAAAGTTCAGCAAGGTTGATGGATACCAACTCAATATGCAAAAATCAATAGCATATCTCTACACCAACAACTTCCAAATTATAATTAAGAGATGCCGACCTTTTGGCGTGGAGGAGCAGCAAGATGGTGATGAAGTAGGCGGACGTACCAACTTCTACCTCCCAAAACCAAAGTGGATTACAACTTAATTTTAAGAACTATCATCTGGAGAAAGCAACTTTGGACTAACCTAAGAGGACTCTTTAACCAAGGAACACTGAACAAGCCACACTGAGACTGGTAGAAAAAGCAGAAATGCAGAGAGGGCTGCCCAACTCCCAAGAGCGAATGGCAGCCCAGAGAGACTCGTGTGGCAGGAAGTGAGTTTAGCAAAGAGGGGAGGGTCCTGAGCCCCAGAAATAAAGCCTCAGCCTGCAGCCCCAGAGCCTAGAAGAGGTGTATGGACAAAATTTAACTGTGAAACAAGTCAGGATACTGTTTGTGAGAAAGAGATTTCTCAGACCCAAGATTGTTCTTAAAGGGACCATGCAGAAAACCTCTCTCACAACCACCCACCTGGAGCTCTGGGGGACAGAAGAGAGGAGAGGACCAGAGCAGCAGGAAGAGAGTATAATCTAGGAGGCACAGGGAGAAACACTTTGAGGAACAGCCACCCTAACCTCTGGGCTGAGTAACTACCCAAATATGAAGCAAATATTTCCTGTGGAAACAATAATACCAGCAAAGAGAAGCAGGACACCAGCCAAACAAGCTCTCCTGCGGCACTCAGAGCTGAGTCGCTTAGAAGGAGGGAGCTTTTGTGACTACAGTAGTGAGTGTTAGGGTCTGAGCTACAGCATCCCCACCCACAGAGCTGAGGGCTTTCCGGAGGCCTGGCGGCAGCGGGACGCAGAAACGTGGTTCTGTCAGCAAAGGAGGAAGCTGGCTGGCCACTACTGAGGCCCAGGTGTGAGCTCAGTCTCACCTGGCAACAGCAGAGGGGACCTGCAAAAGTGGTCAGACCCAGCTGCAGGCCCGCCGGCAATCTCAACTGTGGGGGAAGGGCGGGAGCCCCAGAAGGGCAGAGATCTGCCGCTGAGCAAAGGTGAGCAAGCATGTAGCCTTGCCGGCCCGGGGAACTGAGGATTACAAATGGATGTGCAAGCCGGCTCCTCCCACAGGGGTGGGGCAAAACCCCAGAACAGGCAGAGTCCCGCAACTGAGCATGGGCATGCAGCCCACCCGGCCTGCAGAGGCTTACAGCAGAAGGCAGAGGCTGCTAAGACTTGCAGACTCGGGCACATGATCACAGCCCCTCCCATGGAAGAGAGGCAAAAACCACAGTGACAGCCCCAGTGGGTCGGCGCTAGCAATGCCCATACCCAAAAGCCCGAGGGAGTGACAGAGGGGGTGGAAGGCCTGCAGACAGACCACACCTAGAGAACAGAGGTCACACCCATTGATATCCAGTGGCCAAAACCTTCATATACACAGACAAAATGAGAAGGCAGAGAAATGCAACACAAATGAATCAAGAAAAATTCCCAGAAAAGGACCTGAATGAGTCAGATATAACCAAATTACTGGATGCAGAGTTAAAAATAACGATTGTTAGGATGCTCAAAGATCTTAGAACAATAGATGGTCATTATGAACACCTAAATAAAGAAATAGCAAATATAAAAAAGGACATTGAAATAATAAAAAGAATCAGTCAGAAATGACAAATACAATATTAGAAATGAAGACCACAATGGAAGGAATTAAAAGCAGGATGGATGAAGCTGAGGATGGAATCAGAAAGTTAGATAACAAGATAAATGAAGGCACAGAAGCAGAGTAGAAAAAAGAAAAGAGACTCAAAAAGTCGGAGGAAACTCTAAGAGAGCTCTGTGACAACATGAAGAGAAATAACATCCGCATCATAGGGGTTCCTGAAGAAGAACAGAAAGAACAAGGGATAGAGACTTTATTCTATCATATCATAGCTGAAAACTTCCCTAAATTAAGCAGGAAAAAGTCTTATATGTTCAAGAATCACAGAGAACTCCATTAAAGAGAAACCAAAGAAATCTACACCAAGACACATCATAATTAAAATACCAAAGCTAAGTGATAAAGAGAAAATATTAAAAGCTGCTAGAAAAAAAAAAGGCTATCACCTACAAAGGAGCCCCCATAAGAATGACATCCAACTTCTCAAAAAAATCATTGGAGGCCAGAAGGGAATGGCAAGAAATATTCAAAGTAATGCAGAACAAGAACCTACAACCAAGATTACTTTAACCAGCAAGGCTATCATTTAAAATGGAAGAAAAAATAAAAAGCTTCCCAGACAAAAAAAACTTCAAGGAATTCACTACAACTAAACCAATGCTGCAAGAAATGCTAAGGGGCCTATTGTAAACAGATCAAAGGGGAAAAAGAATATAGCAAGAGAGGAATACAGCTTTAAAGAATAAAATGGCAGTAAACAACTACATATCAATAATAACCTTAAATGTAAAGGAATTAAATGATCTGATCAAAAGACATAGGGTAGTTGTACGGATAAGAAAACAGGACCCATACATATTCTGTCTACAAGAGACACACCTTAAAACAAAAGATAGATTGAAGGTAAAAAGACGAAAAAAGTATTTCATGCAAATGGAAATGAAAAAAAAGCTGGGGTAGCGATACTTATATCAGACAAAATAGACTTTAAAACAAAGGCTATAGTAAGAGATAAAGAAAGTCACTACATATGATAAAGGGGGCAATGCAACAGGAAGATATAACCATTATAAATATCTACACACCTAATATAGGAGCACCTAAATATTTATATATAAAGCAGACTTTGGAGATATAAAGGGCAAGATCAACAGCAATACTATAATAATAGGGGATTTCAATACCCCACTAACATAATTAGATAGATTCTCAAGAAAGAAAATTAACAAAGAAACAGAAACCTTAAAGGACACACTAGATCTACTGGATTTAATAGATATCTTCAGAACCTTGCACCCGAAAGCAGCAGCATATACATTCTTTTCAAGTGCTCATGGTACATTCTCTAGGATAGACCACATCCTAGAGATGTGGCACAAAAGCAGTCTCAACAAATTTGAGAAGATTGAAATCATATCAAGCACTTTCTCTGATCACAATGGCATGAAACTAGAAATCAACGACAACAGAAAAACTGAAAAATACTCAAACACTTGGAAACTAAATAGCATGTTATTAAATAACAAATGGGTAAACAATGAGATCAAAGAAGAAATTTAAAAATTCCTAGAAATGAACGATAATGAGCATACATCAACTCAAAATTTATGGGACACAGCAAAAGCAGTCCTGAGAGAAAAGTTCATAGCATTACAGGCATACCTCAAGAAGCTAGAAAAAGCTTAAATAAACAACTTAACCCTGCATCTAAAAGAACTAGAAAAAGAACATCAAGTAAAGCCCAGAGCTAGTGGAAGGAAGGAAATAATAAAGGTCAGAGCAGAAATAAATGACATAGAGGCTAAAGAAACAATACAGAGGATCAATGAAACCAGGAGCTGGTTCTTTGAAAAGGTAAACAAGATCGATGAACCTTTAACCAGACTCACCAAGAAAAAAAGAGAGAAGACTCAAATAAATAAAATTAGAAATGAGAGCAGAGAAATAACTGACACAACAGAGATATAAAATATTGTAAGAAAATTATATGAAGAATTGTATGCCAAAAATTAGACAACCTAGATGAAATGGACAAATTCCTTGAAACATATAATCTTCCAAAACATAATCTGGAAGAATCAGAAAACCTAATCAGACCAATTACAACAAATGAGATCGAAACAGTTATCAAAAATCTCCCAACACAGAAAAGTCCTGGCCCTGTTGGCTTCACAAGTGAATTCTACAAATATTCAAAGAAGAACTAACTCCTATCCTTCTCAAGCTATTTCAAAAAATTCAAGAGAAAGAAAGACTTCCAAGTTCCTTTAATGAGGCAAGCATAATTCTGATTCCAAAACCAGGCAAAGACAACACAAAGAAAAAAATTATAGGCCAATATTCCTGATGAATTTAGATGCTAAAATCCTCAACAAAATATTAGCAAACTGGGTCTAGCAATATATGAAAAAAATCATACATCATGATTAAGTGGGATCTATTCTGGGGAGGCAAGGCTGGTACAATATTTGCAAATCAATCAATTTGATTCATCACATAAACAAAAGGAAGGACAAAAACCACATGATAATTTCAATAGATGCAGAAAAAGCATTTGACAAAAGCCAGCACTGATTCATGATCAAAACTCTCAGCAAAGTGGGAATACAGGGAACATACCTCAACATGATAAAGGTCATCTATGAGAAACCCACAGCCAATATCATATTCAATGGGCAAAAATTCAAAGCAATCCCCTTAAGATCAGGAACAAGGCAGGGGTGCCCCCTTTCACCACTGTTATTCAACATAGTTCTGGAAGTCCTAGCCACAGCAATCAGACAAGAAAAAGAAATAAAAGGCACCCAAATTGGAAAAGAAGGAGTAAAACTATCATTATTTGCAGATGATATGATATTGTATATAAAAAACCCTAAAGTCTAAGTCAAAAAACTACTAGACCTGATAAATGAATTCGGCAAGGTGGCAGGATATAAAATTAATACTAAAAAATCAGAGGCATTTTTATACACCAACAATGAACTGTTAGAAAGAGAAATTAAGGATACAATCCCCTTCACTGTTTCAACCAAAAAAATAAAGTACCTATGAGTAAATTTAACAAAGAAGATTAAAGACTTGTACTCGGAAAATTATAAAACATTGATAAAAGAAATCGAGAAAGATACAAACAAGTGGAAGCATATACCATGCTCATGGTTAGGAAGAATAAACATCATTAAAATGTCTATATTACCCAAAGCAATTTATAAATTCAATGCAATACCAATTAAAAAACCAATGACATACTTCAAAGATATAGAACACATATTCCAAATATTTACATGGAACCAAAAAAAGAACACAAATAGCCTCAGCAATCTTGAAGAGGAAGAATAAAGTAAGAAGTATCACACTTCCTGATAATTAAGTTATACCACAAGGCCATTGTACTCAAAACAGCCTGGTACTGGCATAAGAACAGGCATATAGATCAATGGAACAGAACAGAGATCCCAGAAATAAACCCACACCTTTATGAACAACTGATATTTGACAAAGGAGGTTAAGAGCATACAATGGAATAAAGACAGCCTCCTTAACAAATGGTGTTGGGAAAATTGGACATCTACCTGCCAAAAAATGAAACTACACTACCAACTTACACCATTCACAAAAATCAACTCAAAATGGATAAAAGACTTAAATGTAGGCCATGAAACCATAAGCATCTTAGAAGAAAACATAGGCAATAAGCTCTCCAACATCTCTTGCAGCAATATATTTGCTGATTTATCTCCACGGGCAAGTGAAATAAAAGACAGGATAAACAAATGGGACTATATCAAACTAAAAAGCTTTTGCACAGCTAAAGACAATAAGAACAGAATAAAAAGACAAACTACACAATGGGAGAACATATTCAACAATACATCTGATAATGGGTTAATAACCAAAATTTATAAAGAACTTGTAAATCTCAACACCAGGAAGACAAACAATCCAATCCAAAAATGGGCAAAAGAAATGAATAGACACTTCTCCAAAGACGACATACAGATGGCCAATAGACATATGGAAAAATGCTCAACATCACTAATCATTAGAGAAATGCAAATTAAAACCACAATAAGATATCACCTCACACCAGTCAGAATGGCGCTCATCAACAAAACAACACAGAATAAGTGTTGGCAAGGATGTGGAGAAAAGGGAACCCTCCTGCACTGCTGGTGGGAATGCAGACTGGTGCAGCCACTCTGGAAAATAGTATGGCGATTCCTCAAAAAATTAAAAATAGAAATGCTGTTTGACCCAGCTATCCCACTTTAAGAATATACTTCAAGAACACCATAGAACTGTTCTAGAAGGAGAAATGCACCCCCATGTTTATGGCAGCATTGTTCACAGTAGTGAAGATCTGGAAACAGCCCAAGTATCCGTCAGTGGACGCATGGTTTAAAAGCTTTGATACATATATATTATGGAATACTACTCAGCCATAAGAAATGATGACATCAGATCATTTATAACACGGATGAACCTTGATAACATTATACAGAGTGAAATAAGTAAATCAGAAAAAAACTAAGAACTATATGATTCCATACATAGGTGGGACATAAAAATGAGACTCAGAGACATGGACAAGAACACAAAGAAAACCAGATAGAAGGTGACAGAAGACAATTGGACTTTGGGTGATGGGTATGCAACATAATCAAATGTCTAAATAATCTGGAGATGTTTTCTCTGAACATATGTACCCTGATTTATCAATGTCACCCCATTATAATTAATAATAATAAAAAGATGCCACTTTATATAGCAATAGAACTCAAAAATTCTCTAGTAGTTAATTGAGAATATATAAAACCTCTATGGAAAGGTTTTAAAACTCTAATAAAGAATGAAATAAATGATTTAAATAAGTAGAAAGATACCCCATGCTTTAAGAGAAAATAATTTACTGTATTTAAAATGTCAATTCTCATGAAATGAAGCTATAAATTTAATACAGAACCAATCAAAATTCTATGTTTTTTTTTAATTTTTAGGTATTAATTTTAGTGAGAGAGGGAAGGAGGGAGAGAGAGACAGAGCAACAGAGAGACAGAAAGAGAAACAGGAACATTGATCTCCTGTATGTGCCCTGAAAAAGGAATCAAACCAGCACCCGCTGCACTTTGGTATGATGCTCTAACCAACTGAGCTATCCAGCCAGTGTATATATGGATTTTTAAGAAACTTGACAGCTAACTTTAATAATAATAATAAAAGTCAGCTGTGACAAAGAAGAGAAAAGAAGTAGGCTTTGTCCAAGCAAATATTAAGACATACTAACTAACCATGGCAATGAAACATAATAGTAGTGACAGGAAAACAGACATGGGAAGCAGTGGAGCAAACAGAGACTCAGAGACATTCATATGCATATAATGCACTTATAGGTATGATAAAAGACAATAGTTTGGGGAACATGGCTCATTATATGAATAAAAATAATAACTGGATCTCTATCCAATACCATGTACAACTCCAGATCTTAAAGACCTGACTGTGAGAAGTAAAACTGTAAAGTTAGTAGTTTATAACTGTGGGGCAGCTGTGTTAGGCTTGCTCGTGGGATTACCAGTGGCAAGCACTTTACCTGATTAGTGCGTGAGCACGTGGCAGAGGCAGGTGTGCAGAGCCTTGTAAGGCTGTGTTTGCCTCCCCTGGGTGGTGATTCTCCCAGATCGCTCTCCTGCCACCAACAGGAGGTGCGGTTCTCCTTGCTCCCTTGTCCTTACTGCGAATAGCAGATTTTCCTTTGTTTATCAGCTCTTTCCCTTTTGTTGTTTATTTGCTTGCCTGTCTTTGTGAGCCTCCAATAAACGGGTATGGCCTGACACTTTCTGGCTCTGCAGTTTCTCTACCATCTGCCCAAATCCAATGTGAGCCTGCCTGGCCTCAGCCACCAGCATTACAATAACATAAGAATATTTTTGTACCAAGGTACTGAAAGACTTCTTAAATGAAACCCAGAAGTATAAGTAAACTGCAAGACAAAATTCTGATTAAGTAAATAAAATTCCCTTTTCAAAGGATAATAACTAATTAAAAGATGACATATTGGTTGATACTGCAATGTCTAAAATTGAGAACATACACCAGGATCTCTTTTAATACAACAGAAATATAGGAATCATAATAAGAATGGGCCCTGGCTGGTGGCTCAGCGGTAGAGCGTCAGTCGGATGTGTGGAAGTCCTGGGTTCAATTCCTGATCAGGGCACACAGGAGACGTGGCCATCTGCTTCTTTACCCCTCCCCTTCTCTCTCTCTCTTTCTTCCTCTCTTGCAGCCATAGCTTGAAGGGTTTGAGCAAGTCGGCCCCAGGCACTAGGATGGCTCCATGGCTTCACCTCAGGCACTAAAATAGCTTGGTTGCTAAGCAACAGAGCAGCAGCCCCAGATGGGCAAAACATCACCTTGTAGGGGGCTGGCCAGGTGGATCCTGGTCAGGGCACATACAGGAGCCTGTTTTTCTGCCTCCCTGGCTCTCACTTAATTAAAAAAAGAAAAAAGAAAAAGAAATGGACAAAGTATATAAACATGCAGTTTACAGAAAAGTAATCACAATAGACTTACAAGTACATAAATAAATGCTTAAACCCATTAGTAAACAGAGAAATGCAAAGTAAAACAATAGTGAGATATCACTGTAGAGTAGTCCCCCTTATCCACAGTTTCACTTTCTGTGGTTTCAGTTACTCATAGTCAACCATGGAAAATATTAAATGAGAAATTCCAGGAATAATATGTAAGTTTTATATTGTACATCACTCTGAGTAGTGTGATAATTTCTTGTGCTATCCGGCTCCCTCCCTCTCAAGAAGTGAATCATCTTTGTCCAGCATAGCTATGCTGTACCTGTTCTCCACCTATTGTCACTTAGTCATGATATCAGTTATCAGATTATCACAGTACTGCAGTGCCTGGATTCAAGTAACTATTATTTTACTTTATTATGTCTCACTCCATTTCATCACAGAGGCATTTTATCATTCCACATCATCACAATAGAAAGGGTGATTACAGTACAAGATATTTTGAGAGAGTATGACCAGGTTGCGGTGCAGTGGTTAGAGCACTGGACTAGGATGCGGAAGACCCAGGTACAAAACCCTGAGGTTGCTGGTTTGCGCATGGGCTCACCAGCTTGAGCATGGGGTCGCTGGCTTCAGCATGGGATCATCAATGTGAGCCCATGCTTGCTGGCTTTGTCCAAAAGTCACTGGCTCAAAGCTCAAGGTCGCTGGCTTGAGCCCAAGGTTGCTGGCTTGAGCAAGGGGTCACTTGCTGTGCTGTAGCCCCGGGTCAAGACACATATGAGAAAGCAATCAATGAACAACTAAGGTGCTGCAATGAAGAACTGATGCTTCTCATCTCTCTCCCTTCCTGTCTGCCTGTCCCTATCTGTCCCTCTCTCTGTCTCTGTCAAAAATAAAAAAGGTATTTTGAGAGAGAGAGACCATATTCATATAATTTTTATCACAGTATATTATTGTGATGTTCTATTTTATTATTAGTTAGTGTTGTTAATCTCTTACTGTGCCTTATTTATTTATTTATTTATTTATTTATTTATTTATTTTTATTAAGTAGAGGTAGGGAAGCAGAGACAGACTCCTGCATGCAACCCAACCAGGATCCACCTGGCAAGCCCCCTACCAGGATATGCTCTGCCCATCTGAACCACTGTTCCATTTCTCGGCAACCGAGCTATTTTAGTGCCAGAGGCGAGGCCATGGAGCCTTCCTCAGACCTAAAGCCAACTTTGCTTGAACCATTTGAGCCCTGGCTGCAGAATAGGAAGGGGGGGGGCTGGAGAAGCAGATGGTTTCTTCTCCTGTGTGCCTGACTGGGAATGGAACCTGGGACTTTCACGTATCCAGCCAACACTCTACCACTGAGCCAACCAGCCAGGGCTACCATGCCTAATTTATAAATTAAACTATCTTAAGGATGTATGGATAGGAAAAAACAGAATATATAGGGTTTGGCACTATCTGTGGTTTCAGGCATCCATTGGGGTCTTGGCATATAGTCCCCTAAGATAAGTGGAGACAAATATACATTCATTAAACTGGCAAAAAGTTTGAAAGCTGCATAATGGCAAGTGTTGGCAGGAGTATGAGCCTATGGCAACCCTTATGCCTTGCTAGTGGGTCTGCAGACTAATGCTGCCTATCTAGGGAACAATCTTTCAGTATTTCAGAAAATTATATTTAAGCCTCCCTATAATCCAGAAATCCTTCCCCTGGCATTATCTTTCAAAGAAGTGATCAGTCAAGGTTATAAAGGAGCATATAAGCTTACCCTAGTGTTATTGTAATGTCCTGGAATTGAAGACAGTCTGGGTGCCCATCCTTGACTGGACAGTTTCTACACCTCTGCAGCAGGAGAATACTTTGATCAATAGAGAAGTGGCCTCGTTGTGTATGTAGCACCATTAAAGAATTTTTAAAACAGACTTGTGCAAATAAAAAGAAGGCAAAATGATGAAATATATAGCCATTATATGATTAAAATTGTTTGTACACAGATAGCATATGAACATGGAGTGGGATCAAGGAAAAGAAAACTTTTTTTAAGGGGAAAAGGAGTGATTTCCTTTCTATGCCATCTAACTGTAGAAAAGAGTAGATTCATGTCTTAGTGACATAGTCTTTGGGTAACTTCCTCACTTGGGCCTCTCTGCCTCAGGAAACACATCACATTCTTCACAAAAAAATCCCCAGCATCTCTAATATTTAGCTCAAGACCATAATGAGAAGAAGTGCAAAAGAGCCAAGAATACAGTCTGATCCCCACCAGAACATCTAGAAGAATTTGACAACAGTGTGTCATAAAGCAAGAAAATGTTCTCTTTCCCCACTATTTTGCAGTGACATGTCCAGAGAAGCTTGACAAAATTTTACATAGTAACAAACATCTTCCATCTGGCTGGCTTCTTGTTCTTGGAAGGATTTATAGAAATCAAGTCACACCTTCCTTGAGAAGATTAGTATATTTTATGTGGAAAAAATAAATTGTTTGATTTTTTAAAAAAGAGATTCAATATATATAAATGGAGACTTCACAATGGTGACAAGGTAGGTAGAATCTACACTCACCTCCTTCCAGGACCAAACTGGAATTACAACTAAATTATGAAACAATCACCCTAACTGAAGACTAGCTAAAGAGAAGTCTCATAATTAGGAATTCACAGAAGCCACATCAAGACTGATAGGAAGGGCAGAGACATGAAAAGAGATGGCCCAGCTCCCACAGGCAGCAGCTGAGGTTCTGGAGAGACATCTCCACTGTGGGGCTGGAGGATTCCCCCTGAGAAGGACAGGATCTAGATCTCAAGCTGGGCTCCCCAGCCCAGAGTACCAGAGCTGGCAAGAGGGGCCCAAATATCTGGCTGTGAAAAACAGCAGGGTCTGTCTGCCAGGGACAGATAGGAGTCTGCAGAGATGCAAGCACCTTCTTAACAAGCCAATGCACAAAATCTCATTTGTAGCCACTCACCCTGGGCTTCAGTGGAGGAAGGGCAGAGCAGACTAGTCACATGAGAGTCTGGGGTTTGTGGCTCTGGGTAGAGAGCTGAAGTGACGGTGCCGGGATTCCTGTGCTGAGTGTAGGGCCAGTAGTTGCCGCTATCACAGCCGCTAGACACATGCAGGTTCACATTAGATTTGGGAAGATGGTAGAGAAACAGTGGAGTCAAAAACTGGTTGGCCATTTCTTTTATTCTAGCCTTGCACCCAGCAGGCGAGTAAAAACACACAGGGCACCAAAACCCACTCATTCAGCACTCACAAAGCTACTGACACATCTGAGTTTTCCTAGATCAAAGGCCCCCACCAGTTCGGCGGAGCTCACAAAGCCCCTCTCCTCTGTTCCTCATCTCCTTCTCTCTGCACAAACTGGCTTCTCCTTCAGCACCCTGCCATCTTGGCTGCTTCTCTGCAAAAACATGGCCGCCTCCTCTTAAAACTTTTTGGTGTGAAATCCCCTCCTCCAGCACACATTAGCGTAACCAAGCCCTTTCCCAAGCAGGAAGGTAATTAGCAGTATCACCTGGCGGTGGCCATTTTTAACAATAAAAGTGAGCAAAATCAAATTACACAAATTTTACAAACTTATTTGCCCAACACTGGGTCACTCTCCCACATCACAGATACCATTTTTCTGAAGTGGCTCATTCCCCTCTGTGTGGCATCAGCCTGGGTAAAAATAATAGCCCACCCTCTGGACTCCCATTTGCCCCACCCTGCAGAGCTTACACCCTGCTGAGGAGTCAGCTGCCTTGGTCAGGGTGTGGAGGTCTGGGAAGATTCAGGAAGAGTCAGTGACTAAGTTGAGTGGCTTTGGGGCAGGGGACATTCCCCACTTTTCCAAGAACCTTATTGGCACTTCCTGTTCACAGGGGATCCATTGGAGCCACCCTCTGGTCTTCCAGCAGACCTACATATCCAGCTCCAAAGGCCCCATGCACCCAACTCCTAGATACTCTTTCTTGTTGACTTTGGGACAGAATCTAGGACAAACTGCATAGTGTGCCATGGGATGGGGGCCACAGTCCTCACTGTTCCTAAAATCAGACTAGCACCTTCCCCTCATGGTACAAGCACTCACCCCTATCTGGTGACTCACTGTGAACCTACCTCATGCAACCTGAGTACCGTCAGAGGCTCTTTCAGTGACTAAGCCTAACAGGCAGCCAGAACATGGAGGTAGGCAGAGGTAGATCTAGGGGTGCTTTGGGCTTTCTGCTAATCTGCCCCAGGACCTGGTGCTGGTACAAGTCAGCCTTGGTGCACAACTTAGACTTTTCTGCATGCAGCCAGGCAAGAAGAAGGTGGCAACAAACTGTGGATCACTTGTAATTCTATACAGGTTGCCCAGGATCAGTCACAGTCAGCATCTAACATTGGCCTGCACTAGACACCCTCCCAAGAGACTGAGAACGACCACAACACACCCAGTGGCCAGATTCAGAAAATGTCAGAGCAGTATTCAGTAAGTTCCACAAACAGCTCCTGAAGGTGATACTTTTTCAAAGTTAAATGCATGCACATTTCTTAAAATAGTTAGGGTTTAGAGTTTGATAATAGAGTTTATTTTCCTGAAAAATATTTTTTGAGTCTGCTGCTTTTGCAGAGTTAGCTAACTTCATGTCTCATTTTGTTGTTTTTTACTTAAATTTTAAATAACAAGAGGATATTTTATCAAATACATCCCCACTGTTTTTTATATCACCTCTCTGAATATGACCATTTCAGAATAGGATGAGACGATCCCTTGTCAGGGAACCCAATACAAAGAAAGCACCTACATTGACTCATCTTATTCAAATAATAATCCTATAAAAGAGTAATACTTTCCTCATTTTGTACAGGAAGAAAATAAGGTTCAGAGAAGTTACATAATATGTACAAAGTCATAATTTTTTAAGGAAGAAAATATAACCTGTCAGACAAAATAAATGTCTAATGAGAACTCTGTAAATCTGTTTTAAAGTATATAATAACATCATACTTTGAGTTTCGTAGTGATTTAATTAAACATGCCAATTATGTTAGTATTTGGCTATAATATCTAAGTAAAAATATATCTTTTCTTAATTATTAAATTATTAATTTTCTCTTTTCTTTTTTCTGTTGGCCTATTTATATAGCTCTTCATGTCACATTACCCAGCTGATAATCAGCAGTTGTTTTTTTAATTCTAGAACCTAATATTTTATACAATAAAAACAAGTCAGCTATCCATAGAAACTTTTCAGAGAAAAATATATAATTTGTGCCAATGGACACTTCTGGTCCAAAAATAATAACAATAAATAAGGCCATAAAGTAAATTTTAAATGTTCCCAGCTGAAATTGAAAATAAGGAGCTTTGGTTAGCTGCCCAATATGTGAACTAAATTTAGAGTTTATTTGTATGCTCTGTTTTCAGTTACACTTATTAGGTACTCGTTATATGTCAAATATTATGCTAAATGCTCTTTAAAAATCCTCACTGAAACTGTATGTGACTTATATCATTCTCCTGAATTTATACTGCAACTATTTATGATCACTATTATTCTCCCTAAATAATAGTTAAGAAATTTGGGCCCTGGCCAATTGGCTTAGTGGTAGAGCATTGGCCTAGTGTGCAGGAGTCCCAGGTTCGATTCCCGACCAGGGCACACAGGAGAAGCACCCATCTGCTTCTACACCCCACCCCCTCCTTCCTCTCTGTCTCTCTCTTCGCCTCCCGCAGCCGAGGCTCCTTTGGAGCAAAGTTGGCCCCGGGCGCTAAGGATGGCTCTGTGGCCTCTGTCTCAGGTGCTAGAATGGCTCTGGTTGCAACAGAGCAATGCCCCAGATGGGCAGAGCATCGCCCCCTGGTGGGCATGCCGGGTGGATCCCAGTCAGGCACATGCGGGAGTCTGTCTGACTGCCTCCCCGTTTCCAACTTCGGAAAAATACAAAAAAAAGGGGGGGGGGGGAATTTGGCACACAAAGAAGTAAAATGGTTTGCCTAAGGACACACAGTAACTAGAAGAGCTAAATATAATGTTCGTATCATAAATGTAAGGGTAAGATGACTGGTCAAAAGACCCAACTTCGCGTTCTTATTTTAATTGGTGAATTAAGCAGATGTATCTATTGATATCTCTACCTTGTTGCTCCACGTTCACCACTACTGGCTGTAAATAAGTATTAGAGGAAATGAGAAAAAGTAGCTGACCAAAGATTTGACACAATTCTCTAGGCTCATACTGTTGATAAGCCAGGGCAGTAGCAGCTAAACCCAGGACACGCCCAAGAAGAGGTAGGGACAGAGGTGGAAATTAGTCCTTCAGTAGCATTTCCAGAAAGAGCTAAAGCTCAAAGCAATTTAGTTTCAAGAGTGGAAGTAAAAATAAAGTGATCATCGGGTGATGAATTGAAGGACTTCCTTCTACGCAGTTACACAAGTTGGCACATCTTCTCCTATGTGCAGGAATGACATTTATTCCCAACCTAAAAACCAAGAACTATTCTTATCTTTATTTTAAAATTTTATTTAGAAAATTGACTTTAACAGGGTGACATTGATCAATAAGAGTACATAAGTTTCAGGTGAACTGTTCTATAGCATTTGAACTGCTGATTATGTTATATACCCATCACCCAAAATCAAATCATTTTCTGTCACCTTATATTTGTCCCTTTTTATACCCTTCCCCCCACCCTCGCCTGCCTCCCCATTCACTCAAGTCTCCATCCCCCTCCCCCACGTTCCCTTCTCACTGGTAACCACTTCACTTTTATCTATGTCCGTAAATCTCACTTTTATATCCCACCAATGTGTGAAATCATACAATTCTTAGCTTTTTCTGATTTACTTATTTTACACAGTACAATGTTCTCAAGGTCCATCCTATTCTGTAAAGAGATAGGCATCTGCAACAGATGCCTGAGAAGAGCTAAAACTTCTAGAATGGTTATTAGTTCTCACAGAGTATAGGTCTAGGATGGGTCAGCAATTGCCAACTTTCTTCTCAGACATCCAAAAGTGAAAGAAGTCTAACAGTCAAAGGAGAGGTCAACTGGGGAACCAGGCCTACACATCTGTCGCAAGAATGCATGCCATTGAGCTATATAAATTAACCTAGTTCTTTAATCATAACTGATAAGTAAGGATCCCACTCGAGGTGAACTGCTAGTATAACAGAGAAGGATGTGTATGAACAAGCGAAATAACTGAACCTGGAACAAGCAGATTCAGGGATCAGATGATAATTCAATAGATATGTTAATATTTTCAAAGAGAGTTAAGAAAATGGACATAGAATTGTGAAAAAGAAAACTGGAGCAAGAAAGAGTTTGTGGAAATTAAAGGAAGACTAATTTAATTTTTATAAAGGAATAAATCACAAGAAAAATTGCCTAGAAGGTAAGTAAAGGAAAAGAGAGAGAGAGACAGAGAGAGAGAGAGAGAGAGAGATAAAAAATGCAAGAAAACTTCAGAAATATAGAGAACAGTCCAAAAGCTGAATGCCTAACTGTGGAAATTCTAGAAAGAGAAAACAGGAGGAAATAATTTTAAGTACTCACAAATGGAAATTTGAGTAGAGAAGAGAGGATTGGATAAAGAAGATGTGGTACATATATACAATGGAACACTATTCATCCATAAAGAAATGATGACATCAGATCATTTACAGCAACATGGATGGACCTTGATAATATATTCTGAGTGAAATAAGTAAAGCAGAAAAAGCTAAGAACTGTATGATTCCATACATAGGTGGGACACAACATTGAGATTCATGGACATAGATAAGAGTGCAGTGGGTACCAGGGGGAGGGGAAGGGAAAAGAGGCAGGTAGTGGGGGAGGGGAAGGGGCATAAAGAGAAACAAATATAAGGTGACAGAGGATGATTTGACTTTGGGTGATGGGTATACAACATAATCGACTGTCCAAATGATGTGCAGATGTTTTCTCTAAATCTATGTACTCTAGTTGACCAATGTCACCCTGTTAAATTTAATTGTCTAAATAAAAAAAATACATTTTTAAAAAAGGACAAACTAAGTGGTAATGTTGATGAATAAAAAGAACTGCATCTAAGCACATCATTATAAATATTCAGAACCCCAAGGAAAAAGAAAATATCTTATAAGTTTCCATGAATAGAAAAGATTACTTACAAGATGTAATAAATCAGGTTCACATCACATTTTTTTTATCAGCAATAACAAATGCTAAAAACAATAGAACATTTTTAACATTCCAAGGACAAAATCACTTTGAACCTATAATTCTATATTCTCACAAACAATCATGCATGAAGATAAAGACATTTTCAAACATGGGAAGACTTAGAAAGTTTACCTTCCACAGAACCTTTCCAAAACAAGTATTTTAACTTGTGCTCCATAAAGTAGAAAAAAAGAATTCTAGAAATAAGAGGGCCTGACTTGTGGTGGTGCAGTGGATAAAGCCGATTCAAAATCCTAGGCTTGCCTGGTCAAGGCACATATGAGAGTTGATGCTTCCTGCTACTTCCCCTCCCTTCTCTCTCTCTCTCTCTCTCTCTCTCTCTCTCTCTCCTCTCTAAAATGAACAAATAAAACAAAAAAAAAAAAAAGAAGAAGAAAAGAAATAAGAGGACCTGTGCTCTGGCTGGGTGCTTCAATGGATAAAGTGTTGCCCCAGTGCACTGAGGTTGCTGTTTCAATCCACAGTCAAGACAAGAAGCAATCAATTAGTGCACAACTAAATGGAACAACTAAGTGAAACAACAAGTTGATCTTCCTCTCTCTCTCTCTCTCTCCCTTCCTCCCTTTCTCTCTCAAATCAATGGGGAAAAATTTTTTTAAAAAAGAAGAGGACCTGTATCTAACACATAGTTGGATCTAAAATTTCAATAATTAAAAAGATTTCCATTATAAGTATTCTGCAGAAGACCTAAAGCAACTTGTATAAATTATGGGACTCCAAGAAGACTGTTGTCAACAAAACGTGACTAATCTTTAACACAGGGGTCGGGAACCTATGGCTCGCGAGCCAGATGTGGCTCTTTTGATGGCTGCATCTGGCTTGCAGACAAATCTTTAATAAAAAAAAAAAATAATATTAAAAATATAAAACACTCTCATGTATTACAATCCATTCATTTCCTACCGCTCATGTTCATGGTTGCAGGTGGCTGGAGCCCATCATGGTTGTCCTCCAGGACAACACCAAATTTTTATTATAATGTACACGGGTCACTGTATGGCTCTCATGGAATTACATTTTAAAATATGTGGCGTTCATGGCTCTTTCAGCCGAAAAGGTTCCCGACCCCTGCTTTAACAAATGGAATTATTAGACAATCCTAGAAATAAGCAAAACATATGGTTTCTTTTTGGTTCTTTAACATGAAAAAGAAAGGCAACTGGCAACTGCAAGGGGGGGGGAATATATGAAAAGTCTCAACAGAAACATGCACATCATGCAGGTAGTACAGATTTGAACAAATAAGTGATCTAAAAAGAGAGATAATCCATTGGACCTTGAAATTTGAAATGTTCTAAAAATGGCATGGGAATCAGTTAACCCATTCATATTCAAGAGAATGAAGAAACTAGAAATAGCTTATCCTTTGACTGAAATCTCATCAGAGAAACTGGAAAACGCAGTTCCCAGAGCTAAGGGAGGCCAGCGCAGGAAGGGTAGACTGAAAGGAGGGGAGAGAAATAGGCAGCCCAAATAAAACAAGAACTCTACAATAAAATCATCCAAAGGGGGGGGGGTGGAGAATGAAAATACATCCACAACTTACATATTACTACAGAGGTAGAAATTTGTAAAGCACTTAACATGTTTCTACCACAATGTTTTAACCATTTCTTGAACACCTCTGAACACCTTACTCTAACCTTCTGCCTCATTACCCACTCTCACTACATTCCTTTTCCTAACACTGTCTCCTGCTCTTAGAGCACATAAAGCTCATTCCTGTAACAAGGCCTTCGTTCTTTTCTGTTTGCTATCTGGAACATAATCATCTCAGTTTGTTCCATGGCTGTCTTCTTATTTTTTTTTCTTAATTTAGAGCCCCCTTTTCAGAGAGGTCTGCAGCCCACCCTACCTCTCAGTCATTCTTTACCACATTATCTTATTTATTTATTATAGCACTTTGTTTCTGTCAAAGTTTATTATATTTAGTTTGCTTATCTCCCTCCCACAGCACACAGACATCCATGAGGACACGGATTTTTGTCTGTCACTTTCAGTATTATGTCCTCAGCACCTGTAGCCCTAGTTAGGTACATACTATACAAGGATTGGTGCATTTCAGATATTATGCTAAGCTCTTTACATATAGAAGATTGCTTACTCTTTACAACAATGTACTCTGCACCATTTGCAGATGAGGAAATGGAGCCACAGGAGTTAAATAACTTGCCCAATGTCACACGGTAAGTGAAAGTGGAAGCTCATGGATTCAAATGTAGGTTTATAATCCCCAAACGCTTTCTCATAGACATTCTTTTATTTTACCTCCCTGAAATATGCAAGGTATTTTCAAGGCACTGAATATGAGATATCATAAAATGAGGTTCTTGCACTTGAAGGACATATAGAACTGGTTAGGGACATAGGATGCTTACATAAAGAGACAAGTAATAATAATAAGAGGCAGCTGCTCCAATAAACATCCCTATCTTTAAGGTGAGGAGACAAAGAAGAACTCAAAATAAAGTGAGAGAAAAACAGTATACAACTCAGTGGCTCCCCATGCCAACCAAGGCTCAGTACGTGTGATCTCCTTGCTCCAGAAAGCAGTAGTACCCAACCCCCAGGCCATGGACCCATACTGGTCCGTGGGCCCTTTGGTACCAGTCTGCAGAGAAAGAATAAATAACTTACATTATTTCCGTTTTATTTATATTTAAGTCTGAACAATGTTTTATTTTTAAAAAATGACCAGATGCCCTCTGTTACATCCATCTAAGACTCACTCTTGATGCTTGTCTCATAAGTTCGACAATTATATTTTAAAATACCACAGTTTTTATGCCAGTCGCATAATTTTATTTTGTGCATTTATCCATCCCACCCTAAAGGCCGGTCCATGAAAACATTTTCTGACATTAAACCGGTCCGTGGCCCAAAAAAGGTTGGGGACCACTGCCATAAAGAACCTACTAGTTGCCTGACCACGTAGTGGCGCAGTGGATAGAGCATCGACCTGGGATGCTGAGGACACAGGTTAAAAACCCGGAGGCCACTGGTTTGACAGTGGGATCATAGACTTATGTAACCCCATGGCCGTTGGCTTGAAGCCCAAGGTCGCTAGTTTGGCTTGAACCCACTGCTGAAGGCACATATGAAAAGCAATCAATGAACAACTGAAGTACAGTGTGTCCGTAAAGTCAGGGTGCACATTTGACTGGTCACAGGAAAGCAACAAAAGATGATAGAAATGTGAAATCTGCACCAAATAAAAGGAAAACCCTCCCAGTTTCTGTAAGATGATGTGGCAGCATGTGCGCATGCACAGATGATGACGTAACATCATGTATAAAACAGAGCAGCCCACAGCCATGCCAGTCGAGATGTGGACGATACAGAGGAAAGTTCATTGTCTTCTGTGGCTCGCTTAATTCGAATCTGTGACCAAAGTGCAATGTGAATATTGGCGCAGTTATAATGAAGCGCCACCACATAGGAATAACATTACTCGGTGGGATAAGCAGTTGAAGGAAACCAGCAGTTTAGTGGAGAAACCCCATTCTGGTAGGCCATCAGTCAGTGACGAGTCTGTAGAGGCTATACGGGATAGCTACCTAAGGAGCCCTAAAAACTCTGTGCATGAGCCCACATCTAACTGCACTGAATAGGTATGAAACTGGGAGAGTTTTCCTTTTATTTGGTGCAGATTTCACATTTCTATTGTCTTTTGTTGCTTTCCTGTGACCAGTCAAAAACGCACCATGACTTTACAGACACACTGTACTGTCACTACAAGTTGATGCTTCTCATCTCTCTCCCTTCCTGTCTCCTTTCTTTCTCTCTTTCTCTCTCTCTTTCTCTCTCAAAAAAGTGGCGGGGGGGAGTGACGTCACGGAAATGGCGCCGTGAGCAGCGTCTCCGACAGATCTCCTCAAAATCTCAATAAATTTATCAACTAGAAACAGAAAAATTTATCCTCGGAGCATTCCAGAGTTCCACACACACTGAAAGCGAAAGGACTGTTATCACTTGAATCTGAGAGACGGGTCGGAGCTGAGGGTGTGGAAGAAGCTAACTACCGCAGGGACATTCATTCAAGCCGAGGAGGGAGTACGCCTGTGGTGAGTCAACCCACGCGTGCAACTGCCCACCCACACTCTGCGAGCAGCCGCTGGCGTGCCATGACAAACCGCGCGTGCCCGCACCCCGTGCCACGGTCCAGTAGCAGAGCGAGCTCCCTTGCACCGCGAGCGTCCACAGCGGCCCGCGCACTGCGAGTGAGAGTCCCCAGCCACCGGCATGCCCAGAGCAACCCATTCGCTCGCATGCTCTGAACGTCCCACTTGCCCACACGCCCAGAGCACCCCACTCGCCCGCACACCCAGAGTGCCCCATTCTCCCGCGCGCCCAGTGCACCCCAGCCGCCAGCGGCAAGGCAAGCAGGAAGGGCGCCAAAGCTATCTTCCCTACTCCGGAGATTCTCTCTGTGGGCGGGGCACCTCACCCAGCCATTCAAGCTAACAATCAAGCCTTGGGGGAGGGGCGCGCAGGCAGCTTAAAATACTTTCTGGAGCACAGCTGCGGATCCAATCACTGAAATTAGCTTAACCCACGAAATCTGCACACCCACGGGGCTCTAATTGATAAGATCTCTCTCAGATCAGTGATCCAAGACAAGAGGCGTGATATTTTTTAGTGCCTCTCGCTAAAGGGGGGGGGCAACTTCTGATTGACAGAGCCTTCATATTCAGGGATATACGCTAACAAGAGGGACTTGGCAGATGTTAAGATCTATACAGCAAGCAGCGACTAGTGCCTTTTCTTCCCACCCAAAACAGGCTACAAAGTGTGGAAACCCTGGGTTGAGTGGTCCAACTGAATGCTAGGTGCTGAACAGTCACCTTGACAACAATTGACTCCCAGCCCCGCCTGATTACGCTGGAGGCTCTGACTTCCAGAGCCTTACCCAGAGCCTTGCGCTGAGTGGGGATAGAGTGGGGATTTCCCAGCTCTTTGAGCCTCTTACTCCCCAGGCAGAAGCAGTGGCAGCCTCATAGCTGGATCACCAGGCTGCTAATTCAGGAAGGGGAGACTAGGAGAGACACTCCGGGAAAGCAAACTCTCTCATAGTTGGACCCTGAAAACGCCAACAAGCCTTGACTACCAACGAGACTAAAGACAATTATATGACATTGCCATAGAATCCCATCAACTGCAAATCCCTACCTAAGCGTGACACAGGGGCAGAGCCTGGGGTACAGAGTCACCGACCAGGAAGAGGGAGAGCAAAGAAAAAGGAAGAAGTTAACCTCTCAAAATCAAGAAAAATCCACAGACTTTACAACTTGTTCCACTAATTTTTTTTGTTGTTGTTGTTTGTTTCTTCTATCTTATTGCCTTTATTATTATTATTTCTATTTCCTCCACCTCGGTCCTTTTATTCTCTGGCCATCTTATGCTTCCCTTTTCTTGAACTACACTACCCATGAGTGTTACATTTTATTTCTTTTCTTCATCCTTCCTCTCCTTTAGGGTTACACTCCAAAACCCTTAACTCTCACTCTCTTCCCTTTTGTTTTTTTTTCTTTTCCTTTTTTTCTTCCTTCGTTTTTCTCTTTTTCTTATTTTTTCCTTTCCATTCGTGTCTTCTTTTCTCCTTTTACTTTTCCTCCCATTCAATCTTCAATCACAAACAAATTATTTAATTTGGGACTCAAGTTTTTTTTGGTTTTTTTTTTTGCTTTTGTTTTTGGTTTTCTTTTGTTTGTTTGTTTTTGGCATTTTGGGTACTTTTTACTTTGCTTTTTAACTCATTAGCATTCCTCCCAACCCAAGGTTTCCATTGTATTTAGTCTTTGCTCCACTTAATACAACAGATTTTCACTTATTATTTTTATTTTTTTTCTTCTTTAATTATTACTTTTTTTCTCCTTTTTTCTGTTTCCCTCTTATCCCTCTCATTATATCTCTTAGTCAACCATCACTTACAAGCAAATCATTTTATACTTGTCTAAGATTTTCTCCTTTTTTTTTTGCATTTAGTAGGTCCCTACTCCCTTTTTTGCTCCTTGAACTCTTCACCCCAAATCAGGCCCTCCGTTATAGGCAGTTTTTGTTCCATTTAGCATAATATAATTCACAGGTCATCACGATATTTCCCTAAGGAGGGGAGAGGAGGGGAAGAGAAGAAAGAAAAAAGGGGGAAATAATAAATTATTACTGGTTTTTTTTGAGGGGTGTTTTTCTTTTTTTTTTTTTTTTAATTTTTATTCTTTATTAATTCTAATTAGTGTTATCAACAAGACCACCCTCAGATGCCAATAAGAAAAAGGAAATCGAATATTATGGATACAAAAGATAGAGAGGTAACACAAATAGATGTGGAAAAATCTATGGAGAAAAGATTTAACATATTGGAAACATTGGAGCTAAATGACAGAGAATTTAAAATAGAAATCCTAAAAATACTCAGAGATATACAAGAAAACACAGAAAGGCAATTTAGGGAGCTCAGAAAACAACTCAACGATCACAAAGAATATATTACCAAGGAAAGTGAAACTATAAAAACAAATCAAACAGAAATGAAAAACTCAATTCATGAGCTGAAAAACGAGGTAACAAGCTTAGCTAATAGAACAGCCTAGATAGAAGATAGGATTAGTGAAATAGAAGACAAACAACTTGAGGCACAACAGAGAGAAGAAGAAAGAGACTCAAAAATAGTAAAAAATGAGAAAGCCCTACAGGAATTGTATGACTCCATCAGAAAGAATAACATAAGAATAATAGGTATATCAGAGGGAGAAGAGAAAGAAAATGGAATGGAGAATATACTCAAACAAATAATAGACAAGAACTTCCAAGCCTTTGGAAAGAACTAAAGCCTCAAATTCAAGAAGCAAACAGAACACCGAGTTTTCTTAACCCCAACAAACCCACTCCAAGGCACATCATAATGAAGATGACACAAACCAATGACAAAGAAAAAATTCTCAAGGCAGCCAGGGAAAAGAAGAGTACAACATATAAAGGAAGGCCTACTAGATTATCACCAGGTTCCTCAGCAGAAACTCTACAAGCTAGAAGAGAGTGGACTCCAATATTTAAAGCCCGGAAAGAGAGGAACTTTCAGCCAAGAATACTATACCCATCAAAGCTATCCTTCAAGTACGAAGGATATATAAAAACATTCAGAAATACAGAAAAGATGAGAGAATTTATCAGAAAGCCCTCACTCCAGGAAATACTAAAGGGGGGTTTCCAACCAGATTCAAAGAACAAAACAAACCACAAGTAACAGCTCCACCAAGAACACAATGAAACCAAACTTAAACTGTGACAACAAAAAAAAAAGGGGGGAGAGAGGATGGAGATTAACAGTAGCAAAGGATGATGAAGCGCAGAAATACTCATAAGATAAGGTACTACAATGAATATTGTAGGTACCCTTTTCATTACTTAATGGTAACCACCCTTGAAAAAACCACCACAAAAACACTTGACTTAAAAAAGATAGCAACAGAGGAAAGAAGTATGGAATACAAACAAACAAAAACAAATGATAAAAAAACAAAAGAGAAGAATCAAACAAAATACAAAACTAACAGAAAGCAATTTATAAAATGGCAATAGGGAACCCACAAGTGTCAATAATTACACTAAATGTAAATGGATTAAACTTACCAATAAAAAGACACAGAGTAGCAGAATGAATTAAAAAAGAAAATCCAAATGTATGCTGCCTACAAGAAACACATCTAAACAACAAGGATAAAAACAAATTCTGAGTGAAAGGCTGGAAAACAATACTCCAAGCAAACAACACCCAAATAAAAGCAGGTGTAGCAATACTCATATCGAATAATGCTGCTTACAAGACAGAAAAAGTACTCAGAGACAAAAATGGCCATTTCCTAATGGCTAAGGGGACACTGAATCAAGAAGACATAACAATCCTTAATATATATGTACCAAACAAAGGAGCACCAAAATATATAAGACAGCTACTTATTGACCTTAAAACAAAAACTGACAAAAATACAATCATACTTGGAGACCTCAATACACCGCTGACAGCTCTAGATCGGTCATCCAAACAGGGAATCAATAAAGATATAGTGGCCTTAAACGAAATACTAGAACACCTGGATATGATAGACATCTACAGGACACTTCATCCCAAAGCGACAGAGTATACATTCTTCTCTAGTGTACATGGAACATTCTCAAGAATTGAACATATGTTGGGCCACGAAGACAATATCAGCAAATTTAGAAAAATTGAAATTGTACCAAGCATATCCTCTGATCATAAAGCCTTGAAACTAGAATTCAACTGCAAAAAAGAGGGGGAAAAACCCACAAAAATGTGGAAACTAAACAACATACTTCTAAAAAATGAAAGGGTCAAAGAAATAAGCGCAGAGATCAAAAGATATATACAGACAAATGAAAATGACAATACAACATATCAGAATCTATGGGATGCAGCAAAAGCTGTAATAAGAGGAAAGTTCATATCACTTCAGGCCTATATGAACAAACAAGAGAGAGCCCAAGTAAACCACTTAACTTCACACCTTAAGGAACTAGAAAAAGAAGAACAAAGACAACGCAAAACCAGCCGAAGAAAGGAGATAATAAAAATCAGAGAAGAAATAAACGAAATAGAGAACAGAAAAACTATAGAAAAAATCAATAAAACAAGGAGCTGGTTCTTTGAAAAGATCAACAAAATTGACAAACCCTTCGCAAGACTCACCAAGGAAAAAAGGCACAGGACTCAAATAAATAAAATCCAAAATGAAAGAGGAGAAATCACCACAGACATCATAGATATACAAAGAATTATTGTAGAATACTATGAAAAACTATATGCCACCAAATACAACAATCTAGAAGAAATGGATAAATTCCTAGAACAATACAACCTTCCTAGACAGAGTCATGAAGAAGCAGAAAGCATAAACAGACCAATCAGCAGGGAGGAAATAGAAAAAACTATTAAAAACCTCCCCAAAAATAAAAGTCCAGGCCCAGACGGTTATACTAGTGAATTCTATCAAACATTCAAAGAAGACTTGGTTCCTATTCTACTCAAAGTCTTCCAAAAAGTTGCAGAAGAAGCAATACTTCCAAACACATTTTATGAGGCCAACATAACCCTCATACCGAAACCTGGCAAGGATGGCACAAAAAAAGAAAACTACAGACCAATATCTCTAATGAATACAGATGCTAAAATACTAAACAAAATACTGGCAAATCGAATACAACAACATATTAAAAAAATAATACATCATGTTCAAGTGGATTCATCCCAGAATCTCAAGGATGGTTCAACATACGTAAAACGGTTAACATAATACACCATATCAACAAAACAAAGAACAAAAACCACATGACCTTATCAATAGATGCAGAAAAGGCTTTTGATAAAATACAACACAATTTTATGTTTAAGACTCTCAACAAAATGGGTATAGAGGAAAATATCTCAACATGATAAAGGCCATATATGATAAACCATCAGCCAACATCATATTAAACGGCATAAAACTGAGGACTTTCCACCTTAAATCAGGAACAAGACAGGGTTGTCCACTCTCTCCACTCTTATTTAACGTGGTGCTAGAAGTTCTGGCCAGAGCAATCAGACAAGACAAAGAAATAAAAGGCATCTATATCGGAAAAGAAGAAGTAAAGGTATCACTTTTTGCTGATGATATGATCCTATACATCAAAAACCCGAAAGACTCCACAAAAAGATTACTAGAAACAATAAACCAATACAGTAAGGTTGCAGGATACAAAATTAACATACAAAAGTCCATAGCCTTTCTATATGCCAACAATGAAATATAAGAAAATGAACTCAAAAAAATAATCCCCTTCATGATTGCAACAAAAAAAATAACATACCTAGGAATAAACATAACAAAGAATGTAAAGGACATATATAACGAAAACTACAAGGCATTGTTAAGAGAAATAGAAAAAGACACAATGAGATGGAAAAATATTCCTTGTTCTTGGATAGGAAGAATAAATATAATTAAAATGGCCATATTACCCAAAGCAATATATAAATTTAATGCAATTCCCATAAAAATTCCTATGACATTTTTTAAAGAAATGGAACAAAAAATCATCAGATTAAATGGAAGTATAAAAACCCTGAATAGCCAAAGCAATCCTAAGGAAAAAGAATGAAGCTGGGGGCATTACAATACCTGACTTTAAACTATTTTATAGGGCCACAATAATCAAAACAGCATGGTATTGGCAGAAAAATAGACACTCAGACCAATGGAACAGAATAGAAAGCCCAGAAATAAAACCACATATATATGGTCAAATAATCTTTGATAAAGGGACCAACAACACACAATGGAGAAAAGAAAGCCTCTTCAACAAATGGTGTTGGGAAAACTGGAAAGCCACATGCAAAAGAATGAAACTCAACTACAGCTTGTCTCCGTGTTCTAAAATTAATTCAAAATGGATCAAAGACCTAAATATAAGACCTGAAACAATAAAGTACATAGAAGAAGACATAGGTACTAAACTCATGGACCTAGGTTTTAAAGAACATTTTATGAACTTGACTCCAATGGCAAGAGAAGTGAAGGCAAAGATAAATGAATGGGACTACATCAGAATAAAAAGTTTTTGCTCAGCAAGAGAAACTGATATCAAAATAAACAGGCAGCCAACTAAATGGGAAATGTTATTTTCAATCAACAGATCAGATAAGGGCTTATATCCAAAATTTACAAAGAACTCATAAAACTCAACAACAAACAAACAAACAATCCAATAAAAAAATGGGAAGAGGACATGAACAGACACTTCTCCCAGGAAGAAATACAAATGGCCAACAGATATATGAAAAGATGCTCATCTTCTTCAGTTATTAGAGAAATGCAAAGCAAAACTACAATGAGATACCACCTCACCCCTGTTAGATTAGCTATTATCAACAAGACGGGTAATAGCAAATGTTGGAGAGGCTGTGGAGAAAAGGGAACTCTCATCCACTGTTGGTGGGATTGTAAAGTAGTACAACCATTATGGAAGAAAGTATGGTGGTTCCTCAAAAAACTGAAAATAGAACTACCTTATGACCCAGCAATCCCTCTACTGGGTATATACCCCAAAACCTCAGAAACATTGATACGTAAAGACACATGTAGCCCCATGTTCATTGCAGCACTGTTCACAGTGGCCAAGACATGGAAACAACCAAAAAGCCCTTCAATAGAAGACTGGATAAAGAAGATGTGGCACATATACACTATGGAATACTACTCAGACATAAGAAATGATGACATCAGATCATTTACAGCAAAATGGTGGGATCTTGATGACATTATACGGAGTTAAATAAATAAATCAGAAAAAATCAAGAACTACATGATTCCATACATTGGTGGAACATAAAAATGAGACTAAGAGACATGGACAAGAGTGTGGTGGTTACCAGGGGTGGGGGGAGGGAGGACGCAGGAGGGAAGGAAGGAGAGAGTTAGGGGGAGGGGGAGGGGCACAGAGAAAACTAGACAGAGGGTGACGGAGGACAATCTGACTTTGGGCGAGGGGTATGCAACATAATTTAATGACAAGATAACCTAGACATGTTTTCTTTGAATTTATGTACCCTGATTTATTAATGTCATCCCATTAACATTAATAAAAATTTATTAAAAAAAAAAAGTGGTGGGGCAGGGGGCTCTGCTAGTCATTTTACCCCTAATGACAAAATCCTTCATAACACTGGTGTGTTTTAGTTATCCAGAATGGCCTACAGCAAAAATTTTTGGATGACTAAATTAAAGTTGTTAAGCAATTACAATATTTAATTTTTATTCTTAAAATCTTGTTAAAATGAATTAAAAGTACTTTAAATACTATATAATTTTTCCTAAGTTTATGTTTAAGGACCAGCTGATTCTGAATTATAACGATTTCATTTTTGATATAAACTGCTGAGCCTATCCCCTACCAGGCGTCCCCAAACTACAGCCCCGCAGGCCACATGCGGCCCCCTGAGGCCATTTATCTGGCCCCCTGCCGCACTTCCGAAAGGGGCACCTCTTTCATTGGTGGTCAGTGAGAGGAGCACTGTATGTGGTGGCCCTCCAATGGTCTGAGGGACAGTGAACTGGCCCCCTGTGTAAAAAGTTTGGGGACCCCTACTAGACTATCTTATTCACAGGGTCTGTGGAGGGTCTACAAACATATTAGTGGGCTTCTCCGGTGATCTTGATGCCCAGCCAGGTTTGAGACCAGAAATGAACATAAATTTACCTTTAACTGATGACTTAGAGTCTTTTTATTTGTGCCTATTACTGAACTGTGAACTCATTACAGCCATAGCTAGTGTGAGTGATAGTCACCACATTCCTGGGTCTCGATTTCCTCACTTGTAAAAGCAAAAATTAATTGAATTAAATGATGTCTAAAATTCTTACTTCTAAAATTCTAATTCTTCAAAAAGGAGCTTCTCCAGGATCTGAACTAAAATATGACTTCTTTGAAGAATGGCCCACTTACACACACACATATACACACACAGTTTCTTTCCAAAATGAATACTCTGATGGGAAACCTGAAATACAAAACATTTAACCATAGAAGTAGTATTTTAGCAACAAATTCTGCAAATATTTTGGCCAGTTCTTTTTGAGCCTTGATGACATATAAATTTAAATTATTTAATATTCTGTTGATGGGTCAAAAATGTCTAGTTTTTGCTAGTGTTTTTCTTTTTTTATTTTGGTTTTGTATGTACAATAATCTTATGTTCCAAAATAATAAAAAGTAAATGAATAAATAGAAATGTGATTCAACAGACTTATATACATATGTACACACACTCATCGCAAACACATACACATACAAACAGAATACATGAAATAAAAATAGCACTGAATAGCATGATTACAAGTGTTTCCTCTGCACTAGCAGCTTTCAACCATAGCCATTTTTTCTCCTCTTCCCATTCCAGGAGTTATTTGGCGATGTTTGCAGACAGTTTTTATTATCACATTGGTCAGGGCGGTTGCTACTGGCATCTAGTGGGTAGAGGCCTGGGATGCCGCTATACACCCTACAATGAAAAAGCCTGCACAAAAAGAGATTATCTGGCCCAAATTCTCAGGGCTAAGGTTGAAAAACCCTACTCTATACAGTGGTGTAAGGCATCAAAATAAGAGGAAAACCAAACTCTTTATTCTGTCGCAGACAGCTGAAAAGAAAAGAGAAAAAATAAAACAATTACCTCCACAATTCTACATAAATCTCCATAACCAAGACTATTTCATGCCTACACTATAGAGTTTTTATTTCTACCCTATCAACACCTCTAAGTACTTTAGAAAGAAAAGACAAGCTATTCCCTTTTATGTTTGGTCTGTCAGTGGTCCTTTACTTTCTAGGCCTTTTCCCACAATGTGAGTGAAATGCCTTGCCACATGGTGTGGGAAAGATTTTAATAATGCTTACCTCACCTCCTCTGAAGATAAAGTTTCTGCAGTTTCTGGCCCAGTATTTTATGTATTTCACATACATAAAAAGGAAACATGGTACCATGTTTCAGTAATGCTTGTCTTTTTAAACAAGTTATGAAGACAAATAGCAATCTAATTCATATACAGCAGTGAGGTCTAGATTTTGTATATCTATATATGCATATTTGCTGCATCTTAATAATTTATAGGTGATAGAAGAACTTTACATTTGGAGATACCTTGGAATTTATTCCCCTATTTCCTAATATCATAGTTCATCAAATTTAAAATGCCATTAGTTGAAAGATACACTACACTATTTTATTGTGTACCACTGAAAGAAAATATACGTCAATTGAAAATGACATGCCTTCAATCACAAGACGTATCAATTTGAGAGACATCAAAATGTGGAAAAGGTGCATCTTAGAACTGATGAAATATATTATTCTATACTATAGTATCTTTTTGCCTTTCTAAGATAAAAGTCCTATGTTATGTTATACTATTAAAGTCCTTTCACAATCATGTAAGAAGGTATACACATCATACAAAACACATAAACGGTGAAAAAACTAGTTTAAAGAAACAAACCAAAATCTTATGTCATTCTAAATTTCCTTTTAAGTTATAGATGCACTAGGTACTTTGCTAACTGGACAGAATTTTTTTAAATCTAGTTATAGTTTTTCTATGGGAAAAAATATGGTTTTATGGGGGAAGTTGTAACAGATAACTAATTATCTAATTATAGTTTTTAAATGAGGGAAAGTTACAGCAGGTATTAAATTAACTGGATCTCAATTAATTAGAAGTATTAGTTAACTGTGATAGAAAGTGCCTTTGACAAAAAGGTAGATAACAGGACTTTTGTTTAGGGAAAATGATTTTGAGGTCAAATCACATTTAAGCTACTTTTGTGTTTTGCTTTATTTTAAAATAAATTCTACCTATAATGAAGGTAATAAAACTACAGTTGACCCTTGAACATCATGGGGTAGAGGTCCTGACAACTACCCCAACCCCTTGCAATGGAAAAATCTGCATATCACTTTCAACTCCCCCAAAACTTAACTAATAGTCATTGTTGACCAGAGGCCTTACCGATAACATAAATACTTAATTCATGTATTACACATGTTATATATATATTATATACTGTGTACAATAAAGTAAGGTAGAGCAAAGAAAATGTTAAGAACAGTCATAAAAAAGAAAATACATTTACAGTATTTATTGAAAAAAGTCTGCTTATAAGTGAATCCATGCCTTTCAAATCCATGTTGTTCAAGGGTCAACTGTTATTTGTCCTGTGATTGCTTTGAGGAACTATAAATCCTTTAAAAAAAAAAGTGAGTCTTGGTTTCTAGACTAAGTTTGGCATTGCGTCATAAGAAACGTGTGTGGAGGGGTGGGGGTGGAGCTGAGAAAGACTTTTAGCCAAGAGGATTAATTCTTTCCTAAGTTGAAAATGTATTTCACAGAACAGCCTATCCACCTAGATATTTTTATAGGTCAGGTTTTCCTGTAGGAAGAAAACCTTTGATGAGTAGTCTACTCATCCAAAGTAGAAATTACCCATAGAAATATTTGTTATTGTTTTTTGGTTTTGTTTTTTTTACAGTGACAGAGAGAGAGTCAGAGAGAGGGATAGATAGGGACAGACAGACAGGAACAAAGAGAGATGAGAAGCATCAATCATTAGTTATTTATTGCGACACCTTAGTTGTTCATTGATTGCTTTCTCATATGTGCCTTGACCATGGGGCTGCAGCAGACTGAGTAACCCCTTGCTCAAGCCAGCGACCTTGGGTCCAAGCTGGTGAGCTTTGCTCAAACCAGATGAGCCCGTGCTCAAGCTGGCGACCTCAGGGTTTTGAACTTGGGTCCTCCGCATCCCAGACCGTTCTATCCACTGCGCCACCGCCCGGTCAGGCTGTTTGTTGTTTTTTTTTTTTTTTGGGGGGGGGAGGGGTTGTTTTTTTTTTTTACTAGAAGCTAAAAAGTAAATAAGGCTAAAGTCCCAATACATATACCATAGCTGTTCTCGGCAAGATGCTTAATAATACCATTGGCTATACACTCTCCCCAGCACCAGTGAGCTGCCTATTGGACAGAGTGGCCATCAAGCTACCAAAATTGTCAAAATCCCAATGTACTGTTTGAGTAATTTTCCTTAAATAACCCTGTGAATACCAGTCTAAAAATGAAAATAGAAAACAAAGTCCCAAGGGTTCTGTGTCAACCACATGAGAATAACATCAACAACATACTTCTTGGCATCCTGGAGTGTTATAATATAATCATAAAGCACAGTGTATGTAGGACACACAGCTGCCTTCCTGAACTTAAAAGTAAATTTAACTTATCCAGCAGTTGAAGCTATACAATCAGTCTAGTGAAGTCACTGCTTCCCTCTTCAGACGGTAGGCTTGTATTCCTGTTATTTATTTAGCAGTCTTGGAAATTCTATTTCTACTTTCAGATGGCTTATTCTAGAAAATGGCAAGTAATGCCATACTACTGCTGCACCACAATAAATGGCCCTTTTTGAAATTTTAAGGCCAACTGCAGAGGGAAACTGAAACAGGTTGTTATTAAGAGTAAGGTACTTCAAATGCCTAAACACTGATTATCCTGAGGGAAATAACACAGGAACAGTAAGGCCCTTGCTTTAGAAAACTGCGAAACAGTTTCATGTTCACTTTAAGTAATTTAAGGGGATCTTTTATAATCTGAAAACTCAGACCATGCTTGTTCTTATTTTTGAAATGGAGTTCTCATTAAAGTGTGTGTGTGTGTGTGTGTGTGTGTGTGTGTGTGTGTATTTAACTCAGTGTACATTGAGAAGGCTTTCTGTAAATAGTCTATGAATGAATGACCATGAGAAAGTCAAACATTGAACATGTATAAGCATGATCTTCATTTAAATAAGCATATGTTAATAGATCTCAGCAGTATAATAAAGTAAAACTTCAAAATTAAAGTGACACATTTGATTGTGTGCATAATCATAGACTTTTAGGGTCATAAGGAGCCCTACAGGTCACCTAGTCCAACCCACTCAATTTTCAGATGAAGAAACTGAAGATAAGAAAGACAACTGCTACCCATAGTGTGTTAAGGATGTGGTCCAGGCTGGTGCCAACATCTGTCACTAAGGCATGTATCTCCACCAGGATCCACAGTCATTACAAGCCTTCACAATAATTTGGGATTTAATTTAATTATCATTTAAATTACAAGTTATTATACAAATACAGCTAAACTAAGAACACTTATGTTCAGCTGAGGACAGTATCTGGGAAGATAGATGATACAATAGAAAATACTTACTGCAGTTGCTGATGTCAAGAAAAACCTGGAACAGACTGTGACTTGTAGCTCTGGGTTGGGGGCCACAACCACCACCTTCCCTGAAGCCTGACTGGTACCTTCCACTTGGGGGAGATTCACTAGCTGAAACCGCCAGATTCCACCAGAAGCTTTCAGTGACCGAGCTTAACAAGGAGCCAGCAGGTGAAGGCAGCCAGAGGCAGACCTCAGGGAGCCTTGGGGCATTTTATGACCAGCCAACAGGCCTGTTTCTGTAAAGCCAGCTATGGTATGCAGCTACATCCTTCCTGCACACATCTAAGCCCAGCAGAGGCATCCACAAACTGTAGATCACTTGTAACTCCAAATAGGTTGCTGAGAGCCAGTCACAGGGAGCACCTTACATTGACCTGAATCAAGTTCCCTCCCAAGAAGCCCAAAACCAACACACCTCATGGCCAATTTGAGACAACATCAGAGCAGGATCCAATTAGCTTCACAAGCAGCATATCTGAAGGAAGATCTTAGCAGGCACCAAACCCAGCTGAAGTAAATTCTGCCTTGTGTGCTCAGCACCTGCAGAACAGCTCACAAACTTTGGTCAGGGTAGAGCCTCACCATCAGCCGGTCTGATGGTCAATCCCATACAGAATGACCCAATAGCACTCAAGACCATTACAACAGTAGGGCCTACATAACTCACATAAGGAACATTCTGGAACATCCAGCTCAGGTGATCTAGAAGATTGTACCACTACACCCAACAGAACACCAACTACATAAGGGCATCCCAAGAAAGCTGGGAATCATGGCAAACTATCTAATACATAGAAACAAACACAAAAAGGCAGCCAAAATGGGGAGAAAATAAAACAGACCCCAAATGACAGAACAGGAGACTCTCCAGAAAAAAAAGAGCTAAATGAAATAAAGATAAGCAATTTATCAGATATAAAGTTCAAAGTAGAGAGACAAGATGGCGCTGGAGTAGGCAGACGTACCAACATCTACCTCCCAGAACCAAAGGGGATTACAAACTAATTTTAAGAACTATCATCTGGAAAAACCAACTTTGGACTAAACTAAGAGGACTCTTCAACCAAGGAACACTGAAGAAGCCACACCGAGACTGGTAGGAAAAGCAGAAACGTGGAGAGGGCTGCCCAGCTCCCCAGAGCGAATGGCAGCAGGGAGAAACTCGCATGGCGGGAAGTGAGTTTAGCAGAGGGGGAAGGATCCTGAGCCCCAGGAATAAAGTCCCAGCCTGCAGCCCCAGAGCCCAGAAGAGGCGTAAGGACAGTATTTAGCTGGAAACAAGTCAGGATACTGTTTGTGAGAAAGAGTCTGATTTCTCAGACCCAGGATCCTTCTTAAAGGGACCGCGCAGAACATCTTTCTCACAACCACTCACCTGGGGCTCCTGGGGACGGGGAGAGAGGAGAGGACCAGAGTAACAGGAAGAGAGTGTAATCTAAGAGGCACAGGGAGAAACATTTTGGGAGACAGCCACCCTAACCCCGGGGACGAGTCACTCCCCAAAGCTAAAGTGAATATTTCCCCCAGAAACAGCAATACCAGCAAAGGGAAGCAGGAGAGCAGCCAAACAAGCTCCCCCGTGGCACTCAGAGCAGAGTCGCATAGAAGGAGGGAGCTTTTGGGTCTAGAGTAGTGAGTCTTAGGGTCCGAGCTGCAACGCCCCCACCCACGGGGCTGAGGGCTTGCCGGAGGGCGGGCGATTTGGCTGGCAGGGGCGGAAGCCAGCTGGCCACTGCTGGACTCAGGTGTGAGCTCAATCTTGCCCAGCTAAGGAGAAGGGGGTGTGCAAAAGCGGTCAAGCTCAGTTGCTGGCAGCCTGTAATCCAGCCTGCGGGAGAAGGGCGGGAACCCCAGAAAGGGTGGAGACCAGCCCCTGAGCAAGAGCACAGGAGCACAGCCTTGCCCCGCCCCTACAACCCAGGCTTGCAGTCTGACTTGGGAGCTGGCTCCTCCCGTGGGGGTGGAGCAAAAAGCCCAAAAGAGGCGGAGTTCCGCTACTGAGCTGAGCTTGGGCACGCAGTCCTGCCTGGCGATAGAGCCAAGGCTAGCAGCTGTTCCTCGATCGGGCTCCTCATTCAAGGGCAGGGCAAAAGCCCGGAAACAGGTAAAGACCCACAGCTGAGCAAAGGTGCTTGCCAGTGCCCTCAGGACTGAGCATAATGTCACACACGGGGGCAGAGAAAAGGCCAACGCCACCAACGCTTGTGCACCCAAGCGTGTAATCACAGCCACTCCGTGAAGAGAAAATGCGGACGCAGAGAAATACAAAACAAATAAACCAAGAGAAATCCCCAGAAAAGGACGTAAGTGAATCAGATATAACCAAATTACCAGATGCAGAGTTTAAAATAATGATTGTTAGGATGCTCAAAGATATTAGAACAACCATAGATGGCCATTACGAAAACCTAAATAAAGAGATAACAAATATAAAAAAGGACGTTGCAATAATAAAAAAGAATCAGTCAGAAATGACAAATACAATATCTGAAATAAAGAATACAATGGAAGGAATTAAAAGCAGGATGGATGAAGCAGAGAATCGAATCAGCAAGTTAGAGGACATGATAAATAAAGGCACAGAAGCAGAGCAGAAAAAAGAAAAGAGACTCAAAAAGTCTGAGGAAACTCTAAGAGAGCTTTGTGACAACATGAAGAGAAATAACATCTGTATCATAGGGGTTCCTGAAGAAGAAGAGAAAGAACAAGGGATAGAGACTTTGTTCAAACATATCATAGCAGAAAACTTCCCCCAATTAAGGCAGGAAAACATTTCACATGTTCAGAAAGCACAGAGAACTCCATTAAGGAGAAACCCAAAGAAACCAACACCAAGACACATCATAATTAAAATACCAAAGCTAAATGATAAAGAGAAAATATTAAAAGCTGCTAGAGAAAAAAAGACTATCACCTACAAAGGAGCCCCCATAAGGATGACTTCTGACTTCTCAATAGAAACACTTGAGGCCAGAAGGGAATGGCAAGAAATATTCAAAGTAATGGAGAACAAGAACCTACAACCAAGACTACTTTATCCAGCAAGGCTATCAGTTAAAATTGAAGGAGAAATAAAAAGCTTTACAGACAAAAAAAAAAAAAAACTCAAGGAATTCACTGCAACCAAACCAAGGCTGCAAGAAATGCTAAGGGACCTGTTGTAAACAGATCAAAGGAGAAAAAGAATATAGCAAAAGAGGAATACAGTTTTAAAGAAAAAAAAGGCAATAAACAATTACATATCAGTAATAACCTTAAATGTTAATGGATTAAATGATCCGATCAAGAGACATAGGGTAGTTGCGTGGATAAGAAAACAGGACCCATATATATGCTGTCTACAGGAGACACATCTTAAATTAAAAGATGCACACAGACTGAAGATAAAAGGATGGAAAAAAATATTTCATGCAAATGGAAATGAAAAAAAAGCTGGAGTAGCAATACTTATATCAGACAAAATGGACTTTAAAATAAAGACCATAGGTAGAGATAAAGAAGGTCATTACATAATGATAAATGGAGCAATCTAAAAGGAAGATATAACCATTATAAATATCTACACACCTAATATGGGAGCAGACTTTGATGGACTTAAAGGGTGAGATCAACAGCAATACTATAATAGTAGGGGATTTCAATACCCCATTAACATCATTAGATAGATCCTCAAGAAAGAAAATTAACAAAGAAATAGCAGACTTAAAGGACAAACTAGATCAACTTGATTTAATAGATATCTTCAGAACCTTTCACCCTAAAACAGCAGAATATACATTCTTTTCAAGCGCTCATGGTACATTCTCTAGAATAGACCACATGTTAGGGCACAAAAGCGGTCTCAACAAATTTAAAAAGATTGAAATCATATTGAGCACTTTCTCTGATCACAATGGCATTAAACTAGAAATCAACCACAATAGAAAAATTGAAAAACATTCAAACACTTGGAAACTAAATAGCATGTTATTAAATAACAAATGGGTTAACATTGAGATCAAAGAAGAAATTAAAAAATTCCTAGAAACAAATGATAATGAGCATACATCAACTCAAAATTTATGGGACACAGCAACAGCAGTCCTGAGAGGGAAGTTTATAGCATTACAGGCATACCTCAAGAAGCTAGAAAATGCTCAAATAAACAACTTAACCCTGCATCTAAAAGGACTAGAAAAAGAACACCAAGTAAAGCCCAGAGCTAGTAGAAGGAAGGAAATAATAAAGATCAGAGCAGAAATAAATGACATAAAGGCTAAAGAAACAAGACAGAGGATCAGTGAAACCAGGAGCTGGGTCTTTGAAAAGGTAAACAAGATCGATGAACCTTTAATGAGACTCACCAAGAAAAAAAGAGAGAGGACTCAAATAAATAAAATTAGAAATGAGAGTGGAGAAATAACAACTAACACAACAGAAATACAAAATATTGTAAGAAAATACTATGAAGAATTGTACGCCAAAAAACTAGACAACCTAGAAGAAATGGACAAATTCTTTGAATCATATAATCTTCCAAAAATCAATCTGGAAGAATCAGAAAACGTAAACAGACCAATTACAACAAATGAGATTGAAACAGTTATCAAAAAACTCCCAAAAAAGAAAAGTCCTGGGCCTGATGGCTTCACAAGTGAATTCTACCAAATATTCAAAGAAGAATTAACTCCTATCCTTCTCAAGCTATTTCAAAAAATTCAAGAGGAAGGAAGACTTCCAAACTCCTTTTATGAGGCGAGCATAATTCTGATTCCAAAACCAGGGAAAGACAACACAAAAAAAGAAAATTATAGGCCAATATCTCTGATGAACTTAGATGCAAAAATCCTCAACAAAATATTAGCAAACCGGATCCAGCAATATATGAAAAAAATCATACACCATCATCAAGTGGGATTTATTCTTGGGAGGCAAGGCTGGTACAATATTCACAAATCAATCAATGTGATTCATCACATAAACAAAAGAAAGGAGAAAAACCACATGATAATTTCAATAGATGCAGAAAAAGCATTTGATGAAATCCAGCACCCATTCATGATCAAAACTCTCAGCAAAGTGGGAATACAGGGAACATACCTCAACATGATAAAGGCCATCTATGACAAATGCACAGCCAACATCATACTCAATGGGCAAAAATTCAAAGCAATCCCCTAAAGATCAGGAACAAGGCAGTGGTGCCCCCTTTCACCACTCTTATTCAACATAGTTCTGGAGGTCCTAGCCACAGCAATCAGACAAGAAAAAAAAATAAAAGGCATCCGAATTGGTAAAGAAGAAGTAAAACTATCATTATTTGCAGATGATATGAGATAGTATATAGAAAACCCTAAAGTCTCAGTCAAAAAACTACTAGACCTGATAAAAGAATTTGGCAGGGTGGCAGGATATAAAATCAATACTCAGAAATCATAAGCATTTTTATACACTAATAATGAACTGTCAGAAAGAGAAATCAAAGAATCAACCCCCTTTACCATTGCAACCAAAAAAATAAAGTACCTAGGAATAAATCTAAGCAAGGAGACTAAAGACTTGTACTTGCAAAATTATAAAACATTGATAAAAGAAATCAGGGAAGATACAAATAAGTGGAGGCATATACCGTGCTCATGGTTAGGAAGAATAAACATCATTAAAATGTCTATATTGCCCAAAGCAATTTATAAATTCAATGCAATACCAATTAAAATACCAATATCTTACTTCAAAGATATAGAACACATATTCCAAATATTTATATGGAACCAAAAGAGAACACGAATAGCCTCAGCAATCTTGAAAAGGAAGAATAAAGCTGGAGGTATCACACTTCCGGATATCAAGTTGTATTATAAGGCCATTGTACTCAAAACAGCCTAGTACTGGCATAAGAACAGGCACATAGATCAATGGAACAGAACAGAGAACTCAGAAATAAACCCACAGCTCTATGGACAACTGATATTTGACAAAGGAGGTAAGTAAAGTACAATGGAGTAAAGACAGCCTCTTCAACAAATGGTGTTGGGAAAATTGGACAGCTACCTGCAAAAAAATGAAACTAGACCACCAACTTACACCACTCACAAAAATAAACTCAAAATGGATAAAAGACTTAAATGTAAGCCGTGAAACCATAAGCATCTTAGAAGAAAACATAGGCAGTAAGCTCTCTGACATCTCTCGCAGCAATATATTTGCTGATTTGTCTCCACAGGCAAGTGAAATAAAAGACAGGATAAACAAATGGGACTTTATCAAACTAAAAAGCTTCTGCACAGCTAAAGACAATAAGAACAGAATAAAAAGACAAACTACACAATGGGAGAATATAATAGACATTGCGTCTGATAAGCAGTTAATAACTAAAATTTATAAAGAACCTGTAAAACTTAATACCAGGAAGACAAACAATCCAATTCAAATATGGGCAAAAGAAATGAATAAACACTTCTCCAAAGAGGACACACAGATGGACAATAGGCATATGAAAAAATGTTCAACATCATTAATGATTAGAGAAATGCACATTAAAACCACAATGAGATATCACCTCACAGCAGTCAGAATGGCGCTCATCAATAAAACAACACAGAATAAGTGCTGGCGAGGATGTGGAGAAAAGGGAACCCTCCTGCACTGCTGGTGGGAATGCAGACTGGTGCAGCCACTGTGGAAAACAGTATGGAGATTCCTCAAGAAATTAAAAATCGAACTGCCTTTTGACCCAGCTATACCACTGTTAGGAATATACCCCAAGAACACCATAGCACTGTTTGAAAAGAAGAAATGTACCCCTATGTTTATGGCAGCATTGTTCACAATAGCAAAGATCTGGAAACAGCCCAAGTGTCCGTCAGAGGACGAGTGGATTAAAAAGCTGTGGTATATATATACTATGGAATACTACTCAGCCATAAGAAATGATGACATAGGATCTTTTACAACAATATTGGATGGGCCTTGATAACATTATAATGAGCAAAAAAGTAAATCAGAAAAAACTAAGAACTATATGATTCCATACATAGGTGGGACATAAAGATGAGACTCAGAGACATGGACAACAGTGTTGGGGGTACAGGGTGGGGGAGAGGAGAGGGAGAGGGTTGGAGGAGGGGAGGAGCACAAAGATCATGGCTTTTCAGCATTTGCCATATTCTCCCTTTAATCTATAGACAGACAGCAAATATTTACTTATGGTGTTTCCACTATGAAGACTGCTGTCGTAGGGACAAATGCTGATGAACTATTTCAGCAGTTCCTCCTTCTTCAAAGACTTATATGTCAACAAAGAGCTCCATGTTTCATAGGACATACTCAAGCTCACTCCATGCTCCCTGGAGCTTTAGCACAAGGGAATGCCCCCCCTTTTTTTTTTGGTTATATTTTTTCTTTTATTTACTTATTTTTTGTATTTTTCTGAAGATGGAAATGGGGAGGCAGTCAGACAGAATCCCGCATGCGCCTGACTGGGATCCACCTGGCATGCCTACCAGGGGGGAATGCTCTGCCCATCTGGGGTGTTGCTCTGTTGCAACCAGAGCCATTCTAGCACCTGAGGCAGAGGCCATGGGGCCATCCTTATTGCCCGGGGTGGCTTTGCTCTGGTGGAGCCTTGGCTGCGGGAGAGGAAGAGAGAGAAAGAGAGGAAGGAGAGGGGGAGAGGTGGAGAAGTAGATGGGCGCTTCTTCTGTGTGCTCTTACTGGGAATCAAACCCGGGAATCCTGCACACCAGGCCAATGCTCTACCACTGAGCCAACCGGCCAGGGCCTAGCCAACCGGCCATGCCCTTGTTGATCAAGCTACCCAAAAGAAAATTATATGGAGCAACCATGACAGACCAAGGAAGTCAGTCTCATACTATTCATCACCAGAACGCTGCAGCCCGGTGTAAACAGTTTCAACTTTCTTGGGAAGCACCACGGCAGATTGGGAAATCCTGTCCAAGGGGTCCTATACTGCCCCTTCATTTGGAGTTAACCCTCAAGGACCCCTACCAGGACAACTTTGGCAGATGAATGTTACTCATATACCTTCATTTGGTAAACAGTCATATGTCCACATTACAGTGGATACATATTCCAGATCTATAGTAACCTCTGTCAGAACAGGAGAGGCTGCTAAGCATGCTATAGCTCATTGTCTGTCTGCATTGTTCTATTATTGGATTTCCTAAACTGGCTAAACTGAAAATGCTCCTGCATATGGAGCAAAAGCATTTACTGTATTTTGTCATGCTTACAATCTTTAAAGTTAAGGTATTATTAAAGTGTACTCAGCAAACATTTTAAGGTCAATTTAAAAAAAAATTTAAGAGGGGGTAGTCATATCCTGGAACTCCTACGGGTCTACCATATCATGTTTTTTACTTAAAAAAAAATTTTTTTTTTACATTTCTTTGGAAGGCTGATGAACAGGAGACACCAAATCTTTTTCGCCTGCAAATTACTACCTTCTTTATTAGATCCAGCTAATTACACTGTTTTGTCTTTTTCCAAATAGCTCCAGATATATGGAAAAGATTTATATAGGCGGATGGAGATCCTCAAACCCCTCAGTGAGATCTTCTGAGCATGGCTTTTAAGATACCTAGAGGCAGAAAAAGCTCAATAGAGATCAGGGGAACTACCAGCTTTTAGGATACACCCTTAAAGGCTCCAATGCCCCAAAGGGGTCTCATAGGATGCCATCTGGATCCTGCTTCAATAGTGGAAAGGAAGGTCACTGAGCTAAAGCCTGCCAGGCTTACATGCCTTTGCTGTGAGGAAACAGGGACACTGGAAGTTAGGCTTCCCCCTCGCTCCTCTAAGGGAGGGCTCAGTCTCTTCCAGCCCTGCTCCAGCCACCTATGACCTAACCTTCCCCAGAAATCTGGGGTTTGCCACTGAAGGCTGAAGGTGCCCAGGGCCATCGGCCCCATCTACGACACTGTGGACGAGCCTAGGGTATTTCTTCCAAGAAGCAGGTAAACTGATCTCATTTGCACAAGGGCCACTTAACTATTTTTTTCCTGAATAGTCAGGTTTTTTATTCTTCCCTCAAAGATCTCTGTTGTGGGTGTTGATAGTCCTATTTTCTGCTGCTTTGCTTAATATATAGTGTTTCCTTTATCCCTCCTACCTCAATGCCCCACTCATATTTCAGGCTGGGACCTACTCCTAATTTAGAGCTCTCTTTCCCTCTTTTGCCAACTTCTATTATGAATCTACCTTTGCCACCCAGCTTAGTGTATCCCAAGGTTCTCTTTACCATGCCACAGTCTCAGAGCTCCAGGGAAAAGCAACTTGGTCTCATCTCTCTAGGCAGAGGAGAACAGAAACTCCATATCCACGCATGCTGCAAAGGCTTTTCCAGTCTACCTGAACCATTACCAGCTAGAAGCAGTGGTCATTGGAACTTGGACATGAGCTGCAAAGTATAGAATGGTGACAACAATTCCAGTGCCATGCGGACTTCTCCTGTGGGGAACTTTCCTGGACTCCTGCTCCCTGTGACAGCTCCTAACAGACTGAACTGTGGTTGGGTTGCATTTTTCAGGGATTTGGCATGGTGATGGGGCCAACTTGGACTTGGTGAACATGTTAAGGACACTACTCTTTTATGGATTCTTGCTGTATTGGCCAAGAGTTTGCTTAAAGGCTCTTAATCACTGTAAAAAAAAAATAGAAGACTGGATAAAGAAGATGGGACACATATACTCCATGGTATACTATTCAGCTGGAAGAAAGGATGACATTGGATCACTTACAGCAGAATGGTGGAATCTTGATAACATTATGCGGAGTGAAATAAGTGAATCAGAAAAAAACAAGAACTGCAGGATTTCATACATTGGTGGGACATAAAAGCGAGACTAAGAGACATGGACAGTAGTGTGGTGGTTACGGGGGGTGGGGGGAGAGAAGGAGGGAGAGGGGGAGGGGGAGGGGTACAAAGAAAACTGGATAGAGGGTGACGGAGGATGATCTCTCTTTGGGTGATGGGTATGCAACAGAACTAAATGACAAGATAACCTGGAAATGTTTTCTTTGAATATATGTACCCTGATTTATTGATGTCACCTCGTTAAAATAAAAATTTATTTATAAAAAAAAATTTCAAAGTAAAAGGTATATAGATGATCAAGGAACAAAGTGATACATTCAACAAAGAGATAGGAAGCATAAAAAAGAGCATAGATACCCGAAAAAGTAACCAGTCATAAATAAAAAATATAATATCTAAAATGAAGAATACACTGGAAGGAATAAAAAGTAAGCTTGATGAAGCAGAGGATCAAATCAGTGATTAGAAAGACAAGGGAAAAAAAACACAGAATCAGAGCACCAAAAATTTTTTAAAATAAGGATACCTAAGGGACCTCTGGGACAATGCAAAGCATAACATCCATATTATAAAAGTACCAGAAAAAGAAGAGAGAAACCAAGGGATCAGAACTTATTTGAAGAAATAATGACCAAAAATTTCCCTAACTTGGTAAATAAATAAAGAAATAAAATTTTTAAAAAAGACAGACATGTCCAAGAAGATGGACCTAAGAGGCCCACACCAAGACATATCATAATTAAAATGTCTAAGGTTAAAGACAACGAAATTATTTTAAAACCAGCAAGAGAAAAGCAGTTAGAAACCTATAAGGGAGCTCCCATAAAATTGTCATCTGATTTTTCAGTCAGCCAGAAGGGATTGACATGAAATATTTATACTGATGAACAGCAAGGAACTAAAACCAAGACTACTTTACCCAGCAAGGATACCATTTAAAATTGAAGGAGAAATAAAGAGCTCCCCAGACAAGGAAAAGTTAAAGGAGCTTAACCACTAAACAAGTATTAAAAGAAATGTGAGAGGTCCTGCTTTAAGAAGAAAAGGAAAAATAAGAAAAAGAAAAAAATTACAAGGGAAAATAGGTTAAAAGAACAAAATGTACCAAATATACCAAAAATGTACCAAATGTACCAATAAATATGCACCTCTTAAAAATCACTTTAAATGTAAATGGCTTAAATACTCCAATCAAAAGACACACAGGAGTGACGTCATGGAAATGGCGCTGTGAGCAGCGCGTCCGACAGATCTCCCCAAAATCACAACAAATTTATCAACTAGAAACAGAAAAATTTATCCTCGGAGCATTCCGGAGTTCCACACAAAGTGAAAGCGAAAGGACTGTTATCACTTGAATCTGAGAGACGAGGGTGTGGAGGAAACTAACTACCGCAGAGACCTTCATTCAAGCAGCGGAGGGATTGCGCCTGTGGTGAGTCGGCCCACAATCGGGAGCAGCGAGCAGCCCCCGGCGTGCGCCCGGTCCGCTTGCAGAGCGAGCACCGCTAACGTTCCCAGCGGCCGCGCACTGTGAGTGAGAGTCCCCAGCCACCGGTGCCCGGAGCACCCCATTCGCGCGCGTGCCCTGGGCATCCTACACGCCCAGAGTGCCCTACTGGCCCACACACCCAGGGTGCCCCATTATCCTGTGCCCGGTGCGCCCCAGCCGCCAGCAGCGGGGCGAGCGGGAGAGGCACCAGGGCGGTCTTCCCTACTTGGGAGATTCTCTCCGTGGGCGGGGCACCTCACCCAGCCATTCAAGCTAACAATCAAGTGTTGGGGGAGGGGCGCGCAGGCAGCCTGAAATACCTTCGGGAGCACAGCTGCGGACCCAATCACTGAAATTAGCTTAACCCATGAAATCTGTGCACCCACAGGTTCTAATTGATAAGATCTCTCTCAGTTCAGCGATCCAAGACAAGAGGCATGATATTTTTTAGTGCCTCTCGCTAAAGGGGCAGGGGCAACTTCTGATTGATAGAGCCTCCATATTCAGGGATAAACGCTAACAAGAGGGACTTGGCAGATAATAAGATCTATACTACACTAGTCGCAAGCAGAGACTAGTGCCTCTTCTTCCCAGCCAAAACAGGCTACAAAGTGTGGAAACCCTGGGTTGAGTGGTCCAACTGAATGCTAGGCGCTGAACAGTCACCTTGACAACAATTGACTCCCACCCCCGCCTGATTACGCTGGAGGCTCAGACTGCCAGAGCCTTTCCCAAAGCCTTGCGCTGAGTGGGGATAGAGTGGGGATTTCCCAGCTCTTTGAGCCTCTAACTCCCCAGGCAGAAGCAGTAGCAGCCTTATAGCTGGATCACCAGGCTGCTAATTCAGGAAGGGGGGACTAGGAGAGAGACTCCAGGAAAGCAAACTCTCTCATCGTTGGACCCTGCAAACGCCAACAAGCCTTGACTACCAGCAAGACTAAAGCCAATTATATGACATTGCCATAGAATCCCATCAACTGCAAATCCCTACCTAAGTGTGACACAGGGGTAGAGCCTGGGGTACAGAGTCACCGACCAGGAAGAGGGAGAGAAAAGAAAAAGGAAGAAGTTAACCTCTCAAAATCAAGAAAAATCCACAGACTTTACAACTTGTTCCACTAATTTTTTTGTTGTTGTTGTTTGTTTCTTCTATCTTATTGCCTTTATTATTATTATTTCTATTTCCTCCACCCTGGTCCTTCTATTCTCTGCCCATCTTATGCTTCCCTTTTCTTGAACTACACTACCCATGAATGTTACATTTTATTTCTTTTCTTCATCCTCACCCTCCTTTAAGGTTATACTCCAAAACACTTAACTCTCACTCTCTCCTCTTTTGTTTTGTTTTTTGTTTTGCTTTATTTTGTTTTTTTTCTCTTCCTTTTTTTTTTCTTCCTTCGTTTTTCTCTTTTTCTTATTTTTTCCTTTCTATTCATTTTTTCTTTTCTCGTTTTACTTTTCCTCCCATTTAATCCTCAATCATGAACAAATTAGTTAATTTGGGACTCAAGGGTTTTTTTTGGTTTTATTTTTCTTTTTCGCTTTTGTTTTTGTTTTTTGTTTGTTTATTTTTGTGGCATTTTGGGTACTTTTTACGTTGCTTTTTAACTCACTAGCATTCCTCCCAACCCAAGGTCTCAATTGTATTTAGTCTTCGCTCCACTTAATACAACAGATTTTTACTTATTATTTTTATTTTTTTCTTCTTTATTATTTTTTTTCTCCTTTTTTCTGGTTCCCTCTTATCCCTCTCATTATATCTCTTAGTCGACCATCACTTACAAGCAAATCATCTTATGCTTGTCTAAGATTTTCTTCCTTTTTTTTTTTTTTCATTTAGTAGGTCCCTACTCCCTTTTTTTGCCCCTTGAACTCTTCACCCCAAATCAGGCCCTCCATTATAGGCAGTTTTTGTTCCATTTAGCATAATATAATTCACAGGTCATCATGATATTTCCCTGAGGAGGGGAGAGGAGGGAAAGAGAAGAAAGAAAAAAGGGGGAAATAATAAATTATTACTGTTTTTTTTTTGTAGGGTGTTTTACCTTTTTTTTTTTTTTTTACTTTTTACTCTCTATTAATTCTAATTAGTGCTATCAACAAGACCACCCTCAGATGCCAATAAGAAAGAGGAAATTGAATATTATGGATACAAAAGAAAGAGAGGTAACACAAATAGATGTGGAAAAATCTATGGAGAAAAGACAACATATTGGAAGCCTTGGAGCTAAATGACAGAGAATTTAAAATAGAAATCTTAAAAAATACTCAGAGATATACAAGAAAACACAGAAAGGCAATTTAGGGAGCTCAGAAAACAACTCAATGAACACAAAGAATATATTACCAAGGAAATTGAAACTATAAAAACAAATCAAACAGAAATGAAAAACTCAATTCACGAGCTGAAAAATGAGGTAACAAGCTTAGCTAACAGAACAGCCCAGATAGAAGAAAGGATTAATGAAATAGAAGACAAACAACTTGAGGCACAACAGAGAGAAGAAGAAAGAGACTCAAAAATAATAAAAAACGAGAAAGCTCTACAGGAATTGTCTGACACCATCAGAAAGAATAACATAAGAATAATAGGTATATCAGAGGGAGAAGAGAAAGAAAATGGAATGGAGAATATACTCAAACAAATAATAGACAAGAACTTCCCAAGCCTTTGGAAAGAACTAAAGCCTCAAATTCAAGAAGCAAACAGAACACCGAGTTTTCTTAACCCCAACAAACCCACTCCAAGGTACATCATAATAAAGATGACACAAACCAATGACAAAGAAAAAATTCTCAAGGCAGCCAGGGAAAAGAAGAGTACAACATATAAAGGAAGGCCTACTAGATTATCATCAGATTTCTCAGCAGAAACTCTACAAGCTAGAAGAGAGTGGACCCCAATATTTAAAGCCCTGAAAGAGAGGAACTTTCAGCCAAGAATACTATACCCATCAAAGCTATCCTTCAAGTACGAAGGATATATAAAAACATTCACAAATACAGAAAAGATGAGAGAATTTATCAGCAGAAAGCCCCCACTCCAGGAAATACTAAAGGGGGTTTTCCAACCAGATTCAAAGAACAAAAGAAAACAACACCACAAGTAACAGCTCCACCAAGAACACAATAAAACCAAACTTAAACTGTGACAACAAAGGAATAAAAAGGGGGGAGAGGATGGAGATTAACAGTAGCAAAGGACGATGAAGTGCAGAAATACTCATTAGATAGGGTACTACAATAAATATGGTAGGTACCCTTTTAATTATTTAATGGTAACCACCCTTGAAAAAACCACCATAAAAACACTTGACTTAAAAAAGGTAGCAACAGAGGAAAGAAGTATGGAACACAAACAAACAAAAACAAATGATAGAAAAACAAAAGAGAAGAATCAAACAAGATACAAAACTAACAGAAAGCAATTTATAAAATGGCAGTAGAGAACCCACAAGTGTCAATAATTACACTAAATGTAAATGGATTAAACTTACCAATAAAAAGCCACAGAGTAGCAGAATGGATTAAAAAAGAAAATCCAACTATATGCTGCCTACACGAAACACATCTAAGCAACAAGGATAAAAACAAATTCAAAGTGAAAGGCTGGAAAACAATACTCCAAGCAAACAACACCCAAAAAAAAGAAGGTGTAGCAATACTCATATCTAATAATGCTGACTACAAGACAGAAAAAGTACTCAGAGACAAAAATGGTCATTTCATAATGATTAAGGGGAAGTTGAATCAAGAAGACATAACAATCCTTAATATATATGCACCAAACCAAGGAGCACCAAAATATATAAGACAGCTACTTATTGACCTTAAAACAAAAACTGACAAAAATACAATCATACTTGGAGACCTCAATACACCGCTGATGGCTCTAGATCGGTCATCCAAACAGAGAATCAATAAAGATATAGTGGCCTTAAATGAAATACTAGAACACCTGGATATGATAGACATCTATAGGACACTTCATCCCAAAGCGACAGAGTATACATTTTTCTCTAGTGTACATGGAACATTCTCAAGAATTGAACATATGTTGGGCCACAAAGACAATATCAGCAAATTTAGAAAAATTGAAATTGTACCAAGCATATTTTCTGATCATAAAGCCTTGAAACTAGAATTCAACTGCAAAAAAGAGGGGGAAAAACCCACAAAAATGTGGAAACTAAACAACATACTTCTAAAAAATGAATGGGTCAAAGAAGAAATAAGCGCAGAGATCAAAAGATATATACAGACAAATGAAAATGAAAATACTACATATCAGAATCTCTGGGATGCAGCAAAAGCTGTAATAAGAGGAAAGTTCATATCACTTCAGGCCTATATGAACAAACAAGAGAGAGCCCAAGTAAACCACTTAACTTCACACCTTAATGAACTAGAAAAAGAAGAACAAAGACAACGCAAAACCAGCCGAAGAAAGGAGATAATAAAAATCAGAGCAGAAATAAATGAAATAGAGAACAGAAAAACTATAGAAAAAATCAATAAAACAAGGAGCTGGTTCTTTGAAAAGATCAACAAAATTGACAAACCCTTGGCAAGACTCACCAAGGAAAAAAGGCACAGGACTCAAATAAATAAAATCCAAAATGAAAGAGGAGAGATCACCACAAACATCATAGATATACAAAGAATTATTGTAGAATACTATGAAAAATTATATGCCACCAAATACAACAATCTAGAAGAAATGGATAAATTCCTAGAACAATACAACCTTCCTAGACTGAGTCATGAAGAAGCGGAAAGCCTAAACAGACCAATCAGCAGGGAGGAAATAGAAAAAAACTATTAAAAACCTCCCCCAAAATAAAAGTCCAGGCCCAGACGGTTATACTAGTGAATTCTATCAAACATTCAAAGAAGACTTGGTTCCTATTCTACTCAAAGTCTTCCAAAAAATTGAAGAAGAAGCAATACTTCCAAACACATTTTATGAGGCCAATATAACCCTCATACCAAAACCTGGCAAGGATGGCACAAAGAAAGAAAACTACAGACCAATATCTCTAATGAATATAGATGCTAAAATACTAAACAAAATACTGGCAAACCGAATACAACAACATATTAAAAAAATAATACATCATGATCAAGTGGGATTCATCCCAGAATCTCAAGGATGGTGCAACATACGTAAAACAGTTAACGTAATACACCATATCAACAAAACAAAGAACAAAAACCACATGACCTTATCAATAGATGCAGAAAAGGCTTTTGATAAAATACAACACAATTTTATGTTTAAGACTCTCAACAAAATGGGTATAGAAGGAAAATATCTCAACATGATAAAGGCCATATATGATAAACCATCAGCCAACATCATATTAAACGGCATAAAACTGAGGACTTTCTACCTTAAATCAGGAACAAGACAGGGTTGTCCACTCTCTCCACTCTTATTTAACGTGGTGCTAGAAGTTCTGGCCAGAGCAATCAGACAAGACAAAGAATTAAAAGGCATCCATATCGGAAAAGAAGAAGTAAAAGTATCACTTTTTGCTGATGATATGATCCTATACATCGAAAACCCGAAGGACTCCACAAAAAGATTATTAGAAACAATAAACCAATACAGTAAGGTCGCAGGATACAAAATTAACCTACAAAAGTCCATAGCCTTTCTATATGCCAACAATGAAATATTAGAAAACGAACTCAAAAAAATTATCCCCTTCACGATTGCAACAAAAAAATAAAATACCTAGGAATAAACATAACAAAGAATGTAAAGGACCTATATAACGAAAACTACAAGGCATTATTAAAAGAAATAGAAAAAGACACAATGAGATGGAAAAATATTCCTTGTTCTTGGATAGGAAGAATAAATATAATTATAATGGCCATATTACCCAAAGCAATATATAAATTTAATGCAATTCCCATCAAAATTCCTATGACATTTTTTAAAGAAATGGAACAAAAAATCATCAGATTTATATGGAACTATAAAAAACCCCGAATAGCCAAAACAATCCTAAGGAAAAAGAATGAAGCTGGGGGCATTACAATACCTGACTTTAAACTATATTATAGGGCCACGATAATCAAAACAGCATGGTATTGGCAGAAAAATAGACACTCAGACCAATGGAACAGAATAGAAAGCCCAGAAATAAAACCACATATATATGGTCAAATAATCTTTGATAAAGGGGCCAACAACACACAATGGAGAAAAGAAAGCCTCTTCAACAAATGGTGTTGGGAAAACTGGAAAGCCACATGCAAAAGAATGAAACTTGACTACAGCCTGTCCCCGTGTACTAAAATTAATTCAAAATGGATCAAAGACCTAAATATAAGACCTGAAACAATAAAGTACATAGAAGAAGACATAGGTACTAAACTCATGGACCTGGGTTTTAAAGAACATTTTATGAACTTGACTCCAATGGCAAGAGAAGTGAAGGCAAAGATAAATGAATGGGACTACATCAGAATAAAAAGTTTTTGCTCAGCAAGAGAAACTGATATCAAAATAAACAGACAGCCAACTAAATGGGAAATGATATTTTCAAACTTCAGCTCAGATAAGGGCTTAATATCCAAAATTTACAAAGAACTCATAAAACTCAACAACAAACAAACAAACAATCCAATAAAAAAATGGGAAGAGGACATGAACAGACACTTCTCCCAGGAAGAGATACAAATGGCCAACAGATATATGAAAAGATGCTCAGCTTCATTAGTTATTAGAGAAATGCAAATCAAAACTACAATGAGATACCATCTCACCCCTGTTAGATTAGCTATTATCAACAAGACGGGTAATAGCAAATGTTGGAGAGGCTGTGGAGAAAAGGGAACTCTCATCCACTGTTGGTGGGATTGTAAAGTAGTACAACCATTATGGAGGAAAGTATGGTGGTTCCTCAAAAAACTGAAAATAGAACTACCTTATGACTCAGCAATCCCTCTACTGGGTATATACCCCAAAACCTCAGAAACATTGATACGTAAAGACACATGTAGCCCCATGTTCATTGCAGCACTGTTCACAGTGACCAAGACATGGAAACAACCAAAAAGCCCTTCAATAGAAGACTGGATAAAGAAGATGTGGCACATATACACTATGGAATACTACTCAGACATAAGAAATGATGACATCAGATCATTTACAGCAAAATGGTGGGATCTTGATAACATTATACGGAGTGAAATAAGTAAATCAGAAAAAAACAAGAACTACATGATTCCATACATTGGTGGAACATAAAAACGAGACTAAGAGACATGGACAAGAGTGTGGTGGTTACCAGGGGTGGGTGGAGGGAGGACATGGGAGGGAGGGAGGGAGAGAGTTAGGGGGAGGGGGAGGGGCACAGAGAACTAGATAGAGGGTGGCGGAGGACAATCTGACTTTGGGCGAGGGGTATGCAACATAATTTAATGACAAAATAACCTAGACATGTTTTCTTTGAATATATGTACCCTGATTTATTAATGTCATCCCATTACCATTAATAAAAATTTATTAAAAAAAAAATACAAAAGACACACAGGAGCTGAATGGATAAGAATGCAAGACACATGTATATCTATGTATATATGTATGTATGTATGTATTTATGTATGTATGTAGACATACCTTACAAGAGACCCACCTCACAATGAAAGATAAACACAGACTAAAAGTAAAGGGATAGAAGTTATTTCATACAAATGGAAATGAAAAAAATCTGGGGTAGCAATACTTATATCTGACAAAATAGACTTTAAAACAAAGACTTTTAGTAAGAGATAAAGAAGAACACTACATAATGAATGAGCAATACAACAACAGGATATAATCCTTGTACACATTTATTTACCCAATATAGGAGCACCTATATATGTAAAGCCAATATTGATGGAGATAAAGTGAAAGATCAATAGCAATACAGTCATACTGGAGAAATTTAACACCCCAATAACATTAATTGATAGGTCTGCCAGATATAAAACCAACAAGAAAACAGCAGCTTAAAATGACACATTATATCAGCTGGATTTAATTGATAACTTCAGAGCAATGTACATGGAACATTTTCTAGGAGAGACCACATGCTAGGACCCAAAAATAAGTGTCAATAAATTTAAGAATTAAATCATATTAAGCATCTTCTCTGATCATAATAGTATAAAACTGGAAATCAATCACAAGAAAAAAAACTGGAAAACACACAAAGACATGGACACTAACTAATGTTACTAAACAATGAATGGGTTAACAATGAGATCAAGGAACAAATCAAAAGATACCTTGAAGCAAATAAAAATATCAAAACAACCCAAATTCTATAGGACACATGAAAGCAGTCCTGAGAGCAAAATCCATATGTATTACAGGTATACCTAAAGAAACAAGAAATATCTCACCTGACAGGTAATGGCACAGTGGCATCAGCCTACCCAGAGGACCCAAGTTTGAAACCTCAAGGTCACCAACCTGAGTGCGGGCTCATCTAGCTTGAGCACAGACTCACCAGCTTGAGCATGGGGTTGCTGGCTTGAGCATGGGATCATAGACGTGACCCCATGGCCAGTGGCTTGAGCCCAAAGGTCACTAGCTTGAAGCCCAAGGTCACTGGATTGAGCCCAAGGTTACTGGCTAAAGCAAGGGGTCACTCCATCTGCTGTAGCCCCCCAGTCAAGGCACATATGAGAAAGCAATCAATGAACAACTAAGGTGCCGCAATGAAGAATTGATGCTTCTTATCTCTCTCCCTTCCTACCTATCTGTCCCTATCCATCCCTCTCTGTTTCTTTCTATCACAAAAAAGAAGAAAGAAGAAATATCTCAAATTTTAAAAATCTAACTTTACACTTAAAGGAACTTGAAAAACAACAAACAAAGCCTAATGTGAGTAAAAGAAAAGAAACAATAAAGATCAGAGTAGAAATAAATGAAAAAGTTTTAAACCCACAGCTATTTCTTTGAAAAGATAAAAAAATTGATAAACCTTTAACTAGACTTATAAAGAAAAAAGAGAGAAGACCCAAATAAATAAAATCAGAGATGAAAGAAGAGAAGTAACAACAAACACCAAAGAAATATAAAGGATTGTAAGAAAATATTATGAACTATATGCCAACATATTGGACAATCTGGAAAAGGTGGACAAATTCCTAGACACATACAATCTTCTAAAACTGAATCAGAAAGAATCAGAGAAATTGAATAGACAGATTACAGCTAGTTAAAGCAGTTATCAAAAAACTTTGAACAAACATAACCCTGGACCAGATGGCTTCACTAGAAAATTTTACCAAACATTTAAAGAAGAATTAATATCTATCCGTCTCAAACTATTCCAAAAAATTCAAGAGCAGGCAAGACTCCCAAGCTCGTTTTACAATGCCAGCATTGTCCTAATTTCAAAACCAGGTAATAACACTACAAAAAAAGAAAAATATAGACCAATATCCCAGGTGAACATAGATGCTGAAATCATCAACAAAATTATAGCAAACCTGACCCAGCAATACTCTGAAAGGGTCATACACCATGATCATGTGAGATATATTCCAGAGATGCTAGGTTGGTACAACATTCACAAATAAACATGACACACCACATAAACAAAATGAAGGACAAAAATCACTTGATCATACTTGATCATAGCAACAGATACAGAAAAAAACATTTCTTATAGATGTTTGCCTGAAACCTACATACTCTTATTGATCAATGTCACCATTAAATTTAATTTCTAAGTGTTGGGCAAATGAGTTTGTGAAATCTGTATTTTGGGGGTTTTCTCACTTTTATTTTTAAAAATGGCTTCTGCCCACATGATGGTGCTGCCAGGTGAAACTGCTAATTACCTTCCTGCTTGGGAAAAGGCTTTGTTATGCTAATGTGTGCTGGAGGGTGGGTTTTTGTGCCAAAAAGTTTTAAGGAGAAAGGAGGAGCCTATATTGCAGAGAAAGCAGCCAAGATGGAAGGGTGCTGAAGGAGAAGCCAGTTTGCGCAGAGAAAAGGAGAAGGGGAACTAGAGGTGACTAAGCTAGTGGAGGCCTTTGATTCTAGGAAAATGCGGATGTGTCAGTAGCTTTGTGAGCACTGAATGAATGGGTTTTCTGTGTATTTGTGTTTACTCACCAGACAGGTGCGAGGCTAGAATAAAAGGTATGCCCCACCAGTTTTCGGCTCCACAGTTTTATTACCATCTGTCCAAATCTAATGGGGACCTGCATGAGCCTGGCTGTGGCTGTGACAGCCACAGCTGCTGGCCTTACACTAAATTAAAAAAATTTACCAAGAATGTAAAAGACTTGCACTCAGAAAACCATAAAACATAGAAGAAATTGAAGACACAAATATAGAAGTATATACATGTTCATAGATAGGAAGAATTAATCTCATTACAATGTCAATATTACCCAAAGCAATTTATGAATTCAAAGCAATCCTAACAATATACCAATGGTATATTTTACAGAACTAGAAAAAATATTCCAAAATTTTATATGGAAACACAAAAGACCCCAAATAGCCACATAAATCTTGAAAAAGAAGAACAAAGTTCAAGAAATCATGCAACCTAATATCAAACCATACTACAAAGCCATAGTAATCAAAATAGTATGGTATAAAAACAGACATATAGACTATAGAAACAGAATAGAGAGCCTAGAAATTGACCCACCCTATATAGTCAATTAATATTTGACAAAGAAGGCAAGAATATATAATGGGATAAATATAATCTATTCAAGAAATAGTGGTAAGAACACTAGAGATAAATGCAAAAATAAATAAATAAAACTAGATCACCTTATTACACCATACAGAAGAATAAACTCAAAATTAATTAAAGACAAATATTAGACTCAAAACCATAAAAAGCCTAGCCTGACCAGGTGGTGGCACAATGGATAGAGTGTTGACCTCGAACACTGAGGACCCATTTCAAAACCTCAGGGTCATTGGCTTGAGCATAGGCTCATTTGGCTTGCACATGGTTCACCAGCTTGAGCACAAGGTCACCAACTTGAGCGCAGGGTGACCAGCATAAGCATGGGATTATATACACGATCCCATGGTCACTGGTTTGAGACCAAAGTTTGCTGGTTTGAAGCCTAAGGTTGCTGTCTTGAGTCCAAGGTTGCTGGCTTGCACAAGGGGTCACTGGCTCAGCTAGAGCCCCCCAGTCAAATCACGTACAAGAAAGCAATCAATAAACAACTAACGTGCCATAACTACAAGTTGATGCTTCTCATCTCCTTCCCTTTCTGTCTGCCTCTCTCACTCTCTCTCAAAAAACACACACATTAAAAAAATCATAAAAGTCCTAGAAGAAAACATAGGCAGTAAAATCTCAGACATTTCTCACAGCAACATTTTTTCTGAGATAATTTCCTTGGGCAATGAAACAAAAGAATCAAATGGGACCACATCAAACTAAAAAGTGTTTGCACAGCAAAGGAAGCCATCACCAGAATGGAAAGACAACCTACTGACCGGGAGAACACATTCACCAATATATCTGATAAGGAATTAATCTACAAAATTTATAAAGAACACAACACACACACACACACAAATAACCCAATCCAATCAGAAAATAGAAAAAGTACCTAAATAGACACTTTTTTGAAGAGGACATACAGATGGCCTATAGACATATGAAAAGATGCTCAACACTACTAATATCAAAGAGATGCAAATTAAAATCAGAGTGAGATATCATCTCATACCTGTCAGAGTGACTATGATAAAAATATCAACAAACAGGTGTTGGCAAGGGTGTAGAGAAAAGGAAACCTTTGTGCCTTGTTGATGGAAATGCAGATAGGTACAACCACTATAGACAACAGCATGCAGTTACCACCAAAAATTAAAAGTGGAATTGCCTTTGGACCCAGCAACTTCACTTCTGTGAATGTATGCTAAGAATCCCAAAACACTAATTAAAAAAAAAAATCAAACTGCCTTTTGACCCAGCTATCCCACTTTTAGGAATATACCCTAAGAACACCATAGCATTGTTTCAAAAGGAGAAATGCACCCCCATGTTTGTGGCAGCATTGTTCACAATAGCGAAGATCTGGAAACAGCCCAAGTGTCCATCAGAGGACGAGTGGATTAAAAAGCTTTGGTACATATATACTATGGAATACTACTCAGCCATAAGAAATGATGATATCGGATCATTTACAACAACATGTATAAACCTTGATAACATTATACTGAGTGAGATAAGTAAATCAGAAAAAACTAAGAACTATATGATTCCATACATAGATAGGACATAAAAATGAGACTCAGAGACATGGACAAGAATGTGATGGTAATGGGGGGGGAGGGGAGGGGAGGGGCACAAAGAAAACTGGATAGAAGGTGATGGAAGACAATTTGACTTTGGGTGAGGGGTATGCAGCATAATCAAGTGTCAAAATAAGCTGGAGATGTTTTCTCTGAACATATGTACCCTGATTTATCAATGTCACCCAATTAAAATTAATTAAATGTGAAAAAAATAAATATATGCAACCCTACATTCATTGTAGCATTCTTTACAATAGTCAAGATCTTAAAACAGCCCAAGTGCCCATGAGTAGATGAGTGGATAAAAAAGCTGTGGTACTTTTACACAGTGGAATACTGTACTGCCATAAAAAAAAAAAAAAAGGAAATCTTACCTTTTGCAACAGTGTGATGGACCTGGAGAGTATTATGTTAAATGAAATAAGCCAGTGAGAAAAAGACAAGTACCATATGATTTCACTCATACGTGAAATCTAGTGAACAAATGAACTAACAAGCAATACAGAGACAGATTCATACATAGAAAGCAGGCTGACAGTTGTCAAGGCAGGGAGCTAGGTGAGAGAGGTGGAGGATTTGAGCAAAAAAGAACAAAAAAAGAAAAAACTTATTGCCACATACAGCAGTGTGGCTACTGGGGGGGGGGGGGTGAAGGTGGGAGAGGGAATAAATGGTGATGATTGAGGATTTGACTTGGTGTGGGGGGTGAATACACAATATGCTTCACAGAAACATGTTATAGAATTGGGCATCTGAAACCTGTATAATTATGTTAATCAGTGTCACCCCAATAAATTTAATTTAAAAAATTAAGAATTCACAGGACAGAGTTATAAAGGTGTTTGAATATCAAGTTCATTCTCACATTTTAAGAATGCAGAAACTGTTTTCTAGACAAGTAATACAGGCAGTCAGAGACAAAACTAGGACTTGAGACAAAATTTCTTTTTTTTTTTTTTTTTTTTTGTATTTTTCTGAAGCTAGAAACGGGGAGAGACAGTCAGACAGACTCCCGCATGCGCCCTACTGGGATCCACCTGGCGCGCCCACCAGGGGGCGACGCTCTGCCCACCAGGGGGCAATGCTCTACCCCTCCGGGGCATCGCTCTGCCATGACCAGAGCCACTTTAGCGCCTGGGGCAGAGGCCAAGGAGCCATCCCCAGCGCCCGGGCCATCTTTGCTCCAATGGAGCCTCGCTGCGGGAGGGGAAGAGAGAGACAGGGAGGAAGGAGAGGGGGAGGGGTGGAGAAGCAGATGGGCGCTTCCCCTGTGTGCCCTGGCCGGGAATCGAACCCGGGACTTCTGCACGCCAGGCCGACGCTCTACCACTGAGCCAACCAGCCAGGGCCTGAGACAAAATTTCTGACTTGTCTATTTTTCTTAATACACAACATACTTGATTTAATGATTGGCCTAAAAAGAATAAGTGTATATCACTTATATTTTTTAATAACAAGATAGAAACAACATTGCTAAGATATAGCCACATAGAGTAGTAGAAGGAAAATACAATCTTCATAACTAAATAGATCTAAATTTTATTTACGTTTCCTAATTTACTAGCTGTGTTACCTTGGTCAGGTTGCTCAACTCTTCTGAAGTTATAACTACTTGAGAGTCCTAAGAATTCAATGCAATGGTATATATATATAAACCATCTAACATATAGTAGGTGCTCAGTATAAAATGATTTCCATTGTTTCTAACCTACCACTGAAGAATTGTGCCCCTCTAGTAAATTCCTTTAGCCTTTTGGATCCCATTTCTTCCACTCTGAAATGAGAAGATTGGGGAAAAAAGTGAATTCTAAAGTCCCTACAGTTCATCAAGAAATAAATAATTCCCAAAGGCTCCTTCATGTTAATTTAAATTGAACCAACACTTAAGTACCTTATTATATCCATCCTAGGAACTGAACAGTTCCAACTACTACCAGAAAAGGTATCTATTATTTCAGTAGACTGGGACTAATGCATAGCACTTTAAGTTTCACAAAGAAAAATTACTGTATACAAGCAAAGTACTTGACTTTAAGAAAAAGTCTACAAGAGCATCACAAACCTAAGGTAATATATAAAAATAATTTAGGATATACTTTAAATTATTATTTTGTTTTTTTGCTAGGATTGAAGATGAGAATTAAAATGCCTATGTAATAAGACTGTAACAAAAGACTTGAGACATTTATTACAACAACTAATAGCATTTTTAAAAGAACTGAACAATAAACTGCTCTTCCCATGGGAGTCTTATGCTTAACTTTAAAATAACAATACTTGTATTATTCTGAAACAGACAGAATAAAATTTCTGAGAAGTGTTTTACAGTGACAAACAATATAAGGTAGTTGACCATGTTCTCACATTACTTTTGAATTTTGTGTTTTGTATTTACACTCTCTAAAATTAAAATATAATATAATTTAAAGGACTGAATCTTATAAGCAAGATTTTGAGGAATATTAGCTGATCTCAAATGAAAATTTTAACTATAGGAGAGTGTCATCAGAAAATGGTGGAGTGATAGGTCCCCTTGATATCTCTTCTTGAAATTTCAACAATTTGAACAGCTATAACTCAGACAAGAAACCCCAGCTGGGTGCACAGGCACACCTGAAAGATCTGTGCATTGAGGCAACTAGAGGTGTTCAGGGAGAGGTCTGGGGGGTGGGAAGTGAAGGATAAGGATGCAGCCACAGCTGGGAGCTCATGGCAGCTCTCCAGAGAGGAGAGAAACCCAATTGTGTCCGGGTTTCCTCCTGCTGGGAGAAGTGTAGAGACTTGGGGGGCACCAACTGGATTGAAAAACTAAAGCAGGGACCAGGGCAGTGGACACAGCTCTGGGACATTGCCAGGTCATCTGCAGCTCACACTTTAGACAGAGAAATGGAGATGCAAAGCCCCACAACCCTCCAGCTTCTAGAACACACCTCCCTTTGACCTTGTTGTCAGGGTGCAGGATACATCAGTGGCATAACCTGAACTAACTCTGCATAACCAGTTTCCCCTCTCTATCTGGTGCCCCATCTATCAGGGCACAGGTAAAAACATGTAGAGGACTGAGAGCACCATTGTCAGGAAGAACAAAGGAGACCAGGTTCCCCCAGCCCACCCTATTTCCAACATCATGGCTAAACTGACAACAGCCAGCCTCATTTCACAGAGCTAAAACTTGAGCTCTAGTGCTACCTACAGGGAAATAATAGAATAACGGTAGTAAGCTATTAAAGAGCCACTCACAAATGCATAGAGTTTATCTAATGCCATGAATAACCAAGAAAGAGATGCAGTTCAGAAAGAAAATTAAAAATCTCCAGAAAGCAATCTTAAACACATGGAAACAAGATACAAATGACAAAAAATTCAAAATTGAAGTTATAAAAATACTCAATGAGATGCAGAAAACACTGACAGGCAATTTAATGCACTCAGAAAAATAAATTAATGAACAAAATGAGTACTTTACCAAAGAGATTGAAACTTTGAAAAAGAACCAAACAGAAATTCTGGAGAAAAACTTAATAAACCAGATCAAGATTGAACTAGCAATTATAGCTAATAGAGCCAACCAGCTAGAGGAGGAAAGAATTAGCAATATCAGAGGGATCTAGAGATGATGCAGAGGGAAGGAGAGAGAGAGATTCAAGAATAAAAAAGAAAAAAAAAGAGCTTTACAAAAAATATCCAACTCCATCAAAAAGGTCAATATAAGAATAATAGGCCAGACAGGTGGTGGCACAATGGGTAGAGCATTGACCCAGAAAACTGAGGGCAACAATTCAAAACCCTGAGGTTGCAGGCTTGAGTATGGGCTCACCAGTTTAAGTTTGGGGTAGATGGCTTGATTGTAGGGACATTGACATGACCACAAGGTCATTGGCTTGAGCCCAAAGGTTGCTTTCTTAAAGCACAAGGTAGCTGGCTTGAGCCCAAGGACACTAGCTTGAGCAAGAGGTTGCTGGCTCATCTTGAGCTCACCCCCCCCCCCAACAAGACACATATGAGAAGCAGTCAGCACACAATTAAAGTGAAGCATCTACAAGTTAATGCTTCTCACTCTCTTCCTCTCTCTCTAATAAATAATAATAATAATAATAATAATAACAATAGCCACACCAGAAAAAGAGAGGGAGGAGAGAGAAAGGAACAGAGAGCCTATTCAAACAAATAATTGATGAGAACTTCCCAACTCTATGGAAAGAGCTAGATCCTTGAATGCAAGAAGCAAACACCTAGTTACCTCAACCAAAAAGGCCTTCTCCAAGGCACATTATATTAAAATTGTCAAAAATTAATGGCAAAGAAAAAATCCTCAATGCAGCCAGGGAAAAGAAGAAAGTAAAATATAAAGGAAAGCCCATCAGTTATCACTGGACTTCCCAGCAGAAACTCTACAAGCCAGAAGAGAATGGACCCAAACATTCAAAGTACTGAAAGAGAGGAATTACCAGGCAAGTATACTATATCCATCAAAGTTACCCTTTAAATATGAAGGAAAAATAAAGACTTTCCCAGATATACAGAAGCTGAAAGAATTTATCAGAAAAAAACCTCTACTTCGGTAAATACCTATGTAAAGAAGTTATTCAACCATATACAAAGGTCAAAACACTACAAAACTATGAGTAAGATCTCCAACAAACTTATAGCATAAATGGTGATAATTTGTGACAATAGCATGAAAGGGGGGAGAGTAGAGATCTGAATTAGCAAAAAAAGGATGGAGGCCAAGAGCATTCATAAGACAAAGGACTATTATCAGTGGTGGGATTCAGCCCACTGATTTGGCAGAACTGATATCAAACTTTTTGTTGAGTTCCGTGAACCAGTTGTTAAAATGGCACTTGTAATCAGAGTTCTCTCTAAGGTGGGCACCTGGGCAGCCACCCAATGTGGGAATCACAAATTTACATAAAGGAATGAAATCCTACTCCTACAGTAAAAAGATGATGAAGGATAAATCACACAGCCAGTGCTTGGATGCTCAGATAAAAGTGAAGAAAATTGCAAGTTTCAATAAGAAAGCAATATGGAAATATCTTAAATAACAGTTTTATTGGTTTTTGTCAGAAATTATTTAATATTTTTTCATTAATATTTTAAAACTTTCTTATAGTGTACTTTTATGTACCTCTTTTATTATTCTTTTTCAGTATTAAATGCATAAAATAATAAACCACCTTTTGGTATATCATTTTTTTATACTTAAAGTAGTCATCAGGGCCTGACTGGGCAGTGATAGTGTCAGACTGGGACGTGGAGGACCCAGGTTCAAAACCCAGAGTTTTCTGGCCTGAGCAACTGGCTCACCAGCTTGAGCATGGGGTTGCTGGCTTGAAGCCCAAGGTTGCTGGCTTGAGCCCAAGGTTGCTGGCTTGAGCAAGGAGTCACTCACTCTACTGTACCCTACAGGTCAAGTCACATATGAGAAAGCAATCAATGAACAACTAAGGTGCTGCACCAAAGAATTGATGCTTCTCATCTCTCTTCCTTCCTGTCTGTCCGTCCCTATCTGTCCCTCTCTCTGTCTCTGTCACACACACACACACACACACACACACGTGTGTGTGTGTGTGTGTGTGTGTGTGTGTGTGTATATATATATATATATATATATATATATATATATATATATATATATCATTAGGGCAGAAAACTGGTTGTTATATTATTTGAACCCCACCACTGACTATTATATATCTGAAACTTTCTTTTTCAATAACCTAATAGTAACCACCCACAAAAGAAGAAAACAAACTGAGATACATAGCTTTAAAAAAAAAAGAGGAAACAGAGGAAAGAAGTATAAAATACCACAAAACAAAAACAACTGGCAGAAACACAATGGAAAAGAACCAATGGAGGCAGAGAGCTAGCAAAAAAACAAAAAATAAAATGGCTATGGGAAATTCTCATGTATCAATAAATGCCCTAAATGTAAATGAACTGAACTCACCAATAAAGAGGCACAGAGTAGCAGATTGGTTCAAAAAACAAAACCTAATCATATGTTACCTTCAGGAGACACACCTAAACTGTCAAGACAAAATTAGACTCAAAATAAAAGGATGGGAAATGATTCTTCAAGCAAATAACATCCAAAGAAAAATAGATGTAGCCATACTTATATCTGAAAATACTAATTTCAAAACAATAAGAATAAAAAGAGACAAAGATGGATATCTCATAATGATAAAAGGAGCACTACATCAACAAAACATAACACTTCTATAGATATATCCACCAAATCAGGAAGTACCAAAATATATAAAACAACTACTAAGAGAACTAAAGGGAGAAACAGACAAAATCACAATCATGATTGGGGATCTTAATATTCCATTGACATGTCTAGATAGGTCATCCAAAAAGAAAATCAATAAAGAAATATCAGAATATCAGCCTTACATGACACACTAGACCAAATGGACATAATTGACATTTACAGAAACTTTCATCCCAGAATATCAGCTTATACATTTTTCTCTAGTGTCCATGGAACATTCTCAAGGATGGACTATATATTGGGTCACAAAACTAGACTCAAAAGGTTCAAGGAAATTGGAATTATACCACACATATTTTCTAACCATAAAATGCTCTAAAATTAGAATTCTATTGCAAAAAGGAAGCAAAGAAAGCCACAAAAATTTGGAAATTGAACAACACACCACTAAAAAATGATTGGGTCAAAGAAGAAATAAAAGCAAAGATCAAAAGCTACATAGAAGCCTGACCTATGGTGGCACAATGATAAAGTGTCGACCTGGAACACTGAGATCACCAGTTTAAAACCCTGGGTTCACCTGGTCAAGGTACATATGGAAGTTGATGCTTCCTGTTCCTCCCTTCTCTCTCTCTCTGTCTCTCTCTCTCTCTTTCTCTCTCCTCTCTTTAAAATGAATAAATAAAAAGAATCAAAAAGGGGAGGCTATTATAAAATTCTTTAAAAAGCTACATAGAGACAAATGAGAATAACAACATGACATATAAAAACTTCTGGGATACAGAAAAAGCAGTAATAAGAGAGAAGTTTATATCATTATAAGCCCATCTCAAGAACCAAGAGAGATCTCAAGTAAACAGCCTAATATTTCATCTTGAAGAACTAGAAAAATAAGAACAAAGGCAACCCAAAGTCAGCAGAAGAATAAAAATAATAAAAATTAGAGCAGAACTGAATGAAATAGAGAATTAAAAACTGTACAAAAAATACAACAAAGAACTGGTTCTTTGAAAAGATTAATAAAATTGACAAACCCCTGGCTAGACTAACTGGAAAAAAGGAGAAATGACTCATGCAGACAAAATCAGAAATGAAAGATGTGAAGTTACCACAGAGATAAATAAAGGATCATATTAGGATACTACAATATAAAAGACTACATGCCACCAAATTCAATAACCTAGAAGAAATTAATAACATCCTAGAGCTATATAATCTTCCTAGACTAAATCATGAGGAAGTAGAAAACTTAAATAAACTAGTATATAGTGAGAAAATTAAAACAACTATCAAAATCCTCCCAAATAATAAAAGTCCAGGACCAGATGGCTTCACTAATGAATTCTACCAAACATTCAAAGAAGATTTGGTACCCATTGTTCTCAAAATCTTCCAAATAATTGAAGAGGTAATGCTTCCTAACACATTTTATGAGACCAACATCACCCTGATACCAAAAACTGGCAAGGACACCACAAAAGAAGAAAACTACAGACAAATATCTCTGATGAATACAGATGCAAAAATTCTAAACAAAATAATAGCAAATTCAATACAATACATTCCAAAAAATAATACACCGTGATCAAGTGGGGTTTATTATACTAGAAGTACAAGGAAGCTTTAACATATGCAAATCAATTACTGTAATATACCACAACAAAACAAAGTATAAAAATCATATGATATTATCAATAGATGCAGAAAAGCATTTAATAAGATACAACATCCGATTATAATTAAAACCTTCAATGAAATGGGTATAGAAGAAAAGTACTTCAACATAATAAAGGTTGTATATGACAAACCATCAGCCAATATTATATTCAATGATGACAAACTAAAAGCCTTTTTTCTAAAATCAAGAACAAGACAAGGATGCCCACTCTTACTACTTATTTTCAACATAGTTCCGGAAGTCCTAATCAGAACAATCAGGCAAAAGGAAGAAACAAAAGGCATTCAAATTGGGAAAGAAAAAGTAAAAGTATCACTTTCTTCAGATGACATGGTTCTGTATGTAGAAAACCCCTAAGATGCCACCCCAAAACTGTTAGAAACAATAAACAAATACAGTAATGTCATATAATACAAAGCCAATATACAGGAATCTACTGTTTTCCTGTATGCCAACAATGAAACATCAGAAAATGAAATGAAAAAAAAATTCTTTTATGATAGCAACAGAAAAAAAAATAAATAAATAAAATGCCAGGAATAAACAAAGTATGAAAAGGGCCTATATATGGAAAACTACAAAGCATTATTAAAATAGGTTGAAAAGACACAATGAAATGGAAAGATACTCAGTGTTATGGAAAGATATTCCGTGTTCATGGATTAAAAGAATAAACATAGTTAAAATGGCCATATTACCCAAAGCAATATACAGATTTAATGCAATGTTCATTAAAATCCCAATGTACTTTTTTAAATAAATAGAATAGAAATATCATCAATATCTGATAGAACCACAAAAATCCAAAGAAATTCTGAGAAATAAAGAACAAAGCTAGAGGTATGACACTACCTGACTTGAAATTATACTAAAGAGCCATGATAATCAAAACAGCATGGTACTGGAAGGAAAAGTAGACATACAGACCAATGGAACAGAATCAAGAGCCCAGAAATAAAGCACATGTATATGGGCACATAATTTTAGACAAAAGACCAAAAACACACAATGGAGAAAGAAAGCCTCTTCAATAAATGGTGCTGGGAAAATTGGAAAGCCAAATGCAAAAAAAAAAAAAATGGAACTAGACTACAGTTTGTCCTCATGTACCAAAAAAAGTCAAAATGGACCCAAATATAAGATTTAAAACCATAAATTACAAAGAAGAGAACATAGGTACTGTACTTAAGGACCCTGGCCATAGAGATCATTTTATGAATTTGACCCCAAAGGCAAGGGAAGTAAAGGCAAAACAAATGAATGGAACTATATTAAACTAAAAAGATAGTTTAAAAGAAACTAGCAACAAAACAAAAAGGCAGCCAATTGAATGGGAGATGATATTCACAAACAATAGCTCTGACAAGGGGTTACTATCCAAAATATATAACAAACTCATAAAACTCAACAACTAAAAATCCAGTTAAAAATGGGGAGAGGACCTAACTGACACTTCTGCCATTAAGATATACAAACAGCAAACAGATACTAAAAGATACTCATTTTCACTAGCTATTAGAGAAATGCAAATCAAAATTACGTTGAGATACCACTTCACACCCGTTCACTTGGCTATTATCAATAAGACAGGTAATAACAAGTGTTGGAGAAGCTGTGGAGATAAAGGAATGCTGGTGGGAATGTAAACTGGTACAGCCACTATAAAAAATAGTATATAGGTTCTTCAAGAAATTAAGAATAAAGTTACCATATGACCCAGCAATCTTTCTGCTGTGTATCTACCCAGAAAACCCTAAAACATCTGTTTGCAAAGACATATGCACCCCCCTTGTTCATCGCAGCATTATTCACTGTGGCCAAAACTTGAAAACAACCAAAGTGTCTCTTGATAGAGGACTAGATAAAGACGATGTGGTACATATATATAATGGAATATTAATCAATCATAAGAAAACATGAAATACTGTCATTTCTGACAACATGGATGGACCTTGAGAATATTATACTGAGAAATAAGTCATTCAGAAAAAGCTAAGAACTATATGATTTCACTCATATGTGGGAAATAAAACTGAGACTCCTAGACACAGACAAAATTGAGGTGGTTACCAGAGGAGGGGGGTGGGGGTCGTAGAAGGGGGGCAAGTAAACAGTGACAGAAGGTGGTTTGACTTTGGCTGCTGGGCACACATGCAATGTATAGATCAAGTGCAAAGAAGATGCATACCTGAAACTTGTGTGTTGCTATGGACCAATGTCACTCATTAAATTTAATTTCTAAATTAAAAAAAATTAATTATAAAGTTTTTTCTCTTGTCTTCCATAAGGGAGTCAATATCAACAGATTTTTTTCATTATAGATAAGACTTTTTACAAATAACACTCTACAGGTTCAAAGTATATTTACAGTTATGATTGTAGTCCCTAATCAAAGTTTCCCAAAAATTCATTTGAGGTTGACTCTGTTGCTATACCTGTACAATGTTATTTTCCTGTATTTTAGAATATTAGCATATACATCTTAGATGATAAATGTTATCAACAGAAATACTTTTGCCTTTTGTGAATAAGAAAAGTAAAAAAAAATGGACCATTTAAATATAACTCAATTGTGTGAAATTATATAATCTTTTTCTTAAAACTCAACAGCTATGTTAGATGGGTTAATTATTTTGTCCTAAAAGATGATAAAGAGTAAACTATGTTCCTCATCATACATTATGTGCAAAGGTCCGGAGAGCCCCAGAAATAAGGCTTAGGAACATGCATACCGATCTCAGTGTGAACCAGAGGCAACAGGCCTGGATCCTGTTTCTTTTGTTACTATGTGAATTTTGGACCAGTCACTTCAACTTTCTGGTTCTGTTTCTTTATCTATGAAACAACAGGAGGAGGAACCACTTGATGATCTCTTTAAGGTTTCTCCAGTTCCTATATATAACTTCTGTGTGTATCCTCCATACAACATTTGAGGGGCACAGGACATGGGACAGAAGCACTCACATGAGAGCCCTTATTCTGCTATTTATGCATGCTGCCAGCACAAGCCAGATTCTGTAGAAAGCCTGACATTAAATGGCCTGGCTTCATGCCTTGCCTAAAGAACACCATCGATTACTATGAAAGCACTTAAAGAGGCTCAGCAAGAGGAGACTATTTTCTGAATGCAGTCCAAAAAATAGGTGGGGAGTGTGGGAGCCCTCACAACCTCAGACTGTGTCCTCAGCCTTTCATCTTGGCTGGCAGAGGCACTGAGTTCATTTAGGTAACCTGTGCTTTCTGATCCTTAAGAGAAATCACTCTGAAAATGAATTGCCCTCATTCTGAGTTCCATGTCTGATGCTTGAAAATACACATTTTTTTTATGTAGTAAATACATCCATGCAGAATCCTAGGACACCTTTATGAAGAGTTTAGCACAGTGGTTAAAGTATGAAATGGGCTCAAATCCTGGCTCTACTACTTAACTGCTGTGTGATCTTGGAAAACAAGTTTAATCTCCCTTTGCTTCAGGTTCCTTTTCTGTAAAATAGGGAAATTAACAAACCCTAACTCATAGAATTGCTGTGAGGTTTGATTAAGATAATATATGCGAAGCAGGTAGCACAGAGCTTGACATAAAGTAAATGTTGGAGGAAGAGTTGACTGATCCTGGGACCTAGGACCCCCTTCTCAGGTTTATTTGAAGGTCACAATTTGCTGTCAGTGAATGGCATCTGCTGAGCTTCCCTCCTCTGAGCAAACAAAATGGCAAAGACTCAAAGTTGGAATGAGCTCTTATTAATAGGATCCTACAGAAGTCAGGAAGAAATGAGCTAATTCTGAAAGTAGGAAAGAGTTACTCTGGTTTAAGACAAGATCTTTAAAAGAGATAGAACACACACACACACACACACACACACACACACACACACAGTATGGTCATACAGAATCAGAGAAGATGGGTTGTTTTTCGATTAATGCCTTCTTAAGTGTTGCCAGAATTAAAAGCTACAGAATTTTATAACTGGATTGCTCCCTAGAAATCATCTAGTTCCAACTCCCTGAGTACATAGATAAGTAGCTATAGATAAGTAGCTGAGGGCCAGAAAGGTTAAGCAACTTACTTGAAGTCATTCAGCAGTAAATGGCAGTACCAAGATAAAGAAGCTTTCTGACTCCCCCATTTGCCCACGCAGTACTCAGCCTAGTATCTTTCATCTGGTCTCCATCCTGCCCTTGTTGTGCCAAACAAAGCATTGAGACACAAGATTCTCACTTTTGCCCTGGTTCTCAAAAGTGAAGAAGGAACCTCAACCCTCTCCCTGTCCCCAGACCTTCCCAGAGCCTCACAACCTGGAAGTTCTGGAAGATCCTGGTCAATATGTGGCCCTCTTTGGAGTTTCCGCTCTCTCTGTCAATTCTTATGGGCTACTTCTAGAGCAGGGATAGTCAACCTTTTTATACCTACCGCCCACTTTTGTATCTCTGTTAGTAGTAAAATTTTCTAACTGCCCACCAGTTCCACAGTAATGGTGATTTATAAAGTAGGGAAGTAACTTTACTTTATAAAATTTATAAAGCAGAGTTACAGCAAGTTAAAGCATATAATAATAATTACTTACCAAGTACTTTATGTCGGATTTTTGCTACGTTTGGCAGAATAAATCTTCATAAAACAACTTACTATAGTTAAATCTATCTTTTTATTTATACTTTGGTTGCTCTGCTACCGCCCACCATGAAAATGGAACGCCCACTAGTGGGCAGTAGGGACCAGGTTGACTACCACTGTTCTAGAGGTTTCTCTTTTCAAAGGTCAGGCACTTTCCAGGGGAGAAGTTACCACCTATTAATTTGCAAATTTTCATCTTCCTACAAATGCTATGCTCTGAGACAGGAAATACAAAATTAGTTTCCTCCAAGCTCCCTGAGTGAGTTCAGTCGGAAGGAGTCCCTCCCTCCCTAAAATAACTCAACCAGGTTCATTTATAAAATGCTTGAGAATATGAAGAGTTGGAGGACTTTTAGGTATGCCTGACACAGAGAGCAGGAGAAAGAAAGGCCCAAGGAAGGGGATCTGCACTGGGAGGAGGCAGGAAATGGGTAGAAGGAGCTGGGCAAATTGCAAAGTCTGAATCCTGAGACAGCTGTGCTGTCGCGCCTGACTCACTGCTGAGGGAACAGAAGTGCCAAGGGGTTGCGCTGCTTTAATTACAACAGACTGGTGCCCCAAACTACACACAAGGGAAGCAGGCAAAAGCTACCCTGAAGTGGCAGAAACAAGGAACTCTCTTCCTCTGACTTCCCTTTCCTTCTAATCCGGTGCTGACCATTCCGTGCCGGTTAGGCACTGCCCTGAGCCCTCCAGGCGGGCAGCGCCACCCCTGCTCCCCCAGGGACTGAAGAGAAGCCTAGGGGAGCAGAGGTTTTTCTCAGATCTCCCAAATGCTCTCCCGACTCCCCAGCCCCTAGCAGGGAAACTGATCTGACAGAAGCTTTCCTGAGTGTCTGAAGCTAACAAATGCGGGGCGCTTCTTGTCCGAAGCACATGAGCCCGCATGGGGTGTTCCTCAGCTTCAATCTCTGCTGTGAGGGTGGGAGGCGTAAGTGTCACATCCAAGTGTTCCTTCCCCACAGGCGCACCCACCCACGAAACTGGAAGGAAGGCTTTGTTTTTGCCTTCCCACCCCCCTCCCTACCTGAATTCCGGGACCAGGTTAGGCTGCAGCCCATAGAAAGCAGCGGAGAGAGTGGCCAGCCACCCGGGCTTGTAACTCCCGTTCTCGCACTCCAGGTAGGGCGGAGACCACCTGACGTGGCTTTTGTCGCCGCTAAACCAGTCTCTGCGCCGCCAGCCATAGCCCATGCCCCAGGGCCCCTGATGGGGGCCGCGGCGGTGTACAGGAGCCCGCCACTTGCGCCGGACGCCGTGGAACCACTCGGTCTCCACTGTGGCGTTGGCCAGGTGGTGTGCCGAGGAGGACAGGTCCTGAAACAGAATGCGACTCTCCTCGCGCGTGGCCTGGAGGAAGAGCTGCGGGGCAGACGCGGACAGCGACTGGGTGCTGAAGGTGATGGCCGCCCGGGAGATGCTGGGATCTCCCTCCAGGAGACTCCGCACCAATGCCTGGATCCACGCCACGTTGTCTTGCAAGTTCTGCTCCTGCGACTTATTGCTCTCCAGCATCATGTTGAGGAAGTTGATGGCGTGTGTCAGCGTGTCCAATGCCCCGTACAAAGAGGGATGGGAGTTGGCTAGGGTTGTGGACTTCCCTGGCAGGCCCGCCAACTCATAGCGGCCGGAGCAGTTGGTTCGCTTCAGCTGCTGGGAGTCTCCGGTGTAGAGGTAAGAGGCCACGTCCACGGGCACCTCCTCGGCGAGTTTCTGTGCCAAGATGGTGCTGCCGGTGGAGCGGCCCCAGGGAGCAGAGAGATCCGAGGCAGAGGCTAGAGCCGGCTGCTGGGCGTGCTGCTTGGCCCTCGGGGTCCTGTCTCGAGGAGAACCTGGCCGTCCCGCAGGGTTGCGGCTGGCGCCAACGGCCCCCAATTCCAGATGAGCAAGCAGGAGACAGAGGAGTAAGGGATAAGCCATGGCTCCCATCTGCCTCTCGGAGAAAAGAGGAGGTAACGGGAGGAGTCACTTTTTAAATTCTGGTCGTCAGCTGATCAACAATAAGACTCTTACGAGGAGTCTCTCCCCCCCACCCCACACACACACACACTTACCCAGATGGCACCCAGTGGGAAAGGACTTTAAAATAAGAATGTCTCGAAATTGGCCCGCTGGCTATCTTCACAGGAAATCGAATCACCTGTGGCAACGCCGGCTGCAGCCGCTCCACGCTGGGTCTGCTCGCGATTACGCACCTCCCGGTTTAGAGGCGAACAGGTCTCCTCCCCTCCGGCTCCCGGCAGCTGTAGTTAGCCTGCTCACGTCTTTCTGCTCGCAGCTTCCTCCGCCGCTCTCACTGAGGTGTGTGCAAGAGCTGCTGCCGCCGCCGCCGCCGCCGCTGCTACCGCCGCGACCGCCGCGGACGCTGCTCCCTCATCTCACCCGCGGCTGCCGTTCCCGCCTCCCGGCTCTGGCTCCTCCTCCTCCCCGCTCCGCGGCGGGCGCGGGCCGCGCGCGCACACGCCGGCCCCGGGAGCGCACGAGACGCCCCGCCGCGCGAAGATGTCTTTTAAGACGATTGTCTTTCTGGGGTCCGGAGGGGCCCTGCAGCTGGTTAATAGGAGAGTTAGGTTTGGACACAAACCACACCCCTGCCTCTCCCTGCCCTCGGGAGGAAAGCAGGTTTAAAGAGGCAGCTTGGCCGCAACCAAACCCATGTAGGGTGGCTTTGAGTCGTTTCGTTGCCTGTTTGGTCGGCTCGTCTGTCAATCAACCGACTGCCATTTGTTGGGAATGGGGCGGGAGCTGTCCAGTGCTGAACCCGAGGCGGTACCGCGGAGGCGCAGGAGGCAGTGTTGGCCCGAGATGCAGCAGCTCCGAGTCCTTTCACCCACTCGCGTTCCCCGATGACTCCGAAACCTGAGGGGGTGGGATGAGGTGGGCAGGAATATGGGGAGAAACAGAGCATCTGTGGCTCAGAGCGAAGGAAACTTGGACGTACTGAGAAGGAGGGTGTTGGCTTCTTGTAGTCTTAACTCAATCAGCCTTTCCTTTTGCCTGAAAAAGAGGAAGAAAGGAGTTTTCATTTCTGACTTAAATCAGAGGGGAGGGACGTAGGATGAAAACATGTCCTCCCAAGCATCTGCTCATTTTTTTGGCAAATTATCAAATTCTCTTCCTTGTCAGTTAAAGAAATGATTAAAACCTACTTGCAGAGGTCTTAGCTTTGAGGAAGTAATGGAGACATCTACTGGCTGAGCTTTAAGAAAAAAACGCCATATTTAAAGAACCTGTGCTTGAAAGGCGGCCAGGATGAAGGGGGAACCGGTGAAAGTATGCAAGCGAAGATGTAGAAGGCTGAGAACTTGTACAAGGGGCAGGACTCAGACTCAGAGAGAATAAGAACGTGTGAATCTGTGTGGAGTGAGAGGGAAGTTATCCCTAGAAATTGGGATATCTCTGCAGAAGAAAGAAGAGTTCAATAAGTATGCTAAGCTCCCTCCCCAGTTTTTGGGAAGTCGCTTAACAATGTCTAATAGTTTTATTCGAAGTTTTAAGAATGTCTTCTGACATTCTGAAAATATGAATTAGTACTGGGTATGTAGTGTTTCAATGCACTTCCACTTTCTATATGCACCTCTATTTTCAAATTTTATAATTCTGCAAAAAGACAAATAAAAATCCCAAATTTACTTCAAACCCCAGCTATTAAAAAAATATCACCTGTAGCATTTTAAAATTGTACTGCTTGGGTTTACTTTATCATTTTATTTCATTCTTCCCATTGAAAAAATACCTAAGCACTAAAATGTAAGCTCCAAAGAACAAGTTTGTCTGCATCAATCACTGTAGTATCTTGAGCACCAAGAACACACAAAAACTTCTGGCACATAGTCTATTCTCACTAAATATTTGCTAAGTTAATGAGTACACCAGAAGATTGTGATGATTAAGTTAATTATTTAAAAATTCATCTCCACTCCTAAGATGAGAAGTCTACCTCATGTCAATGATAAGAGCTTTTGGAAGATGACGTAGCAAACAGGTTTTCAAACTGCAGTTCATGGTCTCCAAGTGAGTTTCTATAACTATGCAAAGAGTTGTTATTAGATTTGTATTTCCTTACAAGTAGATTTCATGTTTATATCTGACTTTTTGTTTAAATTTTGCTTTGTACTGTATGTGCCTTTGCCAAATAAAGGTCATCTTGGTTAGATACTCTATTACAGCACATGTGGTCATAATAATAGAAGAGAATTTCTGTTTGTTTAATTTATCAGAGTATATAATATGATTTTTCATCTATTCAACCATCTAAAGACTGAAATGTAATTTTGTCATTAATTGAACTTTTTAAAAAAAACCTACATAACTTATTAACAATTTTTTAGTTTTCTAGTATTGTACTGAAAAAGGAAGATATAGTTTTATTAGTAGGTCCTTCTCTGAGTAATTCATACAAGATGACACAGCATAATTGAAAGACCAGGGATCTAAATGCTGGGTTCGGCATTTTTAAAAATTTTTTATTGATTTTAATTTATTGTGTTTATGTAGATTCAATTGTCCCATCAAATATCTCTCCCTCCCATCCACCTCGTGTTCCCCTTGATACCCCTTTTCCCCCCTCCTGCCAATGCCTTCCCTCTTCCCTGCAGGATTTGCTGTCCTCTCTTTATCTCTGTATTATGTGTAAATAATTTCACTAATCCCTTTCTCTTCTCTGATCCCATCCTCTCATCCCCCTTCCCTCTGATGACTTTCCCTCTGGTTCCTTTGACCCCGCCTCTTCCTCTGTTCTGTTCCTTAGTTCACATTGTTCATTAGATTCCTCATTTGAGTGAGGTCATATGATATTTATCTTTCTCTGCCTGGCTTATTTCACTTAGTATAACAGTTTCTAAGTCCATCCATGTTGTCACAAAAGGTAAGATTTTCTTCTTTTTCATGGCTGCATAGTATTCCATTGTGTATATGTACCACTGCTTTTTAATCCATTCATCCATTGATGGACACTTCGGCTGTGTCCAGATCTTGGCTATTATAAACAATACTGCAATAAACATGGAGGTGCATGTCTATTTTTGAATCAATGATTTGGTATTCTTAGGATATATCCCTAAAAGTAGGATAGCTGGGTCAAACAGCAGTTCCATTTTTAATTTTTTGAGGAATCTCCATACTGTTTTCCACAGTGGCTGCACCAGTCTGCATTCCCACTGGCAGCACAAGAGGATTCCCTTTTCTCCACACCCTTGCCAGCACTTTTTTTTAATTTAATTAATTGTGTTTACATAGATTCTAGGATCACCCCAAATGCATCCCACCTCCCCCATATTCAACTCAAAATCTCCCTTGCTCCCCTCCACACAGTACCCTCCCCCATTCCCTTCAGGTTTATCCCATCCTATCATCCCCTTTCCCTCTCTCCTCTATTCCTCTGGTTCCTTTGGTCCCTCCTCTGTCTCAATTCCGTTCCTCAGTTCTCACTGTTCCTTAGATTCCTCAAATGAATGAGGTCATATGCCATTTTTCTTTCTCTGCCTGGCTTATTTCACTCAACATAATAGTTTCCAGGTCCATCCATGTTGTTGCAAAAGGTAAGATTTCCTTCCTTTTCATGGCCTCATAGTATTCCATTGTATATATGTACCACTGCTTTTTAATCCACTCGTCCACTGACAAACACTTGTGTTTGTTAATGAGCACCATTCTGACAGGTGTGAGGTGCTATCTCACTATGGCTTTAATTTGCATTTCTCTAATGATTAGTGATGTTGAGCATTTTTTCATCTGCCTATTGGCCATCTGTATGTTCTCTTTGGAGAAGTGTCTATTCGTTTCTTTTGCCCATTTTTTGATTGGATTGTTTGTCTTCCTGGTGTTGAGTTGTAAAAGTTCTTTATGAATTTTGGTTATTAACCCCTTATCAGATGTATTGGCGAATATGTTCTCCAATTGCGTGGGTTGTCTCTTTATTTTGGTCATATTGTTTTTAGCTGTGCAAAAGCTTTTTACTTTGATACAGTCTCATTTATTCATCCTGTTCTTTATTTCACTTGCCCATGGAGTTAAATCAGCAAATATATTGCTGCAAGAGAAATCAGAGAGCTTACTGTCTATGTTTTCTTCTAAGATGCTTATGGTATCATGGCTTACATTTAAGTTTTTTATCCATTTGAGTTTATTTTTCTGAATGGTATAAGTTGGTGATCTAGTTTCACTTTTTTGCATGTACCTGTCCAATTTTCCCAACACCATTTGTTAAAGAGAATGTCTTTACTCCATTGTATGCTTTTACCTCTTTTGTCAAATATCAACTAACCATAAAGGTGTGAATTTATTTCTGGGTTCTCTGTCCTGTTCCATTGATCTGTATGCCTGTTCTTATGCCAGTACCAAGCTGTTTTGAGAACAATGGCCTTGTAGTATAATTGATATAAGGAAGTGTGATAACTCCCACTTTATTTTTCTTTTTCAAGATTGCTGAGGCTCTTCATGTTCGTTTTTGGATCCATATAAAGTTTTGGAATATTTGTTCTATATCTTTGAAGTATGGCATTGGTATTTTAATAGGAATTGTATTGAATGTATAGATTGCTTTGGGTAGTATAGACATTTTGATGATGTTTATTCTTTTTATCCATTAACATGGTATATGCTTCCACTTGTTTATATCTTCCTTGATTTCTTTCATCAATGTTTTATAATTTTTTTAAAGAATATTTTTCTTTTTTTAAAATTATTTTTTTAATTTATTCATTTCAGAGGAGAGAGAGAGAGAGACAGAGAGAGAGAGAGAGAGAAAGAGAGAGAGAGAGAAGGGGGGAGGAGCAGGAAGCATCAACTCCCATATGTGCCTTGACCAGGCAAGCCCAGGGTTTTGAACCGGCAACCTCAGTGTTTCAGGTCGACGCTTGATCCACTGCGCCACCACAGGTCAGACAATGTTTTATAATTTTCCAAGTAAAAGTCTTTAACCTCCTTGGTTAAATTTACTCCTAGATACTTTTTTGTTGTTATTGCAATACTGAAGGGGGCTGTTTTTTTTTTTTAATTTCTCTATCAGACAGTTCTTTATTGGTGTATAAAAATGCCACTGAGCCTGACTGGGAGGTGGCACAGTGGATAGAGCACCGGACTGGGATGTGGAAGACCCAGGTTCGAGACCCTGAGGTCGCCAGCTTGAGAACAGGCTCACCTGGTTTGAGCAAAAGCTCACCAGCTTGAGCCCAAGGTCATTGGCTCCAGCAGGGGTTACTCATTCTGCTGAAGGCCCGTGGCCAAGGCATATATGAGAAAGCAATCAATGAACAATTAAGGTGTTGCAATGCACAACAAAAAACTAATGATTGATGCTCCTCATCTCTCCATTCCTGTCTGTCTGTCCCTGTCTATCCCTCTCTCTGACTCTCTCTCTGTCTCTGTAAGAAAAATGCCATTGATTTCTTAATATTGATTTTATATCCTGCCACCTCGCTGAATTTATTAATCAGGTTCAGTAGTTTTTTGACTGAGACCTTAGGGTTTTCTATGTACAGTATCATATCATCTGAAAATAATGATACTTTTACTTCTTTTCCAATTTGGATGCCTTTTATTTCTTCTTCTTGTCTGATTGCTATGGCTAGGTCTTCCAGAACTATGTTGAATAAGAGTGGTGAAAGGGGGCACCCCTGCCTTGTTCCTGATCTTAAAAGGATTGCTTTTCATTTTTGCTCCTTGAGTATGCTGTTTGCTGTGGATTTGTCATAGATGGCCTTTCTCATGTTGAGGTATGTTCCCTGTATTTTTACTTTGCTGAGAGTTTTGATAAATGGGTGCTGGATTTTATCTAATGCTTTTTCTGCACCTATTGATATTATCAGGTGATTTTTTTCTCTTTCTTTTGTTTATGTGATGAATCAAATTGATTGATTTGCAAATATTGTACCAGCCTTGTCTCCCCAGAATAAAACCCACTTGATCATGATGTATGATTTTTTTTCATGTATTGCTCATTTGATGTATTGTTCAATATTGATCATTTCATGATCTGGTTTGCTAATATTTTGTAGAGAATTTTAGCATCTAAGTTCATCAGGGATATTGGCCTTAAGTTTTCTTTCTTTGTAATATCTTGGCCTGTTTTAGAATGAGGATTATGCTTGCCTCATAAAAAAGGCTTGGAAGTCTTCCCTCCTCATGAATTTTTTGTAATAGCTTGAAAAGGATAGGAGTTAGTTCTTCTTTGAATATTTGGTAAAATTCGCCTGTGAAACCATCTGGCCTAGGACTTTGTTGGGAGTTTTTTGATAACTGTTTCAATCTCATTTGTTGTAATCAGTTTGTTTAGATTTTCTGATTCTTCCAGATAGATTTTTGAAAGATTATATGTTTCAAGGAATTTGTCCATTTCATCTAGGTTGTCTAACTTTTTGGCATACAGTTCTTAGTATTATTTTCTTACAATCCTTTGTATTTCTGCAGTGTCAGTTGTTATTTTTCCACTCTCATTTCTAATTTTATTTATTTGACTCTTCTCTCTCTTTTTTTTTTTTTTTTTTTTTTTTTTTTGGTGAGTCTGGTTAAATGTTCATCAATCTTCTTTACCTTTTCAAAGAACCAGCTCTTGGTTTCATTCATCTTCTGTATTATTTTTTTAGCCTCTATGTCATTTATTTTCCCTCCTATCTTTATTCTTCCTCCTACTTCCTCTGGACTTTACTTGCTGTTCTTTTTCTAGTTCTATTTGATGCAGGGTTAAGCTGTTTATCTGAGCTTTCTCTGGCTTCTTAAGGTATGCCTGTAATGCTATGAACTTTCCTCTCAGGACTGCTTTTGCTGAGCCACATAAATTTTGAATTGTATGTTCATTTTCATTTGTTTCAAGAAAATTTTTTATTTCTTCCTTGATCTTATTGTTAACCCATTTTTTATTTAATAACATGCTATTTACTTTCCAAGTGTTTGTATGTTTTTTAGTTTTTCTATTGTAGTTGATTTCTAGTTTCATGCCATTGTGATCAGAGAAGATTCTTGATATGATTTCAATCTTCTTAAATTTATTGAGACTTGTTTTGTGTCCTAATATGTGGTTTATCCTAGAGAATGCACCATGAGCACTTGAAAAGAATATTCATTATGATACTTTTGGGCAAAAGGTTCTGAAAATATTTATTAAATCCTGTTGATCTAATGTGTCCTTTAAGGATGCTGTTTCTTTGTTAATTTTTTGTCTTGAGGAGCTATCCATTGATGTTAGTGGAATGTTAAAATCCCCTGCTATTATAGTATTACTATTAATCTTGCCCTTTATGTCCATCAAAATCTACTTTATATATTTAGGTGCTCCTATATTAGGCACATAGATATTTATAATGGTTATATCTTCCTGTTGGATTGCTCCCTTTATCATTATGTAGTGACCTTCTTTATCCCTTACTATATATAGCCTCTGTTTTAAAGTCTATTTTTTAAGATATAAGTATTGCTACCCAGCTTTTCTTTCCTTTCCATTTGCGTAAAATACTTTTTCCCATTTCTTCACTCTCAGTCCATGTGTATCTTTTGTTCTGAGGTGAGTCTCTTTTAGGCAGCATATGAATGGGTCCTGTTTTCTTATCCATGCAGCTACCCTATGTCTTTTTATTGGAGCATTTAATCCATTTACATTTAAGGTTACTATTGATATGTAGTTGTTTATTGCCATTTTATTTTTAAATCTACATTCTTCTTTTTCTAGATGTTTTTCCTTTACTCTGTTTCCTTTAGCATTGGTTTGGTTATAATAAATTCCTTGAGTTTTATTTTGGGGTTTTTTTATTGTTTTTTTCTGGGGATCTTTTTATTTCTCCTTCAATTTTAAGTGATAACCTTGCTGGATGAACAAGTCTTGGTTGTAGGTTCTTGTTTTGCATTACTTTGAATATTTCTTGTCATTCTCTTCTGGTCTCAAGTGTTTCTGTTGAAAAGTTGGATGTCATCCTTATGGAGGCTCCTCTGTAGGTAATTGACTGCTTTTCTCTTGCAACTTTTAGTATTCTTTTTTTTATCTCTTAACTTTGGTATTTTAATTATGATATGTCTTGGTGTAGGTCTCTTTGGGTTCCTCTTTAATGGGACTCTCTGTGCTTCTTGAACTTGTGTGACTTTTTCCTTCATCAATCTAGGGAAGTTTTCAGCTATGATTTCTTCAATCAGGTTCTCTATCCTTTGTTCTTTCTCTTCTCCTTCAGGAACCCCTATGATGTAGATGTTGTTTCTCTTCATGCTGTCACAGAGCTCTTTAAGAGTTTTTCAGACTTTTTGAGTCACTTGTCTTTTTGCTGCTCTGCTCCCATGCTTTTGTTTATATTGTCCTCTAAATCACTGATTTGGTCCTCTGCTTCATCCAGCCTGCTGTTAATTCTTTCTAGTGTAATCATCATATCTGATATTGTTTTTGTCATTTCTGACTGATTCTTTTTCATGATGTCAATGTCCTTTTTGATGCTTGCTGTCTCTTTATTTAGGTGCTCATTATGTCCATCTGTTGTTGCTCTGAGATCCTTGAGTATCCTAACAATCATTATTTTAAACTCTGCCTCTGGTAATTTGGCTACTTCCATCTCATTCAGTTCTTTTTCTTGGGATTTTTCTTGTTGATTCATTTGGATTGCATTTATTTGTCTTCCCATTTTTTTTCTGTGTATTGACTCCTCCTTTGAGTGTGCTGTTTGAATAGCTAGCTTAGTCTATGGTTTAAGTTTTCTGCTTCCAGCTGTCAGTTGTGTTGGTTCTAGATCTCCTTGGGTTGGCATTATGTGTTGTTTGTAATCCACTGTGGGCTACTTATCAGCAGCTACTGCTCTTTTTGCTGTTTGTATCAGTGGTTTCTGTGCCTGGGTAGTGTAAGAAGGGCCAACCTGTCTAAAAGGATCAGCTTCCTCCTGCTTAGAGCTGTCAGCAGATCTGTACAAGCTGCAAACTCTGTAAAATTTGCCTCCACTTTTCAGCTGTTTTACCTCCTCTTGCAGCTGCCTCATCTTTCCAGAGTCCTCTGTTGAAAGACTGTAGGGTGGGCCTGACTGGGCGCACCTAACCTACCCCAGTACAGATTGCAAGCTTGTTGGGTTAGGAGAGCTGAGGTTCAGAATACAACATTACTAGGACCCCCTACTTGAAGGGTTTCTTGGGCAGTAGCTCATACAGGGATTGTGGCCCCTACTACAGGGCCTAATCCCTCAGCCTCTGCTGTATACTCGAATTTTATTTCTTTCCAAAAAAGTGAGCCAAAGAAGTCTGAATTTCTCTAAGTTCCTCTTTCTGCTGCCTCTGAGAGCTGGCTCCTCGCTGGGCCCAGCAGGGCACTCCAGGAATTAGGAAAGGTAGTGGGGGTGGCTTGCTCCTTGGCCCAGTTGTCACTCTATCCAGACTCTTCTTTTTTTCTTTTTTTTTTTTAGAAATATTAGTAGGGTGTTGCTGCAGGACTGTGGTGGATGTGGCCTCTGAGATGCAGAGGTGTAGCCTGCCTGCTGGCTGTCCTGGGGCAGGGCACATTCTCAGATGTGGAGGGGGGTGGTAATGTTTGGGTATCAACAGAAACCTGAGTCCCTGACCCGCCCCCTGCTACCTTGCCTTTCCCAGCGACCCTTTACTCTGGTTGGATCTGGAGAGATTTCTGGAGATGGGGCAGCAGCTTTTCCCCAGACTGGTAAAGGACAATGGGATTGCTCCTCCCATAAAAATGGCCACTTTAGCACTGGAGAATGACTCAGAGCAGGTGTTCCAGTCACCATCATCGTGTATCTCCCTGTGCTTCCAACTTTACACTCTCCTCACTCAACTGCTGTCCTCTCAGCTTTTCCACACCTGAAGCCCCAGCTAAGTGGCTGTGAGCAAGATCTTCTGTGTGTGCCCTTTAAGACTGAATCTGCAGACCTGAATATGGCAGCAGAGTAGGCAGATGCACAGACACCAAACTCTCACCACCAAACTGGAATACAAATCAATCTAGGAACAATCAGCATGAAAAACCAACTCTGGACTACAAAAACAGCTCTCAAAAACCAAGGAACAAAGAAGAAGCCACAACAAACCTGGTAGGGAGCACCTGAATCTCCCCTGCTTACTGGAACGGAGGGAAGGTGAGGCTAAGAGCCCAGAGGGGCTCTCACTCCAGAAAAAAAGAGCAGAAAATACTGCTCACAGCCACTTGCCTGGTGATCAGGGAGTGAGGTGTGTTGAAAGGACCAGCTTATCTTCCAAGGGAAAAGGGGAGAGAGAGGGACAGGGGGCAAAGGAATGCAGGGGATGACCTAAAAGGCTGACTCATCCAGTTCTGGAGGCAACCATAGCTGGGGGAGGGACTGATCCTTCCACAAAACAAGACTAAATTGCTTCCAGATCAAAGATCTCCAGATATCTCTCCACTTCCAATCAGCACAACAAGACACAGCTGGAAACAAGAAGTGGGGAGGAGGGGAAGTAACTCAGGTCTCCATGGAAATATGAGATACACCTCCCCCTACTGAAGCTGAGAAAACACCCTGCCCCCAGAGAGATTAATTAATAGAAGAGGCGTTCAGAGTCTCGGGTTACAACCACCGCATTCCTGGATACAGTTTCAAGGAAGCCCCCTGCTGAGATCAGTAAACAAGACCATCACCTGTTAATAAAACAAAAAAATCAAGACTCCAAATCCGAAATTAGATTACAAATAATAGCTGATGCCAAACCAAAAAGACCTAGAAATAATGTAATTAAAAACTGGAAGCAGACAACACCAAGCCTAGACTCAACCAGCTCTACAAACAATACACCTAAACACAGACATAATGAGAAGACAAGGTAGTGCAATCCAAATAAAACCACAAGAGAAATCTTCAGGAGATAAATTGAGTGATATGGAAATAATCAAACTTCAGCATGCAGAGTTCAAAATAATGATTGTAACAGTGCTTAGGGATCTTAGAACAACAATGGATGGTCTTTAAAAACACCTAAATAAAGAAATAGCAAGTATAAAAAAGGATATTGAAATATTAAAAAAGAATCCGTCAGAGATGACAAATACAATATCAGAAATGAAGACCACAATGGAAAGAATTAAAAACAGGATGGATAGAGCTGAGGATCAAATCAGTGAGTTGGACGACTTCAATGAAGGCAAGAAAGCAGAGAAGAAATAATAAAAGAGACTCAAAAAGTCTGAGAAAACTCTTAGAGAGCTCTGTGACAATATGAAGAGAAGTAACGTCTACATCATAGGGGTTCCTAAAGAAGAAGAGAAAGAACAAGGGATAGAGACTTTGTTCAATCATATCATAGCTGAAAACTTCCCTAAATTAATGCAGGAGAAACTCTCACAAGTTCAAGAAGCACAGAGAACTCCATTAAAGAGAAACCCAAAGAAACCTACATCAAGACACATCATAATTAAAATACCAAAGCTAAGTGATAAAGAGAAAAAATTAAAAGCTGCAAGAGCTAAAAAAAGCTATCACCTACAAAGGAGCCTCCATAAGAATGACATTCGACTTCTCAACAGAAACACTTGAGGACAGAAGGGAATGGCAAGAAATATTCAAAGTAATGCAGAACAAGAACCTACAACCAAGACTACTTTATCCAACAAGGCTAACTCTTAATATCGAAGAAGAAATAAAAAGCTTCTCAGACAAAAGAAAAACTCAAGGAATTTATTGCAATCAAACCAATGCTTCAGGAAAAGTTAAGGGGCCTGTTGTAAACAGATCAAAGTGGGAAAAGAATATAGCAAAATAGGAATACAGCTTTAAAAAATAAAATGGCAATAAACAACTACATATCAATAATAACCTTAAATGTAAATGGATTAAATGATCCAATCAAAAGACATAGGGTAGCTTCATGGATAAGAAAATAGGACCCGTACATATGCTGTCTACAAGAGACACACCTTAAAACAAAATATGCACATAGATTGAAGGTAAAAGGATGGAAAAAACATTTCATACAAATGGAAATAAAAAAAAAGCTGAGATAACAATACTTCTATCAGACAAGATGGACTTTAAAACAAAGGATATAGTAAGAGATAAAGAAGGCCACTACATAATGATAAAGGGAGTAATCCAACAGGAAGATATAACTATTATAAATATCTATGCACCTAATATAAGAGCACCTAAATATATAAAGCAGACTTAGATGGATATAAAGGGTGAGATCCACAGCAATACTATAATAGTAGGGGATTTCAATACTCCACTAACATCACTAGAAAGATCCTCAAGAAAGAAAATTAACAAAGAAACAGCAGACTTAAAGGACACACTAGATCAACTCGATATAATAGATATCTTCAGAACCTTTCATCCTAAAGCAGCAGGACATATATTCTTTTCAAGTGCTCATGGTACATTCTCTAGGATAGACCACATCTTAGGGCACAATAGAGGTCTTGAAAAATTTAAGAAGATTGAAATCATATCAAGCACTTTCTCTGATCACAAATAAAAAAATTTTCTAGAAATGAATGACAATGAGCATACAAAAACTCAAAATTTATGGGACAGAGCAAAAGCAGTACTGAGAGGGAAGTTCATAGCATTACAGGCACACTTAAAGAAACTAGAAAAAGCTCAAATAAAGTACTTAACCCTTCATCTAAAAGAACTAGAAAAAGAACAGCAAGTAAAGCCAAATGAAGTAGAAGAAAGGAAATAATAAAGATCAGAGCAGACATAAATGACATAGAGGCTAAAGAAACAATACAGAGGATTAATGAAACTAGGAGCTGGTTCTTTGAAAAAGTAAACAAGATCGATGAACCTTTAACTAGACTCACCAAGAAAAGAAAGGAGAAGACTCAAATAAATAATATTAGAAATGAGGGTGGAGAAATAACAACTGACACAACAGAAATACAAAATATTCTAAGAAAATATTATGAAGAACTGTATGCCAAAAAACGAGACAACCTAGATGAAATGGAGAAATTCCTTGAAACATACAATATTCCAAAAATCATTCTGAAAGAATCAGAAAATCTAAACAGACTGATTACACCAAATGAGATTGAAACAGTTATCAAAAAACTCCCATCAAAGAAAAGTCTGGGGCCTGATGGCTTCACAAATGAATTCTACCAACTATTCAAAGAAGAAGTAACTCCTACCCTTCTCAAGCTATTTCAAAAAATTTGAGAGGAAGGAAGATTTCCAAGCTCCTTTTATGAGGCGAGCATAATTCTGATTCCAAAACCAGGCAAAGACAACACAAAGAAAGAAAATTATAGGCCAATACCCCTGATGAATATAGATGCTAAAATCCTCAACAAAATATTAGCAAACCGGATCCAACAATATATGGAAAAAATCATACACCATGATCAAGTGGGTTTTATCTGGGGACGCAAGGCTGGTACAATATTCGCAAATCTATCAATGTTATTCATCACATAAACAAAAGGAAGGACAAAAACCACATGATAATTTCAATAGATGCAGAAAAAGCATTTGACAAAAGCCAGCACTGATTCATGATCAAAACTCTCAGCAAAGTGGGAATACAGGGAACATACCTCAACATGATAAAGGTCATCTATGACAAACCCACAGCCAACATCATACTCAATGGGCATAAATTAAAAGCAATCCCCTTAAGATCAGGAACAAGGCAGAGGTGCCCCCTTTCACCACTCTTATTCAACATAGTCCTGGAGGTCCTAGCCATAGCAATCAGACAAGAAAAATAAATAAAAGGCATTCAAGTTGGAAAAGAAGAAGTAAAACTATCATTATTTGCAGATGATATGATATTGTATATAGAAAACCCTAAAGTCTCAGACAAAACACTACTGGACCAGATAAATGAATTCAGCAAAGTGGGCAGGATATAAAATTAGTACTCAGAAATCAGAGGCATTTTTATATGCCAATAATGAGCAGTCAGAAAGAGAAATTAAGGAAACAATCACCTTCACTATTACAACCAAAAAAAAATAAAGTACATAGGAGTAAATTTAACCAAGGAGACTAGAGACTTGTACTCGGACAATTATAAACCATTGATAAAAGAAATCAAGGAAGATACAAACAAGTGGACGCATATACCATGCTCATGGTTAGGAAGAATACACATCATTAAAATGTCTATATTGCCCAAAGCAATCTATAAATTCAATGTAATACCAATTAAAATACCCATGACATACTTCAAAGATATAGATCACATATTCCAAAACTTTATATGGAACCAAAAAACAACACGAATAGCCTCAGCAATCTTAAAAAAGAAGAATAAAGTAGGAGGTATCACACATACTGATATCAAGTTATACTACAAGGCCATTGTACTCAAAACAGCCTGGTACTGGCATAAGAACAGGCATATAGATCAATGGAACAGAACAGAGAACCCAGAAATAAACCCACAGCTCTATAGACAACTGATATTTGACAAAGGAGATAAGAGCATACAATGGAGTAAAGACAGCCTCTTTAATAAATGGTGTTGGAGATATTGGACAGCTTCTTGCAAAAAAATGAAACCAGACCACCAACTTATACCATTCAGAAAAATAAACTCAAAATGGATAAAAGACTTAAATGTAAGCCGTGAAACCATAAGCATATTAGAAGAAAACATAGGCAGTAAGCTCTCTGACATTTCTCAGAGCAATATATTTGCTGATTTATCTCCACAGGGAAGTGAAATAAAAGACAGGATAAACAAATGGGACTATATCAAACTAAAAAGCTTTTAAAAGACAATAAGAACAGAATAAAAAGACAAACTACAAAATGGGAGAACATATTTGAAAATACATTTGATAAGGGGTTAATAATCAAAATTTATAAAGAACTTGTAAATCTCAACACCAAGAAGACAAACAATCCAATCCAAAAATGGGCAAAAGAAATGAATAGACACTTCTCCAAAGGAGACATACAGATGGCCAATAGGCATATGAAAAAATTCTCATCATTAATCATTAGAGAAATGAAAATTAAAACCACAATGAGATATCACCTCACACCAGTCAGAATGGTGCTCATCAACAAAACAACACAGAATAAGTGCTGGCGAGGATGTGGAGAAAAGAGAACCCTCCTGCACTGCTGGTAGGAATGCAGACTGGAGCAGCCTCTGTGGAAAACAGTATGGAGATTTCTCAAAAAATTGAAAATCAAACTGCCTTTTGACCCAGCTATCCCACTTTTAGAAATATATCCCAAGAACACCATAGACCTGCTCCAAAAGGAGAAATGCACCGCTGTGTTTGTGGTAACACTGTTCACAATAGCAAAGATCTGGAAACAGCCCAAGTGTCCGTCAGTGGACGAGTGGATTAAAAAGCTTTGGTAGAACAGGGTAGAAACCCCTTTCATTACTTAAAGGTAACCACCATTGAAAAAACCACCACAGAAGCACATGATTTAAAAAAGATAACAACAGAGGAAAGATGTATGGAATACAACCAAATAAAAACAAAAGATAGAAAGATGAAAGAGAAGGATAAAACAAGACACAAAACTAACAGAAAGCAATCTATAAAATGACAATAGGGAACTCACAAGTGTCAATAATTACACTAAATGTAAACAGATTAAACTCACCAATAAAAAGGCACAGAGTAGCAGAATGGATTAAAAAAGAAAATCCAAATGTATGCTGCCTACAAGAAACTCATCTAAGTAACAAGGATAAAAACAAACTTAAAGTGAAAGGCTGGAAAACAATACTCCAAGCAAATAACATCCAAAAAAAAGAAGGCATAGCAATACTCATATCTGATAATGCTGATTACAAGACAGCAAAAGTACACAGAGAAAAAAATGGCCATTTCATAATGGCCAAGGGGACACTGAATCAAGAAGACATAACAATTCTTAATATATAAGCACCAAACCAAGGAGCAACAAAATATATAAGACAGCTACTTATTGACCTTAAAACAAAAACTGACAAAAATACAATCATACTTGGAGACCTCAATACACCGCTGATGGCTCTAGATCGGTCATCTAAACAGAGAATCAACAAAGATATAGTGGCCTTAAACAAAACACTAGAGCACCTGGATATGATAGACATCTACAGGACATTTCATCCCAAAATGACTGAGTATACTTTTTTCTCCAGTGTACATGGATCATTCTCAAGAAGTGACCATATGTTGGGCCACAAAAACAACATCAGCAAATTCAGAAAAATCAAAGTTGTACCAAGCATATTTTCTGATCATAAAGACTTGAAACTAGAATTCAACTGCAAAAAAGAAGGAAAAAATCCCACAAAAATGTGGAAACTAAACAACATACTTTTAAAAAATGAATGGGTCAAAGAAGAAAGAAGTGCAGAGGTCAAAAGATATATACAGACAAATGAAAATGACAATACGACATATCAGAATCTATTGGATGCAGCAAAAGCAGTGATAAGAGGGAAGTTCATATCACTTCAGGCATATATGAACAAACAAGAGAGAGCCCAAGTGAACCACTTAACTTCACACCTTAATGAACTAGAAAAAGAAATACAAAGACAACCCAAAACCAGACGAAGAAAGGAGATAATAAAAATCAGAGCAGAAATAAATGAAATAGAGAACAGAAAAACTATAGAAAAAATTAATAAAACAAGGAGCTAGTTCTTTGAAAAGATCAACAAAATTGACAAACCCTTGGCAAGACTTACCAAGGAAAAAAGAGAAAGAACTCATATAAACAAAATCCAAAATGAAAGAGGAGAAATCACCACGGACACCGTAGATATACAAAGAATTATTGTAGAATACTATGAAAAACTTTATGCCACTAAATTCGACAACCTAGAAGAAATGGATAAATTCCTAGAACAATACAACCTTCCTAGACTGAGTCAAGAAGAAGCAGAAAGCCTAAACAGACCTATTAGTAGAGAAGAAATAGAAAAAAACATTAAAAACCTCCCCAAAAATAAAAGTCCAGGCCCAGACGGCTATACCAGCGAATTTTATCAAACATTCAAAGAAGACTTGGTTCCTATTCTACTCAAAGTCTTCCAAAAAATTGAAGAAGAAGCAGTACTGCTAAACACATTTTATGAGGCCAACATAACCCTCATACCAAATCCAGGCAAGGATGCCACAAAAAAAGAAAACTACAGACCAATATCGGTAATGAATACAGATGCTAAAATACTAGACAAAATACTAGCAAATCGAATCCAACAACATATTAAAAAAATAATACATCATGATCAAGTGGGATTCATCCCAGAATCTCAAGGATGGTTCAACATACGTAAAACGGTTAACGTAATACACCATATCAACAAAACAAATAACAAAAACCACATGATCTTATCAATAGACGCAGAAAAGGCTTTCGATAAAATACAACACAATTTTATGTTTAAGACTCTCAACAAAATGGGTATAGAAGGTAAATATCTCAACATGATAAAGGCTATATATGATAAACCATCAGCTAACATCATATTAAATGGCACAAAACTGAAGGCTCTCCCCCTTAAATCAGGAACAAGACAGGGTTGTCCACTCTCTCCAGTCTTATTTAATGTGGTACTAGAGGTTCTAGCCAGAGCAGTCAGACAAGACAAAGAAATAAAAGGCATCCATATCGGAAAAGAAGAAGTAAAGGTATCACTTTTTGCAGATGATATGATCCTATACATCGAAAACCCCAAAGAATCCACAAAAAGACTTCTAGAAACAATAAGCCAATACAGTAAGGTTGCAGGATACAAAATTAACATACAGAAGTCAATATCCTTTCTATATGCCAACAGTGAAACATTTGAGAACGACTGAAAAGAATAATCCCCTTCACGATTGCAACAAAAAAAATAAAATACCTAGGAATAAACATAACAAAGAATGTAAAGGACTTATATAATGAAAACTATAAACCATTGTTAAGGGAAATCGAAAAAGATATAATGAGATGGGACAATATTCCTTGTTCTTGGTTAGGAAGAATAAATATAATCAAGATGGCCATATTACCCAAAGCAATATACAAATTTAATGCAATTCCCATCAAAATTCCTATGACATTTTTTAAAGAAATGGAACAAAAAATCATCAGATTTATATGGAACTATAAAAAAACCCAAATAGCCAAAGCAATCCTAAAGAAAAAGAATGAAGCTGGGGGCATTACAATACCTGACTTCAAACTCTATTATAGGGCCACGACAATCAAAACAGCATGGTATTGGCAGAAAAATAGACACTCAGAACAATGGAACAGAATAGAAAGTCCAGAAATAAAACCACATATATATGGTCTAATAATTTTTGATAAAGGGGCCAACAACACACAATGGAGAAAAGAAAGCCTCTTCAATAAATGGTGCTGGGAAAACTGGAAAGCCACATGCAAAAGAATGAAACTGGACTACAGTTTGTCCCCCTGTACTAAAAGTAACTCAAAATGGATCAAAGACCTAAATATAAGACCTGAAACAATTAAGTACATAGAAGAAGACATAGGCACTAAACTCATGGACCTGGGTTTTAAAGAGCATTTTATGAATTTGACTCCAAAGGCAAGAGAAGTGAAAGCAAAAATTAATGAATGGGACTACATCAGACTAAGAAGTTTTTGCTCAACAAGAGAAACTGATAACAAAATAGACAGCCAACTAAATGGGAAATGCTATTTTCAAACAACAGCTCAGATAAGGGCCTAATATCCAAAATATACAAAGAACTCATAAAACTCAACAACAAACAAACAATCCAATAAAAAATTGGAAGAGGACATGAACAGGCACTTCTCCCAGGAAGAAATACAAATGGCCAACAGATATGTGAAAAGATGCTCATCTTCTTCAGTTATTAGAGAAATGCAAATCAAAACTGCAATGAGATACCGCCTCACCCCTGTTAGATTAGCTATTATTAACAAGACAGGTAATAGCAAATGTTGGAGAGGCGGTGGAGAAAAAGGAACCCTCATCCACTGTTGGTGGGAATGTAAAGTATCACAACCATTATGGAGGAAAGTATGGTGGTTCCTCAAAAAACTGAAAATAGAACTACCTTATGACCCAGCAATCCCTCTACTAGGTATATACCCCCCAAACTCAGAAACATTGATACGCAAAGACACATGTAGCCCCATGTTTATTGCAGCATTGTTCACAGTGGCCAGGACATGGAAACAACCAAAAAGCCCATCAATAGATGACTGGATAAAGAAGATGTGGCACATATACACTATGTAATACTACTCATTCATAAGAAATGATGACATCGGATCATTTACAGCAAAATGGTGGGATCTTGATAACATGATACGAAGTGAAATAAGTAAATCAGAAAAAACCAGGAACTGCATTATTCCATACGTAGGTGGGACATAAAAGTGAGACTAAGAGACATTGATAAGAGTGTGGTGGTTACGGGGGGAGGGGGGAGAGGGAAAGGGAAAGGGGGAGGGGGAGGGGCACAAAGAAAACTAGATAGAAGGTGACAGAGGACAATCTGACTTTGGGTGATGGGTATGCAACATAATTGAATGACAAGATAAGCTGGTCATGTTATCTTTGAATATATGTATCCTGATTTATTGATGTCATCCCATTAAAAAAATAAAATTATAATAATAAAAAAAAGCTTTGGTACATATATACTATGGAATACTACTCAGCCATAAGAAATGATGACATCGGATCATTTACAATAACATGGATGGACCTTGATAACATTATATGGAGTGAAATAATAAATCAGAAAAAACTAAGAACCATATGAATCCATACATAGATGGTACATAAAAATGAGACTCAGAGACATGGACAAGAATGTGATGGTAACGGGAGGTGGGGGTGGGGGGGATGGGGCGAGGAAGGAGAGAGAAGGGTGGTGGGAGGGAAGAGGCACAAAGAAAACCAGATAGAAGGTGACGAAAGACAATTTGACTTTGGGTAAGGGGTATACAGCATAATCAAATGTCAAAATAATCTGGAGATGTTTTCTTGGAACATATGTACCCTGATTTATGAATGTCACTGCATTAAATTTAATAATAAAAAAATAATAATTAAAAAAAAAGACTTAATCTGCATCTCCAAAAGCTGACTTTTTCTTGCAGACAGAAACACTGCTCTTTTCACTACTCATTGCTGTCTGGTTGCCTCTTCTATGAATTGGCTCTAGGTTGGGGCTCTGGGCCTGGCGCTGGGGCTGAGGACCCCCACCTCTCAGGGTCTCTCTCTTTGCAGTGAGAGTCTCTCTGGACACTCTGCCAACTCTCGCTCCTAGGAGTGGATCAGTCCCCTCCGCATCTCCACACTTCCTACCAGACTCGTGTGACTTCTTCTATGATCCTTAGTTATAGAGTCCACTTGGTTTTTCATGATGATTGTTCTCAAATTAATTTGTATTCCAATTTGATCCTAGGAGGTCGCTATTGGAATGTCTGCCTACTCCATTACCATCTTGGAATCTCGGGTTTTGTCATTTTTTGAGTAAGTTATATGATCAGGACATTTAAATTTTCTGTGTCTTGGGACACAAATTGTATCTGGGCCTCATGATTTGGCATTACGGGAGTATGGAAATGGCACCTGAGCCACTCTGCAGGAGTGCCCATCCTTCCCCTAGTGCAAATCTAATAAGAAAAGGGCAATCTATGAGAACTTATTACAAGTTTAGCATTCCCTTCAGTGGGTCACCTTCAGTCCACATTGCCAAACTGGAGTGAACTGGTTGGGTCTAGAACAGCACTGCCCAATAGAAGTATAATGAGAGCCACAAATGTAATCTATACATATAACCCTAATTGTTCCAGTCACATTTAAAAAAAATTTTTTAAGTGAAATTAATTTAAATAATGTTATTTAGTTCAATATATCCAAAATATTATCTCAATAAGAAAGCAATATAATAATTATTAATGAGATATTTTACATTTTTAATACTAAATCTTTAAAGTCTAATGTGTTTTATACTGATAGCACATGGTATTTCACACATTTCAAGTGCTCAATAAACATCTGTGGCCTGAGGCTACCATAAAGGCCAAGCTCAAGAGGATAATGCATTATGGTCTAGAATGCTCCAGAAAGCTTAGGGCAACTCAAGATAAGACACCATGTCTCAGGTGCTCTAGGAGACCTGGTACATTTAATAGGTCTGGAGTCAAGGTAACTGAGTAGGTAGACCACTCTGTGTATATTAGTGTGCATTATCAGTAAAGGATATAATTCAAAAAAGATTTTTATAAAGGGTCAAGATTTAACACAGATTCACACACTTCTAAGCAGACTATGAAATTCCATTCCCAACTCACAAAGATAAATTACTCACTCAATAAATGTTGATTGAGCCTGTGGGCACAGGGAGCTTTTATATAGAGATAAAAGATAGAAAGATTTTTATGATGAAGTAAGAACAGAGCTGAGAGCTACAGAATGAAGAGTTGATAGATAGTAAGTAGTAGTGAACAAATTAAAGGTATGTTGGAGAGAAACTTACACTAAGTAAAGAAACCTTCCTAAGTAGACAGTCATATGTAAGTGTGATCAGACTACCAATATTCCATTCTTAGCAGGAAAGGGGACTGGAAGAAGATAACTGCAATAAGCTAAAGTTTATGTATAATATGAAAAGTATAAACAATTGAGACCAAAAGAAAATCATTTTATAAAATAATCAAGTGACCCTAGCATAAATAGTACCCCACTGCCACCAAGTACAGGAACCTAATTAGTGGATGTAGATAAATATCCCTGTGTGATGTCAAAATTAAGAAAAAAGTTATCTAAATGCATGTTGATACTGTGTAAAAGTTTGGCTATCATATATAGAATAATATATACAAGATCTGAAGTCTTGTGTGAAAAGGTCCAAAGATTTTTTTATCACAGTCTTAAAAGTCAATCTAATTGCTTTAGAACAGTCAAATTTGCAGTGATGAAAAAGCAATATGCAATGGAGTTAGGAGTTATTAGTTGTCATTAAATAATTGATCTATCACTATTATAAAGAGGAAGGTGTGATGTTAGCATATCTTTAAGTAAAACAAATTAAAGGAGATCAAAAACTGCTGAAATCAGATTTTATGTGAGCAGTCTAGGTATAGTTATTTTAACATTTTAAGTGCCTCTTTAAATCATTTAAATAAGCAAGAATTAGGACAGTAGGATGTGGTAAGAGAACACAAGATTCACAGTTGGGAGTCTCAGCTCTACTCTTGGCTCTGCTATTATCTAGTCATGTGACTTGGTAACATTCTCTACCTCTCTGAGCCCTTTCACTTCATTTGTAACATAAGAACAATGTATTAGATACATCACAACTGAAACAATTGCAGCTGAGTGATGGTATATTTTTCAGAAACCTGAATTTTAAAAAGGATTTTATTTATTCCTTTTCAGAGAGGGGGGAGAGAGAGACAGAGAGAAGGAGGGAGGAGCAGGAAGCAACAACTCCTATATGTGCCTTGTCCAGGCAATCCCGGGCTTTTGAACCCACAGAACCGGTGACCTCAGCATTCTAGGTAGACACTTGATCCACTGTGCCACCACAGGTCAGGCAGGAACTCATTCTTGATAGTCTTAGAGTTACAAAGTAAAAAAAAAAATTAGAATAATTAATGCTAGATCTCGGTAAACAAAGTGGCACAACTCCAATCAAATTCCTGATGAAGCAAACAAAACTATTACAAATAGCATACTCTGTCAATATAATACAAAATGAGAAACCCAGCTCATACTAAGATTCTAAATTTCCCTAAATGTATACTATCCTTGTGCCTCATGTGCTCATTTGCAAAATGAAGGTCAGAGTCTGTAATCCAAGAGCAGTAGTTTTGAAATTTCTACATTCAGAATTATCATTAGAAAATTCTGATTATCCCTGTGGGTCTGGGTGAAACTTGAGAATCTGCATTTTAATAAGCACCACAGGTGATTTTTGATGCAAATAGGACACATGCTGATAAATACTGGCTTGAGCCATGGAAAATAACTAAAATAACAAGAGAGATATCCTGGTAAACAAAACCTTCTTATAAATTGTGAATGTAGCCTGTGGGGGCAGGGGAGAATAACAACCATCAAGTACTACCATCATCATCATCAAAAGATTTCTCTAGCACTTATACTGGCCAGACATTGTTCTAAGGAATTTATACACTTGAACACATTTAGTCTTCACCACACCATGAGTTTGGTACTGTTACCATTTTACAGATCAAACAAATAAATTGCCCTTAGTAATACAGACATCTGGCTCCAGATGTCACACTCTTAACCACTGTACCAGTGATTCTCAAACTTTCATTCACATGAAATTTACCTGCAGAGCTTTTGTCAAAGCACAAATTAGTGACCTTACTCCTCAAATTGCTGACTCAGTAGGTCTGAAATAGGGCCTGAGAATTGGCATTCATAACAAATTCCTAGGAGATACTGATATTGGTGGTGCAGGGACCACACTTTGAGAACCACTCCTCAGTGCTGTGCTTCCTTTTTAATTGACTTTATTGGGGTGACACTGATAAATAAAATGACATAGGTTTCAGGTGTACCATTCCATAACATATCATCTGCACACTGCACTGTGCATTCACCACCCCAAATCATCTGCCATTACCATTTATCCGCCTTTACCCTCTCCCACCTCCCCATTCCCTTTTCCCTCACTAATCACCACGCTGTTGTCAGTGTCTTCTTTTTATTTCTTTGTTTAACCCCTTCACCTTTTTTGCACAAGCTGTAGGAGAGCAGAGAAAGGCCACGTGGAAGAGAGGAGAAGCAGCCAAGATGGCGGAGTGCTGAAGGAGAAGCCAGTTTGTGCAGAATTTGTCCAGAGAGAAGGAGATGGGGAACAGAGGTGAATAAGGCTGGTGAGGTAAAAACTTTGATTCTAGGAAACTCAGATGAGTCAGTGGCTTTGGGAGCCCTGAATGGAAAGAGAAGTGTTTTCCCACTGTGTGTATTTCTTGCCCGCTGGGTGCAAGCTAGGATTAAAGCTAATGGCCCACCAGTTTTCAGCTCCATCATTTCATTACCATCTGTCTGAATCAAATGCGAACCTGCATGGGCCAGGCGGCTGTGATGGTGGCCGCGGCTACTGGCTTTACATTTGGCATAGTCTATGGCAGGATTTGATACAGATCAGTATGAAGTCACCACCACCTTTGAGCGGTGGAGTAGAGGACTGGGTGCTGTTATGGTTCCCCATGGCTGTCCTTTTAGAGGCTGTAGGCTGGCTGACTTTTACAGCCTTGCGTGAGGAAACTGAGAGCTCTGTGGAAGAGGCTGTCCCAGCCCTGCAAACCAAAAGTGGAAGGAGCTGGAGCAAACTTGGGAGAAAGAAATGCCGACCCTGGAGCTAAAGCAAGCACTGGAGGAGGCCGACCAGGTTCATGAGATTTGCTTGGAAATGGAGCAGCCACTGGAGAAGGAATCACAGGTTCATGAGTTGCAGATTGCCCTGGACATTGTGGAGAGCCGGCTGTGGCAGGAGGCCGGGGCTGAGGCTGGAGCCAGGGCTGCAAGGCCCATGGAGCAGAAGGCGGAAGCAATGGCCTGGGGCTCAATCCCTGCAGCAGAAGCTGGTGCTTTCAGTTCCTCTTTGGGGGATGAGGAGAATCAGGCTGGAGTTGCGATCTGCAGTCTCCAGAAGATGAGAGCCCAGCAGCAAGGAGTACCTACTTACCTACTACGCCCCTAGTAGGCCTGCAGTTTTTGGGACATAGGGGTGAATGCCATCATACTCTCTGGAGCAGAGATGGAAATGCTGACTCCCATTGCCACGTGCTCCTCTTTGGGACAGTGTAAGACCTGCCAGGACAGCAGGGATGAGGGGGGTGGCTGAGGCCCCATGTGTGTGGACTGATTCCTGGACTATGACCAGAGTGGGCACTGGCTCCTTTGTTGGATGGACTTATGGATTTTGGACAATGTGAAATACCCTGTTGGGGGTGGGGGGCGGTTTTGCTGGAGGCCCTTCCCCTGTCCTGGGAAGCTTTTCCCATGGCTAGAGAGAAGGCTGAGGACACTTTGCACTTTTGGCAAAGTGCTTAGAGACTGGTAAAATGTACCTTTGTAATTGTTGACATTGTATGATTTGTCATATTGTTGTAATTTGTGTAATGTGCCTAATTTCCTTGCACAGGGATGCCGGTGGTGTAGATTGTGGGTAGTAAAGTGAGCATACAGGTGGATTGTTGGGCAGATAAAATATATTATGCTCACGTTGTTAAAGATGGTGCTGCCCACGTGGAAGCCTGTCACCCAGGTGATAATATTAGTTGCCTTTCTTGCTTGGGATGGGCGTGATTATGTTAATATGTGTTGGGGGAGGGCTTTCATGCCAAAAGGTTTTAAAAGGAAGAGAGATCACGTTGTTCTGGGTGAAGAGTGATTATGTTCTAGGAGAAGCCTAGGCTGTAGGAGAGCAGAGAAAGGCCATGTGGAAGAGAGGAGAAGCAGCCAAGATGGCAGAATGCTAAAGGAGAACCCAGTTAGTGCAGAGTTTGTGCAGAAAGAAGGAGATGGGAAACAGAGGTGAATAAGGCTGGTGAGGTAGAAACTTTGATTCTAGGAAACTCGGATGAGTCAGTGGCTTTGGGAGCCCTGAATGGAAAGAGAAGTGTTTTCCCACTGTGTGTATTTCTTGCCCGCCGGGTGCAAGCTAAGATTAAAAGTAATGGCCCACCAGTTCTTGGTTCCATTGTTTCATTACCATCTATCCGAATCAAATGTGAACCTGCACGGGCCAGGCAGCTGTGATGGAGCCGCTGCTACTGGCTTTACACCAGCCCTCCACCCTCTTTCTTCTCTGACAACTGTCAGTCTGTTCTCTGTATCTATGTGTTTGTTTCTATTTTTTTTTTGTTGTTGTTGTTGTTAGTTCATTTTGTTCATTAGAGATTACTTGTCTTTCTCTGACTGGCTATTTTTCAGTTAGTATGGTCTCCAGGTGCTGTGCTTTTTCACCATTATAATCTGTCACTGCTGTATGCTTACACTTTCTTTACAGAGCAAGAGCAGAGCAGACTTTTTGGACATCTTTAATACTCCAATATGGAGTCACTGTCAGCCATGACAGTCCTGTCAAGTGCTATGTTGACACTCAGGTAACGGGGTGTATGGTAATGCTCTTAGGAGGGGCCCGAAACTCCCAAAACCACAAGTGTGAACACTTGGATAAGGACTCCACCTGGACACCAATATGAGTGTGACCTCCACCCAGGTGGGCTCTAAGAACCCAGAGCTCCGACCACTCAACACTGAGCCTGGCTGTACCATGGTCAGGCTCAGAGCCCAGCCAGACTTCACTCCACCAGACAAATGCTGGCACTGTGGCCACCTGGCTTGAGACCAAGAGCCACCTCCCCACCTGCTGCTGCTGCCAGTGACCGATGCTCACTCTGCTCACTCTGTCATGTAAGTTCCCCTCTCTGTGTGTCACCTGTGTGTGACTCTGAGTCTATTGGCTTATTGGGGAGGTCTCCTCTAATAAACTTGGCATGCAGAAAGACGCAAACGTGCGTGACTTCTTTCAAGGACTCTGCCTTGCTCACGACACTTTCCCATGTAAAATACATGGAAAAAGGAGAATGTCAACATTAATGGATGAAATGATGCCTGAAATCTTCTAAGAAAAAGAAAACTCTATTTTGCTATTTTCAACTTAGCAAGCTTACCCAAGATGTTTATGGTTTTTACTTAGCAGATTATTCTCATCTGCCTCCAGTTTACCCTTAAAACTCTTACTCTCTGTCAGCATCATTCAGTCTCTTTCTAGAGTTATCTTCTCTGCTTTTCACTGCACACTAATGACTTGGGGTTGTTCTTGCATTCCAAATGAAATGCATTTTTAAATACTTCTAAACACGGAATCACTAGGGCTTTGCCCCAAATTGCTAGTTTTCCCTAAACCCTCCCATGTCTGTTAACAGAGACACCTGAAGAGGTTCCTGACCACGGGCAAGAAAACACCAGGAAGTGGCATTTACATAAAAAAAATCATGACTGTGCCAACACAGAATGCTTTCCTGAACCACTTTCCATGCAGCCCTGACCTTCAGCAGTGCAGGAAAGGACCAATGTGACATTTATAAAAAAAAAATCACACCAAATTAGAAAGCCCATCTCCATTCAGTACAAGGATTGACTCCTTTCTCATTAAGAATTAAGAAATACAGAAAAAATTTTGAAACACAATTTACTGCAAAAGAGTCTTTGTGTCTAGGAAGAAAGGTGAAATGGGAATTTTGTCTGGTTCCAAGGAAACGCCCCACACCATATGTACCTATATGTTGTTTGATAGTTGGTGATGTTGTTTTCATCAGCACAGCACCTTAGGCATAATGGGAGTTAACTTCATGGCCAGGTTAGGATTTGCTCTTCATCTCAACAGGAATTTTTGAGAGTTGGAAACGATAAGTGCCAGGGACCACGGCTGCAGTGCACATGTGCACTTAGAAGAGACAGTGATTAAGGACAGTCCCTTGCTGATAAAGAACAGAAACTTGTACATTCAAACAAATTAATAAGGAACATGTCAAGATTGCATGGAAAAATAAAGCAAAAAACAACCAGAAATATATTTCAACAAAATGTAATGAAAGAAGAAAATAACTGCACATGTTCTGATGGAAATATTTTCAGGAAAGAAAATGATGAAACTAAGTATAAGTTCAGGTACAAAACAGTTTTACAAATCTGTGACCTTGTTTTACTAGTAATATTATATATGCCTAGTTTTTTATATATTTTTTTAAGTTTTTCCTTCAGACCTCTGATCTCCCTAAAAGGGAAAATAATGGAGGCAAAGGAATTTAAGATTTTCTGTTCAACTTCTGATCAGTTAGTCTCTCCTCCTCTCCCTCCTTCTCCTTTGACAAGTAAGTGCTCAGTGACAAGTTAGCTGTAAGTCTGAATTGTCCCCAAAGAAAAGGAAGTGAGATCTTCCACACCTATGAGATAGTTATTGAAGTTTACTTAAAAGTAAACTTCTTTTGATTGCTTTTGGTGCTAGTATTTAAGTATGCCTGATGCAGAAGCCCAAACCCTGTGACATATATAAATCATTCCTATTTGTTATTTTGATGTTCCTTTTGGAATGAATAATTTCAGGGGAAATTTTGCCTGATCCTTACCAACAGCTCCCTGTTCAAACAAAGGAGAATTTTAGAGAAGTTTTGGCACAAGAAGCTTTCGGCTCTTTTTGTTTACTGTTTCAATGGATGTTCTTCAATAATGGAACTGACTTCAAGGCCACATGGCCTTCACTTATCACAGTAGCTGGGCAGGAACAGGTTCATCGTGAGCTCTCTACAGAAATAACAAGTTCTTATATATTGCATAGAAAAAGCGGACTACAGAACAGAAAGCTAAAAGAGAAATAATTTACAAGAATCTGCAGTTTTTTAAGTATCAAATGTGATGAAAAGTAGCTGTTTCAACTGTTTGCTTTTATGTCTAAAATTAGATATTTTAGAGTAAAAAATTAAAATTTAATTAAAACTCAAAAAAGAAATTAAAAATAAGAAAACTTTTATAAATGTCAAGGTTGTTTTTTTTTTCAAGGTTTTTTGTGTGTGTGTGACAGAGACAGAGAGAGGGACAGATAGGGGCAGGCAGGCAAGAAGGGAGAGAGATGAGAAGCATCAACTCTTCGTTGCGGTGCCTTAGTTGTTCATTGATTGCTTTCTCATATGTGCCTTGACCAGGGGGAGGGGAGGTTACAGCAGAGGGAGTGACCCCTTGCTCAAGCCAGTGACCTTGTGCTCAAGCTGGTGAGCATTGTTCAAACCAGATGAGCCTGCACTCAAGCCAGCGACCTCGGGGTTTTAAACCTGGGTCTTCTGCGTCCCAGTCCGACGCTCTATCCACTGTGCCACCACCTGGTCAGGCTCAAGGTTGTTGTTTTTTTTTTAATGGAAACGAATTGACCAAGAACTGAAGAGAATCTGTTTACTTGAAGAATAATTTGTGATCTCCAGTAGAAATTATATCTATGTATCAGAAATGAGTTATATTTAATTCTGCCTGGACAAACAGATGGACCAAATAGTTATTAGAATCTGTTCCCTTCCTAAACAGTTCTGTGATAGACTGAAGAATATATCCTATTATATCTCCATAAACAGGAACTCTAGTACATACATATTTAACCCAAATACTTCTTTTGGCCATCCAAATTTAGGCCCTTTGTGCTGCCACTCCTTTCATGCTGCATTGCTCATCCTGGCACTCAAGATCACTTACTAACTTTCTTGCCCATCTCCCATCCTCCACTGCCTGTGCAGAGCTTCCATTCTAACAAAGCTGTACTGTTTACACTCTTTCTCTATAAGGAATTTACACACTCTAGTCTGTCTTTGTAGAAATTAATTTTGTTTATTGAGAAATTTTCCAAAAGCACATATTTCCTCTCCTTTAAAACCTTTAAAAAGTACCAGCCTTCTGAATATACATTTCTTCAAAGAAGGTATATAAATGGCTACCGAGTGCATGAAAAGATGCTCAGTATCATTAATCTTTAGAAAAATGAAAACAAGAACCACAAAATACTATTACCTACCCACTAGAAGGACATAATAAATAAGACAATAACAAACATTGGGGAGGATGTGGAAAACAGGAACCTTTATACACTGGTTGGAATGAAAAAGTGGCACAGTCACTTTGGAAAACAGAGTAACAGTTTCTCAAAAAATTCAGTATAAACTACCATTATGACCCCATAATTCTGCTTATAGGTATTTACACAAGAGCAATAAGAACATATGTCCAACACAAAGATGTGCACATGAATGTTCACAGGAACATTATTCATAATAACCGAAATCTAGAGACAACTTAAAGGTCTATCAACTGGTGACTAGATAGACACAATACGGTACAGCTGTTTAATAAAATACTATTCAGCCATAACAATGAACAAACTGCTGACACATGCTATGTTATAAACAAAGCCCAAAAACATAATGTTAAATGAAACTAAACCTATAAGACCACATTTTGTGATTGTGTAAAATGTTCAGAAGATGCAAATCAATAAACACAAAAGGTAGATTAGTGGTTACCTGAGTCTGGAAATGGGAACAACACTTGTATGATTTTTTAAACCAATGTCACCCCAATAAATTCAATTAAAAAATAAAAATTTAGCCTGAATAGGTGGTGGCACAGTGGATACAGCATCGAACTGGGACACTGAGGACCCAGGTTCAAAACCCTGAGGTCACTGGTTTGAGCGCAGGCACATCTGGTTTGAGCAAGGCTCTCCAGCTTGAGCCCAAGGTCACTGGCTTGAGCAAGTGATCACTCCATCTGCTGTTGGCCCCCCACCCCTGGTCAAGGCACATATGAGAAAGCAATCAATGAACAACTAAGGTGCCGCAACAAAGAATTGACGCTTCTCATCTCCCCCTTCCTGTCTGTCTGTTCCTATCTGTCTCTCTTTCTGTCTCTGTCTCTGTCACAAAAAAATAAAATAAAATAAAAATTTAGAAAATATATTGCTAGAGACACATCCAAATGCAGTATAGCCATAAAGTAAGCAAGGGAATAAAAAATGCTAAACAAGAATATTCTTTTCCATAAACTAGTTCATAAATATACAGATATTCTTTTTATTATTGCTTAAGCCATTCATATACATTATAGAATGTCTTATATGTATATTTTAACATTAAAAAAGTCTCCACAGTTTAACAAAAAAGAATCAACTGTGAAGGATTCTTCACAGAGGGATTTTACTGGTAGGATGGACATGTTCCAAAACTGATGATGATAGCTATAGCATTTAGTAAATTTCCTTAATATCATTGAATTGTATACTTAAAATAGATGATATGAAAAATATTGTTTAATGAAGTTTATATATTTTAAAACACCAACTCTACATATTTTCCACAATTCACTTGATCTTCTAAAGATCCTTTGATTTTATCTAGAATCATCTTAGTTCTTTGAACCCATTTTGTAATGATATATGTTTGCTGATTTAATGCTATCTATAAACATCTATGTGGATAATTGAAGAAGTTTTAGATAACCTCCTCATCTATATTATTCATTATTTTATTTTATTTAACAAATAGCTACTGGGGGTCTACTATGTGCCAGACACTGTTCTAGATAAAAGTGATATAGCAGCCAAGTTTCTGCCATCATGGTGCTTACATTCCACAGAGAAGACATGGAAGAAAATCAATCCTAGTCTTACCTAGAAACAGCATAAATGACTGTGTGCTTAAAGACCAAGGAAAGAGAGATGGAAAGAGAAGGCAAGGATCAAACTGTGGTAGTAAGTTTCAGTTTTATTACAAGGACAATTGGAAGTCATGGGAGGATTTTGACAGGAGTGAAAAATCATGGGAGCTGTTTTATAGACTGGGGAGGGCAAGAATAGAAGCAGAGAGAGAGAGTTAAGAATCTGTTGCAGTCATCAAAGCAAGAAATGATGGTGGTCTGAACTGGAAGTGGATGGGAAAGCAAATGATAATGGTCAAAATGGTTGAAAATTGTTCAATCAGAATCATCATTTTCCAAAGATCAGGAACATTGCCCATTAATACTCTCTGTATATTAGATGCAAATAAGAATATCCTAGTGTAGGAATAATATCAATATATAAAATAATTTGTGCAAAGTGCATTTGGGAATAGAATCCTAAGTTTAGACTAAAAGTTACTTTTATTTTTAGAAAGAAAATCAGTTCTTACATATCAGTGTAAAAGTGCTATGTCTTAATTGGAAAATGAGCAGAAGAATGAACAGAAATTTCGAAACAGAAAAAACCTATGTGGCTATATGAAAAAACCTCAATAGTGACTGTGGAGATGCAAGTTAAAACATGAGATATAATTGGCAAAACAATTTAAATTTCAATGCCAAGTTATTAGCACTGGATGTGGAAAGGATGGGAAAGACATGTAAGTCCACAAGATTTCTTATGCACTATTGGTGAAAATGTAAATCAGTATGATCATTTTGGAAATTAACTTAGCATTATCTTATAATGTGAAACATTCACCTCCTCTATGATCCAGCTATACCACTCTTAATATAAAAACAAACAAACAAACAAAACTCTGATACATGTATACTCTGTGATAGGTACAAGACTGTAAAAAATATTAATATTTAAATAGCAAGATCCTAGAAAAACCTAAGTGATCATCTCTAGGAGAACAGGTGAATACTCACACATATAAAAATGAAAGCAAGGAAATTATAAACACAGGATTCAGGGAAGTGGTTGAGCTCTTTAGGTTGGGTGAGTTCTGAGAATTAAATAGGGTACTAAGTGGAAGGCTTAAGAGTGCTTCTTTTAAATAATTAAGTAAGTAAATCAGATCATGCATTGACCAATCACATAAATGTACTGAACAAAGAATAATGTACTGTATAGCCAAGATCCTAAGCTTTATTAAAGAAGCTGAAGGAAAGGGAAAGAAACAGAAAAGAAGGGAAAAATAACTATCAATTTTTATCATATCTATGGCTTGTCCCCAAATGAATGATTCTCATGAGTTACATATATGACTCTCTCACTCTTTGCAATTTACTGAGCTGACAAATCTGACAAAGCAATGGTATAAATGTTTCAATAGGTGCCAACATATTACTCAGTAACACGGTAATCTTTTCTGACATTCCCTAATGGTCAACAATCCATTTTTGGAAAGTTTCAGTGATTGGACAGGCCTCTGGAGGAGGTATTTGAGATTGGGAAGGGTTTTCAGTGCCTACCTTAACCAAGTCTATTCAAGCTAAAGTTTGATTGCACTGTAGGAGGGGTCAAGTCCTTTCTTCCCCTTCCTATCTGTCTCTAAACTTATGAGTCCTAGAAATATTCTAGGTCACCTCAAAGACTAGCTGACCCACTTTGCAGATGGTGCAAACATCATCTTCTCTCTGATACATAGATCATGAACAGAAGGCTCAGGAAATGAGAAGCTGTGTACCCCCTAGGAAAGGAGTGAAGCTTCCAGCATGGGGTGCACAGCAAGATCACAGAGGCACAACATAATTCTCCAGAAAGCCAGCTCTGATCAGTGACAGAGCAGCCTGGTTCCAGGTGAAATTATCCTGGATTTTAAACACAAGAGTAATATTGAAATTATAAGACTTGCCACAAATTTAATTTGACAGATTTGATGATGTGTATTATGATAATTATGGCACCTGAAGATTAGATATAAACAATAAATAAACCATTCACATATTTGACAATAATAGCTTTGTCTGGGATTCCCTCGGACAAGATGGGAAGGAGAAAAAATAAAGTTTATGGGCCTCTCTCCTGCCAGAGGGCACAGGGCACTGCTTCAGTTCTCCTTCCCTTAATAGAATTTAAGGTGTGAACCCAGAAAGAAAGCTGACCTTCCACAGTACCTGGGTTAGAGAACCTTCTTTTAGTCCTCTTAGAAGAAGAAAATAGCTAGATACCCCAGACAGGCTGATACCAGTGTTCATTCATAAGTCAAAAGTATCAGGTCCAGTCTCTCTGACAATAAGATAAGCAGACAGAAGCACTGCCTGGGGGCTTCTTTAAACAGCCAGAGACACTGAAAACAAGCTGCTGTTAGTAACAGATAGTGGGAAAAACAGCCAGATATATTAAGCAAGAAGAAAAATAGCCATATTTTCAGTACAACATAAAGTTTAGGTATTTTTAATAAGCTTTTTACTACTTAACCTATTCCAAGTAAATTGAAAATTCTTTTTTCAGTTTTTGCATATTAACCACCTATTTTTATTTTTGAATTTCACAAACTTCAATCAAAATAGTTAAAAAAGTATTCTGTATGCATTTAACAAATCTGACAAAAGATGACTATCCCAATTACTTGCATTATACTATAAAGTTTTAATTGAACAGCCAATTAGCATATATTTAAAATCAATGAAAACATCAGTGCACTAGTCTGATGGCATCCTAACACTATGCACATGTTCAGGTAATACTACTATTAATTACCCTGGAGCCTAGGCAAATTGTAGATGGAGAAACTTCTCCCGAAAGCCAGTTTAAGGAATTAAATATCATCATTATCATCATCATTATCATCACTAATGAGGATAAAGCTGCTACCTGTGGACTGGGCCCCTTCTTTCTGTACATTCCCCAAATCACCCAAAATCCCTTTCTTGTCAGAATCATTAAATAACCCCTTGATGGAATCAACATCTTCAAACATGTTTTCATCAATTCCATCTTCATCCTCCTTTTCATCTACTTCACTTTTTTGGCTGAATATTTAAACATTTTTTTATCTCCATCATCTTCAATCTCCTTTTCTTCAGCATCTTCAAACCTCTTTTCTTATGCATCTTCTTGGTCCTCTTTTTCATCATATTCATCATCAAAAACTTTTTCATATGTATCTTCCTCTCCTTCCTTCTCATCTGATTCTTCTTCAAACTCTCTCTCAGAGCCTTCCTCATAGAACAGTTTTTCAGAGCTGTCATCTTCAAATTCTGATTTTTCAGAGTCTTTTTCTTCTAACTCTTTTTTTAGATCATTTTCATTAAGCTCCTTGTCAGAGCCATTCTCATCAAACTCTTTTTTGAGGCCATTTTCTTCTAGTTCTTTTTCAGAACCATCTTCAAACAGCTTTTCAGAGCAGTGTTCTTCAGGTTCTCTTTCTAACTTATCTTCTTCAGAGCCTTTCTGGGGGCCATTCTCTTCTTCAGACTCTTGTTCAAGGCCATTCTCTTCAGAATCATTTTTGAGTCGCTTCTCTCTGGATTCTTTTCCAGGGTCATTCACTTTAAACTCCTTTTTAGGACTATCCTTTTCACACTCCCTTCTGGGGCAACCTTCATCAGACTTGCTTTCAAGGCAACCGTCTTCAGCTTCTTCCTGAGGGAAGCCATCTTCAGCCTCTTCTGGGGGGTTACTTTCTGTAGCATCTTTTTCAAATTCTCCCCCATCTTCTGTTTTTTCAAATTTCTTTTCAACTATATGTTCTTTAAATTTCATTTCAGTTGCAGCTTCTTGATAATTCATTTTAGAGGTGCTACGGTGCTCTAAAAAAGGCTTTACTCTAGAAGGCCCTGTCCTTTCTGAAGCATAGACAGAATTTGAACCCCAAAGACCATTACCGGCCTCAGAATCGTTGAGAAAAGCCTCCCATCCTTTCAGCCTTTCCTCCCTTTCTCTTGTGGACTCTTCCACCTGATAATCTGTAGTTCCATCCCATGCTTCGGCAGTGACTTGACGACCACGAAACCATTGTCCATTGAGGGTTTTAATACAATAATAAGCTTCCTCTGGATCCCTGAAGGACACAGAGGCCACACCATCTGGATGTCTATCAAAGAGAAGGAGCTTCTTAATTTGTCCAAATTTTGAACACTCTACTCGAAGATCTTCTCTGATCTCATTCAGCAGCAATGGATCATCATCAAAATCCATAGAATGAAACATATTTTTGATGACGACTCGCTTCTGCCACATTCGGGATGGACCATCCCTTCTCTCAGGTCTCCAATCCAACTGCTTTTGTTGCAGAGACAGCTTTTTCTTGTAATCCTTACATTTCTTTTTCTTCTTAGAAGTATCATATTCACCCTTCAGTTGAAATTTTGCCATCTCAACATGTAATTTGTAGCCTCTAATTTCATCTTCATCCAAAAGTTTTAATGCAAGATTCACAGATTCCCTCTTCAAATAACAGCAAAGTCCATCTCCTTTAAGATTTCCTTGATTATCTTTGTAAAGCTTGACCTTAACTTCTTCTGTTTGAGGATCTCTCATAATAATGCCAAACTTGGACATGAGCTGTATAAATTCATCCACTGTGATGTCTGGAGGCAAACCAGACACATATACATTTGAATTTCTGTCTTCATCAATCTGAAACCACCCTGATTCAGGCTTTCTCTTTTCTCCCTTCTTTTTGAGATCAGGAGATCTGGGGGGGTTTCCTTGTAGAGGTTGCTCTACAGGCCTAGCACCAACATCTTCTACATTTGTAGTAGAGCTAGACATACCATCATTAGAAAAGCCATAATTGGCCTGATATGTAGCAATAAAATCTTCAGTGATCTTTGGAAACCAAGCCTTTTTGTCCAGGTCCCACTCATAGGGGGTGTCATCCGGCTGCTGCCCAAAAGAAGCGGTTTCCATACTGGAATCTTTCTGGGTGTTTCTGTCCTTGGTGTCCCCGTACAATTCTTGCATTCTTAACTGCTCATCAAAGCCGTGGTTCCCACCCAAGTTGTCACAGCTCATGTTGCCAACTTCACACAGGAACACTGTCCAGGCGACCTGAAAGGCCAAGATGAGCGGCTCTGAGGGCCTCGTCGCCCACAGCTCGAGTTAGGGCTCAACGAGAGTGCGCAGGCGCACCGCTGCCCTACCAGGTCTGAGCCAACTGCAGCTCCCGAGGCGATGTCAGCAACGACCGACGCAAACGCAGGCGCCAGCACGTGCAGAAGACGCAGTAAGCTAGGAATTGAAGTGAGGAAGGGCAGATTTCTTAAATATAGCAGAGAGTTTTGGACTTTCTACATTGATCATCAATAAATTTGTCTCTAAACTTGTCTTGCAAGTCATGGAAAAAGTTCTCAGAAAAGTTGCCCAGGAATAGTCTCTAGCCAAATAACTTATGAATTTGTGGGGTCTTCAATTCAGGACAGAGTTTTCTGCAAATGATGATATTGTTTCTGCCTGCAGTTTACTGGCTTTTACAATGTCTATGGAGAAGATGGGTTTTTTCCCTTCTCACACGCACTCCTTCCTAAGATGAAGGCAGATGTGGGACAAGGACCAGGAGAGAACTGAGCCACAGTGTTAAAAGGTATATTTTGAAGTGTGAAGACAATTAAAAAGAAAAAATTCTGCCTCTGCACAATGTACCACCTACATTTACTTTTTTGGATTCTTTTTCTGTATTTAAACTTGTCATTTCAGCAGCTAAAGTGATCATATGAGCCCAGGATCTCCTTCTCAGTCAGAAACACACCTCTTCCCATACAACACCCTCTCCAAACAGGTCAGTTACAACAGCCCTCAATGAAAAGTCCGGAAGAGAGCAGATGTGGGGTGGGGGTGGGGGAGAATAGCAGCTTTGAGTCGGTTTATCAGCCTGGCCGCTCTAGATCTATGACCTCTAAGTTATCTCTCACAAGCTACATTTTCTTGGTTGGGTTTCACTTTTGCAGTTTTTTTTTTTTTGGTGGGGGGGTTGTTTGTTTGTTTGTGGGTTTTTTATTTATTTATTTTTTATCTCACTACAGGAATGATAAGGCATCAAGTTTAGGATGTGATTCAAGAAGAAAATGGCCTAGAAAACAATCTAGCATCCTTTTGGCTAGATTTCTAAGTTATTGAGACAAAAGAAGTCCTCACAACAGCTTGTGGTCCAGCTGCACTCACCAGGATCAGAAGAGCAAAATGCATGTTGGAGAGAAAGCTTTGTAGTAATAAACACTATGTATGACTGGAGGTTGGTTTGGTTTTCACCTCCTACATGGATGGTTCCCTGGGCAACTTCATTCAGTTGGGCAAAATTAGCAGATCCTGATCATGGCCACATTCTATACGGCCAAGACTGACTAATATCCCTTACTGCTGCCAGTGAAAATAGGTTCTTATGGTGTCGCAAGAAAGGAATTTCAAAGAGCACATGTGTGGGAGAAATGTAAATGTAGTGTAAGATTTGTTAGGGTGAAGAGTGATAGAGCTGCAGGTGGGAGCCATGACCCTCTCCTCCCTTAAGTAGACGAAGGGACATTAAAAAACTGGACATTCCAGATCACCTCCCCCACTACATCCAGATTGACTCACCTGGGTGTGGAAGGTCCCCTAGCTTAATTGTGGTTAATCCTTTTTTTCCATAATGACTACCAGTCCCCACCCTCGAATCCCCTATTTAATCCTCCCTACCTGCTAAAGAACCGGTTGCTGATCTCCACCTTAAGAGTCAGCCCGGCAGGTGACCCCCTAATAAACTTTCCTTACCTGAACTCGGGTGTCCTCCTTTAGCTAACATTACAAAAAGGAAGTATGCACCCTCAAGGATGTTGAGGGTGGGCAGATGATAGCAGCAACTGCTCTGAGACCTTTGAGAATCATCTATAGATTTTCTTGGTTTTCAGAAACTAGAAGGATTGCTGTCCAACCTATTTTCTGGGTTTTTCCCATGCTTGTGCTGGGACCTCCCCAGAACCAGACTCTTTCCTGGACCTTCAGGGATTCTGATTCTTTTCTCAAATTTCCTCATACTAGACTCCACCCTTGTATGTCTCCATTTTGGCTCCTACTGCTCATGTGCCCCAACAGAAGAATTTCCCCCCTGCTAACCTCTGAATTTTCCAAGTACCAGGCCAGTTCTTCCCTGGAGATGTGGAGTTCTCCTGGGGAGGCTGTGAATGCTGCAACTTCCTAGTGGAGCAGGCTTAATGTCCAATTCAGCCCACTGGTTTATTAGGCCTAATTTCTGATTCCATTTGCTCCCTCCCTTAACTAGCTACCTATGCTAACACTACTGCCATCATACAGCTCCGAGGTGGCAGGCAAGAGTGCTACTGTGACTAAGCAAAGTCAGCCAGGTACGTGCCCTGTGTGTCTGAACTGAGCAGATCTCTCCCTCTTACCATGTACTCTGTAGCTCAGAAGCACCTCAGGGAAAAACCTCAGGTTCTCAGATGAGCCATATGAGGACATATTCAGATGCAGTAATAAGCAGCTGTCACCGTGCCTCCATCCTGAATCCTTAGTTTTGTTCCTGTTCTATATAAATAGCCTTTACTGGAGATCGGACCATGGAGCAATAGCAGTCAAGAAGCTAATCACTCAGATTTTGAAATTCCAAACCTTTTTTGTTTTTTGTATCATCACAAAGAAAGAATATCAATTTATATACTCAGATATAAATGTAATATGGTTTTTAAATATGCCAGAAAACTAACTTTTGCTTTAATAGTTTACCTCATGAGCAAATCAGAGATTCAGCCTCAGACATTCTGGAGAGATCTTCCTCTCCCACGTCAGACTGGATTCAAGTAGCAAGGCATCTCACGGTGACAAGGTATAGGGGCTTAGTCCTCAGTCATCTATTTATTCTACTTACCACCAAAATTTCTACTGTTCCTGATTGTGGAGACCTAGACTCAGTGGCTCTCTGATACCTGCCAGGCCATTCATGGACCACAAGAACTGTGACCCACGCAAAGCTGAGCACTGAGGTGCCTGTGATCTAGAGTTCTCAGATATAGCCAACACAAACACACAAAATCCAGTTAAATTTGAATTTCAGATAAACAACAAATAATTTTTTTTAGTGTAAACATGCTCTGTGCAATATTTGGGACACATACCAAAAAATTATTCATTGTCTGTGTGAATTTCAGAATTAACTGGATGTCTTATATTTTAAAATCTTACAACTTTGCTGCAATCCCCGTGCCAATGTATCTCTCCAAGATTTTGCTGCCTATGTGGGGCATCTCCAATAAACAGGACCAGGGTCAAGTTTGCTCTGGGATTATATTACACCAGGGGAAATTTTTTCTGGGGAATTATTGTTCTCACTGGGGTTAAATTTTTTTTTTTAACTAAGCCAGGCATGTTCTGCAGATGATACCTGCCACATACCTGCCCTGAAGCGATGAATTTAGTCTACTACTTTGAAATGGTAGGGGAGATGGGATTAAGGTCTCAAATTGTTTATCTACATTTCTTTTTTCCTATTTATTTCTTTCTATCTCTATTTCTCTCCCTTCCCTTTTTGCTTTCTTTTTGCAATATCAAGAAAAAATGTTGAAAAAATGTTTTTATTTGGCTCAAGAGATCAGACAATTCTTATACTATGAAAGAGATTTTTTAAAATACAATAAAGCTGTTAGACTCCCAGGAAGTCAGTCTTTTAGAGCAGAAATACAAAGGAGGCCTGACCTGTGGTGACGCAGTGGATAAAGTGTCAACCTGGAAACACTGAGGTTGCCGGTTCAAAACCCTGGGCTTGCCTAGTCAAGGCACATATGGGAGTTGATGCTTCCTGCTCCTCCCCCTTCTCTCTCTCTCTCTCTCTCTCTCTCTCTCTCTCTCTCTCTCCTCTCTATAATGAATAAAAACTTAAAAAAAAAAAAAAGAAATACAAAGGAGTAAATATGACCACATCTTTTTACTAAATTTATCTTTCAAAACCCTAAACTTTGTTCCATAAAAATGAGATCTCATTGTAACTCAAAACGGAAGTTCTTAAGAAAATGCATTGTTGTCTGACAACTACATATACTTGTTTAAAAAATATTTTTAATTTACTCTTTATGCATTTAATTGTTGACTAGATTATTTCAAGAAATCTAGGAATACATTCTAAGAAATGAATGACTGCAAAAAAAGGTATGAAAAAAGATCCTCATCTGACTGGTAATAGCACAGTGGATAGAGCAATGATCTGGAATGCTGAGGTCCTAGGTTCAAAATCCTAAGGTTGCTGGTTTGAGCACAACTCATCTGGCTGAAACACAGGCTCACCAGCTTGAGCACAGGATAATTAACATGATCCTTTGGTCACTGATTTGAGGTTAAAGGTCCCTGGCTTGAGCAAGGGGCCACTGGCTTGGCTGGAGCTTGCCTCCTCTCTTGTCAAGGCACATATGAGAAGTAATAATGAACAACTAAAGTGCTGCAACTACAGGTTGATGCTTCTCATCTCCCTTCCCCTTTCTCTCTCTCTTTCTCTCTCTCACTACAAAAAAAAGAAAAAGAAAAAGAGAAAAGATACTCATTGCAGCATGATTTATAAAAAAGAGTACCAAGTAAAGTGTTTTTATTTTTTTTATTTATTTTTTTATAATAATTTTATTTTTTTAATGGGGCAACATCAATAAATCAGGATACATATATTCAAAGATAACATGTCCAGGTTATCTTGTCGTTCAACTATGTTGCATACCCATCACCCAAAGTCAGATTGTCCTCTGTCACCTTCTATCTAGTTTTCTTTGTGCCCCTCCCCCTCCCCCTATCCCTCTCCCTCTCCCCCCTCCCCCCTGTAACCACCACACTCTTATCAATGTCTCTTAGTCTCACTTTTATGTCCCACCTACGTATGGAATAATGCAGTTCCTGGTTTTTTCTGATTTATTTATTTCACTTCGTATAATGTTATCAAGATCCCACCATTTTGCTGTAAATGTTCCGATGTCATCATTTCTTATGGCTGAGTAGTATTCCATAGTGTATATGTGCCACATCTTCTTTATCCAGTCATCTATTGATGGACTTTTTGGTTGTTTCCATGTCCTAGCCACTGTGAACAATGCTGCAATAAACATGGGGCTGCATGTGTCTTTACATATCAATGTTTCTGAGTTTTGGGGGTATATATCCAGTAGAGGGATTGCTGGGTCATAAGGTAGTTCTATTTTCAGTTTTTTGAGGAACCACCATACTTTCTTCCAAAATGGTTGTACTACTTTACATTCCCACCAACAGTGTATGAGGGTTCCTTTTTCTCCACAGCCTCTCCAACATTTGCTATTACCTGTCTTGTTAATAATAGCTAATCTAACAGGTGTGAGGTGGTATCTCATTGCAGTTTTGATTTGCATTTCTCTAATAACTGAAGAAGATGAGCATCTTTTCATATATCTGTTGGCCATTTGTATTTCTTCCTGGGAGAAGTATCTGTTCATGTCCTCTTCCCATTTTTTTATTGGATTGTTTGTCTGTTTGTTGTTGAGTTTTATGAGTTCTTTGTATATTTTGGATATTAGGCCTTTATCTGAGCTGTTGTTTGAAAATATTATTTCCCATTTAGTTGGCTGTCTGTTTATTTTGTTGTCAGTTTCTCTTGCTGAGCAAAAACTTCTTAGTCTGATGTAGTCCCATTCATTAATTTTTGCCTTCACTTCCCTTGCCTTTGGAGTCAAATTCATAAAATGCTCTTTAAAACCCAGGTCCATGAGTTTAGTACCTATGTATTCTTCTATGTACTTAATTGTTTCAGGTCTTATGTTTAGATCTTTGATCCATTTTGAGTTACTTTTAGTACAGGGGGACAAACTGTAGTCCAGTTTCATTCTTTTGCATGTGGCTTTCCAGTTTTCCCAGCACCATTTATTGAAGAGGCTTTCTTTTCTCTATTGTGTGTTGTTGCCCCTTTATCAAAAATTATTTGACCATATATATGTGGTTTTATTTCTGGACTTTCTATTCTGTTCCATTGGTCTGAGTGTCTATTTTTTTGCCAATACCATGCTTTTTTTTTTTTAATCTTTTTTTTTCTTTTTTTCTTTATTCATTTTTAGAGAGGAGAGAGAGAGGAAGAGAGAGAGAAACAGAGAGAGAGAAGGGAGGAGGAGCTGGAAGCATCAACTCCCATATGTGCCTTGACCAGGCAAGCCCAGGGTTTCGAACCGGTGACCTCAGCATTTCCAGGTCAACGCATTTTCCACTGCGCCACCACAGGTCAGGCAATACCATGCTGTTTTGATTGTCGTGGCCCTATAATATAGTTTGAAGTCAGGTATTGTAATGACCCCAGCTTCATTCTTTTTCTTTAGGATTGCTTTGGCTATTCAGAGTTTTTTATATTTCCATATAAATCTGATGATTTTTTGCTCCATTACTTTAAAAAATGTCATTGGAATTTTGATGGGAATTGCATTAAATTTGTATATTGCTTTGGGTAATATGGCCATCTTGATTTTATTTATTCTTCCTAACCAAGAACAAGGAATATTCTTCCATCTCATTATATCTTTTTTGATTTCCCTTAACCATGGTTTATAGTTTTCATTATATAAGTCCTTTACATTCTTTGTTATGTTTATTCCTAGGTATTTTATTTTTTTGTTGCAATCGTGAAGGGGATTATTCTTTTGAGTTTGTTCTCAAATGTTTCATTGTTGGCATATAGAAAGGCTATTGACTTCTGTATGTTAATTTTGTATCCTGTGACCTTACTGTATTGGCTTATTGTTTCCAGTAGTCTTTTTGTGGATTCTTTGGAGTTTTCGATGCAGGCTTCCCCAAACTACGGCCCGCGGGCCACCTGTGGCCCCCTGAGGCCATTTATCCAGCCCCCCACCACACTTCCAGAAGGGGCACCTCTTTCATTGGTGGTCAGTGAGAGGAGCACTGTATGTGGCAGCCCTCCAATGGTCTGAGGGACAGTGAACTGGTCCCCTGTGTAAAAAGTTTGGGGACCCCTGAATTTATTGTATAGGATCATATCATCTGCAAAAAGTGATACCTTTACTTCTTTTTCGATATGGATGCCTTTTATTTCTTTATCTTGTCTGATTGCTCTGGCTAGAACCTCTAGTACCACATTAAATAAGAGAGGAGATAGTGGACAACTCTGTCTTGTTCCTGATTTAAGGAGGAAAGCCTTCAGTTTTGTGCCATTTAATATGATGTTAGCTGATGGTTTATCATATATGGCCTTTATCATACTGAGATATTTTTCTTCTATACCCATTTTGTTGAGAGTCTTAAACATAAAATTGTGTTGTATTTTATCGAAAGCCTTTTCTGCGTCTATTGATAAGATCATGTGGTTTTTGTTCTTTGTTTTGTTGATATGGTGTATTACATTAACCATTTTACATATATTGAACCATCCTTGAGATTCTGGGATGAATCCCACTTGATCATGATGTATTATTTTTTTAATATGTTGTTGGATTCGATTTGCTAGTATTTTGTTTAGTATTTTAGCATCTGTATTGATCAGAGATATTGGTCTGTAGTTTTCTTTTTTGTGCTGTCCTTACCCGGTTTCAGTATGAGGGTTATGTTGGTCTCAAAAAATGTATTTGGAAGTATTGCTTCTTCTTCAATTTTTTGGAAGACTTTCAGTAGAATAGGCACCAAGTCTTCTTTGAATGTTTGATAAAATTTGCTGTTATAGCCGTCTGGACCTGGAATTTTATTTTTGGGGAGGTTTTTAATGGTTTTTTCTATTTCTTCTCTACTAATAGGTCTGTTTAGGCTTTCTGCTTCTTCATGACTCAGTCTAGGAAGGTTGTATTGTTCTAGGAATTTATCCATTTCTTCTAGGTTGTTGAATTTAGTGGCATAAAGTTTCTCATAGTATTCTACAATAATTCTTTGTATATCTACGGTGTCCGTGGTGATTTCTCCTCTTTCATTTTGGATTTTGTTTATATGAGTTCTTTCTCTTTTTTCCTTGGTAAGTCTTGCCAAGGGTGTGTCAATTTTGTTGATCTTTTCAAAGAACCAGCTCCTTGTTTTATTAATTTTTTCTATAGTTTTTCTGTTCTCTATTTCATTTATTTCTGCTCTGATTTTTATTATCTCCTTTCTTCGTCTGGTTTTGGGTTGTCTTTGTTTTTCTTTTTCTAGTTCCTTAAGGTGTGAAGTTAAGTGGTTCATTTGGGCTCTCTCTTGTTTGTTCATATATGCCTGAAGTGATATGAACTTCCCTCTTATCACTGCTTTTGCTGCATCCAATAGATTCTGATATGTCGTATTGTCATTTTCATTTGTCTGTATATATCTTTTGACCTCTGCACTTCTTTCCTCTTTGACCCATTCATTTTTTAAAAGTATGTTGTTTAGTTTCCACATTTTTGTGGGATTTTTTCCTTCTTTTTTGCAGTTGAATTCTAGTTTCAAGGCTTTATGATCAGAAAATATGCTTGGTACAACTTTGATTTTTCTGAATTTGCTGATGTTGTTTTTGTGGCCCAACATATGGTCACTTCTTGAGAATGATCCATGTACACTGGAGAAAAAAGTATACTCAGTCACTTTGGGATGAAATGTCCTGTAGATGTCTATCATATCCAGGTGCTCTAGTGTTTTGTTTAAGGTCACTATATCTTTGTTGATTCTCTGTTTGGATGACCAATCTAGAGCCGTCAGCGGTGTATTGAGGTCTCCAAGTATGATTGTATTTTTGCCAGTTTTTGTTTTAAGGTCAATAAGTAGCTGTCTTATAGATTTTGGTGCTCCTTGGTTTGGTGCATATATATTAAGAATTGTTATGTCTTCTTGATTCAGTGTCCCCTTAGTCATTAGGAAATGGCCATTTTTGTCTCTGCGTACTTTTGCTGTCTTGTAATCAGCATTATCAGATATGAGTATTGCTACGCCTGCTTTTTTTTTGGATGTTATTTACTTGGAGTATTGTTTTCCAGCCTTTCACTTTGAATTTGTTTTTATCCTTGTTACTTAGATGAGTTTCTTGTAGGCAGCATACATTTGGATTTTCTTTTTTAATCCATTCTGCTACTCTGTGCCTTTTTATTGGTGAGTTTAATCTGTTTACATTTAGTGTAATTATTGACATTTGTGAGTTCCCTATTGCCATTTTATAGATTGCTTTCTGTTAGTTTTGTGTCTTGTTTGATCCTTCTCTTTCATTTTTCTATCTTTTGTTTTTATTTGGTTGTATTCCATACATCTTTCCTCTGTTGCTATCTTTTTTATCTCATGTGCTTCTGTGGTGGTTTTTTCAATGGTGGTTACCTTTAAGTAATGAAAAGGGTTCCTACCCTGTTCATTGTAGTGCACTATTTTGTGAGTACTTTTGTACTCCATCGTCCTTTGCTACTGTTAATCTCCATCCTCTCCTCCCCCCCTTTCTTTTTGTTGTTGTCACAGTTTAAATTTGGTTTTATTGTGTTCTTCTTGGAGCTTTTACTTGTGGCTTTGTTTTTTTGTTTTTGTTTTTTTGTTTGTTCTTTGTATCTGATTGGAGAACCCCTTTAGTAATTCCTGGAGTGGGGGTTTTCTGATGATAAATTTGCTCATCTTTTCTGTATCTGTGAATGTTTTTATTTCTCCTTCATATTTGAAGGATAGCTTTGATGGGTATAGTATTTGTGGCTGAAAGTTCCTCTCTTTCAGGACTTTAAATATTGGGGTCCACTCTCTTCTAGCTTGTAGAGTTTCTGTTGAGAAATCTGATGATAATCTAATGGGCCTTCCTTTATATGTTGTATTCTTCTTTTCCCTGGCTGCCTTGAGAATTTTTTCTTTGCCGTTGGTTTGTGCCAATTTCATTATAATGTGCCTTGGAGTAGGTTTGTTGGGGTTAAGAAAACTCAGAGTTCTGTTTGCTTCTTGAATTTGAGGCTTTAGTTCTTTCCACAGGCTTGAGAAGTTCTCATCTATTATTTGTTTGAGTATTTCTCCATTCCATTTTCTCTCTCCTCTCCCTCTGATATACGTATTATTCTTATGTTATTCTTTTTGATGAAGTCAGATAATTTCTGTAGGGCTATCTCATTTTTTTAAATTTTTGAGTGTCCTTCTTCTTCTCTCTGTTGTGCCTCAAGTTGCTTGTCTTCTATTTCACTAATCCTACCTTCTATCTGGCCTGTTCTATTAGCTAAGCTTGTTACCTCATTTTTCAGCTCGTGAATTGAGTTTTTCATTTCTGTTTGATTTGTTTTTATAGTTTCAATTTCCTTGGAAATATATTCTTTGTGTTCATTGAGTTGTTTTCTGAGCTCCCTAAATTGCCTTTTTGTGTTTTCTTGTATATCTCTGAGTATTTTTAGTATTTCTATTCTCTGTTGTTTAACTCCCAGGTTTCCAATATATTAAATTTTTTCTCCATAGATTTGTCCTCATCTATCTGTGTTACCTCTCTTTCTTTTGTATCCATGATATTCGATATTCTCTTCCTTAATGGCATCTGAGGGTGGTTTTGTTGATAGTATTAATGAGATTTAATAAAGAATAAAATGTTAAAAAAATAAAAATAAAAAAATCAAAGAGTTTTTTTTTTAATTAATAATTAAATAAAGAAAGATAAAATAAAATTAAAATTAAAAAAAAAGAAAATATTCTTCCTCCTCCTTTTTTTCTCTTCTCTCCTCTTCCCTCTTTCTTGAGAAAATCTTGTGGTGAACTGTGAATTATATTGTACTAAATAGAACAAACAATGCCTGTACAGGAGGGCCTGAATTTGGGAGAAGTAATAAAGGGGCAAAAATAAATAAATAAATAACAAACCAAAAAAAGGGGGTGTGGACCCACAAAAAGCAAATAAGGAAAAAATTTGGGTCAAGAATAAAATAATTTGCTTTTAGGTGTTGGTTGACTAAGAGTTATGATGAGAGGAATAAGAGGGAAACAAGAAAATGAGGGGACAAATTAAAAAATTAATATTGTATTTAGTGGAACAAGAACTAGATAAAATGAAGAGCCAGGGATGGGAGCACTGCTAGTGAGTTAAAAAGGTGAAGTAAAAACCTCCCAAAATGCCACAAACATAAGTTTGAGTCCCAGATAAGGTAATTTGTTCATTGTTGAGGTTTGAATGAGAGGGGATGTAAAGGAGAAAGGAAGAAACTAATATAGAGGGAGAAAAGAAGAGAGAGAATAAAAAGAGGGAACCACTAAAAGAAGAAAAAAGAAAAAAGAAGAGAGAGAGAGTTAAGGGTTTTGGAGTGCAACCCTCATAGAGAGAAAGGAAGAGGAAAGAAAAGATAATGGGAGATGTAACACTTATGGGTAGTGTAGTTTAAGGAGAGGAGAGAGTAAGACTGACAGAGAGTTCAACGACCAAATTGGAGGAGGAAAAAAAAAATCAAGAATGAAGATAAGCCCTGGCCGGTTGGCTCAGCGGTAGAGCGTCGGCCTAGCGTGCGGAGGACCCGTGTTCGATTCCCGGCCAGGGCACACAGGAGAAGCGCCCATTTGCTTCTCCACCCCTCCGCCGCGCCTTCCTCTCTGTCTCTCTCTTCCCCTCCCGCAGACAAGGCTCCATTGGAGCAAAGATGGCCCGGGCGCTGGGGATGGCTCTGTGGCCTCTGCCTCAGGCGCTAATGTGGCTCTGGTCGCAACATGGCGACACCCAGGATGGGCAGAGCATCGCCCCCTGGTGGGCAGAGCATCGCCCCATGGTGGGCGTGCCGGGTGGATCCCGGTCGGGCGCATGCGGGAGTCTGTCAGACTGTCTCTCCCCGTTTCCAGCTTCAGAAAAAAAAAAAAAAAAAAAAAAAGAATGAAGATAAGAGAAACAAACGAACAAATATAATAAAATGGGATAGGTTATAAAGTCTGTGGATTATTCTTGATTTTGAGAGGTTATCTTCTTGCTTTTTCTTTTCTCTCCCTCTTCCTGGTCGGTGACTCTGTACCCCGGGTTCTGCCCCTTTGGCACGCTCAGGTAGAGGTTTACAGTTCATAAGTCTCTATGGCAATGTCATGTATTGTGCTTCAGTCTCGTTGGCAGTCTAGGCTCATTAGCATTTATAGGCTCTGACAGTGAGAGAGTCCATGTTCCTGGAGCCTCTCTCCTAGTCTTTCCTTCCTCATTTAGTAGCCTGATAATCCAGCTATGGGGTTGCTGCTGCCTCTGCCTGGATAGTAAGAGGCTCAAAGAGCTGGCAACTCCCCACTCTAGTCCCACTCAGCACAGGGCTCTGGGTAAGGCTCAGTCAGTCAGAGCTGCTAGCATAATCAGACGGGGCTTCTACCCACTCAAAGACCTCTGGCTCTGCCACTCTGTCTGGTAACACGGGTGGGCGCCCACTCCTGGGGCGCTTGGAGGAAACTCTCACTCAATATCTGCGTGCACAGACCAGGATATCAGGCCGGAAGTCTCACACTCTGAGTGAAACCCCCACCCGCACGGAAAAGTTCCAGCGTTGGAATTGGCTCTCACTCCCTCCCCATGTGCGGCTCTTTCAGGGCACTGGTGCGGCCTGGAGATTCCACTTTTGGCCCATACTAAGGCCCCTGACTCTGCCCCTCTGTGGGATAACACGGGCGCCCACTCCTGAGGCACTCGGAGGAATCTCTCGCCCACTATCTGCGCGCGCCGACCAGGAGATCGGGGAAAATGGCTGCCAAACTTGTCTTTCTTTTTCTGGGTTTGGCACGAGTGTTAGCTTGTATTGCCCGGGTCACCATAGGCACAGTTTTTCCTCGGCCTGAATCTCCGTGCCACAGCCTGGTTCGGCCCTTTGTGCCGCGGCCTGGATCTATTCACCCCCTTTGCCCGCCTCAGTTTCTATATTCTCAGTTTCCAGGGAAAGCAGCCCTATTTAGGTTAGTAAGGAAGGCGGAGCATTTCTTACTCCCTATTTCCTTCAGGGTTTGATTATATATTTAGCCAATTTTTTGCTCGACCATACCTTCGGGTGTATTGTGAAACATCTGGAGGCTCCAAGGATAGGTTTTTCTGTTTCTGGTTGAAGATCTTGTTGAGTTTTGGGGGAGATTTATCAGTATCGCTTCCTACTGCACCATTACTCTGACGTCATCCAAGTGTTTTTAATCAATTATTGATTAAATAAATTGTGCTGTAATTGCTTACTATGGTTATTAAACCTGAGTGTAATCATGATAGAATTTCTAAAATAAGGAAAAGTTAAAAGATATAGGGAGTGCAAAAGAAATTATAGAACTGTCATTTTCAATGACAAAATAATTATGTATGTATAAAATCCAAAATTATCCAGATTAATTATTTGAATTATAATAAATAAATTTAACAAGTTTGCCAGATGTGAGGGCAATAAAAATCGAGTATATATATATATATATATATATATATATATATACATATATATATATAATTTTTTTTATTGTGACAAAGACAGAGAAAGAGATAGAAAGAGGGATAGACAGGAAGGGAGAGAGATGAAAAACATCAATTCTTCGTTGTGGCACCTCACTTGTTCATTGATTGCTTTCTCGTATGTGCCTTGACTGGGGAGGTGCAGCAGAGCCAGTGACCCCTTGATTGAGCCAGGATCCTTGGGCTCAAGTCAGCAACCTTGGGCTTCAAGCCAGTGGCCTTTGGACTCAAGCCAGCGACCATGGGGTCATGTTTATGAACCCACGTTCAAGCTAGCGACCCGATGCTCAAGCTGGTGAGCCCACACTCAAGCCAGATGAGCCCAGGCTCAAGTCAGCAACCTTGGAGTTTTGAACCTGGGTCCTCTGTGTTCCAGTCCAATGCTCTATCTGCTGTGCCACAGCCTGGTCAAGCAAAAAAAATTAGTTATGTTTTATACCAACATAAAGAGTTTGCAAATGAATTTCAATTTACAGCAACATTCCCCAAAAATGGAGGAAAAAGATTTTCAAGGACTCTATATAGAAAACTATCAAGTATTATTTAGTGAAATTAATGGAGACCAAATAGAGGAAGGGATATATCAAATTCCTGAATTACAAGATTCATTATTTTTTTAAATGTCACGTCTTCTCTAATTGAATCTATGGATTCAATGTTGGCCAGTCAAAAATCCAGCAAACATTTTGCAATGTGTGATAATTGATAAACTGATTTTAGGGCTTAAATAGCAATGCAAAGGGCAAGAAAATCCAATATTATCTTGAAAAAGAATATGTCCCCAGATATCAAAATCTATGATTAAGCTGCAGTTGTTTACACTGTGGTATGGGTTCAAGGATTGACAAAGAAACCAATGAAACAGAATAGAGTTTAAAATCAGACCCATACATATGGTCACTTGATGTATGACAAAGGTGGCATTGCAGATACAATGAAAAAAGGATGAACTTTTCAACAAATTGTGTCAGCTGGTTTACTCAGGTCCTGGCTTCCTGAGGTCCTGACTCTCCCAGCTTATGGCAAAGTTAGCTATGATGATTTACTGCTGCATCTCTCTCAGGAATTTCACTTAACCAAGAAAAGCTGCTTCGTTTAAGATTAGGCTCTCTCCCTGAGGATATCCCACACCCAGAGAGTGATTTACACAAGGGTCTAAACTCCCGACTCTAGCCTAGACTGGTATCTGAAGGACCATTCCAGCTTAAGATGCCCCTTGGGAATAGATTAGGTCACTAATACAACTGTTTTATTAAAGTTTAGTATTTTCCTCCATCCAACTCTGCTTTCTCTGGTCCTTCTCGGGTTTTACCCCAGCAAAACTGCATACAAATCTCAATGCCCCAAATTCTGTGCCCTGGGGAACTCAACCTGGAGCACATTGGAAAGAATTAAACTTGACTCCACCTCATACCTTACATACAATCATCTCTAGGTGAGAGTATGTCTAAATGTGAGTGGTAAAACATAACATTTCTAAGAGAGTTTCTAATATAACAAAGCCTTCACTATTTGGGAGTTGAAAAAGATATTTTTAAACAGGACACAAAAGCACCAACCATTAAGAAAAGGACTGAAAAATTGGACTACATTAAATATTAAGACTTCTGTTTATCAAAAGATACCATTAAGAGTAAAATGGCAGGAATACAGTAAGAAAAGATATGCATGATACCTATAATCCACAAAGACCTTACCTTCAAAAGATATAAAGAAAGACAAAAGATTAATAATAAAATAGACAACCCAAAAGAAAAAAAATAAAGCAAGATACTAGAACAGGCTCTTCTCCTCCCAAAAAAGATATCAAAATGGCTTGCAAGCACATTAAAGGGAATTCAAACTTGCTGGTATTCAGAGAAATGCAAACAAAAACCACAATGAAATATTCACCTTAATTCCATTGGCATGGCAAGACTGATAGTACCAGTGTTGATAAGAATGTAAAGCAACTGGAATTCTCAGACACAACGTGAGGAAATGTGTATAAGATAGTCTAATAAAACTGAGCATGTGCATATACATCACATTTAGGAATATACCTGACAGACATATATGTACACATATTGAAAAAAGAAAACTTGTATTTAAATACTCACAGCAGTATTATTCATAATAACCACAAATTAGAATAGTCCAAATGCCTGTTAACTTTTATAGACAATAAATAGAGAAACATGGCAGGAAAAATAGAGTCAAAATAGATTTAAATTAATCAGGAAATGCCTGAAAAGCCATAAGACTGTAGTGAAGGAGAGAATTTAGAAATTAAACAGCCTTAAGTGAGAAAATAGTAAGGGGAAATAAATTTAACATTTTAGATATAATGTCTTAGACCAGTGGTAGTCAACCTGGTCCCTACCGCCCACTAGTGGGCATTCCAGCTTTCATGGTGGGCAGTAGAGGAGCAACCAAAGTATAAATAAAAAGATAGATTTAACTATAGTAAGTTGTTTTATAAAGATTTATTCTGTCAAACAGCAAAAATCCGACATAAAGTACTTGGTAAGTAATTATTATTATATGCTTTAACTTGCTGTAACTCTACTTTATAAATTTTATAAAGTTACTTCCCTACTTTATAAATCACCATTACTGTGGAACCGGTAGGCAGTTAGAAAATTTTAGTACTAACAGATACACAAAAGTGGGCAGTAGGTATAAAAAGGTTGACTAGCCCTGTCTTAGATGATTAAGAAGTAATTAGTCTTTATTGTAGAAATTCATATAATTTATCCCTTTTCTCTAAACTATTATATGGCTTATAATTAGAAATGAACAAAACACAAATAAAGCAGTCTACCTCTTTAGTGAGGAGCTCTCTGGCCGATCTCTGCTCCTCTCAGTCGTCCTATGTGGGAGTAGCATCCCCACCACGGTCACCACTATTACCAACCTGGCATCAGGCAGCTTTCTTGGGTGCAGGCCTGTGACAGTTAATTTTATATGTCAACTTTGCTGGGCCAGGTTGCCCAGATATTTAGTTAAATACCCTGGATATTTCTGTGAGGGTATTTTTGGGATGAGATTAACATTTAAGTTGGTAGACTTTGAGTAAAGCAGATCGCGCGCCATAATGTGGGAGAGCCTCATCCAAACAGCAGAAGGCCCACAATAGAACAAAGACTGACCTCTCTTGAACAAGAAAGAATGCTGCCAGCAGATAGCCTTTGAACTCCAACTGCAACTTTACAACTCTTCCCTGAGTCTTCCATCTGCCAGCCCCCTCCATTAGATTTGGGACTTGCCAAGCCTCTACAATCATGTGAGCCAATTTCTTACAATAAATCTCACTTGCTCGTTCTTTTTTTCTACACACACACACTGTTGGTTCTATTTCTGTGGAGAAGCCTGACTAATGCAAGGCCTAATATCTAAGAAAAGTCAATTACCCTACTTAGGCATGTGAGTGAACCTAGCATGAATATTACTGGCTTTGTCCCATTTCTAGTCCTAGATAAAGCCTGCCCTGTTCCTCTATTCTCTCTTGAAATTCATATTTCTCGTCTCCCAGTCTTTCCAACTCCATTTTTTCTGTGTCTTTACAGGGACCATATTGAAGGCTATCTGCATTTTTGTAAGAATTTTGTATCTGTGCCAAGTGCTGGTCCTGTTGTGCTTTCTTGTCAGCTATGACATCTGTCTCTCCTCTGAGAAGGCTTGTCTCGCCTTGAGTGTGCCCTGACACTCTAATTCCTTCATATTCTTCTTATTATTGATATTTGAGTTTCTATTCAGCAAATTGAAACTCTCTATAAACTAAATCTTTCTCTAACATCAAAAGCATCTCAGATTTCATTTTTTTTTCTTTAATAGAATCACATTCCCCAGGGTCAGTCTTGCTCAGTTCTCCTACTGAACAAGACATATCCTAATGTTACAGTATCTTCCCTCTGGCTAGCTCCAAGAAATCTTATCCAGCCCTAAGGTTGGTTCATTGGTCATTCTCTAGCTGAGAATCATGCAAGGGATTTATAAAGCATAGATTTCTGAGCCCCTCTCCCAGACCTTTTGACTTAGTAGGTCTGGGGTGGGGCCTGATAATTTGCACTTCTAACACATTTTTAGGTGAGGTTGATGCAGTGGACCCAGATCCCACCCTTTAAGAACCACTTCTCTAGCTCTGATTCCTGAGTGGCTGAGTGCTGTCTCCCATGCCTATGCCTACATCAACTTCCTTTAGACCTAAAGCTTTTGTAGATGTTCTAATGGTTTAGGATGAAACTCAGAGTGGGGAAAGGGAATGGTAGATCTTATACAGCCTTCCATTATAGGGATAGGCAAGGATAGTGGGAATTTAATTCAACATGACAACATGTGTGTGCGTGTATGTGTGTGTGTGTGCATGAGTGTGTGTGTGTGTGTGTGTGTGTGTGTGTGTGTGTGTGTTGATCTTAGAAAACACTGGTGGGAAAGGGTTAAAAGTTTCTGCTCTCAAGAAACTTAGCATGTAATAAGGGGAAGCCCAGCACAATACTAACTGTAATATAAGACAGAATAGATTATATTATAACAAATATAAATGGACCATGGGATGATAGCAAACATTGTTGGTCTCCCAAGCATATTTCCTACGCTGACTTTATAGATCAAGGCCAGACTCATTCACAGGATCACTCAAGGGCAGCGTCAGCAAGCTCACAATTCTGAGTGAGTGTGGGGGCTTCACTGTCTCCTCTAGTCTTATCTCTGGCAGAGGTCACACCAAAGAATTCCAGTATCCCTGATGGACTGCAGTCTTTCTCTGCACAAAGGCATTCCCTGTATCAGAGGAGTCTACATGGCCTGCATGCTAGGCTGGCCCAAATCACACATACAATGCTCAACCGCACATAGAGCTGGCAATGGGACCAAAGGCTCATGAAATTGCAATGCAAAATGTATAGACTAAGAAGAGCAGAGGGCCTAAGGCTAATATTGGAAGAATACCAACACTTATGGGATGGAATTTAGAAAAAGAAGCTTACAGTTTATTGAGAAATGATTGAGTAGGAAGAAATCAATCTAGTTTGAGATCTGTTTTGATGCCTGAATGAAGTGTGCAAAAGAGGACTTGCCTTCAAGAAGCTTTGAGGCCAGTAGGGGAAATGGGTCCACTTGAAAAGATAAATATTCTGGTACCAATCACCAAATCAGTGTTGAGGATAAAATATGACAAACCAGAAGTGAAAACTTAACTTGAGCAATATATTTTCCATTTAAATGGTGAGACCACTATTGATTGCATAGAGTTTTTAATAAAAATTATATAAGATAATTAAAGTGCTAAGAACAGTTGCTGATTCACAGCTCCTTGTTCAGGCATCTTGCCCCAAAATGTAGGTGAATCCTGTTCTGGGGCAAGATGACTGGGCAAGGAGTGAGGTCAGCAATTGTAAAAGTAGGGGGTGAATCAAGAGACCAGTTTATTAGTATGTGCAGCTTGAGGAAGGAAGCATGAAGAGTAAATGTGACCGGACTGAAATCCTGAGGTAAGAAGCTGGGGCTTTTCCCAAGAGTATATCCAGAACTCTGAAGATTTATGGGAAAAGATATCAGAAATTAAAGCAATCTTTTGGTGAGATTAATTTATAAATCTAGAGTGGTAGTAGGAAAAATGATGCCAGGTAACTTAGTATCTCAAATATGAGATGATGTTAAGTTAATAGTGGAAATAATGGGAAAGGAGAAGAACCTTCAAGACATATGCAAAAGGGAAGATGAGTACAAAAGAGAAGAAGAAGGTGTAGTAGGTTTGTGGGTTAAGGCTGGATGGAAGTTGTATATCCCTTTTCTTCATTGGGTTTCTGAAAGAATGGTTGTACTGATCAACTTGGGCTTCCCTAATAGAATATCACAAACTGGGTGGTTTAAACAGTAGACATTTATTTTCTCACAGTTCTGGAAGCGAGAAATCCAAGGCCAAGCTGCCATCAGGGTTGATTTCTGGTAAGATGTTTATACCTGGCTTACCTATGACTGCCTTCTCACTAAGTCCTCTCATGGTCTCTCCCCTGAGCATGTGCTGGAAGAAGGAGATCAATGGTGTTTTTCTTTTTATAAGGGCATCAGCTCTATGTGATTAGGGCCCCACACTTATAACCTCATTTAACCTTAATTATTTCCTTAAAGTCCTTATCTTCAAATATAGTCACATTTCAGAGTTAGGGCTTCAACATAAAAATTTGGGAAGGAGACAAAATTCGGTCCATAACATTGGTGTTATGCTACTATGAGACATAGAAAGTGTGAAGTTTGAGTTAATTGAGAGGGAGACAATTTTGGCTTTAGACAGTTGGTAATCTACCAATATCTGTATATCCAATAAAATATTTAGTAATTATAAAAATATTTTATATCAACCTTGTTCATTAGGGTAGCCACCAGTCCCAAGTGGCAACTGAATATTTTAATGTGGCTAGTGTAACTGATGAAGTGAATTTTTTATTGTATATATTTTAATGGCTAAATTTCAACTGTATTAGAAAGCACAAATTTTAACTCCAGGAACCTCAAGCTGACTAAAGATGACCTGTCAATAATTAGATATCTAAGGCTCTTCCCAGGACTTAAAGTCTTGCACTATATATATATTGAACTTTAAACCACCTCTTGTTACTGAAGGAAAAACTGAAGCTTTGAAAAGATATATGACTGTTCCAGATTAACATAATGAGTTAGTTACAGATCCTCAATTAAGGCTTACATAATTTTATGAAAGCCATCATGCAATTAGGAATGTTTAACAGGCCGCTGAAGATGTGCAACTATTTGTACAAAACTAAGATCAATGCTTTGTAGTCATAAGTGGATGTAATCTAGAAGGAGAAGAGATTGGGACTCTTTTTCAAGCCTTGATACATGTTCACACTTAAATAGAGTATAAATAAAAACAAATCAGAAAAGGAACTGGATTTTCATCTGCCAAATTTATTCCAACAATTACATCGCCCCAGATTGCTACCACCTCAACACAATGATATAAAGTGGGCTCTCTTGCTCCTTTCACACCCCATCTCTACTGTATATTAGCTGGGTGATCAGAACAAGGCACTTAACCTCTCTGCTTCAGTTTCCTCCTGTGTAAAATGGGAAAATGACAAGACAAACTTCAGAAAGCTATTGAGAAGATTGAGTGAGGTGGCGTATCAAGTGCCATTAAAGTCCTGGCCCATAATACACATCCTTTAAATGTTACATTAAAAAAACAAAACTTACCTTCTTTCCAATCCGGTTTCTCTTGCTGTATCCCTGATCTGGGCCAATAGCATGACACTTCATCTAGTCAATTGTTCTACAAACCTGAGGCGCTTTGATTTCTTTTGCTTCCTCATTCCCAATACCCAGTAATTCCCCAAATGTTATTGATTCTAGCTCCACAGTGTCTTTCAAATATAGCCCCCCTCTCTGTGACCTCTGCTCTCATTCTCAGTCCAGTCCTCAGCACTTTCCCTTGGACCATGGTCATGCTGGACTTTCTATCAAAAGTGTTTGCACTTCCAGCGTGTTCACTCCACCCACCCATTCTCTACATTTTCTCCAAGTGGTGTTTGTAAAGCCAAGGTCATTTTGTAGCCTTCCTCTGGCAGTTTCTTTCTGCAGACAGGATTAAATTGTTATTCCTCAACCTGGCATTCAAGGACCTTCACAACCTGCCCCCATCCACCTCTCCATTAGGAGTAAAAATATTTCACCTTTCACTTTGAACCAGGAACACATCAGTATGGACCAGTGCATTTCAAAAATTCAAATGAATAATTGTCTTGTGACTGTGTATGGACCTGGAAGGAGGATGCAGTGTTTTTTTATTGGGCTCTTATAGAAAAATGCAAAATACCATATTAAACCTTGCAGAGAGATTCTTAACCAGTACCTCCTGAAACTAGGTTGATCATGTGTCCTCCTTTGCCCAGAACAATCCTTGTTTGCAGCTATTGATCCTGTACAATTTTTAAAAATTCTCTGCTTGAAGAGAGCCGAAGTAAACCACTTAACTTCACACCTTAAGGAACTAGAAAAAGAATAACAAAGACAACCCAAAACCAGCCAAAGAAAGGAGATAATAAAAATCAGAGCAGAAATAAATGAAATAGAGAACAGAAAAACTATAGAAAAAATCAATAAAACAAGGAGCTGGTTCTTTGAAAAGATCAACAAAATTGACAAACCCTTCGCAAGACTCACCAAGGAAAAAAGGCACAGGACTCAAATAAATAAAATCCAAAATGAAAGAGGAGAGATCACCACAGACATCATAGATATACAAAGAATTATTGTAGAATACTATGAAAAATTATATGCCATCAAATACAACAATCTAGAAGAAATGGATAAATTTCTAGAACAATACAACCTTCCTAGACTGAGTCATGAAGAAGCAGAAAGCCTAAACAGACCAATCAGCAGGGAGGAAATAGAAAAAACTATTAAAAACCTCCCCAAAAATAAAAGTCCAGGCCCAGACGGTTATACTAGTGAATTCTATCAAACATTCAAAGAAGACTTGGTTCCTATTCTACTCAAAGTCTTCCAAAAAATTGAAGAAGAAGCAATACTTCCAAACACATTTTATGAGGCCAACATAACCCTCATACCAAAACCTGGCAAGGATGGCACAAAGAAAGAAAACTACAGACCAATATCTCTAATGAATACAGATGCTAAAATTCTAAACAAAATACTGGCAAACCGAATACAACAACATATTAAAAAAATAATACATCATGATCAAGTGGGATTCATCCCAGAATCTCAAGGATGGTTCAACATACGCAAAATGGTTAACGTAATACACCATATCAACAAAACAAAGAACAAAAACCACATGATCTTATCAATAGATGCAGAAAAGGCTTTTGATAAAATACAACACAATTTTCTGTTTAAGACTCTCAACAAAATGGGTATAGAAGGAAAATATCTCAACATGATAAAGGCCGTATATGATAAACCATCAGCCAACATCATTTTAAACGGCATAAAACTGAGGACTTTCTACCTTAAATCAGGAACAAGACAGGGTTGTCCACTCTCTCCACTCTTATTTAACGTGGTGCTAGAAGTTCTGGCCAGAGCAATCAGACAAGACAAAGAAATAAAAGGCATCCATATCGGAAAAGAAGAAGTAAAAGTATCACTTTTTGCTGATGATATGATCCTATACATCGAAAACCCGAAGGACTCCACAAAAAGATTATTAGAAACAATAAACCAATACAGTAAGGTCGCAGGATACAAAATTAACATACAGAAGTCCATAGCCTTTCTCTATGCCAACAATGAAATATTAGAAAACGAACTCAAAAAAATAATCCCCTTCACGATTGCAACAACAACAAAAAAATACCTAGGAATAAACATAACAAAGAATGTAAAGGACCTATATAATAAAAATTACAAAGCATTGTTAAGGGAAATCGAAAAAGATACAATGAGATGGAAAAATATTCCTTGTTCTTGGATAGGAAGAATAAATATAATCAAAATGGCCATATTACCCAAAGCAATATACAAATTTAATGCAATTCCCATCAAAATCCCTATGAGACTTTTTAAAGAAATGGAACAAAAAATCATCAGATTTATATGGAACTATAAAAAAACCCCGAATAGCCAAAACAATCCTAAGAAAAAAGAATGAAGCTGGGGGCATTACAATACCTGACTTTAAACTATATTATAGGGCCACGATAATCAAAACAGCATGGTATTGGCAGAAAAATAGACACTCAGACCAATGGAACAGAATAGAAAGCCCAGAAATAAAACCACATATATATGGTCAAATAATTTTTGATAAAGGGGCCAACAACACACAATGGAGAAAAGAAAGCCTCTTCAACAAATGGTGTTGGGAAAACTGGAAAGCCACATGCAAAAGAATGAAACTTGACTACAGCCTGTCCCCGTGTACTAAAATTAATTCAAAATGGATCAAAGACCTAAATATAAGACCTGAAACAATAAAGTACATAGAAGAAGACATAGGTACTAAACTCATGGACCTGGGTTTTAAAGAACATTTTATGAACTTGACTCCAATGGCAAGAGAAGTGAAGGCAAAGATAAATGAATGGGACTACATCAGAATAAAAAGTTTTTGCTCAGCAAGAGAAACTGATATAAAAATAAACAGACAGCCAACTAAATGGGAAATGATATTTTCAAACAACAGCTCAGATAAGGGCCTAATATCCAAAATTTACAAAGAACTCATAAAACTCAACAACAAACAAACAAACAATCCAATAAAAAAATGGGAAGAGGACATGAATAGACACTTCTCCCAGGAAGAGATACAAATGGCCAACAGATATATGAAAAGATGCTCAGCTTCATTAGTTATTAGGGAAATGCAAATCAAAACTACAATGAGATACCACCTCACCCCTGTTAGATTAGCTATTATCAACAAGACGGGTAATAGCAAATGTTGGAGAGGCTGTGGAGAAAAAGGAACCCTCATTCACTGTTGGTGGGACTGTAAAGTAGTACAACCATTATGGAGGAAAGTATGGTGGTTCCTCAAAAAACTGCAAATAGAACTACCTTATGACCCAGCAATCCCTCTACTGGGTATATACCCCAAAACCTCAGAAACATTGATACGTGAAGACACATGTAGCCCCATGTTCATTGCAGCACTGTTCACAGTGGCCAAGACATGGAAACAACCAAAAAGCCCTTCAATAGAAGACTGGATAAAGAAGATGTGGCACATATACACTATGGAATACTACTCAGCCATAAGAAATGATGACATCAGATCATTTACAGCAAAATGGTGGGATCTTGATAACATTATAAGGAGTGAAATAAGTAAATCAGAAAAAAACAAGAACTACATGATTCCATACATTGGTGGAACATAAAAATGAGACTAAGAGACATGGACAAGAGTGTGGTGGTTACCAGGGGTGGGGGGAGGGAGGACAGGGGGAGAGTTAGGGGAAGGGGGAGGGGCACAGAGAACTAGATAGAGGGTGGCGAAGGACAATCTGACTTTGGGCGAGGGGTATGCAACATAATTTAATGACAAAATAACCTAGACATGTTTTCTATGAATATATGTACCCTGATTTATTAATGTCATCCCATTACCATTAATAAAAATTTATTTAAAAAAAAAAATTTCTCTGCTTGACCAGGAGGCAGTTGTGCAGTAGATGGAGCATTGGATTAGGATGCAGAGGACTCAGGTTTGAAACCTCGAGGTCGCCGGTGTGAGCAAGGGGTCACTTGCTCTGCTGTAACCCCCCAGTCAAGGAACATATGAGAAAGCAATCAATGAACAACTAAGGTGCCGCAATGAAGAATTGATGCTTCTCATTTCTTTCCCTTCCTGCCCATCTGTCCCTATCTGTCCCTCTCTCTGTCTCTGTCACAAAGGAAATAAAAGAGTTCTCTTGTTTTATTCTCAAAAATGTCCTAGTTTGGGGAGTAAGTTATGTGGTCACCTAAACCCACCTTACCTAAATCAGTCAGTATGACAGAGGAAGGGCAACAACAGAATAATAATCCCATATTTTTCTAATCGTTTTATTAGACAGTTAGCTTTGAAATCACTCTTCACCTCTGTCAGAATCTCCTACTTTCTTGTGGGACCACTTCAGGGCTGCTTAGTCTTTGTGGAAGCATCTCTTCCAAAGCATTGCTTCATACTTTCCCAAACCCTTTATTAAAAGTCACGTCATGGCCCTGTGCTCTGAACCTAGTTGATGAGAAAAACTAATAGCTAAAAAGTGGCTAAATGTACCACCTTCACAGAGAGCATTTATGAATTTTAAAAGGACCTTAAGAGCCCTGACCAAAGGAATGACTAATGTAGGGGTTTTAGGAGAATTGTGTAGGTGTCATCAATATCGTTAAAGTGATGCATCAGAGACCAGGGATGGCATGAGGGACCAGGGATGATGTGAGCCATTGCTCACACTCCAGGATGAGGGAGAACAAAATGGGAGGAGGGAGCAGGGAAGCACATAAGTCATGAGTGATCCTGGAAACCAAGAGAAATGTGAAAATTAAAGAAAGGAATGACTCAGGGAAATTATAGCTGGGGCCTCTCTGAGCATGTATTTGGAAATTGAACATGAGAAAAAAAGTTTTCAGAAAGAGAGAACACCCAAGCTATGGCAAAGAACCAGCAGATTTCAGCCAAGCCTTGTCAGTCAGGAAATGGGCAGGAGGCACAGGGTGACAAGAGCTCTGGCTCTGGGGGCCCCCAAGCTCCTCTATGTCTGCTCAGGGCCAGGGTGCTCTAGCCCCAGCCTCCCAAACAGTGCTGGTCAGGAGAAATGGCAGGTAGGAAAAGCTTTCTGAAATGAAAGTGAAGAGCTGACTTTAATCAGGAGAGTATCTAAAAGGTTCCAGAAAAGGAGATGAGAAGACATACTAGATCTTGTCTTGGGAAGTTAAGATAAGAGAACTCTGTGCAAGAAAAACTCAATCTCATTTGTAATCAAGGGAGCAAAACAAAACAGAAATAAAATGGAGTTTTGTGTGTGTGTTTACAAAAATTTTAAATCAAACAGAAAATAGCAAGGTTTGGAGGAAGGAGTAAAAGAATCATGTTCTATTTGTAGAATTATAATGCTTTGGGGAAGTCTGGGCTAGTTATCGAAGCTCACAAGTCAATATAAAGAAATCAATGATAAATACACCAAAATAGTTTTATATGAAGATATTTATTATAGTGAAAAAATAGGAAAAAAACCTAAATATTCAACATTAAAGGATTTGTATCTTATTTAAATATGTCAAGTTAACATATAATATTGTGTAAATTTAAGGTATACACATGTTACAATGATACATTTCTATATTGTAATGTGATTGCCACTGTAGCAATAATTAGCACATTCATGTTATATATAAAAAAATCAAAACCACAATGAGTTTTCAGCTCATAGCTATTAGAATGGCTACTACCAATAAGGCAGAAGATAAATGTTGGTGAGGATGTGAAGAAAAGGGAGCCCTTGTGCACTGTTGGTGGGAATGTAAGTTAGGTCAGACACTATGGAAAGCAGTATGGAAATTCTTTTAAAAAATTAAAATAGATCTACCATATGATCCAGCAATTCCACTTCTGGGTATATACTTAAAAGATTCATTAAATAAATTATGGGGAATATGTTAGAATATTCTATTAAAATTTAATAAATATGAATATGAAAAATGTTCATATTATATTTAATTTTAAAAAGCAGTTTATTGAACAACATGACAAGTAATTCCCATTTGTGTCATATATACATAGTAAAAAGTGAGATTATATATATATATATATATATATATATATATATATATATAATTCATAGTTAATTGTTTTAAGAGTGAGCTCACTCACTATGGCTAGAGTTCCTATACAGGTCCTGACAGGCCGAGTCCTGGCTCAGGACGTGGCACACACTGTGCCCTCTGACTGGTGGCCTAGAACACTTTCCCCGCCCTTCTACCCCCTTTCCCTTGGTAAAACCCTATTCATTCTTCATGATACAGGTAAAAGATGCCCTCTTCTTAGAAGTCTTCCTTGACACCTAGTCCTGGTCTGATTCCTCTGTTATATGCTTTCTAAGACTAATTTTATCTTTCTTCAAAGCAATGCCTCAATTTGTAGTAATTTACATGTTCATTAGTATAACTATTTTATCAATGTCTGTCTCTCCCACTTGAAGGTAAGCTATACCAGCACCCAGACCATATATCTTGTTGTTCACTATCATATCCTCATCCTAAGTGAGTGCCTGCCATGTGTTTTAATACTCAATAAGTAGTTGTTGAATAAATCAATTAATATTTGTATATTCATATTTAAATATAATTAAATGAATGAACATCAAGGTTTATCTTAACTTGATCTCCTGAAAATCTTCCAGATGAAATAATTCTCAAAATTGGTAAAAATCAATATGGATCCTCCAGGTTTGATGTGGTTGAAGTCAAATAGCCTTTATCAACAAAGGGTATACATATCTAACATTCAGCATACATTTATTTATCACCTACTATATGGTATAGAAGTTAAGATTCTAGGTTATAGTGTCAATGGCCTGTTCAAATATTTGCTATTTGACTATTGGGAAGTTAATTAAGTCACAATTCTGGGCTTTAATTTACTCATCCAATAACAGAAATTTCAACAGTATATTTCTCAAGAAGTTGTTGGGAAAATTAAGTTAATACAAACAAATCACAGAGTCAGGCACATAGCCACAGTATCTGGGATCAATAAATGTTAATTATTGTCATCTTTATTATTAAATTTTGTGTCTGAAAGCCCTGGTACTATAGGCTATGGAGAATGTAAATATAAATAAGGCAAAGTATTGCCTCATGAGAGATTGTAGTTCAGTAGACAAGATAAGGAATGTAACAGTGGAATGAGCGCAGATTAAAAACAAAAGTGCTAAGAGAAGTCAGAGGAAAATTCAGTGCTAAGGTTGCAAAGTGCATCAAAAGTGGATTCTTCTCTGGGCATTAGATCAAAGACAAAGTCTGATGTTGTTTAAACAGCAAGATATAACTTGTTTACATTTTTGTGATCTCAAATATATGTTCTTAATTAAATTACACAAAGTCTCCACCAGCCTAGTTAGTCACTCTAGCTCAGGGCTAGTCAACCCTTTTATACTTACCGCCCACTTTTGTATCTCTGTTAGTAGTGAAATTTTCTAACCGCCCACCGGTTCCACAGTAATGGTGATTTATAAAGTAGGGAAGTAACTTTACTTTATAAAATTTATAAAGTAGAGTTACAGCAGGTTAAAGCATATAATAATAATTACTTACCAAGTACTTTATGTTGGATTTCGCTAAGTTTGGCAGAATAAATCTTTATAAAACAACTTACTATAGTTAAATTTATCTTTTTTGTTGCTCCGCTACTGCCCACCATGAAAGCTGGAACACCCACTAGAGGGCGGTAGGGACCAGGCTGACTACGACTGAGTTTAGCTCATTCAAGATGGAGTCACAGCAAAGGGCACCCACAGCTTTATGCCCATTTTGAAAGGATTCATACAAAGACATCTCCACTCAGGTTCTCCAAAAGACCAGCTGGCCAATGGACATGAGCATCAGATTCAGAACACACTTCCAGCTGGCCAACCATGGTTCACTCTTCTATTGAAAATATTCTTGTTTTTGCTAAGATCCTTGAACAAGGAGCCTTTCCTGAACCCTTGTTATTCTGCCATTTGGCCTGATGCAATGAGATACCGTTCTTCCTCTTGCTTAGCAATGGCAGCTCTCCGACAATGTAAGGTCTCAGCAGAGAAGATGGTTATTACATAATGAAATTACCTAACTCAATATTAATTATAATTAAATTATTTTATACAAACTGTTTAGAGAACTATCAGCTCCCACAACCCAGCAGGAGTGCTATGTACATTTTCTCTTTCAGCACAACAGTCATCAACAATCAACAAAGGGCTGTTTCATGAGATATTGCTTGCAGGCAGATAGCCCCATCAGATTCTTTTCTGAATATTCCCTACTACCACTCTCACCTTACCCTCACCTTTTATACACTCTTCCTTCATTCTAAAAATCTACTTATTGGGCCCTCCATACATTTACGGTGCCTCAGTTTATAGAGTAAAAACACAGAACAGCACAGCTGGAGGACAGAAAGCAAAGCCAGTCAAATCCAAACATAGCACAATTTTGATTTTCAATAGACTTAATCCATAGTATCTCAAATAAGCGTAAAAGAAAAGAAGCAATCTTTGAAAGTGCCATTACTAGTGTAGACTGATTATATTAAAGTATAGACGTTTCCATAGTTCTGAGGCTAAGTAAGCAAAAGGCATATTTTTAATTTTTTCTAGATTTTTATTTATTCATTTTTAGAGAGAGGGGAGAGAGAGAGAGAAGGGGGGAGGAGCAGAAAGCATCTACTCCCATATGTGCCTTGACTGGGCAAGCCCCAGGTTCTGAACCGGTGACCTCAGCATTCCAAGTTGACGCTCTATCCACTGCGCCACCACAGGTCAAGCCAAAAGGCATTTTTTTAAAACACTGAGAATTCTTAATTCAGGGTGTCTATTGGCTAATTTCCTATTTATTCCATGATTTGTTCTTGTATGCAGTCACTCATTTATCAAAATTGTATCGAGGACCTACTGTGTGCAGGTAGCATTTAGACACAGAGGATATAGCTGTGATCCTGTCAGACGTGCTCCCTCATGAAAAAGGAGATGGACAAGAAGCAAGCCAACAAATAAACAAGACACTTACAGATTTTCTAAGTTCAATAAAGGAAATAAGTGGGATGGAGTAAAAAGAATAACCTAAAGGATAGGGAAGATAAATAGAAGGGGGAGCTAGAAAAGCGAACAGTGACACAAAGCCTCTATAAGCACATGATGCTGGAGCTGAAACCTGAAGTTGAGCATGAACCAACCAAACAGCGTCATCTAAGCAGGGGACAAGGAGAAAGCTGAGATATCAACAAGAGCTTTGGGTGTTAAAAATCTGTGATGGAATAATGGTCATGTTAGCTGATACTATGGTGGTAATCATTAGGCAATACATAAATATATCAAATCAACATGTTGTACACCTTAAATTTGAACAATGTTATGTCAATTATATCTTAATATAGCTAGAAAAAATATAGAAATGAGTAAAGTGGAGAGATTGGAGTACTGAGATAAATTTGGATAGGTATACTAGCTTCCATTTGGATTTGATTCTAATAGCTATTGGAGCACCATATATAAAAATGAACTCAACATGGATCTAAGGCCTAAGCATAATAACTAAAACAATATAACTCAGAAAGAAACTGAGTGAAACCCCATGACATTGGTTTTGGCAATAATTTCTTGTGTAGGTTGGGGAAAAAGTAGGTTTATGTGCTGTTTATATGAAAAATATTGATAATACAATGATTAATAAATGATTATATAAGAAAAAACTGTCCCATGTATTCACAATTGCAAACCTATCTTTGCCCCACAATGTATACAATGTATACAACACCAAAAGTACAGGCAACAAAAAAATAGATAAATGGACCTTTGTCAATATAAAAACTTTGTGCATCAAATGGCACTATCAAGAGAGTGAAAATACAACCTACAGAATGGGAATAATATTTACAAATCACATATCTGATAAGAGAGTAATATCTAGAGTATATAAGGAATTACAACTCAACAACAACAAGATAGACAACTCAATTCAAAAATGGTCAAAGAGCTTGAGAAAACACTTCTCCAGAGAAGATATACAAATAAGCACATGAGAAGATGCTCAAAATCAATGATTATTATGGAAATGCAGATGAAATCCACAACAAGATACCAGTTTACACTCACTAGGATGGTTATCATTTAAAAAGAAAAAGGAAAGAGAAGAATAGGTCTTGGCAAAGAAATGGAGAAATTGGAACCCTTATACATAATGGAATATCAAGTGGTATGATTATTATCAAAACCTGTATGGCAGTTCCTCAAAAAATTAAACATAGTATTACCATATAATTCAGCACTTTACTTCTAAGCATATACCCAAAAGAATAGAAAGCAGGGTCTCGATAGATATTTGTACACCAGTATTCTAACAACATTATTCATAATAACTAAAAGGTAGAAATAGCCCCAAATGTCCAACAGATAAATACTAAACAAAATATGCCACATATATAATATTATAATATATATATAATGGAATATTATTCAGTATTAAAAGGATAAAAGCCTGATATATACTACATGAATGAACCTGGAAACAGGATACTGAATGAAATAAACCAGATACAAATGCTGTATGATTCCACTTATGTAAAGTACCTAGAATAATCAAATTCCTAGATACAAAAAGTACAGTAGTGGTTACCAGGGGTTAGGGGAAGGAAGAAATTGGGAGTTACTGCTTAATCAGTACAGAGTTTTCATTTGGGAATATGAAAAAACTCTGAAAATGCATAGTGGTGATGGTTACACAATAATTTGATTGCACTTAATATCACTGAATTTTACACTTAAAAGTGGCTAAAATGGTAAATTTTATGTTGTATATCTTACAATTAAAAAACCATATTAGAAAGTATTGAAGAGCTTTCAACCAGAATTCTTGTGATCTCAATTACTATATTTTTTTAAAGATTATTTTATTTGTCTTGTGAAGGACCCATTTTTGAAGAGTGAGGAAACAAGATAGAAATAGATGTGATAAGTGAAGGGTTAGTGACAGTTGTGATGGAGTAAGATGGGCAGGTTTGAGATTTTGGAGAGAGAGCCACAAAGCTAGGTGATAGCCTGGATGTGGGGGTCAGGAAAAGGATGAATCAAGGCTGACACCCAAATTCTTGGCTGAGCAACTGAGTAGTGACATAAATAAAACACTAGAAATGTCAGAAAGTACACATTTGGAATGAGGAGAGATCAAGAGCATGCTTTGACATGTTCATTTCAAGGTGCTTATTGTGTCATCAAGATGGAGTTTTTGCTGTTAAGTAGAAAATTAAATGTATGAGTCTAAGGCTGAGAGAAGTCCAGGATGATCCATCTCTGTGACTCTCTTAAAGATATTTAAAACCATGATACTGGGTAAAATCAGAGAGAGGGAGAGGAAGAGAGAAAGGAAGAAGGGAGAGTAGGAGGGAAAAAGTGAAGGAGGAGGAGGAAGAGAAAGAAGACAAGGACAGGAGAAGATAAAGTAAAGAGAGAACAGGTCCAAAGAATGAGTTCTGATCCACTCTGACATTAGGAGGGCCAGTAAAAACAGAGGAATCAGTGAAGAAGACTGAGATGGAGTGGCCAGGGAGGCAGAGGGAGAGCAGGCAGCAGCTGGTGTCACACACACCAACAGAAGAGAATGCTTCACAAAGGAGGAAACTGTCCATGTTCTGGTGGAGGGAGAGCAGAGAGGGGTTGTCAGCCCTCTGGGACCATCTTCTTGATCTATCTGTGGACCTCACCTCAACCACCCCTCTCACACTGTACTCCAGTGTCTTTGCTCTTCCTACACATAACCACCTCTGTTCCACCTTGGCGTCCTTATATTTGCTGTTCCATCTGCCAGGATGTTCTTGTCACAAATCTTTCTATGGCTTTTCCTTATTCAGATTCCTGCTTAAATAGAACTTCTTTAAAGAGACTTTCCTTGACTACCTGAGATAATTACACACACACACACACACACACACACACACACACACACACACACACACTCTCCAGTCCCCTGTCTGGTCCCTACCCCAGTATATTTTCTTCATAGTCCATAATCACTATCTAAAAGTATACTTGTTGTTTGTTTCTTAAATTATTTGTATCCACTGTCCCCATTAGACTATACATGAAAGAGACTTGATCTGTCTTTTGTCTTTGAATCAACATGGCTTGGCTGTTATAAATGTTAATAAATACTTGTTACAAGGATGAATAAATGAGTGTAGATGGAAGGAAGTGTAAGGATTTGCTGATAGAAATATAAAGGGAGTTCAGTCCCTTTCTGGTCACTTTTGGCTCAAAGTTATTGGCTGAGAATTAGTTTGTAAGAAAGGTAAATTAAGAGAGAAAAGGATTAAAATGTAAAGTAGGATTTTGGAAAAATGGAAAAATAGAATTGTTCAAAATTGTTATGTGACCAGTTCAGTCTGTGGTTACCTAGTCAAAGTAAATTCATTCAACAAATATTTGACAGGTTGCTCTGGGCCAGACCTGGGGCCACTAGCTGGTAATTTAACAGGGGAGAAGTCAGCCAAGGGCAATTACTTTATATCCCAAGCTTGACAGTGTTGTGGGAATGGTTTTTCTCCCCAACTTCTAGAAGTTGTGCTAATGACAGCAACAGGAGTTAAATTTACCTGAGTTCAACTCTGATTTTCTGATCACTTCTATGATGCAAAACATTTTATCCAGTACCGTAGAATTACATTCAAGTCGCAAAATACATCGTCCCTGCCCTCACCGATACTGCAAACTACTTAGAAATGCTCAGTAATTAGAGAGGTCAATATACATGTTCTACAACTTGAGGCCTTGATCACCAAGTTATGTTGAGCCTCAACTATTGGGTAAAATCCACTGGTGGAGGCTCTTTGAACTTGCCGTTGGCCTCCTCTTGGCAAGAGTTTTATTTCACACTTAAAACTGCTCTTCCTTAGGAAGGCCCAGAGCAGGACTGCAGAGGAGAGGGGCCCGTGTAGAGGAATCAGGAGGTATACCAAATGACCTGTGTTGACTGCAAGAAACAGAAAACTCAACTCAAACTGAGTAGGTAATAAAGGGTGTGTGTGTGTGTGTGTGTGTGTGTGTGTGTGTGTGTGTGTGTGATTGAAAACTCCAGAGGGCAAGTGAAACTCAGTTACTGTTTATCAGGAGTCCTGCACAGTCCTGGTCATTGCTTCTACTCTGCCTTCCTCCTTGTGTTAGATTCATTCTCCGGCCTCCTTGGAAAGAGAGGGAACTTTTATTTCTCTGACCCCTAAAAGTCTTCCAGTCTAATTGACCCAACTCAGCTCTCATTCTCATTACCCTTGGAACTAATCACTGATGCTAGGGCAATGTCAGGGCCTGACTGACATGGGTTTAGAAATAAGAAGAAGGAAATCTCTGAACCAGTCACCATGGCAACGAGAATGAGCTTCTGCTGATTGGTTTAGGTCAGTCGGGACCTCCTCACACTTTGAGTAGTCAATCCCACTCATGAACATTGTTAGGGAGCTGGAAGAGGGGATTTTGTCAGAAAGGAAAGCAATAGCACAGGTGGACCCTCCCAGACCCAGACCGGAAAGGTTCTGACTCATTCACTGAAAAAGGCAGAGATGTGGTGAGTGATAGCCAGGGAAATTAACTGGCGCCTGCTCATTTTGTAAGGATGATCCACTAAACAAGGATGTCAGCACTGGAATGCTCTGCACACACACATTGACCCTGCGACTACCTGGGTGTGGGGCGGTGTCACCAACATCACGCTGGCCAGGATTGTCACTGTGGGGCCAGCTGAGCTGGTGAAGCCCAGAGGGTTCTTTAGCTCCTCATTGATCTCTGTGACATTTATTACCTATTTTATAACATAGTCCCCTTAGCATCAAGATGAAAAAAAAATGGTAGGAAGGGCAGCAACAATAGAATTAACATACCTCCTTGCAGCCCTGTCTCAGTACAAATATAAACACTTTTCCAGGAATGGGAAGAAAACATTGGTTCAGTATCTCTCATCACCCTGTTCTCTGAAGGGAGCAAGCCCACTGCCATGTCCCTCTCAGAGTGGCCACTCTGTGTGGATAAGGACCCTGGTTTGGGAGTCAGCCCAGCAGGGTTCCAGACCTGGCCAGACTGTGGTTGCTACTGGGTGGCCTCAGCCCTCTCATTTCTCTGGGTCTGGGTTCCTCCTCTGTCAGATAGCTAAATTGCCTGTCTGGTTTTAAGACCCTAGGTTTTATGATCCAAGATAAGCTTCCCTGGCAGAAAAGTCTCAATCCTATTTCAAAAACTTTTAAAATGTTTTATCTATGTTCAAGTGCTTCAGAAAATGGACTCCAACATGGAGCTCTGTGTCAGTAAGTGTGTGAAGAGTGCTCTTGGGAGCAACACTCATGATGGAGAAAAGGAAAGAGGTGGGTTGAATGGCAGGCTTCTGCCAGCCTCCCGCAGGGAGCAGCAGAGCTGAATGGCCCTCAGAGGCCAAAGTGGGGCCCCAGGGGCGGCCTTTCTATCAACACCTCCTCCCAGAGAAAGGACCTGGTTTGGGCAAAGCGGTTCTCTTGAGCTGTTGGCAATGTCCTGGGAAGGACTCTGTAGTGAACTTTTTTTTTTTTGTATTTTTCTGAAGCTAGAAACCGGGAGAGACAGTCAGACAGACTCCCGCATGCGCCCAACTGGGATCCACCCGGCACGCCCACCAGGGGGCGATGCTCTGCCCACCAGGGGGCGATGCGCTGCCCCTCCGGGGCGTCGCTCTGCCGCAACCAAAGCCACTCTAGTGCCTGGGGCAGAGGCCAAGGAGCCATCCCCAGCGCCCGGGCCATCTTTGCTCCCATGGAGCCTTGGCTGCGGGAGGGGAAGAGAGAGACAGAGAGGAAGGAGGGGGGTGGAGAAGCAGATGGGCGCTTCTCCTGTGTGCCCTGGCCGGGAATCGAACCCGGGACTTCTGCACGCCAGGCCGACGCTCTACCACCGAGCCAACCGGCCAGGGCTCTGTAGTGAACTTTTAATGGCCGACACTCCTGGAGCCCAGGGGACTGAATGCCTCAGTCCTGGGGAGATTGGGGATCTGGGCAGAGGATCATAGCATTTACTACTGTCTTACCACCACACGTTCAGTATATGGGAACCAGGGCAACTAGGGGCCATGTCTCCTCCTTTCCAAGTCGCTGTCCCCATGTGATCACCCAAGGTACCCAAATTTTCCCTAGTGATTTCCTGAAGGGGGTGTTAATCCTGCAATCCTCCTCACCTTGCTGTCCCCTGATGGTGCGACTGAGCACAACTCAATTATGCAAACAGCCCTTAGAAGAAAGCCAGTCTCTCTGGCATTACAAAAAAAAAATGTTACTTTGACCCTGATGAGCTAATGCACTGCCTTTTAAAAGACATTTTAATTTATCCCCAAGGGGAAAAAGAATCTGATGAGTTGAATATTTGAGAACAGCTCTGCCTTTATATAGCCTTGTGAGGGTTGATAGCACCTGTGTAATATTATTAACACTTCCTGAGCTTATGACCTGGGGACTAGAGGTCAGCAGCCTTTCTCTGGCAGCCCTGTGTCTGAGGGCGTTCTCCTTCCCAATGCTGAGTGAGGAACAAATGCTCTTTACAAACTGAGATGATCTAGCTAATTTTAACAAATCATTTTCTTTTACTTGCTATTTTTCTCTGATCTAACTATTTTAGAATACACTTTTCTTATATTTCTGACCTTTGGTTTTGAACAAAAGTCATTTCTTAAAAATATCTAATCAATAGGAAAGATGCAATTCCATTATGCATCACTTCCTTTAATAGGACCTATTTTAAACTTGGACTTCCTGGAACTAAGCTATCTAGTGGTTTATCAGAAATAATTAGACAGTTTGAATAAAGTATATTTGTAGGTCCATAACTGCCTCTGTGGATATAAATTTATAGAAAGCCATCATAAGAACTCCCTTAAAATGACATCCTCATTGAAGTAGAATCATCCTAGTGTGGTTGTTTAGGAAGAAGGATGTACAGACAAAATCCTCAAAATAGTTGTTTTTAGAATCAAGCAAGAGTTTAGGGGAATCCAATTTTTCCAATGTAACTCTATGTGTAAGAAGACATTTTATTAGCTGAGGAAATTCTCACCATTATAAATCAATTGTAATTTTTTTTTTTTTACCTAAAGTCTATGCCCAACACTGTTGGTAAGAGTAGGGCATATCAAGAAGCATATTTGTTATAGTAATATAATGTTATAGTAATTAAATATATAGAAATATAAAAAAATATGGAAGATATATAAAAGTAATTAAGATATAATATTAAAATTAATTAAGGAAATTAAATAAAGTTATGTTGTCTGGATAGGAATTAATATAGTGGGTGCAGATGTGATAAATAGACTCTGATTTTCCAGCAGGGTCCAGTTAGTGTGTGTGAAGTTATACAGAGATAAGAAGTGGCTTGATGTCATAACTCTGTAATTTAACATAAACAAGATGCTTACCTAGGAACATCTTAAGAATGGCTTGATGTAACATTTCAGTAGATTAACATATAAAGGGCTCCTGTGAGGAACTCCCAAAAAGGTGGTTTGAGGTGATAATCCTGTAGATTGACACCTGTTAGAAGGAGTTGGCCAAAAAAGGTACTAAAGCTGAGGGGTCCCCCTGCTCAGGTAGTCACCCAGACTCCAGCGTGAACATGGACTGTCTCCACACCACTCTGAGCTCTGACCAAAAACAGCCAAGAGGAGCATGCCGATAGGGCCCCCTTAAGCTGTACCCAGGCATGTCATAAGGATTTGTGAGTAATAAACTACCTGTGTGATTCTTGCAGCTAACTTGTGTGTCGGTTGTGTTTTTCCTCCGGTGGCAGTTAGTATCGGCACTGATAAGTAAAATCCTCATAGCTGCCTCAAGAGTCATCTCAAAAAGGCTGCCAGGCCTGCTGATAAACAGTAGGAGTGTCCCACTGCACAGGGAAGTCAAATCAGGGACTCCTGATCAATGTAGAGCTTGGGCTCTACTGGGACAATATTAAAAAAGTTCTGCCCTTAAAAAATATCACTGGGGAAAACAGACTAGCACATGAGATAATTAAAGCACAGTTAAATCTAAAAAGCTCTAAGTTTAGCAGTAATTCGGGGGGGGGGGGGAGTGCTCGATCACTGCAGGGTGATGTCAATATGAAAGCTTTTACAGAAGACTTAGGAGTGATGCCTTTGAAAGCCCCAGTTGAACAGCAAAATATATTTTCTGGGAGGGGCAATGTTTTGAGTGTTCATTACTCTTTAATGCCTTATTATAAATTATTGATTAGACTGCTATACATTGAGATATACTTGAAAGGACCAGCTGACAGGGGCCAGGTGAGCTTAGAGGAAAGGAGAACCCAGAGAAGGTCAAAGAGTTGGTGGTACCACTTGAGGGAGGCCAGGCCTGGGTGAGAATCTGGTGTTATTGACCCTGAGTCAGTGTGGACAGTAGGTCTTAAAGTAGGGTAGACGAGGAAACCAAGCAGAAGTTTTGCCAAAACAGTCTCTGCCTACTTCAAAATTCAGGTTCAAGAATAAAGAGGATTGAGAAGTATTATAGCCTCTCCGGTCATTTCTAATAGCCTCTGGCCCTGGGCATAGTCACTATCCACAGAGGGGAATTGAGGGCCCTTCACTTCTCTGCTGACCTTTAGAAGTGTTGAAGAGCAGTAAGAGGAAGACGAGAGTCACAGCAGCACAACTCAGGACTTCCAAGGAGAAACCTAGGAGAGTATACACTAGGCAATTGATAAAAATAATTACTATTACTTGAGCAGGTACTGTGCCTAGCAGTGTTATATATACATTTATAATCACACCTCATTTCATCTCCAAAGTCACACATTGAGACTGTGCTTATCTCATCGCACAGATGAGGAAAATCACCCTACTGGAGGTTGTGTAACCTATCTTAAAGGAAGTATTAGACTGAGCTCCCTCATTCATTCAGTGACGAATAATTGAATGAACCAACCAATTAAGAATATTTCATGAGAATGAAAATTACCAACATTATCAAGATTTATAAAGTGCCTGAGTACTGACAAAGTACTTTCACCCTTATTATCCCTCTGGATTCTCACAATTCTGCAAAGACGACTTTACATTTTCCTTCTGAAGGTAAGAAAATGGACACCCAGCAAGGGTACGTGACTTGTCTCTGATTTCTCAGCTAGTAGGAGTAGCTCGAAACAGGATTTAAACCCAGGTATTTAAACACCAAAGCTGTCTTTGTTCCCCACCAAAGGCTCCAAGTCCAGACATCAGAAATCATCTGAGGGCTGAAGGGAAAGGGTGCCCTCACATGGATGAATACAGTTACAACATACAGATTTGGTTCCACTTTCCCAGGATTATTTTTCTTAGTTTCCCTCTGTTCTCATTATCTTGCATACAATACCTGCCTTTTTTCCAAAGGGATATTTTTTTGTGTGCAGAATTCTGTAGACAGCAGGGAAGGTAAACATAGGCAAAGACAACATCCTACCCTGAAACCCGTCTTGAGCAGGGGAAAGGCATAATCACAGTGATCTCAAGAATTAAGAGAGCAGAAGCCAGCAGAATCGCTAGGGCTTGTCAAAATTAGAGGAAAGGGAGCAAGGAGGAGCAAGGACAGGCTGGAAAGGCTGCATTGGTGCTTAACTGGTAAGACACATTCTTGGGCCCGTGCCACTCGGGATGTTACCATGGCAGTGAGGCCTTGGAAAGAAAACTCTTCAGCCGAACTCCCTGCCCAACCCCCAGTAGCCACCCCATAAAGCCAATCTTCCTTTTGGAAAGACCGCCTTGAAATCAATAAAATAATACAGTTCCTTGATGAGTTTGCCATTGGGAGCACCAAGCTGATCCCTTGAGCCGGACTCTTCAAATGGAAGAAGTAGAGAAATTGTTGCCATGGCAACACAGTTCTGCTGCCCATTCATACCACCCATGAACTGGGGGAGATTCCTGGAGAAAATTCCCCACCTACTTCACCAAGGCAGGGAAGTCTTCAAGGACACACAGATGGAGAAGAGTCTTAGGAAATGTTCCCTCTAGCCTGAAACGGCTGCAGGAGGTTGCCATGGCAACCGGATTCCTTGCCCACCAAACCATGAAGGAAGGAGACAGACTGCAGGAGGGTTGCAGGAGCCAGCACAGCCCTGGGCTCCCACTCCAGCCCTGTTGGGATGGTCGGTCTGAAGCCAGAGGCATTCCTGGGGCCCAGCCCTTTCCTGTGGTATCTGTAAGGACTGAATGGGTAACAACAGTGTTAATGATGCAAGAAGACAAACAACATGAATAAAGAAATCAAATGGATGGTTGCTCTCTATCTCAACAGGGACTTTGTCATTGGGAAGCATTTGATTTGCATGTATCCTACATAAATTTCCTTATCATTGTCTCTCTTCTGGAGTTCCTTCCAGTAAATGCCTTAACTTCAAGTAAGGTAGCTAATACTCAAACAGGTATATTTTGCCTGTTGGGGACAAAATGAGTGGAAAGCAGAGTGGGGAGTGGTTATAGGAGAAAACAAGTTCAATCAATTCAAATTTGAATACTCAAGTTATGCATGTGTGCATGATTTATAGGATTGATATTTAGGCTAAACCATGAGAAGAATGGAAAATGAATAGAAACAGAACTGATTTAGTAGTCAAAAGGCATGAATTCAAGAGTCCCAACACTGTTGATAACAGGAAGTATGTGACTGAATTAAAGCACAGCCTTTGGAGTTAGAGACCTCTGGGTCTGTCTTCCTGCCCTTTATATCCACCAGTAAAATACAGAAACTAAGGTGAATAAAAGATGAATAGAGTAAGGTGAGGTGACGTCAGAGAAATGGTGCCGTAAAGAGCAATACCAATAAATCTTCCCCAAAATTCAACAATATCTTCAACCAGAGACAGAAAAATCTATCCTTGGAGCCTCTAGAAGTTCCACACTAAACGCGAAGGTATGATCAAGCAAAAAAATTGACTAAATATATAATTAAACACGAAGGAAATAAGACGGAGGAAGAAACACTCCGCCTTCCTCACTAACCTAAATAAGGGCTGCTTTCACTGGGAACTGAGAGTATAGGAACTAAGGCGAGCATAGGGTGTGAATAGTACCAGGTTGCAGCACAAACGTCTGAACCAGGCTGTGGCATGGACATCCAAGCCGAGGAAAAACTGTGCTTGTGGCAACCCAGTCAACACAAGCTAACACTCGTGCCAAATCCAGACAAAGGCAAGTGGAGCAGCCATTTGCCTCGATCTCCTGGTGGGCGAGCGTAGATAGCAGGTGAGTGATTCCTCCTAGAGCCCTGGGAGTGGGCGCCCGAGTTACCGGACAGAGGGGCAGAGTCAGAGGCCTTTGTGTGGGCTGAAACCGGAGTCTTGGGGTCGCCCCTGTGCCCTGAAGAGCAGCGAGCAAAAGCGAGATTCCCTACACTTGAACTTCTTTGGCCAGGTGGGGCACCTCACCCATCCATACAAGTTAACAGACACGTGAAGGATTAGCTTAACCCACAGTCTGCTTGCCTCCCAACTGACCTATGCGACCCTAACTGACAAGATCTCTCTCAGGCAGAGGCAGCAGCAACCCCATAGCTGGATCATCAGGCTGCTAATTCAGGAAGGAAAGACTATGAGAGAGGCTCCAGGAAAACTGACTCTCTCATTGTCAGAGCCTCGACTGCCAATGAGACTGAAGCCCAATATATGACATCGCCATAGAGACTTATCAACTGCAAATCTCTTCCTAAGCGTGCCACAGGGGCAGAACCCGGGGTACAGAGTCACCGACCAAGAAGAAGGAGAGAAAAGAAAAAGCAAGAAGATAACCTCTCAAAATCAAGAATAATCCACAGACTTTAAAACCTATCCCATTTTATTATATTTGTTCATTTGTATCTCTTCTTGTCTTGATTATTTTCTTCCTCTTCCAATTTGGTCGTTTAATTCTCTGCCAGTCTTACTCTCTCCTCTCCTTGAACTACACTACCCATAAGTATTACATCTCCCATTATCTTTCCTTTCTTCTTCCTTTTTCTCTATGAGGGTTGCACTCCAAAACCGTTAACTCTCTCTCTCTCTCTCTCCTTTTGTTCTTTGTTCTTTTTTCTTCTTTTTGTGTTTTCCTCTTTCTTTTTTTCTCCCTCTATATTAGTTTCTTCTTTTCTCCTTTACTTTTCCTCTCATTCAATCCTCAATCATGAACAAATTATTTTATTTGGGACTCAAATTTTTCTTTGTGGCACTTTTGGGGTTTTTTACTTCGCTTTTTTAACTCACTAGCAGTGCTCCCAACCCTGGCTCTCCATTTTATCTAGTTCTTACTCCACTAAATACAATAGTAACTTTTAAATTTTCCCCCTTTTTCCTGTTTCCCTCTTATTCCTCTCATTATATCTCTTAGTCAACCATCACCTAAAAGCAAATCATTTTATTCTTGACCCAAATTTTTCCTTTTTTACATTTTGTGGGTCCATACCCCCTTTGATTTGCCCCTTTGTCACTTCTCCCCAACTCAGGCCCTCCATTATAGGTAGTTTTTGTTCTATTTAACACAATATAATTCACAGTTCACCACAAGATTTTCTCAAGAAAAAGGGTAGAGGAGAGGAGAGGAAAAAAAAATTTTTTTATTTTTATTTATTTTTTATTTTTATTTTTTTAACTTTTTATTCTTTATTAATTCCCATTAGTACTATCAACAAAACCACCCTCAGATGCCATTAAAGAAAAAGAAATCGAATATCATAGATACAAAAGACAGAAAGGTAGCACAGATATATGAGGAAAAATCTATGGAGAAAAAATTTAATATATTGGAAAAATTGGAGCTAAATGACAGAGAATTTAAAATAGAAATCCTAAAAATACTCATAGATATACAAAAAAAAAAAACACAGAAAGGAAATTTAGGGAGCTCAGAAAACAACTCAACGAACACAAAGAATATCCTACCAAGGAAATTGAAAGTATAAAAACAAATCAAACAAGATGAAAAACTCAATTCACAAGCTGAAAAATGAAGGAACAAGCTTAGCTAATAGAACAGGCCAGATAGAAGTAGGATTAGTGAAATAGAAGACAAGCAACTTGAGGCACAACAGAGAGAAGAAGAAGGACGCTCAAAAATTTTAAAAAATGGGAAAGCTCTACAGGAATTGTCTGACTCCATCAAAAATAATAACATAAGAATAATAGGTATATCAGAGTGAAAAGAGAAAGAAAGCGGAATGGAGAACATATTCAAACAAATAATAGATGAGAACTTCCCAAGCCTGTGGAAAGAACTAAAGCCTCAAATTCAAGAAGCAAACAGAACTCCGAGTTTTCTTAACCCCAACAAACCTACTCCAAGGCACATCATAATGAAATTGGCACAAACAAATGACAAAGAAAAAATTCTCAAGGCAGCCAAGGAAAAGAAGAATACAACATATAAAGGAAGGCCCATTATTATCATCAGATTTCTCAACAGAAACTCTACAAGCTAGAAGAGAGTGGACCCCAATATTTAAAGTCCTGAAAGAGAGGAACTTTCAGCCACAAATACTATACCCATCAAAGCTATCCTTCAAATATGAAGGAGAAATAAAAACATTCACAGATACAGAAAAGATGAGGAAATTTATCATCAGAAAACCCCCACACCAGGAATTACTAAAGGGGGTTCTCCAACCAGATACAAAGAACAAAACAAAACAAAGCCACAAGTAAAAGCTCCAAGAAGAACACAATAAAACCAAATTTAAACTGCGATAACAACAAAAAAAAGGGGGGGGAGGATGGAGATTAATAGTAGCAAAGGACAATGGAGTGCAGAAGTACTCACAAGATAGTGCACTACAATGAACAGGGTAGGAGCCCTTTTCATTACTTAATGGTAACCACCCCTGAAAAAACCACCACAGAAGCACATGATTTAAAAAAGATAGCAACAGAGGAAAGATATATGGAATACAGCTAAACAAAAACAAAGGATAAAAAAATGAAAGAGAAGAATCAAACAAAACACAAAACTAACAGAAAGCAATGTATAAAATGACAATAGGGAACCCACAAGTGTCAATAATTACACTAAATGTAAACAGATTAAACTGACCAATAAAAAGGCACAGAGTAGCAGAATGGATTAAAAAAGAAAATCCAACTGTATGCTGCCTACAAGGAACTCATCTAAGCAACAAGGACAAAAACAAATTCAAAGTAAAAGGCTAGAAAACAATACTCCAAGCAAATAACATCCAAAAAAAAGCAGGCATAGCAATACTCATATATGATAATGCTGACTACAAGACAGCAAAAGTACTCAGAGACAAAAACAGTCATTTCATAATGATTAAGGGGACGCTGAATCAAGAGGACATAACAATTCTTAATATATATGCACCAAACCAAGGAGCACCAAAATATATAAGACAGCTACTTATTGACCTAAAAACAAAAACTGACAAAAATACAATCATACTTGGAGCCCTCAATACACCGCTACAGACCAATATCTCTAATGAATACAGATGCTAAAATACTAAACAAAATACTAGCAAATCGAATACAACAACATATTAAAAAAATAATACATCATGATCAAGTGGGATTCATCCCAGAATCTCAAGGATGGTTCAACATATGTAAAACGGTTAACGTAATACACCATATCAACAAAACAAAGAACAAAAACCACATGATCTTATCAATAGATGCAGAAAAGGCTTTCGATAAAATCTAACACAATTTTATGTTTAAGACTCTCAACAAAATGGGTATAGAAGAAAAATATCTCAACATGATAAAGGCCATATATGATAAACCATCAGCTAACATCATATTAAATGGCACAAAACTGAAGGCTTTCCCCCTTAAATCAGGAACAAGACAGGGTTGTCCACTCTCTCCACTCTTATTTAATGTGGTACTAGAGGTTCTAGCCAGAGCAATCAGACAAGACAAAAAAATAAATGGCATCCACATCGGGAAAAAAGAAGTATAGGTATCACTTTTTGCAGATGATATGATCCTCCTATACATCGAAAACCCCAAAGAATCCACAAAAACACTACTAGAAACAATAAGCCAATACAGTAAGGTCGCAGAATACAAAATTAACATACAAAAGTCCATAGCCTTTCTATATGCCAACAATGAAACATTTGAGAACAAACTCAAAAAAATAATCCCCTTCACAATTGCAACAAAAAAAATAAAATACCTAGGAATAAACATAACAAAGAATGTAAAGGACCTATATAATGAAAACTACAAAGCATTGTTAAAGGAAATAGAAAAAGATACAATGAGATGGAAGAATATTCCTTGTTCTTGGTTAGGAAGAATAAATATAATCAAGATGGCCATATTGTCCAAAGCAATATACAAATTTAATGCAATTCCCATCAAACTTCCAATGATATTTCTTAAAGAAATGGAACAAAAAATCATCAGGTTTATATGGAACTATAAAAAACCCCGAATAGCCAAAGCAATTCTAAAGAAAAAGAATGAAGCTGGGGGCATTACAATACCTGACTTCAAACTATATTATAGAGCCATGACAATCAAAACAGCATGGTATTGGCAGAAAAATAGACACTCAGACCAATGGAACATAATAGAAAGTCCAGAAATAAAACCACATATATATGGTCAAATAATTTTTGATAAAGGGGCCAACAACACACAATGGAGAAAAGAAAGCCTCTTCAACAAATGGTGCTGGGAAAACTGGAAAGCCACATGCAAAAGAATGAAACTCGACCACAGCTTGTCCCCTTGTACTAAAATTAATTCAAAATGGATCAAATACCTAAATATAAGACCTGAAACAATAAAGTACATAGAAGAAGACATAGGTACTAAACTCATGGACCTGGGTTTTAAAGAGCATTTTATGAATTTGACTCCAAAGGCAAGGGAAGTGAAGGCAAAAATTAATGAATGGGACTACATCAGACTAAGAAGTTTTTGCTCAGCAAGAGAAACTGATATAAAAATAAACAGACAGCCAACTAAATGGGAAATGATATTTTCAAACAACAGCTCAGATAAGGGCCTAATATCCAAAATATACAAAGAACTCATAAAACTCAACAACAAACAAACAACCCAATAAAAAAATGGGAAGAGGACATGAACAGACACTTCTCCCAGGAAGAAATACAAATGGCCAACAGATATATGAAAAGATGCTCATCTTCTTCAGTTATTAGAGAAATGCAAATCAAAACTGCAATGAGATACCACCTCACACCTGTTAGATTAGCTGTTATTAACAAGACAGGTAATAGCAAATGTTGGAGAGGCTGTGGAGAAAAAGTAACCCTCATTCACTGTTGGTGGGAATGTAAAGTAGTACAACAATTATGGAAGAAAGTATGGTGGTTCCTCAAAAAACTGAAAATAGAACTACCTTATGACCCAGCAATCCCTTTACTGGGTATATACCCCCAAAACTCAGAAACATTGATACGTAAAGACACATGAAGCCCCATGTTCACTGCAGCATTGTTCACAGTGGCCAAGACATGGAAACAACCAAAAAGCACTTCAATAGAAGACTGGATAAAGAAATGTGGCATATATACACTATGGAATACTACTCAGCCATAAGAAATGATGACATTGGATCATTTACAACAAAATGGTGGGATCTTGATAACATTATACAGAGTGAAATAAATAAATCAGAAAAAAACAAGAACTGCATTATCCCATACGTAGGTTGGACATAAAAACAAGACTAAGAGAACTTGACAAGAGTGTGGTGGTTACAGGGTGGAGGGTGAAGGGAGAGAGAGGAGAAGGGGGAGGGGGAGGGGCACAAAGAAAACTAGATAGAAGGTGACGGAGGACAATCTGACTTTGGGTGATGGATATGCAACATAATTGATTGACAAGATAACCTGGACATGTTTTCTTTGAACATATGTACCCTGATTTATTGATGTCACCCTAGTAAAAATTAATTAAAAAAAAAGATGAGTAAAAACACTCATATATAACTGGTTGGGCTTTTTTAGACAGCTTTATTGAGATATAATTGACAAACTGTACATAAAGCATTTTTAAAGTATATTATTCAATAAGCTATAACATACATACAGCTCCTGAAAACCACTAGTGCAATGAAGTGAATGTATCCATCACCCTCAGGTTTCCTCATGCCCCTTTGTAATTTCTCCCCCCATCTTTTCCTGCCCCTACACACCGAAGCAACTGCTGATCTATTTTCTGTCAGCATAGATTCATTTGTATTTTCTGAAGCTTTATATAAGTAGAATCAGACAGTATATTCTTTTGAGAGAGTCTGATTTTTTAAAACTCAGTGAAATTATCATGACATTTATCTGTGTTATTTTGTGTACTAGTACTTCCTTCCTTCTATTGGATGGTTGTACTGAAATTTGTTTATCCACTCATCTGTTGATGGGCATTTAGGTTGTATCTAGTTTATGCTATTACCAAGAAGTTACTATGAACATTTGTAAGTCTTTGTATGAATATATATTTCCTTTGCTCTTGAGTAAAATTCTAGATGTGGAATGGTTGGCTCATATGATAGATGTATGTTTAACTTTGTAGGTAACTGCTCAATTGTTTTCCAGAGTGAATCATTTCTCGATTGTGCCATCAGGAGATTCACCTTCTCCACATTCTTATCAATATTTGGTATGGTCAGGTTTTTTGTTTTGTTTTGTTTTTTGGGTTTTTTTTTTTCATTTTAGCCATTCTAATAGGTGTGTATGGTATCTGGATGGGTGAGTGGTCTTTTTTATTGCAATTCCTCCACTTGGGTCATTTCATTGTCTTCTGGGTTTAGAAAAACATCATCACTTGAAACATCATGGGGGTGGGTGGTGAATTAAACCAGCTAACAGACCACAGGTCTAATTGACATTAATGAAAAGAATGAATTAGGTTTTATTTCACCATCATTTTACTGTCCAGGAATGACACAGACATGCAGCACAGTGACCTTAGTACAAGAGTCTGCGGCAGATGATGCCACTAGCACCTTATACTAGGTAATGGAAGTTCCAGCTGATATTCACCAGCTTTCTACTATACGCTGGACATGGCTAAGAGTTTATGCAAATTCTTTCTTTCTCTCAGCACAACAACACAGTGAAGTAAGCATTATTATCTTCATACAGAAGTTAATGGAACTAAGGCTAAGAGAGGTTAAGCAATCTTTGTCCAAAGTCACTTGGGAATTAGTAACAAATGCCTGGCCCAAAGCCAACCCTGGGTACAAAGCCCGTGCTCTTAACTGCTGTGTTCTAAGCTTCCCAAGTTGTTGTGTATATAGAAACTGCCTGCCTCACAACGGCATCTGAATTCATTGGAATAAGACAACAAAAAGGAAATTGAGGGAATTATTATTAATTTCCTTATCACATTTGTCATTTAGTCTTTTTTTTTTATAAATAAATTTTTATTTTAATGGGGTGACATCAATAAATCAGGGTACATACATTCAAAGAAAACATTTCCAGGTTATCTTGTCATTTAGTTCTGTTGCATACCCATCACCCGAAGAGAGATCGTCCTCCACCACCCTCCATCCAGTTCTCTCTGTACCCCTCCCCCTCCCCCTCTCCCTCCTTCCCTCCCCCCACCCCCCGTAACCACCACACTCCTGTCCATGCCTCTTAGTCTCGCTTTTATGTCCCACCAATGTATGGAATCCTGCAGTTCCTGTTTTTTTCTGATTCACTTATTTCACCCCGCACAATGCTACCAAGACTCCACCATTCCGCTGTAAGTGATCCGATGTCATCATTTCTCCTAGCTGAATAGTGTACCATGGTGTATATGTGCCCCATCTTCTTCATCCAGTCCTCTATTATTTTTTTTTACAGTGATTAAAAGCCTTTAAGCAAACTCTTGGCCAATACAGCAAGAATCCATAAAAGAGTAGTGTCCTTAACATGTTCACCAAGTCCAAGTTGGCCCCATCACCATGCCAAATCCCTGAAAAATGCAACCCAACCACAGTTCAGTCTGTTAGGAGCTGTCACAGGGAGCAGGAGTCCAGGAAAGTTCCCCACAGGAGAAGTCCGCATGGCACTGGAATTGTTGTCACCATTCTATACTTTGCAGCTCATGTCCAAGTCCCAATGACTGCTGCTTCTAGCTGGCAATGATTCAGGTAGACTGGAAAAAGCCATCTGCAGCATGCGTGGATATGGAACTTCCATTCTCCTCTGCCTGGAGAGTTGAGACCAGGTTGCTTTTCCCTGGAGCTCTGTGACTGTGGCATGGTAAAGAGAACCTTGGGATACACTAAGCTGGGTGGCAAAGGTAAATTCATAATACAGGTTGGCAAAAGGAGGAAAGAGAGCTCTAAATTAGTAGTAGGTCCCAGCCTGAAATATGAGTGGGGCATTGAGGTAGGAGGGATAAAGGAAACACCATATATTAAGCAAAGCAGCAGAAAATAGGACTATCAACACCCACAACAGAGATCTTTGAGGGAAGAATAAAAAACCTGACTATTCAGGCAAAACATAGTTAAGTGGCCCTTGTGCAAATGAGATCAGTTTACCTGCTTCTCGGAAGAAACACCCCAGGCTCGTCCACAGTGTCGTAGATGGGGCCGACGGCCCTGGGCACCTTCAGCCCCCAGTGGCAAACCCCAGCTTTCTGGGCAAGGTTAGGTCATAGGTGGCTGGAGCAGGGCTGGAAGAGACTGAACCCTCCCTTAGAGGAGCGAGGGGTAAGCCCACCTTCCAGTGTCCCTGTTTCCTCACAGCAGAGGTATGTAAGCCTGGCAGGCTTTAGCTCAATGACCTTCCTTTCCACTATTGAAGCAGGACCCAGATGGCATCCTATGAGACCCCTTTGGGGAGTTGGAGCCTTTAAGGGTATATCCTAAAAGCTGGTAGTTCCCCTGATCTCTGTTGGGCTTTTTCTGCCTCTAAGGTATCTTAAAAGCCATTCTCAGAAGATCTCGCTGAGGGATTTGAGGATCCCCATTCGCCCATATAAACCTTTTCCATATATCTGGAGCCATTTGGAAAAAGACAAACCAGTGTTATTAGCTAGATCCACTAAAGAAGGTAGTAGTTTGCAGGTGAAAAAAATTTGGTGTCTCCTGTTCATCAGCATTCAGAAGAAATGTAAAAAAAAAATTTTTTTTTTAAGTAAAAAGCATGATATGGTACACCCGTCGGAGTCATTGGCCTGGTGTACAGGATTCCCGGGTTCAATTCCTGGCCAGATGGGCGCTTACAGGAGAAGCGCCCATCTACCTCTCCAACCCTCCCCCTCTCCTTCCTCTTTGTCTCTCTCCTCCCGCCCGCAGCCAAGGCTCCACCAGAGCAAAGCCACCCCGGGCACTAAGGATGGCCCCATGGCCTCTGCCCCAGTCGCTAGAATGGCTCTGGTTGTAACAGAGCAACACCCCAGATGGGCAGAGCATTCCCCCCTGGTAGGCATGCCAGGTGGATCCCAGTCAGACGCATGCAGGAGTCTGTCTGACTGCCTCCCCATCTCCATCCTCAGAGAAATACAAAAAATAAATATATAAAAGAAAAATCACTACCAAAAAAAAGGGGGGGGGGCATTCCCTTGTGCTAAAGCTCCAGGGAGCATGGAGTGAGCTCGAGTATGTCCCACGAATCATGGAGCTCTATGTTGACGTACAAGTCCCCGAAGAAGGAGGAACTGCTGAAACAGTTTACCAGCATTTGTCCCTAAGACAGCAGTTGGGAATACTATACGTAAATATTTGCTGTCTGTCCACAGATTAAGGGGGGAACATGGCAAATGCTGAAAAGCCATGATCTTTGTGCCCCTCCTCTCCCCCAACCCCCTCCATCTCCTCCCCCACCCTGTAACCCCAACACTGTTGTTCATATCTCTGAGTCTCATCTTTATGTCCCACCTATGTATGGAATCATATAGTTCTTAGTTTTTTCTGATTTACTTCTTTCACTCAGTATAATGTTATCAAGGCACATCCATGTTGTTGTAAAAGATCCTATGTCATCATTTCTTATGGCTGAGTAGTATTCCATAGTATATATATACCAAAGCTTTTTAATCCACTCGTCCTCTGATGGACACTTGGGCTGTTTCCAAATCTTTGCTATTGTGAACAATGCTGCCATAAACATGGGGGTGCATTTCTTCTTTTCAAACAGTGCTATGGTGTTCTTGGGGTATATTCCTAACAGTGGTATAGCTGGGTCAAAAGGCAGTTCGATTTTTACTTTCTTGAGAAATCTCCATATTGTTTTCCACAGTGGCTGCACCAGTCTGCATTCCCACCAGCAGTGCAGGAGGGTTCCCTTTTCTCCACATCCTCGCCAGCACTTATTCTGTGTAGTTTTATTGATGAGTGTGGTTTTAATTTGCATTTCTCTAATCATTAGTGATGTTGAACATTTTTTCATATGCCTGTTGGCCATCTGTGTGTCCTCCTTGGAGAAGTGTCTATTCATTTCTTTTGCCCATTTTTGGATTGGATTATTTGTCTTCCTGGTATTAAGTTTTACAAGTTCTTTATAAATTTTGCTTATTAACCCCTTATCAGATGCTAGGTCAAATATATTCTCCCATTGTGTAGTTTGTCTTTTGATTCTGTTCTTATTGTCTTTAGCTGTGCAGAAGCTTTTTAGTTTGATAAAGTCTCATTTGTTTATCCTGTCTTTTATTTCACTTGCCTGTGGAGACAAATCAGCAAATATATTGCTGCGAGAGATGTCAGAGAGCTTACTGCCTATGTTTTCTTTTAAGATGCTTATGTTTTCAGGGCTTACATTCAAGTCTTTTATCCATTTTGAGTTGATTTTTGTGAGTGGTGTAAGTTGGTGGTCCAGTTTCATTTTTTTGCAGGTAGTTGTCCAGTTTTCCCAACACCATTTGTTGAAGAGGCTGTCTTTACTCCATTGTATTGTCTTACCTCCTTTGTCAAATATCAGTTGTCCATAGAGCTGTGTGTTTATTTCTGGGTTCTCTGTTCTGTTCCATTGATCTATGTGCCTGTTCTTATGCCACTACCAGGCTGTTTTGAGTACAATGGCCTTATAATATAACTTGATATCTGGAAGTGTGATACCTCCCACTTTTTTCTTCCTTTTCAAGATTGCTGAGGCTATTCGTGTTCTCTTTTGGTTCCATATAAATTTTTGGAATATGTGTTCTATGTCTTTGAAGTAAGTCCTTGGTATTTTAATCGGTATTGCATTGAATTTATAAATTGCTTTGGGTAATATACACATTTTAATGATGTTTATTCTTCCTAACCATGAACACGGTATATGCCTCCACTTATTTGTATCTTCTCTGATTTCTTTTATCAATGTTTTATAATTTTCCGAGTACAAGTCTTTAATCTCCTTGGTTAGATTTATTCCTAGGTACTTTATTATTTTGGTTGCAATGGTAAAGGGGATTGATTCCTTGATTTCTCTTTCTGACAGTTCATTATTAGTGTATAAAAATGCCTCTGATTTCTGAGTATTGATTTTATATCCTGCCACCTTGCCAAATTCATTTATCAGGTCTAGTAGTTTTTTGACTGAGACTTTAGGGTTTTCTATATACAATATCATGTCATCTGCAAATAATGATAGTTTTACTTCTTCTTTTCCAATTTGGATGCCTTTTATTTTTTTCTCTTGTCTGATTGCTGTGGCTAGGACTTCCAGAACTATGTTGAATAAGAGTGGTGAAAGGGGGCACCACTGCCTTGTTCCTGATCTTAAGGGGATTGCTTTTAATTTTTGCCCATTGAGTATGATGTTGGCTGTGGGTTTGTCATAGATGGCCTTTATCATGTTGAGGTATGTTCCCTGTATTCCCACTTTGCTGAGAGTTTTGATCATGAATGGGTGCTGGACTTTATCAAATGCTTTTTCTGCATCTATTGAAATTATCATGTGGTTTTTCTCCTTTATTTTGTTTATGTGATGAATCACATTGATTGATTTGCGAATATTGTACCAGCCTTGCCTCCCAACAATAAATCCTACCTGGTCATGGTGTATGATTTTTTCCATATATTGCTGGATCTGGTTTGCTAATATTTTGTTGAGGATTTTTGCATCTAAGTTCATCAGGGATATTGGCCTATAATTTTCTTTTTTTGTGTTGTCTTTGCCTGGTTTTGGAATCAGAATTATGCTTGCCTCATAAAAGGAGTTTGGAAGTCTTCCTTCCTCTTGAATTTTTTGAAATAGCTTGAGAAGGATAGGAGTTAGTTCTTCTTTGAATATTTGGTAGAATTCACTTGTGAAGCCATCAGGCCCAGGACTTTTCTTTTTTAGGAGTTTTTTGATAGCTGTTTCAATCTCATTTGTTGTAATTGGTCTGTTTAGGTTTTCTGATTCTTCTAGATTGATTTTTGGAAGATTATATGATTCATGGAATTTGTCCATTTCATCTAGGTTGTCTAGTTTTTTGGCATACAGTTCTTCATAGTATTTTCTTATAATATTTTGTATTTCTGTTGTGTCAGTTGTTATTTCTCCACTCTCGTTTCTAATTTTATTTATTTGAGTCCTCTCTCTTTTTTTCTTGGTGAGTCTCGTTAAAGGTTCATCTATCTTGTTTACCTTTTCAAAGAACCAGCTCCTGGTTTCATTGATCCTCTGTATTGTTTCTTTAGCCTTTATGTCATTTATTTCTGCTCTAATCTTTATTATTTCCTTCCTTCTACTAGCTCTGGGCTTTACTTGCTGTTCTTTTTCTAGTTCTTTTAGATGCAGGGTTAAGTTGTTTATTTGAGCTTTTTTTAGCTTCTTGAGGTATGCCTGTACTGCTCTAAACTTCCCTCTCAGGACTGCTTTTGTAGTGTTCCATAAATTTTGAGTTGATGTATGCTCATTATTGTTTGTTTCTAGGAATTTTTTAATTTCTTCTTTGATCTCAATGTTAACCCATTCATTGTTTAATAATGTGCTATTTAGTTTCCAAGTGTTTGAATGTTTTTCAATTTTTCTATTGTGGTTGATTTCTAGTTTAATGCCATTGTGATAAGAGAAAGTGCTCGATATGATTTCAATCTTCTTAAATTTGTTGAGCCCACTTTTATGCCCTAATATGTGGTCTATTCTAGAAAATGTACCATGAGCACTTGAAAAGAAAGTATATTCTGCTGTTTTAGGGTGAAAGGTTCTGAAGATATCTATTAAATCGAGTTGATCTAATATGTCCTTTAAGTCTGCTGTTTCTTTGTTAATTTTCTCTCTTGAGGATCTATCTAATGATGTTAATGGGGTATTGAAATCCCCTACTATTATAGTATTGCTGTTGATCTCGCCCTTTAAGTCCATCAAAGTCTGCTTTATATATTTAGGTGCTCCTATATTAGGTGCGTAGATATTTATAATGGTTATATCTTCCTTTTGGATTGCTCCCTTTATCATTATGTAGTGACCTTCTTTATCTCTAACTATGGTCTTTGTTTTAAAGTCCATTTTGTCTGATATAAGTATTGCTACCCCAGCTTTTTTTTTCATTTCCATTTGCGTGAAATATTTTTTTCCATCCTTTTATCTTCAGTCTGTGTGTGTCTTTTGATTTAAGGTGTGTCTCTTGTAGACAGCATATGTACAGGTCCTGTTTTCTTATCCACGCAGCTACCCTATGTCTCTTGATCGGATCATTTAATCCATTAACATTTAAGGTTATTACTGATATGTAATTGTTTATTGCCATTTTTTTTTCTTTAAAACTGTATTTCTCTTTTGCTAAATTCTTTTTTTCCTTTGATCTGTTTACAACAGGTCCCTTAGCATTTCTTTCAGCCTTGGTTTGGTTGCAGTGAAATCTTTGAGGTTTTTTTTTGTCTGTAAAGCTTTTTATTTCTCCTTCAATTTTAAATGATAGCCTTGCTGGATAAAGTAGTCTTGGTTGTAGGTTCTTGTTCTGCATTACTTTGAATATTTCTTGCCATTCCCTTCTGGCCTCAAGTGTTTCTGTTGAGAAGTCAGAAGTCATCCTTATGGGGGCTCCTTTGTAGGTGATAGTCTTTTTTTCTCTAGCAGCTTTTAATATTTTCTCTTTATCATTTAGCTTTGGTATTTTAATTATGATGTGTCTTGGTGTTGATTTCTTTGGGTTTCTCCTTAATGGAGTTCTCTGTGCTTCCTGAACATGTGAAATGTTTTCCTGCCTTAATTGGGGGAAGTTTTCTGCTATAATATGTTTGAACAGAGTCTCTATCCCTTGTTCTTTCTCTTCTTCTTCAGGAACCCCTATGATGCAGATGTTATTTCTCTTCATGTTGTCACAGAGCTCTCTTAGAGTTTCCTCAGACTTTTTGAGTCTCTTTTCTTTTTTCTGCTCTGCTTCTGTGCCTTTATTTATTGTGTCCTCTAAATCACTGATTCGATTATCTGCTTCATCCATCCTGCTTTTAATTCCTTCCATTGTATTCTTTATTTCAGATATTGTATTTGTCATTTCTAACTGATTCTTTTTTATTATTTCAATGTCCTTTTTTAATTTGTTATCTCTTTATTTAGGTTTTCGTAATGGCCATCTATGGTTGTTCTAATATCTTTGAGCATCCTAACAATCGTTATTTTAAACTCTGCATCTGGTAATTTGGTTATATCTGATTCACTTAGGTCCTTTTCTGGGGATTTCTCTTGGTTTATTTGTGTTGTATTTCTCTGCCTCCGCATTTTCTCTTCACGGGAGGGGCTGTGATCACGTGCTTGGGTGCAAGAGCATTGGTGGCCTTGGCCTTTGCCCCTCCCCCGTGTGTGACGTTATGCTCGGTCCTGAGGGCACTGGCGAGCACCTTTGCTCAGCTGCGGGTCTCCGCCTGTTTCCGGGCTTTTGTCCTGCCCTTGCAGGAGGATCCCACTCAAAGAACAGCTGCTAGCCTTGGCTCTACCACTGGGCAGGGCTGCGTGCCCAAGCTCAGCTCCCTAGAGGAACTGGCCTCTTCTAGGCTTTTGGCTCCACCCCCACGGGAGGAGCTGGCTACCAAGTCAGACCTCAAGCCTGGGTTGCACGGGCGGGGCAGGGCTCTGCTCCTCTGCCCTTGCTCCAGGGCTGGTCTCCACCCTTTCTGGGGTTCCCGCCCTTCTCCCGGAGGCTGGATTACAGGCTGCCGGCAGCTGAGCTTGACCACTTTTGCACGCCCCCTTCTCCCCAGCCGGGCAAGATTGAGCTCACACCTGAGCCCAGTGGTGGCCAGCTGGCTTCCGCCCCTGCCAGCAGAACCGCGCTTTTGTCTCCCGCTGCCGCCTGCTCTCCGGTGCGCCCTCAGCCGCGTGGGTGGGGGCGTTGCAGCTCGGACCCTAAGACTCACTACTGTAGACCCGAAAGCTCCCTCCTTCTATGCGACTCTGCTCTGAATGCCGCGGGGGAGCTTGTTTGGCTGCTTTCCTGCTTCCCCCGTCCCCAGGAGCCCCAGGTGATTGTTTTTGAGAGAGATGTTCTGTGCAGTCCCTTTAAGAAGGATTCTGGGTCTGAGAAATCAGACTCTCTCACAAACAGTATCCTGACTTGTTTCCAGCTAAATACTGTCCTTATGCCTCTTCTGGGCTCTGGGGCTGCAGGCTAGGGCTTTGTTCCTGGGGCTCAGGACCCTTTCCCCTCTGCTAAACTCACTTCCCGCCACGCGAGTCTCTCCCTGCTGCCGTTCGCTCCGAGGAGCTGGGCAGCCCTCTCCGCGTTTCCGCTTTTCCTACCAGTCTCGGCATGGGTTCTTCAGTGTTCCTTGGTTGAAGAGTCATCTTAGTTTAGTCCAAAGTTGATTTTTCCAGATGATAGTTCATAAAATTAGTTTGTAATCCACTTTGGTTCTGGGAAGTAGATGCTGGTACGTCCGCCTACTCCAGCGCCATCTTGTCTCTACACCTTTCCTCCCCTTCTTCCCCCCAATATCTTCTTGATCAAGTCCACACTTGATCTTTTCTGTCTTTGGTTGCAAATAAGTGAAGAGAGAGAGCATGGAGAAAGGCAAAGGTTGTTCTCAGGGCCAGGTCTGGAAGAAGCACCCAACACCTCCATTCACATTCCACTGTCAGTGTCATTTAGTCTTGAGTGTTCCAACAATACCATTATTTTTCTTAAAAAATATTTTTTATTTTTATTTATTGATTTTAGCAAGAAAGGAACGGAGAGCGAGAAACAAGAACATTGATCTTTTCCTCTGTGTGCCTTGACATCGGATCAAACTGGCCACTTTTGTACTTCAGGACAATGCTCCAGCCACCAAAGTGTCCAGTCAGGGCACTACCACTATTCCTTTATCAGCTTAGGCCATCCCTCTCATGTTTCTCCTTCTGCTGCTATCTGCTTTGCTTGCAATGATCTGATTGGTTCTTAAATATCACAGTAATTCTGTGATTTATATTTCATTTCAGTATGCATGTAGAATACCTAATCCTGTCTATGCAAAGCTAGTTTTATATCAGCTGCTATAAGAGAAACTTAAAGACAAAAAATACATAAAATCTTGTTTTAACATCCTGATAAATCTACTGGGAAAGGAATAAAAATCAAGTCATTTGTTCTATCCAAATACCCATGTAAAAATACTCAACCTTACTACTTATAATATATGCAAGTTGATACCAGACACCATCAGTTTTGTCAATTATATCTCAATAAAGCTGGGGGGAATTTTTCTTAATTAAAAAATCAGAATTTTCTTAATTAAAAAATTTTTCTTAATTAAAAAATTCATTCTGTCTATTTGCAGAATTATGCTTTACATGCACATGTGCACAGTGAAACAGAACTATCATACAAACACACAGAAGAATTTTTAAATTGTAACCACCTCTGTCAAAAGAAATAGGTAAATATATGTACGTATATTTACATGTGTATGTATCCAGATGTGCTTCTATAATTTGGCCCAATAGTTATCCTTCTAAAAATTTAACTTAAGGAATGAAACTAAGAACATAAGATTTACCTAAATTTTATTAATCACTGATTTCTAATGCTAAAAACTATTAAAAAAACTGAAATATTGACCAATAAGAGACCAATTTAAAAAAATCCCGGCACAGTCATGTATCATGAACTATTTTACAACTATTAAAAATTATGTTTTTTTATCATATTTCAAGACTTCAGGTAATGCTAATTTATGTTAAGTGAAAACAAGCAGGGCACAAAATTCTATGTAGAATATGATTCCAATCTTATGATAGGAAATATACACATATACTGAAACTTTGTCCAATATTTGTATTTTTGTTTTCAGAAAATAAGATATGAAGCCTTGGCTGGTTGGCTCAATGGTAGTGTCCACCGGCATGTGGAAGTCCCAGGTTTGATTGCCAGTAAGGGCACACAGGAGAAGTGATCAACTGCTTCTCATCCTTCCCCCTTCTCTCTCTTCCCTTTCTGCAGCCATGGCTCGATTGATTCAAGCATCTTGACCCAGGTCAAGGATGGCTCTACCTTAGGCTTTAATAAAAGCTTCGGCTGTGAGCTGGCCCCAGACAAGAAGGACATTTGCCCTGATGGGGTTGCCAGGTGGGTCCCAGTCAGGGTGCAGGCGGGATTCTGTCTTTGTATCTCCGTTCCTCTCACTTAAGAAAGAAAGAAAAAAAGAAAAGAAAATATGGAGGCCCTGGCCAGTTGGCTCAGCGGTAGAGCATCGGCCTGGCGTGCAGGGGATCCGGGTTCGATTCCCGGCCAGGGCACATAGGAGAGGCACCCATTTGCTTCTCCACTCCCCCCCTCCTTCCTCTCTGTCTCTCTCTTCCCCTCCCGCAGCCAAGGCTCCATTGGAGCAAAGATGGCCTGGGCACTGGGGATGGCTCCTTGGCCTCTGCCCCAGGCGCTAGAGTGGCTCTGGTTGCGGCAGAGTGACACCCCGGTGGGGCAGAGCATCACCTCCTGGTGGGCAGAGCGTCGCCCCTGCTGGGCGTGCCGGGTGGATCCCGGTCGGGCGCATGCGGGAGTCTGTCTGACTGTCTCTCCCCGTTTCCAGCTTCAGAAAAATTAAAAAAAAAAAAAGAAAATATGGAAAGAAAGACACCAAACTTTAATTGCAATGATATTCTGTGGGATTTTAATTTTATTCTTTGTGTTTCACCTGTATATTTTTGACAGTCAGAATCATGATATTTATAGCCAGGGAAAAAATATGTATTCTTTTTTATAAAAAAAAACAACAATAAGTGATCCATGCTATGATGATTCACTGCCCAACATTCTAGCTCAGCTCACTCACATAAGTGGGGCTAACTGAGGCTTGGGAGAACCCTGCAAATGGGAAGTGCCTCATTCTACATTATTGTGGAGAATACAATGACTTCTGCCTGAGCTAGATGACATAGATTCTTTTGCCATCTAGAATCTGTAAAAGGAAGACCACTGGTAACTTGTATAGAAACAGTAAACTCAATAAAAGCTCTCTTGAATAAGGCTATTACCCTTTCAAAAGAGGAGGAAGGCTATTTCATACCGTGAAGCACCTATTTCTAGCACTGTCATTTGTGCAAGTGCAGCATGACTAGGTTATCAGCAAAAGAATCTTTTAAAAAGGCCCTTCCAATAAGGAGTCACAGTCATATGAAAGGGTCAGAGGAAGAAAGAGCAATGACTCTGTGTGTGGGCGTGACATCACCCACACAAGGAACAACAGATAAACAGGCACTCATTCATCAGCTGTGCTCCCCACCATCCAGGGAGCAACTCACATCCTGTGACATTGCTTTCTGTCCTTGATTATCTCAAATACATGAAAATATTATCAATCAGCCTTTCTGAAAAATACCAACTAATGAGCTGCATTTCCTTTTCCTTCATTTGTCTGTGTTAGCAGAGTCTATGTAAACACTCCTAAAATAGAAGCCAACAAATTTCTTAAAACATTTTCTTTTTGATGAGTGGCCTTCCACACTTTCCCTTTCTTATTTTTTATGTCTCTAAGGAAAAAAATAAATGAATTAATCAAAATTCTTTCCAATTGATTATGCTTTGGTTACTTGCTGTGTTCTTTTTTAAGATACCTTTCCTAATTGTAGTTATTTCCATAACAAGCTAAAAATAATTCTATTGTCAATATTAAGAACATGGATTAAAACATGCTCAATCCAGTTTGATAACCTATTCACAGGCATAAAGAAACATTCAGAGAGAGTCATCATTGTCATGAGAAGATGAGAAAGTATCATTTTCTTTTTTTATATATAAATAAATTTTTATTAATTTTAATGAGGTGACATCAATAAATCAGGGTACATATAGTCAAAGAAAACATGTCCAGGTTATCTTGTCAATCAATTATGTTGCATACCCATCACCCAAAGTCAGATTGTCCTCTGTCACCTTCTATCTAGTTTTCTTTGTGCCCCTCCCCCTCCCCCTTCCCCTCTCCCTCCTCCCCCCCCCCACCCATAACCACCACACTCTTGTCCATGTCTCTTAGTCTCATTTTTTATGTCCCACCAATGTATGGAATCATGCAGTTCTTGGTTTTTTCTGATTTACTTAGTTCACTCCTTATAATGTTATCAAGATCCCACCATTTTGTTGTAGATAATCCGATGTCATCATTTCTTATGGCTGAGTAGTATTCCATAGTGTAAATGTGCCAGATCTTCTTTATCCAGTCTTCTATTTTTTTTTTACAGTGATTAAAGCCTTTAAGCAAACTCTTGGCCAATACAACAACAATCCATAAAAGAGTAGTGTCCTTAACATGTTCACCAAGTCCAAGTTGACACCAACACCATTCCAGATCCCTGCAAATGCAACCCAACCCCAGTTTAGTCCATTAGGAGCTGTCACAAGGAGCAGGAGTCCAGGAAAAGTCCACATCCAGGAAAAGTCTGCATGGCACTGGAATTGTTGTCACAATTCTATACTTTGCAGCTCACGTCCAAGTCCCAATGACCGCTGCTTCTAGCTGGTAATGATTCAGGTAGACTGGAAAAGCCATCTACAGCATGTGTGGAGATGGAGCCTCTGTTCTCCTCTGCCTGGAGAGATGAGACCAGGGTGCTTTTCCCTGGAGCTCTGCAACTGTGGCATGGTAAAGAGAACCTTGGGATACACTAAGCTGGGTGGCAAAGGTAAATTCATAATAGAAGTTGGCAAAAGGGGGAAAGAGAGCTCTAAATTAGGAGTAGGTCTCAGCCTGAAATATGAGTGGGGCATTGAGGTAGGAGGAATAAAGGAAACACTATATATTAAACAAAGCAGCAGAAAATAGGACTATCAACACCCACAACAGAGATCTTCGAGGGAAGAATAAAAAACCTGACTATTCAGGCAAGACATAGTTAAGAGGGCCTTGTGCAAGTGAGATCAGTTTACCTGCTTCTTGGAAGAAATACCCTAGGCTCGTCCACAGTGTCGTAGATGGGGCCGACGGCCCTGGGCACCTTCAGCCTTCAGTGGCAAACACCAGCATTCTAAGCAAGTTTAGGTCATAGGTGGCTGGAGCAGGGCTGGAAGAGACTGAACCCTCCCTTAGAGGAGCGAGGGGGAAGCCTACCTTCCAGTGTCCCTTTTTCCTCACAGCAAAGGCATGTAAGCCTGTCAGGCTTTCGCTCAATGACCTTCCTTTTCACTATTGAAGCAGGACCCAGATGGTATCCTATGAGACCCCTTGGGGAGTTGGAGCCTTTAAGGGCATATCCTAAAAGCTGGTAGTTAGTAGTTCACCTGATCAGACTATCATTTTCAAATGCAGCATCTATTGAGTGCTCCTGTGTGTTTAACCCTCCCTCTGTTACCCATGTTGGCCAGATTTAATTTAGTCAGGAGGAGCATTTGTGGAGAACCACAGACAAAGCTTCTTAGAAACAGAGAGGCTGTAGAGGGAAGAAGCTAGCTTTGTAGGATAAGCCATCCTGGGTCTGCCGGTGAAAAGTCTGTAAAATGACATAGTGGGAGCTTCTTAGGTCCTGAAATCCCAGCACAGATAGTTTTCATAGGCTGCTGTGCAGGTGCGCAATGAGGCAGGTTCCATAGTAAAGCAAGGAAAGAATTTTGAGGCCCAAGACCCCAAAACTTGGTCTGGAAGAATGTGCCTTTACTAAGCAGCAAAACTGATGCCTTATGCAGTGGGGTGAAGTATTTCTGCACACTGATGGAGCCTTCTAAAGTGTAGATCAATGTCTGGGGTCCCTGTTGGGGAGCCTTTCACCCTGGGCAGGATGCTGCCCATCACAGCTGACCCGAACACAGCCATATGCAAAACGGAGGACTCCAGGAAATCTAGGCCTGTATCTTTAGAAAAAAAAAATCATGGCCCTGGCTGGTTTGCTCAGTGAACATAGCGTTGGCCTGGCATGTAGATGTTTCAGATTCGATCCCTGGTCAGGGCACACATGAGAAGTGACCATCTGCTTCTCTCTCCCTCCCTCTCCCCCTTTTCTCTCTCTTTCCCTCCTGCAGCCAGGGGCTCAGTTGGTCCAAGCATCAGGCTCAGGTGTTGAGGATAGTTCGGTTGATTGAGCATTGGCCCCAGACAGGAGTTGCCGGGTGGATCCCAGTCGGTGCACATGCAGGAGTCTGTCTCTCTATCTCCCTCTTCTCACTTAAAAAAAAACCATACACAGAGTCCGGGAAACCTTTGCTAAGCAACAGATTCACAGGTATCAATATAATCTAAAAGCCAAACTTCATTTAAAATCTAAAACTGTAGGAAACCTTAGATATGACTTGTTGACCCTCACAAATCCACTATTTCAGAAATGATTCTTAAAATATTCTAGTCCTTTGGAAGAAATCTGGAAAAGTCCTTGATGACATTTTTCAGTTTGCATGATGACAGGATGCTGAATAAAGGAAGACTCCGTGACAGTTAGAGTTGATTTGATGTGGCCCTTAGAGGAAGTGGTTTAGAAATTTGATTTTGAGTGTGTTGAAAATATATTGGCAGTTAGCGATGAAGACAGTACGGCAGCCTGTAGCCAGCATGGGCAGTGATGGCCAGCAGCCGGCAGGGCCACTGTATCCCAGGTCAGGAAGGGAGTGGTCCTGCCCAGAATCAGCCTGGTTACTGAAATCCCGGCTGCTCTGGGTCGGACGAGGGGCCCCGGGTTGTTCTGGATACAACTGACTTTCCTTCCCGGAACCGAGTCGGCCCCTTTCTAGGAACCTAAGGTCTCTCTCTCAGAGATAGCCCTTGTTTAGGAGAGACTATGGGTGCCTGGCTGGGGGTTAGAGCATTTGGCCAATGGGCCTCAATCTTTCAATTCCTATTTGGATGGGGATTCAGTTTGTCAAAAAGGTAGGAATCACAAGTTGAATAACAAAATAGATAATTTGCCTGTGGCAGAGAAAAGCATCTGAAATGACAGATAAAATAGATTAAAGTAGAATAATAGGATTCATTTTAATTTTTAAGTCAAAACCAAGCAATTAGAAATAATGAGTAGATATTATAGTCCTTTCTACTCATATACATTCATAAGAAACAAAGTAATCAAAAATGCTTTAGATCTCTGTTGCAATTATCAGATGGAACCAACACCTACACATTAAATCTAGATACTGCAGAAAAAATGCTGCCTCTCAGTACAGATGGGGAAGAAGACAAGAAGGTCAGGGGCAAGCAGGACAGGGCTGCCTGCTCATCCCAAAAGGACAGCTTCACCATGGTCCATAATTCAAGGTGGCTGATACAGACTGAAGGAGTTTAATTCTAATGGACCAACATTTAGTGAATGCCTACTAAGGACAAGGGCTGGAGGTGGGGAAATGCCAAGAGGAAGAAGATGAGATTCCTCCTTCCTTCAGTTCACAACTCTCTAGTGGGAACCAGATCAGACTCGGAATAAGATACAAGGAAACCCAGTCTTTAGGGTTGCAATAAACCAGTATTATAGATGCCATACCATTTGTTCCGGGAGACAGCAATCTGATCCTAAACTCAGCCCTGGCCAATCTATCTAGTAAGTATTGCTGGCAAATTTTGGGTTCCCAATTAAAAAACAAAACACCAAATCACAACCCCTCTTTGCCCTTTGTAAACCTTTTAGAAACCTTCAGCCCTCTGAAGGAGTATCTCTGAAGCTTTTAAGTGTCTCAAGCACAGTATAGTGCCTAAACTGTGACTCCATCATCTACTGACTGTGTGGCCTTGGCAAGTGTCTTCACCTCTCAGTGCCCCAGCTACCTCATCTGGAAAATAGACACCTTCATCATAATGCAGCTGAGAGGAGCTTGTGGGCCAGTCCTTGTGGGCCAGTCCTTGTGGGAGTACCTGGCACGTAGTGAGCACTGACTACAAGCTAGCTCCTCTTACCAAGAAAGCCCCTGATGAGGACGTCCTCACTAACCCTTCCTTATCAGCATAATGAGAATGAGCAAAAAGAGATACAGGTTTAGGAAGGTGGAGGTGAAAAGAAGTACAGTGAAGGGTGTCAATGGTCCTGGGTACCTTCCTCATGGGTAATTCTGGGCTGGGCTAGGGGCAGGAAGACAGTTGCCTGGGGCCCAAAGTGACAGGAGGCATTCGCTTGCTCTTGGGCTGTGCAAAGGGCTGCCTCACCTTAGTTCTGGCTTCACTTAGTGTGTCTACTGGTTTCCTCATAGCGTCTGTTCCTTGAGTGTGCCTATCATTATCTCTGAAGGTACAGGAAAGGAAATGGACAAATATGTGAGACAAGTTAGAAAAAGTTAGCTAATGAGGTATTCACCAAACATTCTGTACAGCTACATCCAGTGAGAGGTGCCAAGAGTGATGTCCACTTCCAGCATCTCTGTCCCACCAGTGAGCTAGTCTACAACACCAGGGCCTGAGTCAGACCTCCCAACCCCACCCACCCACTCAGAACCAACCGGAGAGCTGCCCATACAAGGGTGAGTCTGAGGCAGGGGCTGAGGGACTGCTAGTGGGCAACAGCGCAAGGAAAAGTGTTGTTGAGTCTCTCGGAATGGTTCGAGCTGACCTCATTTAATCCTCCGGGATTTCCTTCACATTGATGCGCTTACAAGGGCTAGAACCATAACCTCAAGCTTATAACCAGGAGTCCATTCAGTCAACAAACACTGCTCATATACTGAAAGGGCCTCATGTTTGGGGGCTATCTGAGATGCCTGGGCACTCCTGGGGTAAAGTTTCACAACTTAGTTGCAGCAAGGGCTCACCACCTATCTGGAATGCAAGATCCAGGGAGGTAATGGGAGGATGTTCAGAAATATGCCTTCTCCTCTTCGCAGGACAAACGGACATGCCAGTGTTCACTGTACCAGAGGCCATGTTCCCATGTCTCTACCAGACAACATGGGAGAAGAAAGAGATGCTTGCCATGCAAAGAGACCACACTGACTTTTCTGCTTGTTTTCTCAAGTAAATCTCCTATCCCTTATCAAACCTTTTCCCTAAGCAGTTTCTGGGTCAGGGTGATAGTGCCAACCTCTGTAAATGCTAAGCTTTGGATTGCCTGCTTGTCTGGAAACAAACTGGAACCTCCCTGAAGACAAAGTGAGGCTTCCTTCCCTTCTCCTGGTCCACGGGCTCACAGGGGACTGGAGGCAAAGTCTCGGGGCTGGCTCAGAACTTTAGAATGAACCCCACAGGCTTCCTATAGATTGACACATGGCCCTTGGTTTCCAGGTTCAGAGTGAGGCATAGAGTTTACTCATATTTACACTTAATTGTAATTTCCTACTAGTTGTCATAGCAAATAGACTGACCATTTGAGGAAGTGCTGCATGATGGGCTGTGCTGCTGGACGGCCCAGAGTCAAATCCCATCTTTATCAGTTACCAGCTCTGTGACCCTGGGAAAGTTAGCTCCTCTCTCTGTACTTCTGTTTTCTTTCTTTTAAAAAAAAAAATTGACTTTAGAGAAAGAGAGGAAGAGAGAGAGAAACATCAATTTGTTATTCTACTTGTTTATGCATCCATTGGTTTATTCTTGTATGTGCCCTAACAGGATCGAACCCACAAACTTGATGTCTCGGAACAACACTCTAACCAACTGAGCTACCCAGCCATGGCTTCTGTGCTTGTTTTCTAAACTATAAACAACAACAATAATAATAATGCCTACTTAATAAGATTACCCAGAGGGCTAAATGAGTTAACATGTAAAGCACATAGAATAAAACATTTTAAGTGTTATGTTTGAATTATTACTATTGTTCTTATTCTTGTTGCATAGGCTAGGGATACAAATTATCTTCATCATTATTATTATTATACATCACCTTCTTTAATCTCCCCCACAATCCTGTTATTATCTCCATACTTTATGCAGATGAGGAAGCTGAGGTAGAAAAATGTCACACTCTAAGTGTCTTTATCAAGTAGGGGCCTAGCACTGGGGTCCCTGTGTATGCACACACAGGAGCTCAGTCACCTAACCCAGTTTATATAAGAAAGTGCTGTCAGTACTCAGGTAGAAATCTGAACAGGGTATTGGGTGGCTGATAAAAAAAGGAAGATTAGTGGGAAGAAAGTATCAGAAAATACTTTATTGAGAAGGAAAGGCTGGAGCTGGGGCATAGAAGATGGACAAAAAGGTGGAGAAAAGTACCAACAGAAGAAACATCTTGAGCAAAGGCAAAGATGGGTGAGACAGCAAAATATGTTCTGGAAGCACAGTGAGTGTGGGTGGGGACTGGGAGAGACAGATGGTGCAGGGCCTAGGGTCCCCGGCTGTGCTCCGGGACTAGCGGGCAGGGGGCAGTGCAGAACCAGCAGAGGCTCCGAATTAGGAAGTGACACAAAAGAACCAGGAAATAGCCACTTGCCTGGTTTTTCTTTTTACAATAACTTTTAAAAATCCTAATGTGGATGAGTAGTTTTGATTTTCTTTTTGGATTCCACTAGCTCCCTTTTAATCCTCTCCCTACCAGGCTGAATGAAAGCTACACAATGCACAGTTTTGTCTTAAATTTACTAAGGTTCTGGGTTTGCAATGGCTCATGGCTTCTGCTTGTTTTCTGCTCAACACTGACACCACCTAATTGTTCACTAGTACACATGGAGAGGACAATTCTAGGATCAGGGGATCTACTTTGAGGACTTTACAAGCTATCAGTCAGGATCAAAATTGAGAATAGAAGAGACTGGGACAACCATTGCTACACCGAAACTCAGCACGGCATTATCCTAAGAAAGAAAACTTTCCCCCAAGTTATCCTAAAAAGAGACCTGAGCATCCCTTAGAAGACTTCCCATAACTGCATCCAGTAGTCACCAGCAAACCAGAGGCGGTACAGATGTTGGAGGCGCTCAGGGTTCCAGATTGAGCCTGGCCGTACCACATCACCTTCCAAAGCTCAATGGCTGGCCGCAGAAGGTGACAGGTTTGAGCACCATTGCATTTCTCCACAAAATGAAGACCCACAGTGAGATAAGTACAAATGAGAAAGAATTGTGGTGAGTGTGCAGCCCAAGAAAAGAGCTAACCTTTTCCTTGACCTGCTCTTAATTGTGTGAGGATGGCTGATAGCAGCAGTGAGGACGGTAACGATGAGAGACACCCCAGGGACTCTGAGACCAGCTGGGCTTCCAGAACAGTCGTTGGCAATAAGGCTTCTCTTGTCTCTAATATCCACAGTGGCTCTCAACCCTAGCTGAACATTAGAATTACCTGGAGAACTTTTCAAAACGTTCCCTAGGTACCAGCCCTGACCTATTAAATCTAAATATCTATAGGAGGACCCTGGGCTTTAGTGTTTGTTGTTGTTACAAAACATTTCCTCTTTAAATTGATGGCAAATGTGTGATGACATATGTAGGCCATTCTGATAGTGACGATATCACACTCATCAGAACAGGAGTGTAATGTGATGGACAGAATAACCGCTAAGACCATGGGCTCTCCAGCCAGCTCTGTAAACCTATTCCCTGATCTATCACTTACCAGTAGCATGGAGAAGTTTCTTAACCTCATTGAGTTGTATCTCTTCCCTTTGCAAAATGAGAATGTGGACCTTTTTGAGGATTGTGGTGGTGACTACATGTATGTGTAGCACTAGGCACATAGTAAGTGCTCAACCCAAACTAGCAGTAATAGTACCATCACTAGAAATCAAAGAATGATGAAAAATCAAGGTGTGTGTAGAAACCCAGGCACTGCTACTAACCAGATAAGAGAACTGCAGCCTCACCAGGCAATTTGCTTAAACCCTCTGTTTCTAATTCCTTCTAAAATTTCTGCAAACTAGAAAATTTGAGCTGGCTATTCTCTGAGGTAACTGTCACCTCTAACAGAAATTCTGTTGTACTCAAAGGGCAGCAACAGGCTGAAAGGATCACCCTCTCATCAGGAACTTAGCAAATACTGCTGGGTGGTGACAGAGGAAAAGAAAGCACTGGGAAGATCACAGATGGCCCTGTGAGGTGTGGCTCCTGAGCCAAACTCCTTCCCTGACCACGCTGAAATCGGTGTCCACAGCCTTCCTCCAGCGCTGGCCAGGACTCCATCTATGGGGCAGCTGTGTTAGGCTTGCTCGCTTGTTACCGGCTGCATGCCTTTTGCCTGGTTGGCACTGCCACGTGTGTATGACCTATGCAGGGTTATCTGCGACTGCGCTCAGCGGGACTGAGGATGCGCCAATTGCCTGCCTGCCTGCCACTGTGCTGTGTGTGTGCCTGAGAGGTGGTTTCCCTGCCTGTGTGCTTGTCCCCGCTATGAAACTTGATTAAACGGAATGGCCCAACCCTTTCCTACTCTGCAGTTTTTCTACCATCTGCCCAAATCCAATGTGAAGCTGCCTGGCCTCAGTCCCCAGCATTACGCCTTTCATTTGCCCCACATTCACCTGTTAGTTAGGCATTTATCAGGTATCACCAAGTAGGGGGATTTAAACAGTACTTAATTAGAAATCAGAAAAGCAGATTCTACTTGTTGCTCCCAATACCAACTAGGTGGAGGTCATGACTTCTCTCTTCTCTGTTCCCCTCTACAAAATGGGAACAACAATATCTACAGTTAACAAAAAGTCAACGGAGCCCTGACCAGACAGTTGGGTTGGTTAGAACATCGTCCAGATACGCAATGGTTGCCAGTTCAATCCGCGATCACGGCACATACAGAACAGATCAATGTTTCTGTCTGTCTCCATTAATTTCTCTCTAAATCAGTTGATTAATTTTTTAAAAAATTTAACTGAGCAAACTTAAAGACCTAATTGGCTTTATTCACCAACACTTAAATAGGGCAGCACCCCTCTGGCAAATGGAAAGGAGCTATAAAGTGGAAGGCAGACGGAACAGGGACAAGGACAGAGTAGACCCTCTCATCTTCCTTTAGGGGGTGAACAAGGTGCCAGACAGATTACCTCACTAATCCTGACCAGGAAATTCCAGATTGACCAGGTAAAGGTCACATTTCTGGGAGAGCTGAAATTATAATTAGGTGACTGTACAGAGCAAGAGCTGAGTGGACATTCTGGACATCTTTGACAATTCAGTATGGAGTCACTGTCAGCATGACAGTCCTGTCAGGTGCTATGTTGTAACGCTGGTGGCCGAGGCCAGGCAGGTTCACATTGGATTCAGGCAGATGCTAGAGAAACTGTGGAGCCGAAAACTGTCAGGCCATACCCGTTTGTTGGAGGCTCTCAAAGACAGGTGAGCAAAAATACAACAAAAGGGAAAGAGCTGATAAACAAAGGAAAATCTGCTATTTGCAGTAAGGGCAAGGGAGAAGGAGAACCACACCTCATGGTGGTTGTGGGAGAGCGATCTGGGAAAATTTCTGCCCAGGGGAAGCACCCACAGCCTTATATAGGCTACGCCATGTGCTCACGCAGAGTGCTTGTAGCCGGTAAACCCACGAGCAAGCCTAACACAGCTGCCCCACATTCCACCCCCTTAGGGCTGCTCGCCTCACAATCTATGTGACAGGTTAATTCTGTGATGGTCCCTGTGTGAGGAGTGAGGTACATTACAGAAACAAGAGTACAGACTACAGCAACAGAATTACTAACACAGCTGTGGGTGAAATGATAGAGCTGTCAGCGGCACCAAGAGAGGCAAATCTTTCCCTTCTGCCAGAATACAGGCCCAAGTTCTGTCTGCAGACAGCAGAGCAGCAGGTACCAGAGGCCGTCCCGGGCGGGCATAGCAAACCTTACTGGCCTGCTCACCAGGGTCTGCTGGTTCAATGTGCAGCAAGATGGGAGAAGTCATTATGGGCCATAAAGAAGTTACAAAGGTGCTCTTCATAACGCTGCTCCCTGAGTATCAAGGGATAATACACTTCTACCTTAGGCGGCCAGGAGCTGGTTGCCCAGGGAGTTAACTGGAGGTCCACCTCTAGTCCCCTACCCCAAGGTGCCAACAAGGCCACCCATCATAGGTGGGGGCCTGTACAGTCCAGGGCTGTGTCCATTGAAGCCGTTGGCCTTTAAGGAGGGCTATTGGGGAAGGCAAAGGCACATTGCCCTGCCGTTCAAAGCCCAGCTTGAGCAAAGCGCCCTTGGTGTGTATCTGCAACTGGACGGGAGCAGCTGCCCAGTGCAAGAGGGCCTCCACTAGAGCTGGGCTCCCTCTGTCAAGGTCTTTCATTCCAAATCCTGTCCACAAGCGGCGTGTCCATCCATAAGGGAGCCGGTGCCCCCCTCCTGTCGCAGTCCCTGCTTTAAGAGTCCATTATACTGCTCAGTAATACCAGCAGCCTGGGGGTGGTGGGGGACATGGTACTTCCAGTCCATGCCTAGGTCTTGAGCCTATGTCTCACCATAGAACCCATGAAGTGGGTACCATTGTCACTTTCAAGGACCAGTGGCCACCCGTACGCAGCGCTCAGGTGGTCCAGAGCCTGTATGACTGCTCTTTGGTCTGGGTTACGAGCAGGGTAAGCAGCAAGCAGACTGGTGGCAGTATCTACACATGTGACTGCATACTGGTACCCTTCTGACTTTGGTTTAAGGGTCTGATGTCTATTTGCCACCTTGTCAGTAGAACATGATCTCTCTGGATCTGTCCAGGTGATGCCAATGGTCTCCGCGGGTGCTCCTTGGAACACACTGCACATTGCTCACAGGCTGCAAGTACCTCTCCATAGGATACAGGCAAGTTCCATGCCTTAACCGTAGCCTACATAGTTTTTTTTTGTTTTGTTTTTTGCACATGGACCAGACACCAGTGGAGCCACTGTGCCACGTCACCTGCAGGCGCAGTCTCCAACCATCGCACCCTCACCAAGGTGTTTGCCTCATCATTCCCAGGATGGGCTAGAGGTACATGCCCTGTGACATGGTATACTGTCACCTGCTTCTGGTGTCCTATTTCCCATAAGTCCTGCCACATGGCCTGACCCCATAGTGGACGGTGTATTACTATCCACTGGTTAATGTGCCAAGTAGCAATCCGAAGGGTCAGTCCACGATAGACAGCCCAGCTGTCAGTGCAGATCACCAGAGGTGAAGGTTCATTAAGAGCAACGAGCCATATGGCTCTTAAATCCATCCACTGGCTGCTTTGGCCTGTAGCTGTGTCCATCCAAATAGTCTCAGTGGCCAGATGGAAGGCTATAGCCATCCACTTGGCAGGTTGGCCCCTGCTGGAACCATCAGTATACCGGGCATCCTTAGGGATGGGCGCCCGCCCCTCCTGGTAGGGACTGACTTCAGGTTCTGTCTCTGAACCCCAGCTGCACCTGACTCTAAGGTCACATAGGTGACTGGAGCCAAGACTTTGCAGTTTTGCTCTCAATGGGCTGGTGCTAAGAGCACAGCATTGTTGCAAGCATGCAGCCCACTTGGCCAGGGTGGAGGTTTGATTGCCCCATATCTTACCCATCCTGCAAAAGGGTATGTGGTCTTGACCGTAACTGGTGTTGTGGTCCTAATACTCTCAGTGGCCAGGAGGGCAGCATACACAGCTGCCAACTGTTTCTCCACTAATGAGTAATGGACTTCAGCACTGTTGGGCAGATAAAATATATTATGCTCACTTTGTTAAAGTTGGCACTGCCCACGTGGAAGCCTGTTGCCCAGGTAATGTTATTGGTTGCCCGTCTTGCTTGGGATGGGAGTGATTATATTAATGTGTGTTGGGGGTGGGCTGCGGGCAGGCAGGATCCTTGTAGCCTGGGGCTTGGTTTTGAGACTAAGCCTTTTCCACCCTTTTTGATGTGAGGTGGTGCACTCTCATGAGGAATCCCATTATGCCTCAGATAAGTGACTTTGTATCAGAAACTTCCTTGTTTGTATATTGAATTAAAGGTTTTGGTTTCTACAATATAAAGTGGGGCAGACCAGGAACTTGCTCTCTCTCGGTTCCTGAGATTAGCATTAGAGGAGAGGAGAGCAGAAAAAGGAGAGCAGATAAAGGCCAAGTGGAGGGGAGGAGGAGAAGCAGCTAAGATGGCAGAATGCTAAAGGAGAACCCAGTTTGTGCAGAGTTTGTGCAGGGAGAAGGAAGGAGATGAGGAACAGAGGTGAATAAGGCTAGTGTGTTAAAAACCTTTGATTCTAGGAAACTCGGATAAGTCAGTAGCTTTGTGAGCACTGAATGAGTGGGTTTTGGAGCCCATGTGTGTATTTACTCTCCTGCTGGGTGCAAGCTAGGATTAATGGTAACGGCCCACCAGTTCTTGGCTCCGAGGTTTCATTACCATCTGTCCGAATCTAATGCGAACCTGCACAGGCCAGGCAGCTGTGATGGTGGCCATGGCTACTGGCTTTACAAGCACCTTTCCACAATTGGGACCAAAACCCAATAGGTTGCCGTAGGCACTCTGTCCGTTGCCACGAGCCCCATCCAAACCCCTCAGAGGTTACAAGGTCATCCAGCTCACAGGGCCTGGCAGGATCAAACACATTCAAGGCCTATGCCACCTTGACAGCTCTCTTAACTGCTGCAAATGCACCTTGTGCCTGCTCAGTCCAATCCCGCAAACCCCTTTCTGAATAAGGTGATATAAGGGGCACAGTAACTGAGCTAAATGGGGTATGGATGCTCGCCAACACCCTAACAGACCTAGGAATCCCTGTAACTACTTTACCATGGTGAGCACGGGGTATGCTTAGATCTTATCTATAACTGCCTCAGGGATAACTTTTGTCTTACCCGACCAGATAACCCCCAGGAATTTAGCAGATAACCCAGGTCCTTGTAATTTGCCCTCATTGACCACCCAGCCACATGCTTTCACGTGGGATAGCAGGGTAGGGACTGCTTGCTCCAATTCTGGAATAGTCGCTTGTTAGCATAATGTCATCAATATAATGATACATATGAACTGCCTGTGGCTGTTTCCATTTATCCAGGTCAGCAGCCACCAGCCCATGGCACAATGTGGGGCTCTGCAAATAGCCCTGTGGTAACACTGTAAAGGTCCATTGCCGCCCTTCCCAAGTGAAGGCAAATTGGACTTGACTCTCTGCAGCTGTATCAATAGGGGAAAAGGCGTTAGCCAAATGTGGGGCAGCTGTGTTAGGCTTGCTTGTGTTGTAAAGTACCTAAATCCACAATTCTGTGGGTTTTCGTAGAGGTACATAGTCCAATTAAGTTTTTGAAGTTTTATTAAAGGAGGAAATTTATTAAATATGCTGGCCACATAGATCTTACATGGGGCAGTTCCTAAGTCCCAAATCGTGTGTGTTATTAATATTCTAGGGGTTGGTTATATACCATTAATTATACCGCACTTACTGGCAGATGTAAGGCCAGTAAGTGCGGCCACCATCACAGCCGCCTGGCCTGTGCAGATTCACATTGGATTCGGACAGACTGTAATGAAACAACGGAGCCAAGAACTGGTGGGCCATCAGCTTTAATCCTAGCTTGCACCAGGCGGGCAAGTAAAAACACACACTGGGCTCCAAAACCCACTCACATTCAGTGCTCACAAAGCTACTGACTTTTCCTAGTTTCCTAGAATCAAAGGTTTCTAGCTCACTAGCCTTACTCACCTCTGCTTCCCATCTCCTTCTCTCTGCACAAACTGGGTTCTCCTTTAGCATTCTGCCATCTTAGCTGCTTCTCCTCCCCTCCACTTGGCCTTTATCTGCTCTCCTTTTTCTGCTCTCCTCTCCTCTAATGCTAATCTCAGGAACTGAGAGAGAGCAAGCTCCTGGTCTGCCCCACTTTATAGTGCAGAAATCAAAACCTTTAATCCAATATACAAACAAGGAAGTCTCTGATACAAAGTCACTTATCTGAGGCATAATGGGATTCCTCATGAGAGTGCAACACCCCACATCAATAAGGGTGGGAAAGGCTTAGTCCCAAAACCAAGCCCCAGGCTACAAGGATCCTGCCTACCCACAGCCTGCCTCCAGCACACATAAATATAATCACACCCATCCGAAGCAAGAACGACAACCATCACCTGGGAGATTGGCTTCCACGTGGGCAGCACCATCTTTAAGAAAGTGAGCATAATATATTTTATCTGCCCAACAGCAGGGAAATAACCTGACATCACGGTGTAAGCCTATACCTTTTGTTTTCTCCTATACAGGTTTGGGGAAAGGATGAAGGGGGCGGGGGGGGGGGGGCGGTGAGACACAATTCATTAGCAATAGCAAGTTTATAACATCTGTCTATAGGATTCATAAAAAGACGCTTCTACACATTAAAACTTACAAGGCAACACAATGGTAAAAATGTCACTTTACATACTAAAAGACATTCCTATAATTTCTAGTGTTCATTTGCTATTCCTTAGAGATACAGTCATCAACCATATGCCTTCAGGAGGGGAGAAGTAGTCTCCATGGGGACAAATGCCTATAAATGGTCCATTAGTACAAGAAAAGGTTTAATTTAATTTTTTTCTCTCCCTACACCTGGCTAGCTATTCACCCATTTCCCCACAGGTATGGGGGAAGGTCAGAGCATCCAAGTCTCCTTCCTCTTCTGCATTTACAACACAATGCCTTCAACCATCTTGGTTTTATGCTAATCACAAGTACAGAGATCATCTACAAAATCCCTCTGTAGGCCTAGTCCAAATTAACAAAATGTTCTTTAAGCTTCCTAAAATATTAATATTAATTCTGTAGCCTTTGACACAACATTCACAGGGTTACCAGCTGCAAGCCTTTGCCTGATTGGTACGTGAGTGCATGGCTGCACCACATGTGTATGGTTTATATAAGGCTATGGGTGATTGCGCTTAAGAGAGATGGGGGATTGTGGATGTGTGGATGGCCTGCCCACCACTGTGAGGGGCCACTTCGCTGTCTGTTTGTCTGAGGCGGTTTCCCCTGTCTGTGTGTTTGTCCCCATTGTGAGACTTTATTAAATGGAATAGCCCAACCCTTTCCAGCTCCACAGTTTCTCTACCTTCTGCCCAAATCTAATGTGAACCTGCCTGGCCTCAACCACTGTCATTACACCAAATCTGCCACAAAGTGGTATGTCCCCAACTCATGGCTTAACCGATTCATCAGGTTAGCTATTGAGGATACAGCAGCATGCAAAGGGAGAGCAACTTCATTAAATTCCCTGTAATCCACTGTCATTTTTCAGGTGTTGTCTGGTTCATACACAGGCCACATAGGGGAATTGTAAAGGCTGTGTGCTGGCCAGATGGTCCCACGTTTTCTAGTTTGAGGACTGTCCTAGTGATTTCTTCATAGCTGCCTGCCAGGCGGTACTGCTTCATGCTAGTCACACGCTGGGGAATGGGTAATTGCAAGGGGGAATGTGCTGTGTGTCCCCACAACACTGCCTTCACAACCCAGACTCACAGGTGGAACTCTCCGGCTGTAGTTTCCAACAACAGTCCTTGTAAGACATCTACCCCAAAATATAATCAGGAATAGGTGATACATATACCTTATGGCTTAGGAGGCAGTCTTTCTACCCCCAATGGAATAGTTATTGGCTTCACTTGAACAGTTTGGGCACCATAACCATCAATGGCCACTGGGGTCCTAGCAAACTGTTCTGGGTTCCCATAAGGAAGGGAATATTCTGCACCTGTATCCACCAAGGCCAATACCCATTGTACATTAGGAGGGGACAGCCTGACCAGGCAGTGGCGCAGTGAATAGAGTAGACTGGGATGCAGAGGACCCAGGTTCGAGACCCCGAGGTCGCCAGCTTGAGCATGGGCTCATCTGGTTTGAGCAAAGCTCACCAGCTTGGACCCAAGGTTGCTGGCTCAAGCAAGGGGTTACTCGGTCTGCTGAAGGCCCCTGGTCAAGGCACAAATGAGAAAGCAATCAATGAACAACTAAGGTGTTGCAACTCGCAATGAAAAACTAATGATTGATGCTTCTCATCTCTCCATTCCCGTCTGTCTGTCCCTAGCTACCCCTCTGACTCTGTCTCTGTAAAAAAAAAAAAAAAAAAAAAAAAAGGAAACAATGGATAGCCAGTTCCACATGTGACCTCCAGACCACGCGCATCCCTGTGAGATGGATCCCTCAGCCTTCCCCCTAATCAAACTGGAACAGTGGGTCTTGGGGGTCCTCCTCTCCTTCAGCGATCTCCATCATATTATCTTGTAACCTTGCCAAACGCACACCAACCATTTAATTGGTAGTTGCTGGGGCCGTTTGTCTCAGCGACGGGAATCTCTGTCCTGGTTTAAGCTGCTGCCAAAGCTCCAAAAAAACCTTAGTAGGCTTGCCATCCAATTTCTCCCTATCTGCCCCAGCCGCAATGAAATCTACCCACATCTGTGTTCGGGTAACTTCACAGGCCCGTTCCTCCTGCTGGTGGGAGGGGCAGCACAGGCAGCCGCCCTCACAGTTTAACCTCATTGATAGGCTGTCCCACATAGGGGCCCAGGATAGCCACTAGTGACCCCAAAAGGGCTGATGGGGCACTGCAGAGGATAAAATCCCACATCCCAGGCATAAACACTTCCTTGTCTGGTCCATGGAACCCCAAGTGGAAAGCAGTATTCTTCATATCTAGTTCCTGAAGGACCTTTACTAACTCACTGTAGCACTGCCACCAACTCACTGCCCCCAGCAAGTCCCCAGCATTCTGCCAGACCGTACGAATGACAGCCATCACCCACTCTAATAGGGTGTGTTTGCCTGGGTTGTTATGGCAGTTCTGAAGACCCTGCCTCAAGGAGGAGTGTGTGGTAATGGTGGCCAATTTCTCCATCTCTGTTCCAGAGAGCATGATGCCATCCACCCCTATGTCCCACAACCTCAGTAACCAGACTGCCAGTGGCTCCATGGGTTTCTGCCTGAATTGCGCCCCCAACTCCATCAGCTCTGCCTGGGTGTAGGGCTGGACCATAGAGCGCTCCACTAGCTGTGGAGGAGGCTGTGGTTGCTCCTGAGGAACTCTTTGCTGCTGGGATTTTACCTTCTTGGTGACCACCAGCCGGGCTCTGAGTCTGTGGATGGCAGTTGAAGCCCACACCTCCCCCTCAGAAGAAGAGGAGTCAGAAACACCGGCTCCCGCCAACTCAGAGCCACTCTGCCAGCAGGAATGCAGCTCCATCTTCACCTGCTTCAGCTCCTGTGGCTGCCAGCTCTTGGTCTAAACCTGACTCTTGAGCTCCTGAACCTGCAGTTGTTTCTCCAACAGCCATCACTGCCAACATTCAGCTTCCAGGGCAAACTGCAACTCTCGAACCTATAACTCTTTTTCCAGAGACGACTCCAGTTCCAGGCGCCGTTGGTGTTCAGCCTGCACCTCACAATGCAACTCTCAAACCTGGTTGGCTTCCTTCTCTACTGCTCACTCCAGTTCACACTGGCACTGGTTCCAACCTGCAGTCTGACTTGCAATTCTCAGATCTGCAGCTCTTTCTCCAGTGACTGTTCCAGCTCGTGCCGTTGTTGCCACTCAGTCCGCAGCTCATCCTGGAGCTTTCGACCTCAGGCCTCCCTTGCACAGAGCTCTAGGTTTGCTCTCACAGGGCTGTAAAAATCACCCAGCCTACAGCCCCCAAAACGACAGCCATGGGGAACCATAGGCTGGAGAACAGTGACCATTCCTCTACCCCACCCTTCAAGGGTATTGGCAGCTCCATAGCCATCTGCTCTGAACCCTGCCCACTACACCAGGTGTAATGTGGGTGGCCAAGGCCAGGCAGGTTCACATTGGATTTGGGCTGATGGTAGAGAAACTGTGGAGCCCGAACGAGTTGGGCTATACCCGTTTATTGGAGGCTCACAAAGACAGGAGAGCAAATAAACAACAAAAGGAAAAGAGCTGATAAACAAAGGAAAATCTGCTATTTGCAGTAAGGGCAAGGGAGCAAGGAAAACCACACTTCACGGTGGCAGGAGAGTGATCTGGGAGAATCATCACCCGGGGAGGCACCCATAGCCTTATATAGGCCCTGCACACCTGCCTCTGCCACGTGCTCATGCACTAATCAAGCAAAGTGCTTGCTGCTGGTAACCCTGAAAGCAAGCCTAACACAGCTGCCCCACATATGTCAATGCTCAGGTAACGGGGTGTATGGTAACGCTCGTAGGAGGGGCCCAAAACTCTCAAAACCACAAGTGTGAACACTTGGATAAGGACTCCACCTGGACACCGATATGAGTGCAACCTCCACCCAGGTGGGCTCTAAGAACCCAGAGCTCCGACCACTCAACACTGAGCCTGGCTGTACCATGGTCAGGCTCAGAGCCCAGCCAGACTTCACTCCACCAGACAAGTGCTGGCACTGTGGCCACCTGGCTTGAGACCAAGAGCCGCCTCCCCACCTGCTGCTGCTGCCAGTGACCGATGCTCACTCTGCTCACTTCTGTCATGTAAGTTCCCCTCTCTGTGTGTCGCCTGTGTGTGACTCTATTGGCTTATTGGGGAGGTCTCCTCTAATAAACTTGGCATGCAGAAAGACGCAAACGTGCGTGACTCCTTTCAAGGACATTCCTTTGCTAACAACAGTTACATATTAAGTGTTGGTTTGCTGATGAGGAGCTGAGCATCAGTGACTCCATTTGGGGCCAGTTGTCTTTTCTTTTCTTTTTTTCCGGTAACACTACCTTTACCATACTTCCCAGCAATCTTGAAGAAATAAATGATTTTAATTTAATAAACAAACTTTAGGAACTTTGGAATCTGAGGGGGAAAAAATGGAAACACTGAATCAACTTCAGACAGACATTTAAAACCAGAAACGTACACAATTCCACTTAATGAGATCTTCAATTTTAAACATACCATTGTAAACTAACGTAGGCCCTGAAAGTTGAGAATTGTAATGCCAGTTAATAACACTGAAAGCTCAACAGACAATTTACAATAAAAAACTGTGTGAGCATCACTCCCAGTCTCCCCAGACTCCAGACCCCACCCCTGGCTTCGGCAAGCTCCCTTGCACTCATGGGCAGCCCTCTAATCGGGCAGCCAGAGCATTACTGGTAAATTTACATACATTGGTATTGTCGAGAATACAAAATGGTCCTATTATTATGTAAGCAGCCTCAGTTTAAACAGCCTGTCAGTCAGCTGCCTTCAGGCTTGGCAGCCTCTAGTTTGTTGGCAGATAGAACACTCCAATGTGCTTTTTCCTGTCCAGCTCTGGTAAACATTATCCTAAGCCAGGTGGCTTTCAGAGCTGTCACCTTGTCTCCTGCATCTGCCTTATCCATCAAGTGGAATACCCATTAGAAACTGGGGACATTGTTTCAGCAGCTAATTAACCAAACTAAATGAAATGTCAGTTCATTTTCAGTTTAATTTTCCATTACTTTTTCCAGCTACTAATAGGGGGAGCAGAATCAGTGATGTGTTATGAACGGACGATATGTGAAGCTGTCTTAATGAAAAACACATGTCCGTGCAGATTTTTTTCAGCAAACAATTATGAGAACTCCGACCATTTTAAAACATCCACATCATATCCCACAAAAGTGCTATCTTGTATCTAATAATTCTGAGATTGTTTATAAATATAAAACATTGTGTTCTTTAAAAGGGGATTTTTAAAATGCATCTACAATCCAAGCCAAATACACTGGAGAGTCGCAGGGTGCTTCCCCTAGCAGCCCCGTGCGAATCTTAGCACCTGACCGTGACCTCATCTCCCTTTGATGCCCGGAACCAGGACATTCTCCAGGAGGATGAACTGAGTGTTCTGTGTAAATACTTCTCAATATTCTTTATTTCAAAATGGATGAGAATGAGAACAGTGTTTATAAGTTTGGACTTACTAGATTTTTAAACAAAGAATTTTAGGCTTTCAGACTACTCAGTCATCCCCTTTACCCTAAATACAATCCCAATGAAAGCCACATGGACTACATATGTATGCTTAAGACAATGAGTTTTCACCCTGAGCAAAACAAGCTATGTGAAAGAACAACTCCTCAGAAAGGATGAGAGAGAGAAATCAAGAGGTGGTGGTAGGCAAAGAGACATGAGCAGAACAAGCACTATCTGCCAGGCCCAGAGGGTCAGCACAACAGGAAGCCCCAGGTGCCTAGCAACGAGCAAAACTGGGAAGACAAGATCTCATTCCCATGGTGACCTTTCCTCCACTAGCGTATTGCTGGTGGTGCACTTAAAACCCCTTGATTCCATAGCGTTGGTCATGTGGTTTATGCCCCTCTAAACTTTCCTCCCCGACATGTTGCTAGTCCTGTCAGTTAGATCCCCTTAGCAAGGGAAGGAAAAGGGGGACCGAAGAACAGCCCTTCAGCATTAACTCCTAGAGATAACATCTAGGCCTCAGTTGTTCAGCTCTAGGCCCAGAAAAGCAAGCAAAACCAGATATGCAATACCATGGCTGACCTCAGGACCAGCTGCATTGACTAATGACCCCACACTGGCGCTGACTAATCAGTGGAGCCCATGACCCTAAAAGGAAACACCTGGAGAGCTGATGAACATCCTATCCAGATCCTCCCTGGGACCTCCTCTAAGACCTCCACCCTTCAATTACGACAGAGGATACAGTGTGCTTTCCCTCCTAGGAACTTGCCCATGATTTTTTCTTCCCCCTTCCCTTCTTCTTCCCCCACAGGTGTGTATTTCCTAACCTCTAAGGGACCCCACAAGACCTGCAACCAGGGGAGCGGTGGGCAGCGGCAGCTCGTCCAGGGGTGACCCCGCTCCTGGCTCCGAGGCCCCTTCTCTCTAACCTCCCTGTGTAGACCCCATAGGTTTGGAGAGAGCCAAGGCAGCCCCACTCAGGCTCTCCCGTTTCTTCTTCCTTGGAGAGAGCCAAGGCAGCCCCACTCAGGCTCTCCCGTTTCTTCTTCCTTCTAGGCCCTTCCTTGTTTCTCTGTTCCTAGCTTTACTAAACTTACTCTCAAAATCATCTGGACTTGTTTTGTGAAATTTTTCCTGCACGAAATCAAGATCAAGAACCCACACATGACCTTGCAGGCCCTAGGCAGACCTGAGGGCAAGGTTCCCTGTCCCGTAACCGTATCGGGCTAGGCTGAGGTCAAACGTCAATGTCTACACCATTGTAATGATGAGATAGCTTTCTGTAAATGGAAACTCGAATGAACTTGGGTGGGGGTTTCTGTTAAATGGTTAGGGTTTAAGACTCTCATCCACAATGCTGGGGCTAAATGTGACAGGACTCTGCTTTAAAAGTTCATTCCTCCCTTTTATGACAAGCTCCTTATTAAGTACAGACTCATCCTGAAGATTGGGACAGGCTACCCTGTGATGTGGAAAGAAGAGCAAAGATGGAGAGATTCCTGTCCAAGCAGAAGCCAAGTGTCATTTCTTGGGCAGCACGGCTGAAGAGCCAGCACTCACACACAAAGTGACAGCAAGTAGGCACAGAGTGGGCGCTTGGCAGATGGTCCAAGGGCTCTGATTCTGCAGGTTCCTGCCAACTTATGTGCTCAGGAAAAATTGTGTTAATCAATAGGAGATCTGCATGAAGGAAAAGAATATCACACAGTAAATGCTACTCTGCTCTAAAGCCGGTAGAGTTTGGTCTTTTGCTGGCTAGGTGGGGGACAGAACCGTAGAAATAAAGCCCAATTTCATGTGACACTCTGTGCTGACTTTCTTGCCCCTTCATTGGCTGGATGACCTGAATTGACCATTCATTCACTGCCTCCATCTATAAAACATTATGTGATATCTAAAATGGTCCATATGTCATGTTCCAGGCCTAGTCCTAGATCCTAGGACTGCAGAAACAACTGTAGGGCCAGTTCTTGGCCTCAGATTCCCTGGAGAGGCCACTACTTGGCCTTTGAGTAATTGAAAAGATGAGACCTGCCCTGATGGCAACAGGAATGTGTAGAGGCTTCTTGGAGAAAAGGCTCTGTCTATACTCCCTTCTCCAAACACTGGCCATTCTCCACAGGCCCTGGGAATGGGATGGAATGTCTTCTGGCCACCAGGGATGGGATCCACACTAGATATGGGACCCACGATGAACTAAGAGATTCTTTGTCTTGAGAATTTGAATCACAATCCTGAGACATGATCCTGGACATTGTACTGGGAGATCCAAGACAGTGGAGCTGAGTAGCCTGTTCTGACCACATGCACCTGATAAGCAGGTAGAGCATGTCTGGCCATGGGAGAAGAGCAGAAAGAATCAAATACCCAGAAGGAGGAAGAGTTGAGACAACTTTAGTGTCCCCATAGACACAGGGGAGCAACTTCAGGTTCTGACTTGTTGGGCCCCACTGGAACCAGGAGGTACTTCTTATAATGAGGTCCTTGAACTTGGGCTAAATTGAGTGAGTCAAGGGGTCCCTGAGTGAGCCAAAGTTGACAGTGCTAGGTGTGTGGGGCTAGGAGGTTGGGCACTGATCTGTCAATCTTGCAGTTTCTCTTCATTCATCTCAGCAGTCCTGGAAGGCCTCCCACACTGGCCTCGGGTGTTCCCTCACATGCCCTGGGTACAGGGGCCCTCTTCACTGTCCAGCATAGACAGCTTGGTATGTGACTGAGGAACATTTTTTTTAAATCCTTGTTATTAGACATGGCTCTTATGCCCTTGGCCTCATTCATTCCAGTTTCCAGCTACCATCACTGTTATTTTCTCTAAATAGCCCTGGAAGTGTTACCTGGCGGAAGCTTCCTGAGCAGTGAGCCAGCACCCTGTAATCAGTCCCTCTGGGAATTCTGAGGAGCTGTTCTTCTGAACACTTCACTGGTGTTCCATCACTTCACTGGTGATGCCACTTCCTAATTGTGAATTTTTTTCATTTATATCTTGTTCTCACAGTTGCAAATCCTCAAGAGCACGGACAATATACTGTTCTGTTTTTAAAGCCTCAATATGTGATCACCTTGATGTGAGGCTATAAGTCCTTCATGAACAAATGACAACAGTCCCCTCAGTGCTCACCAGCTCGTCAGAACACAGAGGAAGGCAGCTGTAGACCAGCTGAACCAGTCTCCTCCCCACAAGCCCCGCCTGCTCTCTGCTCCAGAGCAGGGCTGGGCCTTAAGACCAGCTCCTCAGCACAGGAAGAAGGGACGTTAAGGATGGAAAAGACCAATTTGTATTTCAGAAGAGAAAATGAAGTCCCAGGAAATTCAGTCCTCTTCACCTCTTCCGTCCAGGGAGTGGTGTTGACCCCTTCTACTGGCTACCATGACCTTCACCAGACAGGTGGCTCCCTTTGCAGTATAATGAGCAGCTGGAAGCTAGTCTGATGGCTTCCTCCCTCTCCCTCTTTCTGGAAGCTGTGGGGAACCTGCTTTGATAGGTTTCCTGCCCTGCTTCCAGATACTAATTAGCGTGGCCCCCTCCGTCCTAGCCTAGATACTAATTAGCGTGGCCCCTCCGTCCTAGCCTAGCTCCTGGTCAGAGTCCACCCAGCCCAGCCCTGGCTGAGAACTAGACACAAGACTTCTCAAGACTCTTTGGACTTAAACCCCTTTCCCCCACGTCTCCCTTCATCACTCCCTCAAACAAAATAGCTCCAGGATTTGTAAAACCCAATGAGCTCGCCTCACACCAGCTTCTGGCCTTACCTTATAAGAGTTTGCCAGCTCCCTGACAGCACCTGTCCACATAACTCAGCTTCAGAGGCAGCTTATGGGGGACGGTGTCACAGAACCAGTTGCTCTACCCACGTCCAACATGGACTAGGCACATTATGAAAGCAGGTGCAAGATAGACAGTTTGGCAGTAGTTCAATGACTTCAGTTGACAGAGACTCTCACCAGCACCTACGCACAGGCACAGGAAGCAGTGTGTTAATTAACAGGGAATTCGTGTGAGAGAGGTTCGTGTCTCATTTCGTATCAAAGCTCCTCTCAGAAAGCGGCTCTGAAGAGAGTCACTGTCTGAGGCATCTTGGAAGTGTTTGTGAAGGAAGAGGTGGCCCTGCCAGAGAATCGCACAACCCCTCTGTCCTTCTCCCCACACTGTCAGACACTTTCCTCTTCACTGTCTCCCCCAGCAGTGGAAATAAGTCCTTTTCGGAGTATTGAGCTCCTGCAGCACCCACCTCTGCAGTGATGCCCACCAGCACTCACAATGCCTTTTGGCTGCAAACACAAACCCCTAGGACACTGATCAGGGCCTAGACTTCCCACCTCCCCCACACCATCCCCCCATGCCAGGGTGTTTCTCCTACATTAGCTTTCCCTCCACCGGCCCCTGACAGAGCTGTGCCTTCTCTGTGAGCCACCACTGAATGTCCCTTGCTGCTTCACATGTCTGTCTCTCCCACAAAGCTGTGCTTCCCTTGGGACACAGCCTGGCCACTTTTTTTTGTCTGTGTGTATGACAGAGACAGAGTGAGGGACAGATCAGGACAGACAGACAGGAAGGGAGATGAGAAGCATCAATTCTTTATTGCTCCACCTTAGTTGTTCATTGATTGCTTTCTCATATGTGCATTGCTGGGGACTACAGCAGACCGAGTAACCCCTTGCTCAAGCCAGTGACGTTGGGCTCAAGCTGGTGACGTTTGGTGACTTTTGCTCAAACCAGATGAGCCTGCACTCAAGCCGCTGACTTCGTGGTTTCGAACCTGGGTCTTCCACGTCCCAGTCGGGCACTCTATCCACTGCGCCACTGCCTGGTCAGGATGGCCTGGCCAGCTTCATTGGCGCATATTGTGAGATGGCTAAACATGTTGAAAAAAACTAATGGAAGAATGAATGACTGAACTCTCAGATAAGCTCTGATAAATTCAGATTAAAGTGAAAATTATCACTGGGCCAAGTGGTGCCACTTCAGCATGCTTGCATTCTAAAAACCTTTCACCAATCAAGTGACAGGAACCAGAAGGTTCTCAGCACCAGATAGATGGGAGGGAAAGGAGCTCGGCTACAATTCAGTGGCACGCCAGGAGCAGAGGAACGGGGAGCCCTCAACCAGCGTCGGGTGACACGCCGGGAGCAGAGGAACAGGGAGCCCTCAGGCCAGCGTCGGGTGACACGCCGGGAGCAGAGGAACGGGGAGCCCTCAACCAGCGTCGGGTGACACGCCGGGAGCAGAGGAACGGGGAGCCCTCAACCAGCGTCGGGTGACACGCCGGGAGCAGAGGAACGGGGAGCCCTCAACCAGCGTCGGGTGACACGCCGGGAGCAGAGGAACGGGGAGCCCTCAACCAGCGTCGGGTGACACGCCGGGAGCAGAGGAACGGGGAGCCCTCAACCAGCGTCGGGTGACACGCCGGGAGCAGAGGAACGGGGAGCCCTCAACCAGCGTCGGGTGAAATGCCAGGAGCAGAGGAACAGGGGGCCCTCAACCAGCGTCAGGTGAAATGCCAGGAGCAGAGGAACAGGGGGCCCTCAACCAGCGTCAGGTGAAATGCCAGGAGCAGAGGAACAGGGGGCCCTCAACCAGCGTCAGGTGAAATGCCAGGAGCAGAGGAACAGGGGGCCCTCAACCAGCGTCGGGTGACACGCCAGGAGCAGAGGAACGGGGAGCCCTCAACCAGCGTCGGGTGACACGCCGGGAGCAGAGGAATGGGGAGCCCTCAGGCCAGCGTCGGTGACACGCCAGGAGCAGAGGAACAGGGGGCCCTCAAGCCAGCGTGGGGTGATAAGGTGGCACATTATCTGTAGAGAATATGAAAACAATGAGAAATGTGACCAAAGTCAGTTTGCTTTCGTTTTCAAAATGACATTGGCAAAATACCCTTTCCCCCAAATAAAACTCTTTATTGGTCTAAGTTTTAAGCAATTGCTTAAATGTATTGCTGACATTAATAATACATGTGTCTGTATAACTTGGTTGGTTAGAGCTCCATCCAGAAGCACAGAGGTTGCAGGTTTGATCCCCAGTCAGGGCACCTACTGGAACAGATTTATGTTCTTCCCATTTGCTCTCTCTAAAATCAGTAAGTTTTTTTTTATTAAAAAAATAACAATGTGTGTCAAATGATATTTTTATAACTTATCCTTAATACTCATTGTATTCTATATAGCCACTGTAATGCAAACTCAGTTACTCGTGTCCTTTTAGAGAGTAAGTTTATCCCAGTTCAGAATCTCTCGTGCTTGCTTTGGCTGAAGTTTATGTCAGTAATCTTCATGGTACTACATGTTCTTGCATTTAAACAGTACTTATAAATAGTGATTGCACAGTAATTGCAAAGATGGATGTGAATTTTGATCCTGTCACTCCATGGTAGGCAGTTAGATAGACACAAACAGAGCAAGTACCATAGGAAAGCTGAGGTGTCTAGCAACAGCGCAAAACTGAGAAGACAAGGATCTTGTCCCCAGGGTAACCTTTCCTTCACTAGCATATTGCTGGTCACACACTTTAGAACCCCTGATTGCATATCTCTGGTCATGTGGTTCTGACCTTTCCTCCCCTGGCGTGTTGCTAGTCATGTGGATTAGAGCCCCTCGCAGGAGAGTGAACAAAGAGAACGGGCCGTAAGCATTAACCCCCTAGAGATAACATCAGGCTTCAGTGTGCTTCAGCTCCAGGCCCAGAAAAGCAGCAAAAGTAGACAAGAGACGCCACAGCTGACTCAGGACCAAATGCAAGGTCCTAATGACCCCCTGCCCTAGCATTGGCCAATCAGTGGAGACCACAACCCTAAAAGGACACATCTGGAGAGCTGATGGATATTGTATTAACATCCTCCCTGGGACCTCCCCTAAGATCTCCACCCTTAAAAGACCACAGGACAAAGGACCCAGCATGCTGTTTCTCCCACGAGCAAGCCCCACCCTTTTCCTTCCCCATTTCCTCTCCCCCACAGGGGTGTATCTCCTAGAGACTAAGGGTCCCGATGGGACTTACCACCAGGGAGCAATGGGCAGTGGCAGGGCAGCAGCCGCTCATCCCAGGCTAACCAGATCCTGTCTCCGCAGCCCCCTTTTCTCTTTCTGGTGAGCCAAAGCAGCCCGCCTAGGCTCTCCTGATGCTTCTTCATTGTAAGTCCCTCCTTGTTTCACTATCTCCAGCTTAAATAAATTTACTCTCAAAATTACCTGGACTCCAGCATGAAGTCAAGAATCCACACACCACTGGCTGGCCGTAGGTAGACCTGAGGGCCAGGTCCCTCTCTGGTGAAAACTTGGAGGAACCATTTTTGTATTTTGTATTTAATATTTAAAATTAAAACTGTGAAACAGTGAGAACTATGAGGTATAATTTTTTGTAGGTGCAAACTTTAATTCATACATGAAATATTTTACTGAACTTTCATAATGTCTTTTAATATATAATTTATTCATTTTTAATTGATCATTGTTTTGAAGCAAAACAATAAAGTCTGGAAAAACTTAATATTAGTAGTATTACTTCATAGTTGCTTAAATTATACTTTTTAGAGATCTTTCCACTTTGCCTTTTTTTTTGTACTGTAATATTTCTTTTGGGCCTTTGTTTATTTATTTATTTACTTGTTTATTTAATTGGCCTGGATATATAAACAAAGTTCAAGAGAGGAGAAATTTTGTGATGTTTCTTTTCTAAACATTATTGTTCTCCTTTTCACTCTGCAGATGTTGAAAATAGTTTCATTGTATAGAAGCGGCGGTTAAAATATGATCTAGTCCAGATATCAGGCGGACCAGTACCGTCACCAGGGAAGTCCCAGGCACTCAAACTGGCCCGTGCAGCCCTGTTCCCACTCCAGACTGCCTGCCTCTGCCATCTTGTTTTACCTCTCTACTTCCTTCATAACATTTCTCACCATCTGAAGTTCTTCTTCCCTTGTCCTCATCCTGGTCCTCTTTCTCTTCCTCCTCCTTCTTTCCTTTCTCTCTCTCTGTCTCTTGCTCTCCCTCCCTCCTCCAACTAAACTATGACCTCATGGGGAAAAAAACTGTTTGTATTGTATGTATAAGGTGCTTAAAGAATATTTTTTGATTGATTAATTAATTAAACAACCTAGAGTTAAGGCAGATTTCTATTCCAGTCTGGAAATGCTGACCCTTTTCATGGCACTTAGGATGAGCATGAGGGCCCTTGCCCTGCAGGCGGCCAGCATCCCACATCCTTTACTGGTCGCTATTTTTGTTCAGTGATGCTGTGATAGTTCAGGTCAAGTCACTAAGGGAAACACACCTTTGCTTTTCTGTCTTTATTGACTCCCCACAAAAAGAATGCTAAAGCGATATTTTAAAAGTTCAGGTGTGAAAAGTCCCCAGAGGAAGAAAAATGCCCCCAAGTGTATTCTTATACAATCCAGTTATAATTATAAAGCTCTCAGTTCAACAATGTGATCAATTTTTTTCAGATAACAAATTAGCAGGTTTTAAAGGTATTTTCTTCTTAATCATCTTCACAGTTTATTGGGGGGTTCTTAGGGGTGGGGGAAAGAATCTTCAAGACATGAAGACATGATAAGATAGATTTCCAGGCTCAGCCTGGCCTGTGGTGGTGGCACAGTGGATAAAGCACTGACCTAGAACACTGAGGTCGCCAGTTCAAAACCCTGGACTTGCCCAGTCAAGGCACATATGGGAGTTGATGTTTCCTGCTCCTCCCTTCCTTCTCTCTCTCTCTCTCTCTCTCTCTCTCTCTCTCTCTCTCCTCTCTAAAATAAATAAATTTTAAGAATCTTTTTAAAAAAATAAAAGATTTCCAAGCTCTGTGACTTACTATCCAAGCTATTTTGGAGAGTAAGAAGGACTAGGGTAGCTTATCACAGCACTCTTAAGGTGAGGCTGACAGGAGGACCTTACATTTAGTAATCATTGATTACTTCCTTTCCACTTTTAGTCTATCTCCAATTGTTACAGATTTTAACTTCAAGCTCTTTTTCAAATCTAACCCTTCCTACCTATTTATTAATCAACAGCCTTTTGGTTTCCCTGATTTCAATATTGTCCTCAATCCCTTCTACACAAGGCCACAATCAGACCATGCCATTCATTGTATAAAACACTCTAATAACTCCTCTTTGCTGAAGCTACTTAATGAGCCATAAAAGGCTCTCCAGGATAGCACTGCCTATTTCTTGTCCTTTCTTCTGCACTTAATGATCTAATAAACCCAGCTCTTATAGTTCTTTGAACAATTAGTGAGGCTTCTCACCTTTGTGTCTGTGTGTAGGTCAATTATGCTCATAATGCCTTAACCCAGGGGTCCCCAAACTACGGCCGGTGGGCCGCATGCGACCCCCTGAGGCCATTTATCCGGCCCCCGCCGCACTTCTGGAAGGGGCACCTCTTTCATTGGTGGTCAGTGAGAGGAGCATAGTTCCCATTGAAATACTGGTCGGTTTGTTGATTTAAATTTACTTGTTCTTTATTTTAAATATTGTATTTGTTCCTGTTTTGTTTTTTAATTTTAAAATAAGATATGTGCAGTGTGCATAGGGATTTGTTCATAGTTTTTTTTTTATAGTCCGGCCCTCCAACGGTCTGAGGGACAGTGAACTGGCCCCCTGTGTAAAAAGTTTGGGGACCCCTGCCTTAACCCAACCCTCTATTATCTGGCTGATTCCTTCATACCATTTAAAACTTAATTTAAGGTCCCATTCCTCCTTGGAAACACTCCTCACCCAATCAGAATTAGGTTCTGCCCTTTAATATTCCCAAAGACTCCTCTGCCATTTTCGGTATCGTCTCTAGTTATAATTATGTACATCGGGATTCATTAGCCTTATTAGGCTGTGGAATTCCTAAGGTCAGAAACTGTAGCTTATTCATGTTTATCTCAGTGCCTAGAACAGTGTCTGTCATATAGTTAGTATTTAATGAGTGCTTGTTGAGTAGATTAAGTAAATGAATATGTGAATGACAAAATAGTTTTTCAACTTAAGTATATATTCTTAGAAAAATCTAAAAGTCAAGTTGCATTTTATTATACATTTGAAGAAGTGCTTTCATGTAAAAACAAAGTCATGGGAGCATTGGATCACGCTGGTCGCTTGGGAGAAGCTGGCCCAACCGGCAGTGCGGCCGTCCAAGCCTGGCCTTCTCAAGTCCCAGACAGGGAGCTCCAGCTTGCGCACCAAGAGTGCTTCCTCCAGGGTTGCCTACTTGGCACTCCTCGTGGCACTGAACTGCCTTATCCCTGGAGCCACTTGCACCTAAGATCCAAGCAAAAACAGAGGCCAGTGAACTGGAGACAGGACACACCGGTTTGGGAACTGACTGAAATCCTAATCTTTTTTTTTTTTTTCCAGAGACAGAGAGAGAGTCAGAGAGAGAGATAGACAGGGACAGACAGACAGGAACGGAGAGATTGCATTAGTTTTTCGTTGCGCATTGCAACACCTTAGTTGTTCATTGATTGCTTTCTCATATGTGCCTTGACCGTGGGCCTTCAGCAGACCAAGTAACCCCTTGCTCAAGCCAGCGACCTTGGGTCCAAGCTGGTGAGCTTTCGCTCAAACCAGGTGAGCCCGCGCCCCGCTCTTGGGGTCTTGAACCTGGGTCCTTGGCATCCCAGTTCGACGCTCTATCCACTGCGCCACCGCCTGGTCAGGCAAATCATAGTGTTGGATCTGCAAGCTGCTAGGGCTATCTGTGTAGTTTCTTGGCATTACTGTTCCTGGGGGGAGCTTTTCAACCTACACACATTCCATGGCCTCCTCCAGTCCCATTTGCTGCCCACTCCCCACCTGTACACTTAATGGACTCTAAGTTTCTCCGAGTTAAGAACATATATTTTGACAAAGCTTCCAAGTCACTCCAGTGTGTCTCGGCCTTACCCCACTATAAACACACACCCATCCCCCAAAGTTCTAGGGTTGGAGCAATGGCAGTGAGGTTTCTCCAGGACTGGAACCTTGTCTTTCCTCTTGTCACAGTTCAGCCCCAATATTTCTGTAGTGCTTCCCTAAAAGAACAATAAGAATTAGGGAGAAATATCATCGTGCGTCATTGGAAAGGATACAATCAGATGCTGGAAGAAAATGTGAATTAGAGAATTCCAGAGCAATGAGAACAAACTGGTCTTCTGAGATTGTAACCCTAAAATAGGGTTTTTCCTGGCCACAACCATGCCAAGAATTTGTCTTGTAGCAGCAAGCCTGCAACCATATGGTGAGGGCACACTTTTAATCCTTAATAAAGGTCCCCCACAGGCAGAGAGGGAAAAATCAGAGAACAGTGATAGCAGCTGCCACCTGTGCTCCTTCAATAAAGTTAGGATTAGAAGAAAACTGTACTGACAGTGTAACAGAAGAACACTATTGAAGACAAGCATTGCCATCATAACACTCCTGCCTCTGAAGGTCCAGAAACTCCGCTAGCAAGATGGTTCAAGAATTTCCCAAATCTCTCATTTAAAAAAAATCACCTTTTATTTGTTAGTCATTCATTTACTTGACAAACATTTATTGAGTTCTTTTCATATGTCAAGCACCTGGCTAAAAGACTGTCTTCCTTTTGTTTACTGCTATATTCTCAACACTGGCATACAATAGATGCTCCATGGAATGTCCAAATTAATTTAAATGAAGACTGGCTTCCAGTATGACAATTTGAGTTCTCCAGACCTTTTTTCCAGTGAAATTTGTGCAAAAAAAAAAATTTTTTAAGGCAATCAAAGCCTCTGGGAATGGTCTTAAAGGTATACAGGAATGTCTATGCAAGAAAATCTGTCAGAATTCCATAAGAAGAGGAAGTTTGCAGTATTTGAGCCAAGGCCACTCTTTCCTGCCCCCTCCCAGCTCAGCGAGGCAGGGGTTCTACTCCACACTGGGAGGTCAAGAGCACAGGGCTTCCTCTGCCCAGCTCTAAGTTGGAGGGGTTTTTTCCTTGGAGGAGCAGGATATCAGCATATCTCCCTCTGCCTCAACTTTCTGTTGCAAGGCCAAGTTGTCAGCAGTGTGGTGGAGAGTTGGGAGCTCGCTTAAGTCCCTATTTGTAGAATGCAGGCTTTACAGTCGGTACAATACTTCAGAGAGTGCTGTGTCCTCCATTACTCCTAGCCTGGCTTGTAAAACAGTGGTTTCATGCTAGGAGAGGCACGGCTAAGCACACCTCAAGCTACTGCCCCCTCTACCCTACATCTACCAAGTGCTCAAATCCTAAAGTGGGGGGTCCCACTCCCGAAAAAGTGTGTCTTGTTCTCACTCCCAGCTCCAGAGCCCTGGATCAGAGATTTTGTCTGGGAGGACAAACAGATCATAAAACAGATAGCTCCTGATCTCCTCCCAAAGGAACTAGAGAAATTCAAGCCTAAGGGAGCTCTCAAGGACTGTGGATGTTGTGGTTGGGGGCAATTAGAGGGAGGTTTGGGGATTTGGTGAAAACAGAGGTTAAAAAGTAGGCTGACTAATTTTCTGAAGAGAACTGAGGAGCGAGATGGCTGGGTAGACTCCTCCTAAGGTCAAAACAAATATTAAACAGTAACCACAGGAACTTCTTCCTCAAAGGAACCTGAATGTAACTGGATTTTCCTATAGATATTGTGGAAAACAAAAGAGCAATTAATGAGCCAGCAATAGTGGAGTCTAATAGCTAGAAGTGGTCAGGGAAAGAGACAACTAAAGTCCTACTCAACTCAATGTCATCCCAGGGTGACTGTGGACATATCCAAAGCTATGCTTCCCTGAGGAGCAACATCAGAAACTTAACATTGGCCCTGGCCAGTGGCTCAGTGGATAGAGTCTTGGCCTAGCATATGGATGTCCTGGGTTCGATTCTCAGTCAGGGCACACAGGAGAAGTGACCATCTGCTTCTCTTTGCTTCCCTCTCCCCCTTCTCACCTTCTTCCTCTCCCACAGTCAGTGGCTCAATTGGCTTGAGCATAGCCCTGGGCACTAAGGATAGCTTGACTGGTTCAAGTGTCAGCTTCAGGTGCTAAAAATAGCTTGGTACTGGAGAATCAGCCCCAGACAGGGTTGCCTGGTGGATCTCATTCAGGGTATACGCAAGAGTCTGCCTCACTTAAATACAAAAGGAGGAAAGAAAGAAAGAAAGAAAGAAAGAAAGAAAGAAAGAAAGAAAGAAAGAAAGAAAGAAAGAAGAAAGAAAGAAAGATGGAGGGAGGGAGGAAAGAAAAGAAAGAGAAAGGAAGGAAGGAAGGAAGGAAGGAAGGAAGGAAGGAAGGAAAAAAGAAAGAAAGAAAGAAAGAAAGAAAGAAAGAAAGAAAGAAAGAAAGAGAAAGAAAGAAAGAAAGAGGAAGGAAGGAAGGAAGGAAGGAAGGAAGGAAGGAAGGAAGGAAGGAAGGAAGGAAGGAAGGAAGGAAAGAAAGAAAAAGGAAGAAAAAAAGAAAGAAAAAGAAAGAAAGAAAGAAAGAAAGAAAGAAAGAAAGAAAGAAAGAAAGAAAGAAAGAAAGAAAGAAAGAAAGTAAGAAAGGAAACACTGTGTTTATGTTTTGGGGGGTGAGGGTGTAGGGAGGTGAAGGTTGGAAGGAGGGGAGTAAAACTTCTAAAATAATCCAACCAGTCACTAAAAAAACTAAACAAACAAATAATGACAACAAGCCCTTGGGGAGAAGGGAAGTATGTCAAGGTACCAACCCAAAATCACAAGACTTGCAAAGAAATAGAAAAGTATGACCCATGTACTGGACAGACATTGGACTTAGCCTGTGAAGGCATTCAGATGGCAGAATTAATAAAAAAAGCCTTCAAAGTTGCAATAATAAATGTTCAAAGAATGAAAGAAAATAATGGTTAAAGAAGTAAAGAAATGTATACTGCTAATATTATTAAATAGAGAATACCAATAAAGAGTGAAACATCAAAAAATTAATATATGTATGAACATAAACTTTTTGCAGCAGGCCCACTCCTGGTTTTTGCAGAGACCAGGACAAAAGTTAAGATGGAGGCCTGTCTACCCTATGTCTATATATTTTTAAATTTTAAATTAGGTTCTCTTACATTGACTGCCTAAGAGTCATGCTATAAGAAGCAACAATTTTTCTTCCTCTCTGCCAGTCCCTTGGCAGCCACAAAACAGCAAGCATATGTGAGTGCATCTCCATCCAGGGTGGCTGGGCTGTGTCCACACTAGCAATGCCTGCTGTGAGCTGTGCTACCTGGAAGATGGCATCTAATCTGATGGCCAGATGCCAGCTGACGAGATCATTGTGCAGGTTGGGGGATGACTCCTTCAATACCTTCTTCAGTGAGATAGGCATGGGCAGGCATCTGCCCAGGGCAGTGTTTGTAGACCTGGAAGCCATAGTCATGGATGAAGTTCACATTGGTATCTACTGTGAGCTCTTCTACTCTCAACAGCTTATCATAGGCAAGGGAGATGTTGCCAATAACTACGTCCACGGTTGCAACATCATTGACCAATGGCGAGGAGATTATGGGTCTCCTCTTGGACCTCATTCAGAAACTGGCTGACCAGCACGCAGGTCTTCAGGGCTTCTTGGCTTTCCACAGCTCTGGTGGGGAACTGGTTCTGGGTTCACCTTCCTGCTGATGGGACATCTCTCTGTCAATCATAGCAAAAAGTTCAGCCTGGATTTTCCACTTACTCAGGCCCCCGGGTTTTCACTGCTATAGTTGAGCCCCCAACCCCATCGTCATACCACCCTGGAGCACTCTGGTGTGCCTTCATGGTTGACAGCGAGACCACCTGTGACACCTGTTTTAGAAATCTCGATATTGAGCACCCAAGCTACACCATCCTTCACTGCCTAATTAGCTCGAGTGTGGGCTCCACCACTGCTTCCCTCGGGTGTGATGGAGCCCTGAGTGTTGATCTGACCAAATTCCAGACCAGCCTGGCGCCCTGTTCCTGCACCCACTTCCCTCTGGCCACATATGCCCCCATCACCTCTGCTGAGAAAGCCTCCGATGAACAGTTTTCTGTAACACAGATCACCAGTGTGTGCTTTGAGTCGGCCAACCGGACGGTGAAATGCGAACCTCATCATGATACACACATGGCTTGATGCCTGTTGTCCTATGGTGACATGGTTCCCAAAGGTGTCAGTGCTGCCTTTGCCACCATCATGACCAAGTGTACCATCCCATTTGTGGACTGGCACCCCACTGGCTTCAACGCTGGCAGTAATTACCAGCCTCCCTCTGCGGTCCCTGGGAGACCTGGCCCAGGCACCGCAAGCTGAGTGCATGTGGACTGGCCTGGACCACAAGTTTGACCCAATGTTTGCCAAACGTACTTTTGTCCACTGTTGCACGGAGGAAGGGGAGTTTCCTGAGGCCCATGATGACATAACTGCCCTAGAGAAAGATTATGAGCAGGTTGGTGTGGATTCTGTTGAAGGAGAGGGTGAGGAAGGAGAGGAATACTAAAGTTAAAATGTCACAAAGGTGCTGCTTTTACAGGGAAGCTTATTCTGTTTTAAACATTGAAAATACATGCTCTGATCAGTTAATTTGTATGTAGAGTGTACACTTTTATATACTATTACTGGTCTATGCTTTAAAACATGACACTTAGTTACAGATCCAATCTGTCCATTTCTCTGATGAGTTACCGAACTGTTAGAAAATATTTTATCCTCACTCTTTGAAAAATGTACTTGATAATGACTTGAAGTAATTGTGAACAACCCAGCTAACCAATACCAAGCTTTATCTCCCAACCTCCCTCCAAGAGCTGCTTTTGGTCCCTGGAGGCACATCAGTCTTAAGACCCAGGAAACAGGCCTGCACAGGCCCTGGAGATGGGCTCTGGGCTGCTGGAGCAGGAGTCTCTGGGCTTCAGGCACCCTAAAGCATGAAGCATGGCCTGGTTGAGAAGAGCGCCCTCACCCTCGAGCAGGCCTCAGCATCATGAAGAGTGCCATTCAACACTGATTGCTGGTCACATCCCTTAGTTCTTGATTCAGTAGTTCCGAGTTCGGATCCAAGAATATGCATTTCTAACAAACTCCTCGGTGACGTGATGCTGATGTTTTGGAAACTGCAATGTGAGAACCACTTGTCTAGGCAGGAGAAGGACCATGGGCTCTGGACGGGCAGCTTCACTGCCCTGTGGGGAGGGTTTTAGCTGGAGGAAAGCCAGAGCAAGGTCTTCTCAGGCACAGGGCACTTTTGTCCAGGGCCACCTGGCCTCAGCAGAATGTATACTAGGCAGCAGGAGATAACGCATGAGGAGGTGCAGCATTCTCAATCATCTGATCAGGACACTTACTCCCTAGCAACAGACCAGCCCCTTCACGCACAGCCAAGGGCCGGGAGCACAGGTATGCTCTCATTGCTCCTCTCAGCAGTCATGGGATGGCACCGCCCCTTCACGCACAGCCAAGGGCCGGGAGCACAGGGATGCTCTCATTGCTCCTCTCAGCAGTCATGGGATGGCACCGCCCCTTCACGCACAGCCAAGGGCCGGGAGCACAGGGATGCTCTCATTCCTCCTCTCAGCAGTCATGGGATGGCACCGCAGCAGGGTCAGCTGAGGTTCCACAGAGAACAGAGATTATTTTGTTCACTCTGAAAAGTGCTAACTAAAGTCATTTGAGCACAGAACCTTTTTCTGGAGTGTTGTCTATTAACATCACATTCAGGTATTTTGAGAAGCACGGTACTGCCCTATTCTAACCGGAAGTTCAACCACCTCACTCAGCAAACTATGAAAAAGGTAACCAAGTGATCAAATAAAAGATTTATTTTCTGGCCCTGGCCAGTTGGCTCAGCGGTAGAGCGTCGGCCTGGCGTGCGGGGGACCCGGGTTCGATTCCCGGCCAGGGCACATAGGAGAAGCGCCCATTTGCTTCTCCCCCCCTCCCCCCCTCCTTCCTCTCTGTCTCTCTCTTACCCTCCCACAGCCAAGGCTCAGCATTGGAGCAAAGATGGCCCAGGCGCTGGGGATGGCTCCTTGGCCTCTGCCCCAGGCGCTAGAGTGGCTCTGGTCGCGGCAGAGTGACGCCCCGGAGGGGCAGAGCATCGCCCCCTGGTGGGCAGAGCGTAGCCCCTGGTGGGCGTGCCGGGTGGATCCCAGTTGGGCGCATGCGGGAGTCTGTCTAACTGTCTCTCCCCGTTTCCAGCTTCAGAAAAATACAAAAAAAAAAAAAGATTCATTTTCTTACATCTCTTAACACAGACTTAAGAGCTGTCAAAAGACTAAGCTGTGAACAGCAGAAGAAAAGATTTAAAACAAGAGGACATGGTTAGATCAGTGTCCGTTGTCTGTACCTAAGAAGGCAGAGTGGTTCTGCAGGCATTCAAATGAAGTCCACCTCTCTAATTGCACTTTTGTCCCACAAATTGATTTTTTTTTTTAAGTGAGAAAAGGGGGAGGGAAGATAGACAGACTCCCGCGCACACCCCTACGGAGATCCACCCGGCAATCCCCATCTGTGGCCAATTCTAGGGCCAGCTGAGCTAGCCACAGCACCCAGGGCTCACACTCGAAACAACTGAGCCACTGGATGAGAGAGAGGAAGAGTGAGAGAAGGGAGAGAGGGAAGGGGAGAGAAGCAGATGGTCACTTTTCCTGTGTGCCCTCACCAGGGATCGAACCGGAATGTCTGCATGCCAGGCCGACGCTCTATCCACGGAGCAAACCAGCCAGGGCCTCACAAATTGATTTTCATGATATACTACTATACAGCTATAGTCTTACTTTACATTGGGCACATCAGAGCAGGAGTAAGTTACTTAAAAAGAGAAACAAAAGTTCACACATTATTTCAACAGGATTGTCATGACTAATATCTGAAAACATCAAGTTGAACAAGCAGCAGATGAGCTGTCAGCATCAATGGGCCCTGAGTCGCCCGCAACAGACTTTCCCACCTCGAACTTCTTCTCCCCTGTGTGTCACGAGGTCACCATTAGCCTTCTTATTCTCCAGAGCAAGAGCCAGCACACTGAGGAAGTGACTTTCTCAAGGCCATAAAATGTGTCCCCACCTGGCCCCTGGATGACCATCTCTCCTAAGTGTGAGGGGTGGGGGTGGGAGCAGCATGGAGATAATGTGTACCAGCAGATGAAGGGTTAATGTAGGTTCTGACACTTGAAATCCCCCCACCCCCATTCAATCAAGGACATCCTCTAAATTCCTTTCCTCCAGCCCGGTTTGCAAGCCCATAAATAGCTCTTCTTCAAACGCATACTGAAAGCCCAACCTAATAAAAGAGGCAAAACCATTTCTGGGCTGGGCTGCTTATTGTATTTGCACAGGTCAGAGCTACACTGCTCACTCTGATCTCAGTTGAAATACAAGGCAAAGAATTAGAGTACAGCAGTCTCATTCTTGAGATTCCCACGAAATGGGACAATTAACTCTCCCCCTGCCACTGCACACCAAGTACTAGAAGGTTCCTGCAAGTACAGATTGTGATGCTCACATGTCCTAGTTGTAACAGCCACAGTACATTTAGGAGATACTTAAGCTAAAATTTAGAAAAAGGAAACCCTCTTGCTTTGTTGTTGGAATTTGCTTTAGATTGCTAGCAAACAGTGATGGCCCTGATTGAGGGAGGAAAGAAAAGCTTCTTTTAGGTTGCTCTCTAAGAAGAGGCTGAATGCTGGTTTTTTCATGCCAACTTAATACTGAAGAGCTGCTTACAAGTCATCTGATTCAATCCTCTAATATTACAAATAAGAAAATCTGCCTGACTAGGTGGTGGCGCTGTGGATAGAGCATCGGGCTGGGACGCAGAGGACCAAGGTTCAAAACCTTGAGGTCACTGGCTTGAGTGCAGGCTTATCTGGTTTGAGCAAGGCTCACCGGCTTGAGCCCAAGGTCGCTGGCTTGAGCAAGGGGTCACTCGGTCTGGTGTAGCCCCCCGGTCAGGGCACATATGAGAAAGCAGTCAATGAACAACTAAGATGTCACAACTAGGATTTGATCCTTCTCATCTCTCTCCCTTCTTGTCTGTCTGTCCCTCTCTCTGACTCTCTCTCTCTCTGACTCTCTCTCTCTCTATCTCCATCAAAAATAAAAGAAAAAGAAAATCTAGACCAGAGCGTTTGAGCAGCTTGCCTTAGGTTATTAGGTAAAAGACAGGGAAGTAGGTAGGTAGGTAGGTAGGTCGATAGGAGGCAGAGAAGTAAGAGGTAGAGAGGGAGGTAAGTAGCTGGTAGGAAGTAGGTAGGTAGGTAGTAGGTAGGTAGGTAGTAGGTAGGTGGGGACTCCACCAGGAACCTGACCACCTCATCTGGCTAGAGACTTCTTTATATGCACATAACAAGAGCAATAAAAGATTTTAGACAATTCCTGTATGAAAACATCTCAATTTATTTAAAAAAATAAACAGCAATTTGGCTATCTGAGGTGATCCTAAACTGCAGAAAAGAATACCAACAAGGTTTTGGAGCCCATCATACATGACTTGCCAGTAACTCTTTTGATATTTTCTTCTTTCCTTCCTCGATGTTTCTAAAATTTTACATTTTCAAAAGAGCAAAATAAAGTGATTTTATGACATTTTCCCAATAGATTGCATGAGTTTCTCAGTACTTGGCTGCTTCATTCTTGGCTATGCTTATATTCGCAACACCTCTTGCCTGTGACACAGCATTCAGTAAATGTGGACAAAACAAGTCACTAACACTGGTGGAAAAAAAACCCCACAATCCAGTGGATTACTGAATTAATTGAAAGAAAAAGAGGCTGGGACACTGCCTTGAAGGAAGAAAACATATCCCCTGATTCTTGTCTGTGGCCGCAGTAGACACAGATGGCCAGTTAGAGACCAAAACTTCTCTGCAGTGGGAAGAGCCTTCTTCAGAAACACAGCTTCCATTATTTCAGGAGGGCGTGTAAGGACACGGATTTTTTTTTTGGCTTGGGGACCTCGCCGGGCGGAATTAGCCTGTTCACCTACAGCTGATGTCCACTAGAGGGAGGCAGGGCCCTTCTTTGGACAGCTGCACGAAGGAAACGTGACGAACCGCAGTCTTAGATGCGCACAGGGAGCGACTCAAGCCGGGAGAGGAGGAACGTAGCAGCTCCGCCTTGGATACAGCTATCTTTGGAGAACGCGTGATTCATGCATTTAGCTCTTCCTGCAATACACAATAATCGAGGGACTATACCATGTATATCTAAAGCAGACAATGGGGACCCTAGACATACACACACACCTGCCAGCCTTACCTCCATTTTGGAATGATGTGTGGAAGTGGAAGGTAGGAACCTGTGACCTTGATTTACCAGTGGAAAACTGGTGAACTTTCACCTCACGTTCACCTGGTCTCTGTGATACCCGCAGCACGTGTAATAAGTCAACAACAGTTGCTTCATTTCTTTCTGACTTGGGGCGCACTCAGAGGTGTTAACCTTTCAGCAAGCAAATCAAAGAACAGCCCCTTTCCCTTAAACATATTAACTCCTTTCTGTAACCAGTTCCCACAATTTAGTGTTAAAGAGACATTTCTGGGGGTCTTTAAGGATCCCCTATTAAAACACCACAGATATGTGAAGGAAAGGTATCTTACCATATTATTTACAATAGTAGGTAAAAAAGAGATTTTAGCAAGGAAACAGACTAAATCATGCTGAAGCCACAGGACTCAGTATAACAACTCTTTAAAAATAATGCTTTAATAATAATTTTAATGACAGGAGAAATAGTTGCAAATTTGTGTTGAGTAGAATATAGCATATTGTAGATGTGACATACAAAATGATCTAAACTTTTTTAATTTTAAAAAAAGGCATCAAAATGCTAAGACCTATATCTCCAAATAAGAAAGTTACAAGTGGACTTATATTTTGTCTTATTTTCTTTGTATTTTTTAAAAAGCCTGTTTATATGAATACTTACTAATTTTATAATCAGAAAGAATTTACTGTATATGCCATTGTTCCTGAGAAAAAAGAAGGCTTACTTTTTGTAATTCTCAAAAGGGAGATTTAAGCTGCTAACCAAGAACAAGAGGTGGTTGACCAGAGAATGCAGGGCAGACATGGAGAGAGGGTGAGGAGCAAATTCATGAAAGGGAAGGCTGAGAGACAGGGCTGTTAGGATACTGAGGACTCAGTTCACTTGCCTCCCTGGTGGGAGGGCAGCACTGGGCCCAGCCAATCACCCTTCTCGGGATCAGAAAATAAGAAAGAAAAGAATGACAACATTATTAAAGATATTGTCTAAAGAAAACAGGCCCTTTCAATAGGGACAAATTAATATATAGACTTTGAGATCTTTGCTTGATGGCTTGCAAGGCAGAGAAGGCAGAAAAGGTAGTTACCATTTAAAGTTTTATTCTGCTTAGCTCAATTCATATTGATGGTTATGAATGGTCCAAATAATATTTAATAAGCTCTAAATGGGTCTCTGTATTTCACAGAATTTGTTTTGGTCATTCATAAATGTCTACTAATGGTTGTGTTTTATACATAGAAAGACATTTTTATTATATACCACGGAGTAACTATATCTGGCATGAAAGAAAGAGAAGATTACTTGGTAAAGTGATATTAGCAGGAAATTAGCACCCAGGTCAGGAGGGTGTTTCAAACATATGTTACCATTTGAAAGAAAGCTTAGCCCTGTCTCTTCCAGGTGCAGGAAATCCTTCTTTGAACTAATTTCTTTTCAAGACCTTGACTAGGCTATGGGCAATCCAGAGAAGCAGTGTCTGGATGGAGAAGTCTAGGAAAAAAGAGGCAAGAAAACTAGGACTGACTACGGATATCTGGAAGCATGCTTATGATACCTAAGATTTGCTATCGTGCCATGGTAGTGTAAATAACCACTGTACCAGCTACTTTAGAAGTCACGCGTATCTGGCTGTACAGAGTGAGAAAAGAGTATCGGTCTGAAGTAATGTGAATGGGAAAAGGAAGATTATGAAAATTTGGGGAGTAATTAAAGTTTTATCAAAGGACAGACCCATGAAGGTAAAGAGATGAAGTAATCAAAGATTATAAGTAAGAATAAAAAACAAACAAAAACAGAGAGAAACTAGAAGACAAAGAGTTCTATCCTAAATGTCAGAAGACTGAACAGCTCAGTAAGAATTTAGGGCTCTCCAAGGATGCATCCTGACACCATTCTCCCTGCTGTCCTCACATGGCTTTCAAGCCTCCGCCCACACTGGGAGAAATACAGAAACCATAAAGTTGATCATTTGGGCCAGGTAGAGTAATCTCCAAACTTTGAACTTGCAAATGTTCCTAGGTCGCTCTCCAACTTTTCTTATCTCTTTGTGGTGGATCTTGTTTATCTGCCTAGACTTGAAATTGTAAATGATTAACTGCTGGAAACTCAATGTCTAATCCTTTTCGCAGTTTCCCCAAACAGATACTTTCTCTCAACAGCCAATATCCTGCTGTTTTTGCAGAGACACTTTCTTTAAGATTGTAAAATTGGTCCCTTTGGAAAATGAGCATTTTATTTTACTTAAAATTTCTTTAGCTCAAAGAAGTGCTGTGTTGTTGCTTCAGGGTAGTTTGTATCACTGTAAAGCCAGTATCCACGGCCACCATCACAGCCGCCTGGCCCATGCAGGTTCGCTTTGGATTTGGACAGTCGGTAAAGAAACAATGGAGCCAAAAACTGATGAGCCATCTGTTGGTCAAATAAGTTTGTAAATATGATATATATGTTTGCTCGCTTGTGACTTATATTGGGTGTGGGGAACAGGCTATAAGCAGGCCAGGTCATTGTAGCCTAAGGTTTGGTTTTAGGACTAAGCTTTTCCCCACACCCTTGACTGATTGTATGATCTGGGTGGTGCACTCTCATGAGGAATCCAATTATGCCTTGGATAAGTGACTTTGTATCAGAGACTTCCTTGTTTGTATATTGGATTAAGGGATTTTGGTTTTCTACACTATAAAGTGGGACAGACCAGGAGCTTACTCAGTCAGTTCCTGCTATCACGATTGCAGGGGTTTCCCTGATCCCTTGCCCTTCATGGGAAAAGCTGGTTTTCTGCTTTTCCCTTGTCTTCTTTTGTGGTTTGCCTGTCTTGGTGAGACACCAATAAATAGGATGGCCCACCATCCTCCGACTCCGCCGTTTCTTTACCATCTGCCTGAATCCAATGGGAACTTGCATGGGCCAGGCGGCTGCTTTGATAGTGACAGCCATGGCTCCTGGCCTTACAACATCATCTTTAATCCTAGCTTGCACCCGGCAGGCAAGTAAAAACACACACTGGGCTCCAAAACCCACTCACATTCAGTGCTCACAAAGCTACTGACTTATCCGAGTTTCCTAGAATCAAAGGTTTCTAGCTCACCAGACTTTATTTACCTCTGTTCCCCATCTCCTTCCTTCTCCCTGCACAAACTCTGCACAAACTGGCTTCTCACTCAACACTCCACCATCTTGGCTGCTTCTCCTGGCCTCCTCCACGTGGCCTTTCTCTGCTCTCTCCTCTAATGTTAATCTCAGGAACCAAGATAGCAAGCTCCCGTTCTGCCCCCATTTTATAGTGTAGAAATCAAAACCTTTTTAATCCAATATACAAAATAGGGAAGTCTCTGATACAAAGTCCACCCCACATCAAAAAGGGTAGGAAAGGCTTAATCCTAAAACCAAGCCCCAGGCTACAAGGATCCTGCCTGCCCACAGCCCACCCCCAACACACTATAATATCCCCTGGGTGACGGCTTCCATCTGGGCAGCGCCATCTTTAACAAAGTAAGCATAATATATTTTATCTGTCCAACAATCACCCTCGTCATAGTTTCTCAGCACAATCATCAGCCACCTTGGAGCCTGACTCAGGAACCAGGATGCAGCCAAGGCAACGAGGAAGCCATAAGAAGATGCTTTCCCCGCGGATAGAAAGGAAACATTGCCGACACTGTGAGAGAGAAAAAGGCACTTATCCTTCATATGCTTGGCAACCCCAAGGAATATCAGAGCTCTAGCAATCACAGTACACCAAATAGTAACTGGATGGTAGGTTCTCTGAGAAGAGAGCTCAGTATTTTTGTAAATGATACCCAAATGATGGCATTAAGCCATTTTCTATGTCCATAGTTAGACAGCAGGAACAACCTCTTTCTTCCCTGCCACTCCTAGATGACAACAATGTTCCTGATAGCACACATGCAAACTAAGATGATCCAAAGGAAAAAAACGGGATTAATTCCAAATAACAAAATTAACGTAAATTAGCTCAGGATGGAACTGCATTTAAATGAAGGCTTCAGAGGCATGGAATTTTCTTTTTAATTTATTTGTTTTTAGACAGGGAGAGAGAAGTGGAGGTAGGAGCAGGAAGCATCAACTCCCATATATGCCTTGACCAGGCAAGCCCAGGGTTTCAAACTGGCAATCACAGCGTTCCACATCGATGCTTTATCCACTGCACCACTACAGGTCAGGCAAGGCATGGAATTCTTTTTTTTTTTTTTTTTTTTTTTTTTTGTATTTTTCTGAAGCTGGAAACGGGGAGAGACAGTCAGACAGACTCCCGCATGTGCCCGACCGGGATCCACCCGGCACGCCCACCAGGGGCGACGCTCTGCCCACCAGGGGGCGATGCTCTGCCCCTCTGGGGCATCACTCTGCCACGACCAGAGCCACTCTAGCGCCTGGGGCAGAGGCCAAGGAGCCATCCCCAGCGCCCAGGCCATCTTTGCTCCAATGGAGCCTTGGTTGCGGGAGGGGAAGAGAGAGACAGAGAGGAAGGGGGGGGGTGGAGAAGCAAATGGGCGCTTCTCCTCTGTGCCCTGGCCGGGAATCAAACCTGGGTCCCCCGCACGCCAGGCCGACGCTCTACCACTGAGCCAACCGGCCAGGGCCAAGGCATGGAATTCTTTAAATAAGAAGTAAGGACTATAACAAAAACTGAACAATGTCAAACTGTCTTAGTTCAAGTTTTCTAGAAGCAGAGCCAGAAATGAGGATTCTTGCTCTCATGGTTAATTGGCTTGTGCTCTTCAGACAGGGGAGTCGGGGAAAGAATAGGTCTGGAGGTGGCAAGAATCTAGTCTTAGCAGGAGACTAGCTTCATATGGCTCCCACTGGGATACCTTGGAGCACAAATTGCCCCACCATGAGCTGCAGAGTCTGGTCTGTGCCCACCCATCATTTGCCACGGTCTATGGGATGAGTAGGTAGGCTACATAAGAAGCTCAGTTTGGGAGATCAAGGGTGGGGGAGTCTTCAGAATGAGGGAGCTGTGTCATTAGCAGCTACAGGATGGGTGCACTGGCTGGTAAGATGATCTGGGCAGCGCATCAATGGCATCCACTGTACCAAGCAAGTGTCACAAGAACAGCATCAGATCCAGAGAGCAGGACCTTGACTGGGCAGAGCAGTGTCCAGACATGATAGGAGGCTACTGTGGACATTGACTAAAATCTATTCTCATCTCACCTGAATGAGTTTTTTTGTTGTTCTTTTTTTCTTTTTTTTAAATATAGAAGATAAAATTACAGCACTAGTAATGAATCAAACAAATGTGGACCAGATGCCTGCTAGCTCTTCCAGGCTTTATAATAATGAGGAAGTAAACTCATTTTCTCTAAAGCTCAGTTTCTTATTTATAAATTAATAATAGATGTAAATAAATTTATTTTAGAGATAAGAATACCACTTTAGTGTTGGAGTAAGTATTAACAAGATTTTGTATTTTATTTTTTTTTTTAACAAACTGACCAGTATTTCTTTTTTTTTTTTTTTTTTTTTTTTTAAATATTTTATTTATTGATTTTTTTTAGAGAGAGAGGAGTGAGAGAGAGAGACAGAGAGAGAGAGAAGGGGGAGGAGCAGGAAGCATCAACTCCCATATGTGCCTTGACCAGGCAAGCCCAGGGTTTCGAACCGGCGACCTCAGTGTTCCAGGTCGACGCTTTATCCCACTGCGCCACCACAGGTCAGGCAAGATTTTGTATTTTAATGAGTATAATCTAGTACCTGGCATATAGTAAAGGCTCTGTAATTAAGAGTTAATTATTAATTTGGAAAGCAATTCTCCAACAATATGTATTGGATTGGCTATCTAAAATCATGCCGCATCAATGGGAAGTCCCATACTTACACCAACACTTAGCACAGTGGAGAAACAACGACCCAGCTCCAGGAGTACATGAGGAGAGGCTCTGGAACCACTACCATTGACCACGGGGCTCCTATAACTCTCACTTTTGGTGCTCACAGCCTTCCACAGCTCCCACAGGGCAGATCTGGTGGCTCCTCCACAGAACTGGATGACATCCAAACCTTATGTTGGGAAGTACTCTTCGGTACTTTATCCATCCTGGAATGAGAGAATCATTGTGTCAGCAAGGTCACATCCATATTCATTGGCTTCCCAAAGGTTTACATGTTGAGTTGTCTGTGTTGCTTGCAGAGTCAGGCCCACTGCTGACCCTTATGCACGTGGGCTTAGCACAGGACTGGAGAGGTGCATACCTTTTAGTCTGAGAACCAGGATCCGTGAACCAAAAGCAGCAATAGGCAGCAGGAGACTCAACCCCATATCCTCTACTTAGTCTTCCAACTCAGAAATTGGCTAACAGGAGTGAAAAAACCTAAAATGTGAACACACATTGCTTTCCAATGTGCCAGTGATGTCACAGCACAGTCATTAGGGAAAAAAGGCCTGACCTGTGGTGGTGCAGTGGATAGCACATCGACCTGGATTGCTAAGGTCGCGGGTTTGAAACCCCAGGCTTGCCTGGTCAAGGCCCATACAGGAAGCAACTATTACTAGTAGATGCTTCCCACTCTTCCCCCTCTTTCTAACTCTCTCTCTCTTTCTCGCTCTCTCCCCCTCAACAAAAATCAATAAATAAAATCTAAAAAAAAAGAGGGACAAAGGGCAGTAGGCCCTAGTTTTCAAATAAGTAGTTCAAAAGTAAAAATAAATTTTTTTTTTACAGAGACAGAGAGAGAGTCAGAGAGAGGGAGAGACAGGGACAGAGAGATGAGAAGCATCAATCATTAGTTTTTCATTGTGACACTTTAGTTGTTCATTGATTGCTTTCTCATATGTGCCTTGACTGTGGGCCTTCAGCAGAATGAGGAACCCCTTGCTCGAGCCAGTGACCTTGGGTCCAAGCTGGTGAGCTTTTGCTTAAATCAGATGAGCCTGTGCTCGAACCTGGGTCTTCCGCATCCCAGTCCAACACTCTATCCACTGCGCCACTGCCTGATCAGGCAAAATATTTTTTATTTTTAAATTACATGATAGTAAAAAAACAATTTACCTGCTTTTCCCTCCTACTGAATATTTTTGATTATCATGTAGCCATTCCTTTAGCCAAAGCACAATTTAGTACACAGAGATGAAAATTTTTTTTTAAGTTGCAACTTTCCTTGATAATCTATTTCTAAGCATTATAATTTTTCCATCCAGGAATTTATTCCTCATATTGGACCTGAACAATTTGTCTCAAAATTGCCTCTGATTTTTCTTCAGAAAAATATTATTGTATCATTAGTTACAATTGAACAAGATATCTTTGCCTATGTGAAATATTGATCCACTTTCTCAATTTTTTTTCATGCCTTCAAATAATCACAAATTCCTAATGTCTTCCATTGCTCCTTATACATTATTATTGGTACAGAAGTGATATTCATTGTTTCCAACACTCTAAATAGTTCAGGGAGTGTGTGATCTGGGATTGGTGCTGTCTTTTCAAGTTCTTGGTCACTGGTCAAAAGATCCTCCACAGACAGTCAGATTCAGGGCCACCAGGATATTTGGAGGGCCCCAGTTAATCTGCTCATTATGGTTAAGACAGTGGGAGTGGAGGCAGACAGACCTGCGTTTGAATTCTAATGATGTCATTTACTAGTTGTTTATAATTGGGTAATAATTAATACTTCTGTACTTATGAAATGGATTAATAATTGTACCTATTTCATAAAATTTTATGAAGATGGAATGAGACAAAACTTTGAAATAACAGACATTCCAACAATAATATTAGTGATTGTTAGAATAAACATTTGTTCTTATTATCATTATATGCTCATCTGGCCACTTGCCTGAGTTCTAATATAAGATTTTAAATTCAGACATATTTTTTCATCATTATTAATTTTCCCTTTTGAATGTGTTGATATAATAAATGTCAGTGACATCTGTGGGCCAAAAAATATATCTTATCTCCCTTGAGTCAACATAGAAGCTTCTGGCTAGTGTACCTCATCTGGAGCACACTAGCCATCTGAGTAGCACACTCAAGGATTTAGGATATGCAAGAGAAAAAGTTAGTCTTCTAGAAAACCACTCTTTTAATAGCCATGTAATTTATATCTGGCCCAAGTTCTGAAAGAAATTAGTTCACAGGAAATTAAGCAGAGCAAGTATTATTTAGATTTAGAATAACAGAATCATCCAACATTATGGTGGGAAGAAATCTTAGAGGCCATCTCCACCATTATGGTGTGTACATAAATTCTCTTTACAGTATCTTTGAAAAGTAATCATTCAGTTGAATCAACTGTAGGCAACTTGACATTCCTTCCATATTTTGAGCTAAAAATATTCTTTACTATGATGACATCAGAGTGCCTTTAACATCCCTATATCCCTAAAGGTGAGTCAAATCTCTGCCACAGGACAGATCATTCTTATTGAAAATATCTATCTGGTTTCTCCTACATCCTTGATACCTTTCTTCAGATCTTCATTTTTTTTTTTAATAAATATCCACCACTCTTTCATTAAAATGAAAAAACAAACAAACATTACCTCACACTTAAAGTAATCACTGTGAGAACCATGGTAAGTAGAGAAAGGGTTATTTAAAATCTTATTACACACACACACATACAGAGTTTAACTCCACCCCAGCCACAATTTTGTAGCCAGTCGCCTATAATGATTTCCCCCATATTCCTTTTGCTTTTTTACCCAGAAAGACTGAGAGATAACTCAGATATTTGGGGCCAAAAAATATAAGAGAATGCACTGAATATTGCAATTCTATGGGTAACTTCATATTGTTTCATATAGAATAGTAGTTTGCTTGGGAATACCCATATTTCCCAGAATCAGTGCAAGTCACCAAACCATTTTCAAAGAGTCCCCATTCCAACCTTCTCTCTCTCAACCCTATTTGAAGAATATAACCACATAGGTGATTTAGGAGACCATTATGGTTTTCTGAAATTAACAGAGACTTCCTTAACTTGACAAATGTTTCTGGTTGTAGAGGAACTTATTCCATGGAAAGAATTAACTGAGCCTGACCAGGTAGTGGCATAGTGGATAGAGCATCAGTCTGGAATGCACAGAACCCAGGTCAAAACCTCAAGGTCGCAGGCTTGAGCACAGGCTCACTAGCTTGAGCATGGGGTTGCTGGCTTGAGCATGGAATCATAGACATGACCCCATGGTTGCTGGCTTGAGCCCAAAGGCCACTGACTTGAAGTTCAAGGTTGCGGCTTGAATCCAAAGTCACTGGCTTGAGCAAGGGGTCACTCGCTCTGCTGTAGCCTGCCAGGTCAAGGCATATATGAGAAAGCAATCAATGAAAACTAAGGAGACACAACCAAGTATTGATGCTTCTCATCACTCTCCCTTCCTGCTTGTCTGCTGTCTCTCTTTCTCTCTCTCTCTCTCTCTCTCTCTCTGTCTCTATTACACACACACACAAAAAAATTTACTGACTTGTCTATTTTAAATATCAGTACACTCCTTCCTAGCCATCGAAGAGCATATTTGTGTTTATTGGCAAAGCTGTCACCATTTAATTGGTACCAGATTCTGACTTGCACAAGTAACATTCTCCTGAAGAAAAAAATAATAATAAATAAATAAATATTAGTACACTAATAAGCATATTTAAGAAACAATTAAAAGTGAAGTGAATATTACTATAACCATTGTGGACATTGGCAGTAGGACATGAAGAATCACCACAGAGTAAAGTATTTCCAAGTAGTGGGATGAGTTTCCTTATCTAGTACTCAACTTAAAATATTTTTGAAGAACAGAAAAATAATCAGGAAGACTTACATGGCTTGTATAGTTACTATCCCAATGTCCTGAATGGGCAGAGCATGTAACTCATACCCTCTGGGATGGTGCCCAGGAGCAGAGCTGATTCATTTTGGATATGTCTCTGCTTAAAGATAAACTGGTGTATTTTTTCCCAAAATGTTGCGTTATGTAGAATATCTTCTTAAAGGTCAAGGCTATTTTTATTTCAGTATTTATGAGAGGTGACAATTCGGACACTTGACTTTTTCATAGCAACCAGTATTTTAGAATTCTCACAGGATTGCTTGATCTAAGAAAATTCTAACTAAATTACCCCAAGGTAATTTTTAAAAAAATGTAAATTCAAAGATGTAACTTTATTCCTTATATAGAATTATAGGATCTTAAGGGAAATTTTCAGCTAGACATTGACTAGGGATTCTTCTCATACTACTACTTTTATAAATAAGCAATCTTTTAGATAACAAATAAAGTTCTAAGTCTTCAATGCTGAAAAGGTAAAACTTGATAAAATACAGCTGTGGCTTCTTTTACAACCCATGCTATTTTTCTGCTTAAAAATATTGTGAACCCTTAGAATTCCTTAAAATTACTCCATTTAAAAAAATTATACAGAGAAGACAAGATGGTAATGGAGTAGGCGGATGTACCAATTCCCACCTCCCAGAACTAAAGTGGATTATAAAATAATTTTAAGAACTATCATCTGGAAAAACCAACTTTGGACTAAACTAAGAGGACTCTTCAACCAAAGAACACTGAGAAAGCCACACTGAGACTGGTAGGAAAAGCGGAAACACACAGAGGGCTGCCCAGCTCCCTGGAGCGAACGGCAGCTGGGAGAGACGCGCGTGGCGGGAAGTGAGTTTAGCAGAGAGAGGAGACTACTGAGTCCCAGGAACAAAGCCCCAGCCTGCAGCCCCAGAACCTAGAAGAGGCATAAGGACAGTATTTAGCTGGAAACAAGTCAAGATACTGTTTGTGAGAAAGAGACTGATTTCTCAGACCCAGGATTCTTCTTAAAGGGACCACACAGAAAACCTCTCTCACAACCACTCACCCAGGACTTCAGGAGATGGGGAGAGAGGAAAGAACTGGAGTAGCAGGAAGAGAGTGTAATCTAGGAGGCATAGGGAGAAACATTTTGGGAGATAGCCACCCTAACCCCTGGGACAAGTCACTCCCCAAATCTGAAGTGAATATTTCCCCTGGAAACAGCAATACCAGCAAAGGGAAACAGGACACCAGCCAAACAAGCTCTCCAATGGCACTCAGAGCAGAGTCGCTTAGAAGGAGGGAGCTTTTGGGGCTACAGTAGTAAGTCTTAGGGTCTGAGCTGCAGCGCCCCCACCCACATGGCTGAGTGCTCGCCAGAGGGCGGGCGGCAGTGAGACACGGAAGTGCGGTTCTGCGGCAAGGGCGGAAGCTGGGTGGCCACCACTGGGCCCAGGTGTGAGCTCAGTCTTGCCCGGCTGGGGAGGAGGGGACCAGTGAAAGTGGTCAAGCCCAACTGTGGGCCGCCTGTAATCCAGCCTGCGGGGGGAAGGGCAGGAACCCCAAAAGGGGCAGAGATCGGCCCTTGAGCAAGGGCGCAGGAGCTCAGCCTTGCCCCGCCCTTGAACCGAGGCTTGTGGCCTGACTTGGGAGCCAGCTCCTCCTGCGGGGGTGGAGCCAAAAGCCCAGAACAGGCGGAGACTCACTACTGAGCGTGGGCACGGTGTCCTGCCTGGCCTGTGGAGCCAAGGCTTGCAGCTGTCCCATGAGTGGGCTCCTCCTGCAAGGGCAAGGCGGAAATCCAGAAACAGGTGGAAACCCGCAACTGAGTTAAGGTGCTCACCAGTGCCCTCAGGACCGAGCATAATGCCACCCACAGGGGCGTGGTGAAGGCCAAGGCTACCAAGGCTTGTACTCCCTAGCACATGATCAAAGCCACCCTGTGAAGAAAAGACAGAAACCACAGCAACAGCCCCAGTGGGCAGGCACCGGCAACAGCCATACCCAAACGCCCTATGCAGCAACAGCAGAGGGGGTGGCGGGCCTGCAGACAGACCATACCTAGGGAACAGAGGCCACACCCAGTGAACTCCAGTGGCCAAGACCTTATTTTACACAGAGAAGATGAGAAGGCAGAGAAATGCAACACAAATGAGTCAAGAGAAATGACCAGAAATGACCTGCATGAAACACATATAACCAAATTACCAGATGCAGAGTTTAAAATAATGATTATTAGGATGCTCAAAGATATTAGAACAACAAATAGATGGTCATTATGGACACCTAAATAAAGAGATAGCAGATATAAAAATGAACATTGAAATAATAAAAAAGAATCAGTCAGAAATGACAAATACAATATCAGAAATGAAGAACACAATAGAAAAATTTAAAGCAAGATGGATGAAGATGAGAATCAAAACAGCGAGTCAGAGGACATGATAAATAAAGGCACAGAAGCAGAGCAGAAAAAAGAAAAGAGACTCAAAAAGTCAAAGGAAACTCTAAGAGAGCTCTGTGACAACATGAAGAGACATAACATCCGCATCATAGGGGTTCCTGAAGAAGAAGAGAAAAAACAAGGAATAGAGACTTTGTTCTAGCATATCATAGCTGAAAACTTCCCTCAATTAAGGCAGGAAAACATCTCACATGTTCAGGAAGCACAGAGAACTCCCTTAAGGAGAAACCCAAAGAAATCAACACCAAGATATCATAATTAAAATACTGAAGCTAGGTGATAAAGAGAAAATATTAAAAGCTGGTAGAGAAAAAAAGACTATCACCTACAAAGGAGCCCCCATTAGAATGACTTCTGACTTCTCAACAGAAACACTTGAGGCCAGAAGGGAATGGCAAGAAATATTCAAAGTAATGCAGAACAAGAGCCTACAACCAAGACTACTTTATTCAGCAAGGCTATTGTTTAAAATTGAAGAAAAAATAAAAAGTTTTACAGACAAAAAAAACCTCAAGAAATTCACTACAACCAAACCAAGGCTGCAAGAAATGCTAAGGGGCCTGTTGTAAACAGATCAAAGGAGAAAAAGAATATAGCAAAAGAAAAATACAGTTTTAAAGAATAAAATGACAATAAACAATTACATATCAATAATAACCTTAAATGTAAATAAATTAAATGATCCAATCAAAAGACATAGGGTAGCTGCATGGATAAGAAAACAGGACCCATACATATGCTGTCTACAAGAGACACACTTTAAAACAAAAGATGCACATAGACTGAAGATAAATGGATGAAAAAAATATTTCACACAAATGGAAATGAAAAAAAAGCTGGGGTAACAATACTTATATCAGACAAAGTGGACTTTAAAACAAAGACTATAGTTAGAGATAAAGAAGGTCACTATATAATGATAAAGGGAGCAATCCAACAGGAAGATATAACCGTTATAAATACCTATGCACCTAATATAGGAACACCTAAATATATAAAGCAGACTTTGATGGATTTAAAGGGCAAGATCAACAGCAATGCTATAATAGTAGGGGATTTCAATACCCCACTAATATCACTAGATAGATCCTCAAGAAAGAAAATTAAAAAAAAAACAAAAAAAAAAAAACGGCAGACGTAAAGGACATACTAGATCAACACAATTTAATAGATATCTTCAGAACCTTTCACCCTAAAGCAGCAGAATATACATTCTTTTCAAGTGCTCATGGTACATTCTCTAGAATAGACCACATGTTAGGGCACAAAAGCGGTCTCAACAAATTTAAGAAGATTGAAATCATATTGAGCACTTTCTCTGATCACAATGGCATAAAACTAGACATCAACCAAAACAGAAAAACTGAAAAACACTCAAACATTTGGAAATTAAATAGCACGTTATTAAATAATGAATGGGTAAACAATGAGATCAAAGAAGAAATTTAAAAATTCCCAGAAACGAATGATAATGAGCATACATCAACTCAAAATTTATGGAACACTACAAAAGCAGTCTTGAGAGGGAAGTTCATAGCATTACAGGGCATACCTCAAGAAGCTAGAAAGAGCTCAAATAAACAACTTGACCCTACATCAAAAAGAACAAGAAAAAGAACAGCAAGTAAAAAGCCCAGAGCTAATAGAAGGAAGGAAATAATAAAGATCAGAGCAGAAATAAATGACATAGAGACTAAAGAAACAATACAGAGGATCAATGTAACCAGGAGCTGGTTCTTTGAAAAGGTAAACAAGATCGATGAACCTTTAACCAGACTCACCAAGAAAAAAAGAGAGAGGACTCAAATAAATAAAACTAGAAATGAGAGTGGAGAAATAACAACTGACACAACAGAAATACAAAATATAAGAAAATACTATCAAGAACTGTATGCCAAAAAACTAAACAACCTAGATAAAATGGACAAATTCCTTGAAACATATAATCTTCCAAAAATTAATCTGGAAGAATTAGAAAACCTAAAGAGACCAATTACAGCAAATGAGATTGAAACAGTTATCAAAAACCTCCCAAATAAGAAAAGTCCTTGGCCTGATGGCTTCACAAGTGAATTCTACCAAATATTCAAAGAAGAAGTAACTCCTATCCTTCTCAAGCTATTTCAAAAAATTCAAGAGGAAGGCAGACTTCCAAGCTCCTTTTATGAGGCGAGCATAATTCTGATTCAAAAACCAGGCAAACACAACATAAAGAAAGAAATATATAGGCCAATATCCCTGATAAATATAGATGCTAAAATCCTCAACAAAATATTAGCAAACCACATCCAGCAATATATGAAAAAAATCATACACCACGATCAAGTGGGATTTATTCTTGGGAGGCAAGGCTGGTACAATATTCACAAATCAATCAATCTGATTCATCACATAAACTAAAGGAAGGAGAAAAACCACATGATAATTTCAATAGATGCAGAAAAAGCATTTGATGAAATCCAGCACCCATTTATGATCAAAACTCTCAGCAAAGTGGGAATACAGGGAACATACCTCAACATGATAAAAGCCATCTATGACAAACCCACAGCCAACATCATACTCAGTGGGCAAAAATTAAAAGCAATCTCCTTAAGATCAGGAACAATGCAGGAGTGCCCTGTTTCACCACTCTTATTCAACATAGTTCTGGAAGTCCTAGCCATAGCAATCAGACAAGAAAAAGAAATAAAAGGCATCCAAATTGGAAAAGAAGAAGTAAAACTATCATTATTTGCAAATGATATGGTATTGTATATAGAAAACCCTAAAGTCGCAGTCAAAAAACTACTAGACCTGATAAATAAATTCAGCAAGGTGGTGGGATATAAAATCAATACTCAGAAATCAGAGGCATTTTTATACACTAACAATGAACTGTCAGAAAGAGAAATTAAGGAATCAATCCCCTTTACCATTGCAACCAAAAATATAAAGTACCTAGGAATAAATTTAAAGCAGGGAGATTAAAGACTTGTACTTGGAAAATTATAAAACATTGATAAAAGAAATCAGGAAAGATACAAACAAGTGGAACATAGACCGTGCTCATGATTAGGAAGAATAAACATCATTAAAATGACTTATTACCCAAAGCAATTTATAAATTCAATGCAATACCGATTAAAATACCAAGGACTTACTTCAAAGATATAGAAGACATATTCCAAAAATTTATTTGGAACCAAAAGAGAACACGAATAGCCTCAGCAATCCTGAAAAGGAAGAATAAAGTGGGAGGTATCACACTTCCGGATATCAAATTATATTATAAGGCCATTGTACTCAAAGCAGCCTGGAACTGGCATAAGAACAGGCATATAGATCAATGAAACAGAACTGAGAACCCAGAAAAAAAACCACACCTTTAGGGACAACTCATATTTGACAAAGGAGGTAAGAGCATACATTGGAGTAAAGACAGCCTCTTCAACAAATGGTGTGGGAAAATTGGACAGCTACCTGCAAAAAGATGAAACTAGACCACCAACTTACACCATTCACAAAAATCAACTCAAAATGGATAAAAGACTTAAATCTAAGCCATGAAACCATAAGCATCTTAGAAGAAAACATAGGCAGTAAGCTCTCTGACATCTCTCGCAGAAATATATTTGCCGATTTGTCTCCACAGGCAAGTGAAATAAAAGACAGGATAAACAAATGGGACTTTATCAAACTAAAAAACTTCTGCACAGCTAAAGACAATAAGAACAGAATAAAAAGACAAACTACACAATGGGAGAATATATTTGACAATGCGTCTGATAAGGGGTTAATAACCAAAATATATAAAGAACTTGTAAAACTTAATACCAGGAAGACAAACAATCCAATCCAAAAATGGGCAAATTGAATAGACACTTCTCCAAAGAGGACATACAAATGGCCAATAGGCATATGAAAATATGCTCAACATCACTAATCATTAGAGAAATGCAAATTAAAACGTCAATGAGATATCACCTCACACCAGTCAGAATGGCGCTCATCAACAAAACAACACAGAATAAGTGCTGGCGAGGATGTGGAGAAAAGGGAACCCTCCTGCACTGCTGGTGGGAATGCAGACTGGTGCAGCCACTGTGGAAAACAGTATGGAGATTCCTCAAGAAATTAAAAATTGAACTGCCTTTTGACCCAGCTATCCCACTGTTAGGAATATACCCCAAGAACACCATAGCACTGTATGAAAAGAAGAAATGCACCCTCATATTTATGGCAGCATTATTCACAATAGAGAAGATCTGAAAACAGCCCAAGTGTCTGTCAGAGGTCGAGTGGATTAATAAACTTTGGTACATATATACTATGGAATACTACTCAGCCATAAGAAATGATGACATCGGATCATTTACAACAACATGGATGAATCTTGATAACATTATGCTGAGCAAAATAAGTAAATCAGAAAAAACTAAGAACTATATGATTGCATACATAGGTGGGACATAAAAATGAGACTCAGAGACATGGAAAAGAGTGTGGGGGTTATGGGGTGGAGGGGAGGAGAGGGAGGGAAATGGGGAAGGGGAGAAGCACAAAGAAAACCAGTTTGAAGGTGAGGAAAGACAATTGGACTTGGGGTGATGGGAATGCAGCATAAGCAAATGGCAAAATAACCTAGAGCTGTTTTCTCTGAGCATATGTACCCTGATTTATCAATGTCACCCAATTAAAATTAATAAAAAAATAATAATTTGTCTCAGGGCTAATTCAGGCAGTTAGAAGAATAGTATAAGGATGCTAATTCTGCTTCTCAGGCCACATCCTGCTAAAGGGGCCCCAAGAAAATTGGTGATTTGGCTCCTCTGATTTGTTAATTGGATTTTTTAAAAAAAATAGTTCAGGAACGCCCTGAAATGGAACTACCAATACATGAGCATAAATTTAAAGGACTTTTAGATACTGGAGCTGGTGTATCTGTTATTGCTAAGCTACACTGGCCTCCTTCCTGGCCCACTCATGCAGCAGCCACAGAATTACAAGGTATAGGGCAGAGTAAATCCCCTCAACAAAGTTCTAGTTTTCTACATTGGGAAGATTAAGAAGGTCATTCTGGATTTTTTAAGCCTTATGCACTCCCTGGATGGCCAGTTAATTTGTGGGGTAGAGATGTTTTGAAAAACACGGGAGCGTTGCTTGTCAGTCCTAATGGTTTAGTCCATACTCAGATGCTTGATCGGGGATTTTTGCCCACTAAGCGACTAGGGAAAGAACAGCGAGGAATTCTCACCCCCAAAGAAGTGGCAACCAATACCAATCCACACCAGATTGTTTGGATTAGGAAATCAAAATTTAGCATAGGGGCCTTGGTAGCTCCTGCTACCCCAATAATGCATTGTGCAAACCCAATTACTTGGAAATCAGATAATCCTGTATGGGTAGATGACTAGCCTCTTTCTCAGGAGAAACTTAGGGCAGCTGCTTGACTGGTACAAGAGCAGCTACAGCTTGGGCACATTGAACTCTCTAACAGCCCATGAAATACACTTCCATATTTTGATCTGGTCACCTCCTTGATTATCAAGGGGCATAGGCGACCCTTACAGCTTATAGATTTTGAGCCTCAAAATTATTGTTGTTCCTTTTTTCAAAGGATCAACAACAATGGCTCTGGGAAACTTCCACTGAATGGCAAATCACTTTTGCAAATCAATGGACAACATTATACTAAAACTGTCAACTTAAAATCAGCTCAAAGACTAGAATTATATGCCATTATCATCGCTTTTCAGCATTTGCCATATTCCTCCTTTAATCTGTATAAAAACAGCAAATATTTACTTATGGTTGTTTCCACGATAAAGACTGCTGTCTTAGGGACAACTGCAGATGAACTATTTCAACAGTTCCTCCTTCTTCGAAGACTTGTATGTCAACATAGAGCTCCATGTTTTATAGGACATACTTGAGCTCACTCCATGCTCCCTAAAGCTTTAGCACGAGGGAATGCCCTTGTTGATCAAGCTACCCAAATTATTTGGAGCAACCATGACAGATTGAGCAATTCAGTCTCATACTATTTCATCACCAGAACGCTGCGGCCCTGTGTAAACAGTTTCAACTTTCTTGGGAAGCAGCATCGCAGATTCATAAATCCTGTCCAAGGGGTCCTATACTACAATCTTTCCCTTCATTTGGAGTTAACCCTCAAGGACTCCTACCAGGACAACTTTGGCAAATGGATGTTACTCATATACCTTCATTTGGCAAACAGTCCTATGTCTACGTTACAGTGTATACCTATTCTGGATTATAGTAACCTCTGTCAGAACAGGAGAGGCTGCTAAGCATGTTATAGGTCATTGTCTGTATGCATTTTTCTATGATTGGATTTCCTAAACTGGTTAAACTGACAATGCTCCTGCATATGGAGCAAAAGCATTTACTGTATTTTGTCAAACCTTTCGAATTATGTGTATTTCTTACAATCTTTAAAGTCAAGGTATTATTAAAGTGTACCCAGCAAATATTTTAAGGTCAATTTTAAAAAAAATTTAAAAGGGGGAATCATATCCTGGAACTCCTATGGGTCTACCATATCATGCTTTTTACTTAAAAAGTTTTAAATTTCTTTTGAATGCTGATGAACAGGAGATGCCAAATCTTCTCCTGCAAACTTCTACCTTCTTTTATTTGATCCAACTAATAACACTGTTTTGTCTTTTTCCAAATAACTCCAGATATATGGAAAAGGATTATATAGGCGGATGGGGATCCTCAACCCCTTCAGCGAGATCTTCTGAGCATGGCCTTTAAGGTACCAAGAGGCAGAAAAAGCCCAATAGAGATCAGGTGAACTACCAGCTTTTAGGATATGCTCTTAAAGGCTCCAACACCCCAAAGATGTCTCATAGGAATCCATCTGGGTCCTGCTTCAATAGTGAAAAGGAAGGTCATTGAGCTAAAGCCTGCCAGGCTTACATGCCTTTGCTGTGAGGAAAAAGGGACACTGGAAGGTAGGCTTCCCCCTCGCTCCTCTAAGGGAGGGTTCAGTCTCTTCCAGCCCTGCTCCAGCCATCTATGACCTAACCTTGCCCAGAATGCTGGGGTTTGCCACTGAAGGCTGAAGGTGCCCAGGGCCATCGGCTCCATCTACGACACTGTGGACGAGCCTAGGGTATTTTTTCCAAGAAGCAGGTAAACTGATCTCATTTGCACAAGGGCCACTTCACTATGTCTTGCCTTAATAGTCAGGTTTTTTATTCTTCCCTCGAAGATCTCTGTTGTGCGTGTTGATAGTCCTATTTTCTGCTGCTTTGTTCAACATATAGTGTTTCCTTTATTCCTCCTACCTCAATGCCCCACTCATATTTCAGGCTGGGACCTACTCCTAATTTAGAGCTCTTTATCCCCTTTTTGCCAACTTTACCTTTGCCACCCAGCTGAGTGTATCCCAAGGTTCTCTTTACCACACCACAGTCGCAGAGCTCCAGGGAAAAGCACCCTGATCTCACCTCTCCAGGCAGAGGAGAACAGAGGCTCCATCTCCACAAATGCTGCAGATGGCTTTTCCAGTCTATCTGAATCATTACCAGCTAGAAGCAGCGGTCATTGGGACTTGAACGTGAGCTGCAAAGTATAGAATTGTGACAACAATTCCAGTGCCATGCGGACTTTTCCTGGATGTGGACTTTTTCTGGTCTCCTGCTCCTTGTGACAGCTCCTAACAGACTGAACTGGGGTTGGGTTGCATTCGCAGGGATCTGGAATGGTGTTGGTGCCATCTTGGACTTGGTGAACATGTTAAGGACACTACTCTTTTATGGATTCTTGCTGTATTGGCCAAGAGTTTGCTTAAAGGCTTTAATCACAGTAAAAAAAGAAAATATATATATATGACCGGATAAAGAAGATGTGGCACATATACACTATGGTACACTACTCAGCCATAAGAAATGATGACATCGGATCATCTACAACAAAATGGTGGGATCTTGATAACATTATACGAAGTGAAATAAGTAAATCAGAAAAAAAAAAAACAAGAACTGCATGATTTCATACATTGGTGGGACATAAAAGCAAGACTAAGAGACATGCACAAGAGTGTGGTGGTTATGGGGGGGAGGGAAGGAAGGAGAAGGGGGGAGGGGGAGGGGCACAAAGAAAACTAGATAGAAGGTGATGGAGGACAATCTGACTTTGGGTGATGGGTATGCAACGTAATTGAATGACAAGATAACCTGGACATGTTTTCTTTGAATATATGTACCCTGATTTATTGATGTCACCCCATTAAAATTAATAAAACTTATGTATTAAAAAATGATAATTACACATAGTTGTGAGTGAGGCACTTTTATATGATTAATTTCATTATCTAGATATTGAGATGCTTGAAGTCATTTTATTCACTCTATTCTTGGCATAACATAATTGAAAAGAAAAATAAAATCTCAGTAAAATTACTTTGAGAATGTTATTTTATCAATCTCATACAGCAGTTCCCTCTCCCTTATCCATGAGAAATATATTCAAAGACCCCAGAGGATGCCTGAAATTGTGGACGGTACCAAATCCTATATGGTGGTACCATGAGATACGAATTTAATTCATTCTGTAACCAAGCTCATAAGTCAGTCAACTCATATATCAAACTGCCCATACTGGACCCATGCACCAATGAGCCAACTAGCGGCAGCTTTCCAAATAACGACTTGTATCTTGAATTTTTGCTCAGATCTCAAACAAAAATACGAACCAAGTCACAGCTCATATCTTAAAAAAAATTCGTATGTTGGACTGTTTGTATCTCAAGGTACCACTGTAGTATATACGATACAGATATGTATATTTAATATAAAGTTTAATTGATAAATTAGGCAATTTCACAGTGTTGGTCAAATAAGTTTTTAAATATGACATATATGTTTGCTCGCTTATAGTTGCATTGTGTGTTGGGGGACAGGCTGTAAGCAGGCAGGATTCTTATAGCCTAAGGCTTGGTTTTAGGACTAAGCCTTTCCCACCCTTTTTGATGTAGGGTGGTGCACTCTCATGAGGAATCCCATTATGCCTCAGATAAGTGACTTTGTATCAGAGACTTCCTTGTTTGTATATTGGATTAAAGGTTTTGATTTCTACACTATAAAATGAGGGCAGACCTGGAGCTTGCTCTCTCAGTTCCTGAGATTAGCATTAGAGAAGAGAGCAGAAAAAGGCCACGTGGAGGAAGCCAGGAGAAGCAGCCAACATGGCAGAGTGCTGAAGGAAAAGTCAGTTTGTGCAGAGTTTGTGCAGGGAAAAGAAAGGAGTTGGGGAACAGAGGTAAATAAGGCTGGTGAGCTAGAAACCTTTGATTCTAGGACAGCGGTTCTCAACCTGTGGGTCGCGACCCCGGCAGGGGTCGAATGACCAAAACACAGGGGTCGCCTAAAGCCATTAAAAATGTATTGTATAATAAATATGTATTTTCCGCTGGGGTCACGACCCACAGGTTGAGAATCGCTGTTCTAGGAAAACTCAGATAAGTCAGTAGCTTTGTGAGCACTGAATGAGTGGGTTTTGGAGCCCAATGTGTATTTACTTGCCTGCTGGGTGCAAGCTAGGATTAAAGCTAATGGCCCACCAGTTTTTGGCTCCATTGTTTTATTACCATCTGTCCAAATCCAATGTGAACCTGCATGGGCCAGTCAGCTGTGATGGTGGCCGAGGATACTGGCTTCACAAAGACATAGCGCCCTTTTTGTATGGAACAAGCTTTTAGCCATTGTGGCAAATTCATTGTAAAATTTAGCCATTGATCAATGTATGGAAACTGATCTAGGTGGCCAGGATCCTCAGTTATAATGTTCCAAACTGCCCTTACTAGCCGGAGATTAAAAGTCCTGGCCGATGGCCATCCAACCCCGAAGGTATGCCATTCTGATTTACAGAGAGTGTGAAGCCTTCTCTTGGATCATTTAATTCCATACCCACAGTTGTCTCCATAAACTTCTTGAAAGTACTTTAGGAGAAAACCTAAAAGGGTCTTTTGTGTACTAGGCCCTCCTCCCATATTTAATAGCTAGGTCCACCAATTTACAAAATTGAAACTGTTCAGGAGAATGTAGGAATTTGCACACCAATAAAAGCAAGGGAGATAAAACAGATAATAACTAGCACCCAGAATAAAGGATGTTTGACTATAGAGATATTATTACACAAGACAAGGGGAAGGAGCCAACAGAAGAGGATAATTTCTTCAGGGGAGAAGTCTGACAGAGTGCCCTGAAGCCAGAGGTGCATGTAAAAACTTAATTCAGTCCTTAAAAACAGACACATTTAGGGCCCTGGCCGGTTGGCTCAGTGGTAGAGTGTCGGCCTGGCTTGCGGAAGTCCCGGGTTCGATTCCCGGCCAAGGAACACAGGAGAAGCGCCCATCTACTTCACCACCCCTCCCCCTCTCCTTCCTCTCTGCCTCTCTCTTCCCCTCCCACAGCCAAGGCTTCATTGGAGCAAAGATGGCCCGAGAGCTGGGGATGGCTCCATGGCCTTTGCCTCAGGTGCTAGAATGGCTCTGGTCGCTACAGAACAATGCCCCGGATGGGCAGAGCATCGCCCCCTGGTGGGCATGCCAGGTGGATCCCGATCAGGCGCATGCGGGAGTCTGTCTGACTGCCTCCCCATTTCCAACTTCAGAAAAATACAAAATAAACAAATAAATAACCAGACACATTTAAACATTAAACAAAGACGTCACATACACATATTATAAATCAAGAAATTTAAATGAGCGTGCTTTACTTATTCCAATTAAAATTATATTTTCCTGAAAAATAAAGAGACAAAACAGATTACTTCACCCAGCTCAATAGACAAAGGAACGAGTTTGTTGGTCAAATAAGTTTATAAGCCTGACCAGGTGGTGGCACAGTGGATAGAGTGTCAAACTGGGATGTGGAAGTTTATAAATATCATGTATATGTTTGCTCGCTTATAGTTTGCATTGGGTGTGGGGGACAGGCTGTAAGCAGGCAGGATCATTATAGCCTAAGGCTTAGTTTTAAAACTAAGCTTTTCCTCACACCCTTGACTGATTGCATGATGTGGGGTGGTGCACTCTTATGAGGAATCCCATTTATGCCTCAGATAAGTGACTTTGTGTCAGAGACTTCCTTGTTTGTATATTGGATTAAAGGTTTTGATTTCTACACTTTAAAATGGGGACAGACCAGGAGCTCTCTCTCTCGGTTGCTGCTATCACCATTGCAGGACCTCCCTGATCCCTTTATGGGAAAAGCAGGTTTTCTGCTTTTTCCTTGTCTTCTCTTGTGGCTTGCCTGTCTTGGTGAGACACCAATAAACAGAATGGCTCACCATCCTCTGACTCCACCTTTCTTTACCATCTGCCCAAATCCAATGGGAACCTGCATGTGAATGGCCACAGTGGCAGCTCCTGGCCATACAGAGTTTTAGACAGAAACATTAAAAGCAAAGAATGAGATCTGACAAACACAAAGATGTCTATGGAAGTCGAAGGTGAGAGCAATCAATCCTGGTTAACTTAGTCACCACCAATGCAGTGCTATGCAAGACCGATTAATCCTGGCTGATTTAGTTCCCCCTATGCCTTCCTAGAGCACGAACAAATGTCCCCACTAATGTCTTCCTCTGAGGGCACTACTAGATGTCTCTGGAAGTTCTAAGCAGAATGAAGTCCCCACTAATTATCTCCCTAGAGAAACAGATGTCTCTGGAGGTCCAAGGTAGAACTGACTAAGCCGGTTAGCTCAATTCCCACTAACGCCTGCCTAGAGTATGAGCAGATATCCCTGGGAGTTCAAGGCAGTACCTAATCCCCACTAATCATCATTCCAGAGTACAAACCAGACATCCACCAGAGGAGCCCAAGGCAGGACCAAAGACCTCCCCACTGATGTCTCAGTCTTGAAGAGCCTACTGCATGAGTATGATTGCGTCCAATCCTCATATGGTAGTTTAAATTGACTATTCCCAAACAACAGAAAAGCAAAAATTCAGAGGAAAGCTAGAATTCAGTAAAGCAAAAGAGTTGCTTTACCTACCTCCTTGATTTCTCTTCTGAATTGTCCAAATCATCAAATCTGGGAACCGAGAGGCATCTGCCGAAGAGCTGTCTGGACCCACAGGAAAACAGGGAGCCCTGAAAACATCTCAAGTGGTGTCTCTCCTCGAGATTCCAGTGGGGTCAGGCAGCCCCCCAGAGAGACCAGCCGAGTCGAGGTGTCTTTACCTGCTGACACGGAACACCGGATCCCGGACGAGCCCCCAAATGTTGTAAAGTACCGTACCTCACTTCCACAGGTTTACGTAGAGACACCAAGTCCAGATGAATTTTGAAGGAGTTTTATTAAAGGAGGAGGTTTATTAAATATGCCGGCCGCATATGACTAACACAGGGCATTGCAGACCCAAATCGTGTAGCCCCAAATATGATATATCTCAGAGGCTGGTTATATATACCCTTTGACCACACACAGGTTCGGGGGAGCATGACAGCATACACAATCATTAACAAGATTATAACATTTGTCTAGGAGATTTCAAAAACGTTAAAACTTTCAAGGTAACACAATGGTAATGTCATTTTACATATCAAAATACATTCATAAACCTTTCAGTGTCTAGCTCTCCTCCTTTGCTTAGAGGTACATATTAATCTCAGGATTCTAGAAAGGGAGGGAGAGCTAAAATCAGTGTTGGGTGGTATGTAAATTTTGCCTCTTATTTAAAGGGAAAGGAAGTTCTTTGGATAACCTTAATCCTTTCAGAGAATTATAGTTAAACTAAATGACCCAGTTGTCCTTGTAAGTCAGGAGACTTTCATATCCTTCTCCCTCCATTTTCCAAAGAAAGGACAGGACAGAAATCCTGACTTTTCCTCTTTAAAATGGTGTTGCCAATACTAAGTTTTACAGTTCTCTGGCACCTTACCACAACTTAAACATAAGCATTGTAATACTGGGACAGTTAATCTGATAACCAAGACAACTACTAAGTGACTGATGGTCAAGGAGTGTCTACTGTGTGAATATACTGGACAAAAGGATGATCTACATTCAGTGGGAGTGGGGTTGAATGGGGAAGAAGCAGGATTTTATTACGCTACTCAGAATGGCTTGCATTTAAAACTTATTAATTATTTATTTCTAAATTTTTTCATTTAATATTTTTAGTCCTTGGTTGACTATGGGTAACTGAAATCAGGGAAAACAAATAAGGAGAGACTACATATATAATATGATATTTTTTTAAAGATGCTTAGTAGAGTTTATAGTGAATCTGTCCTAAACACAATATGGTGCATATTTTCAAATAATAAAATACCTGCAGAAACCATATAATGGCTTATTTTGTCTGTGGCTATGAAGCCTCTTAGTTATTCATAGGCTTTTGCCAGGAATTTTAGTCTTCCTAATATCTACAAGGTGTGACGAGTTGTCACATTCATCACATATTTTCTTAAAGCCAAGGAAAATTCTTAGGAATGAATGTCAGTAAACCCTATCTACAGAACCCCACTGGAGTCAAAATACAGCCAATGTTCTGTTCAATTGAGGAAAACAGGGAGCCAAATTGGATAATTCTCTAACCTATTTCAAACTTATTTTACTGAAAGGGTCACATTTTGGTCTTCATTCTACTTGATGCTGAAAAGAGGCACCTTAAGACTTTTTATTTTATTTTAATTTTTTTTAATAAATAAATCTTTATTAATTTTAATGGGGTGACATCAATAAATCAGGGTACATATATTCAAAGAAAACATGTCCAGGTTATCTTGTCATTCAATTATGTTGTATACCCATCGCCAAAAGTCAGATTGTCCTCCTTCACCTTCTATCTAGTTTTCTTTGTGCCCCTCCCCCTCCCCCTCTCCCTCTCCCTCTCCCTCCTTTCCTCTCCCTGCCCCCATAATCACCACACTCTTGTCCATGTCTCTTAGTCTCGTTTTTTTTTTGTTTGTTTGTTTTTTGTTTGTTTGTTTATTTTTCTGAAGCTGGAAACGGGACGAGACAGTTAGACAGACTCCCGCATGCCCCCGACCGGGATCCACCCAGCACGCCCACCAGGGGCGACGCTCTGCCCACCAGGGGACGATGCTCTGCCCCTCCGGGGCGTCACTCTGCCGCGACCAGAGCCACTCTAGCGCCTGGGGCAGAGGCCAAAGAGCCATCCCCAGTGCCCGGGCCATCTTTGCTCCAATGGAGCCTTGGCTGCGGGAGGGGAAGAGAGAAACAAAGAGGAAGGGGGGGTGGAGAAGCAAATGGGCGCCTCTCTATGTGCCCTGGCCGGGAATCGAACCCGGGTCCCCTGCACGCCAGGCCGACACTCTACCACTGAGCCAACCGGCCAGGGCCCCTAGTCTCGTTTTTATGTCCCACCATTGTGTAGAATCCTGCTGTTCTTGTTTTTCTCTGATTTACTTATTTCACTCCGTATAATGTTATCAAGATCCAACCATTTTGATGTAAGTGATCCAATGTCATCATTTCTTATGGCTGAATAGTATACCATGGTGTATATGTGCCACATCTTCTTTATCCAGTCATCTATTTTATTTATTTATTTTTTTACAGTGATTAAAGCCTTTAAGCAAACTCTGGGCCAATACAGCAAGAATCCATAAAAGAGTAGTGTCCTTAACAAGTTCACCAAGTTCAATTTGGCCCCAACACCATGCCAAGTCCCTGATAAATGCAACCCAACCCCATTCAGTCTGTTAGGAGCTGTCCCAAGGAACAGGAGTCCAGAAAAAGTCCACATCCAGGAAAAGTCCGCATGGCACTGGAATTGTTGTCACAATTCTATACTTTGCAGCTCACGTCCAAGTCCCAATGACCGCTGCTTCTAGCTGGTAGTGATTCAGGTAGACTGGAAAAGCCATCTGCAGCATGTGTGGAGATGGAGCTTTTATTCTTCTCTGCCTGGAGAGTTGAGACCAGGTTGCTTTTCCCCAGAGCTCTGTGACTGTGGCTTGGTAAATAGAACCTTGCAATACACTAAGCTGGGTAGCAAAGGTAGATTCATAATAGAAGTTGGCAAAAAGGGGGAAAGAGAGCTCTAAATTAGGAGTAGGTCCCAGCCTGAAATGTGAGTGGGGCATTGAGGTAGGAGGAATAAAGGAAACACTATATGTTGAACAAAGCAGCAGAAAATAGGACTATCAACACCCACAACAGAGATCTTTGAGGGAAGGATAAAAGAACCTGACTATTCAGGCAAGACATAGTGAAGTGGCCCTTGTGCAAATGAGATCAGTTTACCTGCTTCTTGGAAGAAATACCCTAGGCTCATCCACAGTGTCGTAGATGGGACCGACGGCCCTGGGCACCTTCAGCCTTCAGTGGCAAACCCCAGTATTCTGGGCAGGGTAAGGTCATAGGTGGCTGAGAGGGCTGGAAGAGACTGAACCCTCCATTAGAGGAGCGAGGGGGAAGCCTACCTTCCAGTGTCCCTGTTTTCTCACAACAAAGGCATGTAAGCCTGGCAGGCTTTAGCTCAATGACCTTCCTTTTCACTATTGAAGCAGGACCCAGATGGCATCCTATGAGACATCTTTGGGGTGTTGGAGCCTTTAAGGGCATATCCTAAAAGCTGGTAGTTCACCTGATCTCTATTGGGCTTTTTCTGCGTCTTGGTACCTTAAAGGCCATGCTCAGAAGATTTTGCTGAGGGGTTTGAGGATCCCCATTCACCTATATAAATCTTTTCCATATATCTGGAGATATTTGGAAAAAGACAAAACAGTGTTATTAGCTGGATCAAATAAAGAAGGTAATAGTTTGCAGGAGAAAAAGATTTGGCATCTCCTGTTCATCAGCATTCAAAAGAAATTTAAAACTTTTTAAGTAAAAAGCATGATATGGTAGACCCATAGGAGTTCCAGGATATGACTCCCCCCTTTTAAATTTTTTTAAAATTGACCTTAAAATATTTGCTGGGTACACTTTAATAATACCTTGACTTTAAAGATTGTAAGAAATACACATAATTCGAAAGGTTTGACAAAATACAGTAAATGCTTTTGCTCCATATGCAGGAGCATTGTCAGTTTAACCAGTTTAGGAAATCCAATCATAGAAAAATGCATACAGACAATGACCTATAACATGCTTAGCAGCCTCTCCTGTTCTGACAGAGGTTACTATAATCCAGAATAGGTATACACTGTAACGTAGACATAGGACTGTTTGCCAAATGAAGGTATATGAGTAACATCCATTTGCCAAAGTTGTCCTGGTAGGAGTCCTTGAGGGTTAACTCCAAATGAAGGGAAAGATTGTAGTATAGGACCCCTTGGACAGGATTTATGAATCTGCGATGCTGCTTCCCAAGAAAGTTGAAACTGTTTACACAGGGCCGCAGTGTTCTGGTGATGAAATAGTATGAGACTGAATTGCTCAATCTGTCATGGTTGCTCCAAATAATTTGGGTAGCTTGATCAACAAGGGCATTCCCTCGTGCTAAAGCTTTAGGGAGCATGGAGTGAGCTCAAGTATGTCCTATAAAACATGCAGCTCTATGTTGACATACAAGTCTTTGAAGAAGGAGGAAGTGCTGAAATACTTCATCAGCATTTGTTCCTAAGACCGCAGTCTTTATAGTGGAGAAAACCATAAGTAAATATTTGCTGTCTGTATATAGATTAAAAGGGGAATATGGCGAATGCTGAAAAGCGATGATAATGGCATATAAGTCTAGTCTTTGAGCTGATTTTAAGTTTACAGTTTCAGTATAAAGTTGTCCATTGATTTGCAAGAGCGATTTGCCATTTAGTGGAAGTTTCCCAGAGCCATTGTTGTTGATCCTTTGAAAAAAGGATCAACAATAATTTTGAGGCTCAAAACCTATAAGCTGTAGCCTGACCAGGCAGTGGTGCAATGGATAGAGAGTCGGACTGGGATGCAGAGGACCCAGGTTCAAGACCCTGAGGTCGCCAGCTTGAGCGCGGGCTCATCTGGTTTGAGCAAAAGCCCACCAGCTTGAACCCAAGGTCGCTGGCTCCAGCAAGGGGTACTTGGTTTGCTGAAGGCCCACAGTCAAGGCACATATGAGAAAGCAATCAATGAACAACTAAGGTGTTGCAACACGCAATGAAAAAGTAATGATTGATGCTTCTCATCTCTCTCCGTTCCTGTCTGTCTGTCCCTGTCTATCCCTCTCTCTGACTCACTCTCTGTCTTGGTAAAAAATAAATAAATAAATAAAATTTAAAAAAAAAAAAAACCTATAAGCTGTAAAGGTCGCCTATTCCCCTTGATAATCCAGGAGGCAACAAGATCAAAATATGGAAGTGTATTCCATGGGCTATTAGATGGTTCAATGTGCCCAAGCTGTAGCTGCTCTTGTACCAATTGAGCTGCTGCCCTAAGTTTCTCCTAAGAAAGGGGCCATTGGTCTACCCATACAGAATTATCTGATCTCCAAGTAATTGGGTCTGCACAATGGATTATTGAGGTAGCAGGAGCTACTAAGGCTCCTATGCTAAATTTTGATTTCCTAATCCAAACCTTCTGGTATTGGTTGCCACTTCTATGGGGGCGAAAATTCCTCACTGTTCTTTCCCTAGTCCCTTAGTGGGCAAAAATCCCTGATCAAGCATCAGAGAACTGACTAAACCATTAGGAGTGACAAGCAATGCTCCCATATTTTTCAAAACATCTCTACCCCACAAATTAACTGGCCATCCAGGGAGCACATAAGGCTTAAAAAATCCAGAATGACCTTCTTAATCTTCCCAATGTAGAAAACTAGAACTTTGTTGAGGGGATTTACTCTGCCCTATACCTTGTAATTCTGTGGCTGCTGCATGAGTGGGCCAGGAAGGAGGCCAATGTCGCTTAGCAATAACAGATACATAAGCTCCAGTATCCAAAAGTCCTATAAATTTATGCCCTTGTATTGTTAGTTCCATTTCAGGGCATTCCTGACCTATTTTTTTAAATCAAATTGGCAAAATCAGAGGAGCCAAATCGCCAATTTTCTTGGGGCCCCTTTCGCAGGATGTGGCCTGAGAAGCAGAATTAGCATCCTTATACTATTTTTCTAACTGCCTGAATTAGCTGTGAGACAAATTCTTTTTTTTTTTTTTTGATTAATTTTAATGGGGTGACATTGATAAAATTGTTTTCCATCATTTTCTAACTGGTTTTCTTTGTGCCCCTCCCCTCCCCACCCCTCCCTCTCCTCTCCCCCACCTTGTAACCCCAACACTGTTGTCCATGTCTCTGAGTCTCATTTTTATGTCCCACCTATGTATGCAATCATGTAGTTCTTAGTTTTTTCCGATTTACTTATTTTGCTCAGTATAATGTTATCAAGGTCCATCCATATTGTTGTAAATGATCCGATGTCATCATTTCTTATGGCTGAGTAGTATTTCATAGTATATATATACAAAAGCTTTTTAATCCACTCGACCTCTGACGGACACTTGGGCTGTTTCCAAATTTTTGCTATTGTGAACAATGCTGCTATAAACATGGGGGTGCATTTCTTCTTTTCAAACAGTGCTATGGTGTTCTTGGGGTATATTCTTAACAGTGGGATAGCTGGGTCAAAAGGCAGTTCGATTTTTAATTTCTTGAGGAATCTCCATACTATTTTCCACAGTGGCTGCACCAGTCTGCATTCCCACCAGCAGTGCAGGAGGGTTCCCTTTTCTCCACATCCTCGCCAGCACTTATTCTGTGTTGTTTTGTTGATGAGCGCCATTCTGACTGGTGTGAGGTGATATCTCATTGACGTTTTAATTTGCATTTCTCTAATGATTAGTGATGTTGAGCATTTTTTCATATGCCTATTGGCCATCTGTATGTCCTCTTTGGAGAAGTGTCTATTCAATTCATTTCTTTTGCCCATTTTTGGATTGGATTGTCTTCCTGGTATTAAGTTTTACAAGTTCTTTATATATTTTGGTTATTAACCCTTATCAGACGCAATGTCAAATATATTCTCCCATTGTGTAGTTTGTCTTTTTATTCTGTTCTTATTGTCTTTAGCTATGCAGAAGCTTTTTAGTTTGATAAAGTCCCATTTGTTTATCCTGTCTTTTATTTCACTTGCCTGTGGAGACAAATCGGCAAATATATTGCTGCGACAGATGTCAGAGAGCTTACTGCCTATATTTTCTTCTAAGATGCTTATGGTTTTACAGCTTACTTTTAAGTCTTTTATTCACTTTGAGTTGATTTTTGTGAATGGTGTAAGTTGATGGTCTAGTTTCGTTTTTTTGCAGGTAGCTGTCCAATTTTCCAAACACCATTTGTTGAAGAGGCTGTCCTTACTCCAATGTATGCTCTTACCTCCTTTGTCAAATATCAGTTCCATATAAGTGTGGGTTTATTTCTGGGTTCTCAGTTCTGTTCCATTTATCTATATGCCTGTTCTTATGCCAGGATGAGGCTGAGTACAATGGCCTGATAATATAACTTGATATCCAGAAGTGTGATACCTCCAGCTTTATTCTTCCTTTTCAAGATTGCTGAGGCTATTCGTGTTCTCTTATGGTTCCATATAAATTTTTGGAATATGTGTTCTATATCTTTGAAGTAAGTCCTTGGTATTTTAATCAGTATTGCATTGAATTTATAAATTGCTCTGGGTAATACAGACATTTTAATGATGTTTATTCTTCCTAATCATGAGCACGGTCTATGCTTCCACTTGTTTGTATCTTCCCTAATTTCTTTTATCAATGTTTTATTATTTTCCGAGGACAAGTCTTTAATCTCCCTGCTTTAAATTTATTCCTAGGTACTTTATTTTTTTGGTTGCAATGGTAAAGGGGATTGATTCCTTAATTTCTCTTTCTGACAGTTCATTGTTAGTGTATAAAAATGCCTCTGATTTCTGAGTATTGATTTTATATCCTGCCACCTTGCTGAATTCATTTATCAGGTCTAGTAGTTTTTTGACTGCGACTTTAGGGATTTCTATATACAATATCATATCATCTGCAAATAATGGTAGTTTTACTTCTTCTTTTCCAATTTGAATGCCTTTTATTTCTTTTTCTTGTCTGATTGCTGTGGCTAGGACTTCCAGAACTATGTTGAGTAAGAGTGGTGAAAGGGGGCACCCCTGCCTTGTTCCTGATCTTAAGGGAATTGCTTTTAATTTTTGCCCATTGAGTATGATATTGTCTGTGGGTTTGTCATAGATGGCCTTTATCATGTTGAGGTATGTTCCCTGTATTTCCACTTTGCTGAGAGTTTTGATTATAAATGGGCGCTGGATTTCATCAAATGCTTTTTCTGCATCTATTGAAATTATCATGTGGTTTTTCTCCTTTTTTTTATGTGATGAATCACATTGATTGATGTGCAAATATTTACCAGTGTTGCCTCCCAGAAATAAATCCCACTTGATCATGGTGTATGATTTTTTTCATATATTGCTGGATGTGGCTTGCTAATATTTTGTTGAGGATTTTTGCATCTAAATTTATCAGGGATATTGGCCTATAATTTTCTTTCTTTGTGTTGTGTTTGCCTGGTTTCTGAATCAGAATTATGCTCACCTCATAAAAGGAGCTTGGAAGTCTGCCTTCCTCTTGAATTTTTTGAAATAGCTTGAGAAGGATAGGAGTTATTTCTTCTTTGAATATTTGGTAGAATTCACTTGTGAAGCCATCAGGCCCAGGACTTTTCTTTTTTGGGAGTTTTTTGATAACTGTTTCAATCTCATTTGTTGTAATTGGTCTGTTTAGGTTTTCTGATTCTTCCAGATTAATTTTTGGAAGATTATATGTTTCAAGGAATCTGTCTATTTCATCTAGGTTGTCTAGTTTTTTGGCTTACAGTTTTTCATAATATTTTCTTACACTATTTTGTATTTCTGTTGTGTCAGTAGTTATTTCTCCACTCTCATTTCGAGTTTTATTTATTTGAGTCCTCTCTCTTTTTTTCTTGGTGAGTCTGATTAAAGGTTCATCAATTTTGTTTATCTTTTCAAAGAACCAACTCCTGGTTACATTGATCCTCTGTATTGTTTCTTTAGCCTCTATGTCATTTATTTCTGCTCTGACCTTTATTATTTCCTTCCTTCTACTAGCTCTGGGCTTTACTTGCTGTTCTTTTTCTAGTTCTTTTAGATATAGGGTCAAGTTGTTTATTTGAGCTTTTTCTAGCTTCTTGAGGTATGACTGTAATGCTATAAACTTACCTCCCAGGACTGCTTTTGCTGTGTGCCATATATGTTGAGTTGATATATGCTCATTATTGTTTGTTTCTAGAAATTTTTTAATTTCTTCTTTGATCTCATTGTTTACCCATTCATTATTTAATAACGTGCTATTTAGTTTCCAAGTGTTTGAGTATTTTTCAGTTTTTCTGTTGTGGTTGATTTCTAGTTATTGCCATTGTAATCAAAGAAAGTGCTCGATATGATTTCAATCTTCTTAAATTTGTTAAGACTGCTTTTGTGCCCTAACATGTGGTCTATTCTAGAAAATGTACCATGAGCACTTGAAAAGAATGTATAATATATTCTGCTGCTTTAGGGTGAAAGGTTCTAAAGATATTTAATAAATCCAGTTGATCTAATAATATGTCCTTTAAGTCTGCTGTTTCTTTGTTAATTTTCTTTCTTGAGAATCTATCTAGTGATGTTAGTGGGGTATTGAAATCCCCTACTATTATAGCATTGCTGTTGATCTTGCCCTTTAAATTCATCAAAGTCTGCTTTATATATTTAGGTGCTCCTATATTAGGTGCATAGATATTTGTAACAGTTATATCTTCCTTTTCGATTGCTCCCTTTATCATTATGTAGTGACCTTCTTTATCTCTATCTATAGTCTTTGTTTTAAAATCCATTTTGTCTGATATAAGTATTGCTACCCCAGCTTTTTTTTCATTTCCATTTGTGTGAAATATGCTTTTCCATCCCTTTATCTTTAGTCTATGTGCATCTTTTGATTTAAGGTGTGTCTCTTGTAGACAGCAAATGTATGGGTCCTGCTTTCTTATCCACGCAGCTACCCTATGTCTTTTGAACGGATCATTTAATTTATTTACATTTAAGGTTATTATTGATATGTAATTGTTTATTGTCATTTTATTCTTTAAAACTGTATTCCTCTTTTGCTATATTCTTTTTCTCCTTAGATCTGTTTACAATAGGTCTCTTAGCATTTCTTGCAGCCTTGGTTTGGTTGTAGTAAATTGCTTGAGGTTTTTTTGGTGGTTTTTTTTTTTTTGGTTTTTTTTTTGTCTGTAAATCTTATTTCTCCTTCAATTTTAAATGATAGCCTTGCTGGATATAGTAGTCTTGGTTGTAGCCTCTTGTTCTGCATTACTTTGAATATTTCTTGCCATTCCCTTCTGGCCTCAAGTGTTTCTGTTGAGAAGTCAGAAGTCATCCTTATGGGGCTCCTTTGTAGGTGATAGTCTTTTTTTCTCTACCAGCTTTTAATATTTTCTCTTTATCACTTAGCTTCGGTATTTTAATTATGTTATCTTGGTGTTGATTTCTTTGGGTTTCTCCTTAAGGAAGTTCTCTGTGCTTCCTGAACATGTGAGATGTTTTCCTGCCTTAACTGAGGGAAGTTTTCAGCTATGATATGCTTGAACAAAGTCTCTATTCCTTGTTCTTTCTCTTCTTCTTCAGGAACCCCTATGATGCAGATGTTATTTCTCTTCGTGTTGTCACAGAGCTCTCTTAGAGTTTCCTCGGACTTTTTGTATCTCTTTTCTTTTTTCTGCTCTGCTTCTGTGCCTTTATTTATCATGTCCTCTAACTCGCTGATTTGATTCTCCACTTCATCCATCCTGCTTTTAATTCCTTCCATTGTGTTCTTTATTTCAGATACTGTATTTGTCATTTCTGACTGGTTCTTTTTTATTATTTCAATGTCCCTTTTTATATTTGCTATTTCTTTATTTACGTGTTCATAATGACCATCTATTATTGTTCTAATATCTTTAAGCATCCTAACCATCATTATTTTAAACTCTGCATCTGGTAATTTGGTTATATTTGATTCATTTAGGTCCTTTTCTGGGGATTTCTCTTGGTTCATTTGTGTTGCATTTCTTTGCCTTTGCATTTTCTCTGTGTAAAGGAAGGTTTTCGCCACTGGAGTCCACTGGGTATGGCCTCTGTTACCTATGTATTGTCTATCTGCAGGCCCGCCACCCCCTCTTCTGTTGCTGCCTAGGGTTTTTGGGTTTGGCCGTTGCCGGTGCCTGCCCACTGGGGCTGTTGCTGTGGTTTGCACTTCTCCTTCATGGGAGTGCTGTGATCTCATGCTCGGATGCACAAGCCTTGGTGGCCTTGGCCTTTTCCCTGCCCTCATGGGTGGCGTTATGCTCAGCCCTGAGGACAGTGGGGAGCACCTTTGCTCAGCTGCGGGTCTCTACCTATTTCTGGGCTTTCGCTGTGCCCTTGCTGGAGGAGTCCACTTGTGGAATGACTGCTAGCCTTGGCTCTACCAGCCGGGCAGGACTGCATGCCCACGCTCAGCTCAGTAGCAGAACTCCACCTGTTCTGGGCTTTTGGCTCCACCTCCGCGGTAGGAGCCGGCTCCCAAGTCAGGCCACAAGCCTCAGTTCCATGGGCAGGGCAAGGCTGTGATTCTGCACCCTTGCTCATGGGCTGGTCTCCACCCCTTCCAGGGTTCCTGCCCTTCTCCCACAGGCTGGATTACAGGCTGCCGGCAGCTGGGCTAGACCACTTTTGCACGCCTACTCCTCCCCAGCCGGGTAAGACTGAGCTCACACATGAGCCCAGTGGCAGCCAGCAGGCTTCTGCCCCTGCTGACAGAACCGTGCCTCCACGTCCCGCCGCCACCCACCCTCCAAAAGCTCTCAACCATGTGGGTGCAGGTGCTGCAGCTCAGACCCTAACACTCACTACTATAGACCTGAAAGCTCCCTCCTTCTAAGCATTTCTGCTCTGAGTGCCGCAGGAGAGCTTGTTTGGCTGGTGTCCTGCTTCCCTTTGCTGGTATTGCTGTTTCCAGGGGAAATATTCACTTCAGATTTGGGGAGTGACTTATCCCAGGGGTTAGGGTGGTTGTCTCCCAAAATGTTTCTCCCTGTGCTTCCTAGATTACACTCCCTTCTTGCTACTCCGGTCCTCTCCTCTCTCCCTGTTCCCCGGAGCCCCAAGTGAGTGGTTGTGAAAGAGGTTTTCTATGTGGTCCCTTTTAAAAGAATCCTGGGTCTGAGAAATCAGACTCTTTCTCACAAACAGTATCCTGACTTGTTTCCAGCTAAATACTGTCCTTATGCGTTTTCTAGGCTCTGGGGCTGCAGGCTGGGGCTTTGTTCCTGGGACTCAGGACCCTCCCCTCTCTGCTAAACTCACTTCCTGCCATGCGAGTCTCTCCCGGCTGCCGTTCGCTCCGGGGAGCTGGGCAGCCCTCTCCGCGTTTCCACTTTTCCTACCAGAGTCGGTGTGGCTTCTTCAGTGTTCCTTGGTTGAAGAGTCCTCTTATTTTAGTCCAAAGTTGGTTTTGCCAGATGATAGTTCTTCAAATTATTTTATAATCCACTTTGGTTCTGGGAGGTGGATGTTGGTATGTCCGCCTACTCTAGCGCCATCTTGTCTCCCGCCACCTTAGTCTTAAGGCATAGATTTTATCCTATGTTAGACAGTGGCCCAACTGATGCAGAGAAATATCCATAAAGTAATAAAGAAAAAATTCTGATAGGATATAAATACATGGAGTGATCTGGTTCTTTCCTAAGGTAAGATGAGTTTCTCTGGTTTTTGGAAGAAGCCTCAGACACATACAAAAAATAACTAAATGTTCAATCTAGTATTGCTGACTAATACAAAAGACAAGATTATTCTTGATGAGTAGGTTAGATCTATTTTTTTACCTATTCACAAAATATCTATTTAGTGGAAAGCCCCCTTCTGTGTTTCTCAGTGAGTTGAAAGACCTGGCCAGAGGCAACATCGGAATTTCCTGGTTCCATGAAGTTTGTGCAGAAGCTATAGCTGAGAATGGTCTATGATTAATTTGCTACTGCAGATTGGAAAAAGTAGCTTGGTTATTGGATTTTCGGTTTGGATATTCTCTGAAGGTTTTTCTACTTTTTTTAGCACTCAGTGACACTGGGTGAATCTAGAAGTTTAATTCACTCAAGATTTACCTGATTTTTTTTTAAAGTCATTTTTGTTAAAGGTCATTATGGTTTAAGCTAAAATGACCTCCTCAGCCATTCCTGTGCTTTCAGTAAATGAACTTTAAACTGTATAATTTAATATAAATAATTTGAAATCATTTGTAAATGATTTCCCAACAGCTAAGCAAAACTCTCACAGACTATATCATTTTATCAATAAAACTGCTCAATATTAGCTACATATAAGATTTGTAGAGAGCCATATTTGCGAGTGAGGCCCCCGCTTTCAACAACCAAAGTGCGCAGGAGCCAGGTGGCTGCAACACCCGGGGCTTCGCAGGTCTTATGACCTGAACTTGACCGTGCACCTGCCAGCCCCTCCTTCAAAGCTGCTAGGAGAACCCTCCCACCTTCCACTCACATGGCCACATCCTCACAGTACTGCCAGTGCTGAATGACATGGGCCACCATCTCTAGGCTACACCCAGGGAACCAGGAACAGGCATATGCCCCAGAATCGAAACACAGAACTGCTGGCCATCATGGAAGAGTTGGGGAAAGAGATCCGACCCCCTATGTGGGCAGCAGGATTGAATGAAGAGACTAAACCGAGGCATCATCCACGCTCGAGAGCTGGTTCTGGACTCTTTGGCTGGAAGGGAAGGGAACGCCAAGTCTTAGCTGCCTTGTCAGCATGGAAGGCTTTCCATCTTCTAAAAAGTTACAGTTCATCCCACCTGTTCAGATGAAATTTGTTTTCCAAATGCTAATTTCCAAATGGAGGTTTCTCCTCCCCATGTGCCTCCTGTGTGGTTCATTAGGCTCTGAACCTACAGTAGCTGAGCTGGAGAAGAGATTTTGCCATTAGTTAATTAGGTAGTTAGCAGCTACCTAGAGTGTTTCTTTTTAGGTGTTGATTTAATAGACACATGTCAGTTACCTAACTCACAACAAACTTTAGATTGCCTTCAAGATACCAGTGTTTTTCTTTTGAATACATTTATGTTACTCAAATTGTTTTTCGTTTCTCTTCATAAGCTAACACAACTCTAAGGGTTTTGTTTTTTCTATACACTGACTGCAGCACACTTTACTAGTAGCCATCCCCATTGGCTATACAATATAGAACCTGATTAACTCCTTTTTTTGCTTAAGTATTTGCACAACTACTAGTGCTTTGAAGTCAATTGTAAAATGCACAATTTATGAATACAGTAAAAAGAGCAACTTAACCAATCTCACTTAACAAAGACCCCTGAAATTTTTCCTAAGAACTGTGTATAGATTTCAGTTCTGCCTTTCTTGTAAGTTGATCTGAAAAAAATGACTAACAATGTTTGCATCTTTGTGTGTATTTATTATTTGATGTAATAAAGCTAATTTTCATTAACAAATAAAAAATTAGCACATATATATGCAATATAACTGATTAAAAAGGGATACAGATGATTGAAAAACTAAAAAAATGTACTTAGGAGAAGAATTAAGGCTATTAAGATATAGAACCAACATGCAACAATGACTAAATATTCACAAAGCTTTACTTCTCATATGGAATTGGCATTGAATATCACAGAATGTTAGATTGCACCTTATAGGCAAATCTCTTATCCCATGGGTAAATCTGATTTACCATGTTGCTAACCTTTGCTGAAATCACTTTGAAGAAAGAAATACCACTGAGGCAACACATTCCATTTTTGGACAGTTACATTAGTGTTTCCATATATTGAAGCTGAATTCTGTCTGTAATTTTCAAACTGTAAAGCCAGTAGCTGTGGCCACCATCACAGCTGCTGACCCATGCAGGTTTGCATTTGATTCAGACAAATGGTAATGAAACAATGGAGCCAAGAACTGGTGGGCCATTACCTTTTAATCCTAGCTTGCACCAGGCAGGCAAGAAATACACACAGTGGGAAAACACTTCCCTTTCGATTCAGGTCTCCCAAAGCCACTGAGTTATCCGAGTTTCCTAGAATCAAAGGTTGCTACCTCACCAGCCTTATTCACCTCTGTTCCCCATCTCCTTCTCTCTGCACAAACTGGCTTCTCTTTCAGCACTCCTCCATCTTGGCTGCTTCTCCTCTCCTCCATGTGGCCTTTCTCTGCTTTCCTGTCTAATGCTAATCTCAGGAACCAAGAGAGAGCAAGCTCCATTTTGTAGTGTAGAAATCAAAACCTTTAATCCAATATACAAACAAGGAAGTCTCTGATACAAAGTCACTTATCTGAAGTATAATGGGATTCCTCATGAGAGCGCACCACCCCCTATCATGCAACAGTCAAGGTTGTGGGGGAAAGCTTAGGTTTAAAACTAAACCTTAGGCTATAAGGACCCTGTCTGCTTACAGCCTGTCCCCCACATCCAATGCAAACTATAAGCAAGCAAACATATATATCATATTTGCAAACTTATTTGACCCACAAGGAGCTAATGATTTTGGGATTGTGGATGAAGAAGGGGTCACATGCTGAACCTGACAAGCTCGTGGAAAGCCTGCATGGTCACCTTGCAGACTCAGACCTAAAGTAACCACACACGATGGTCTGAAATTAAAACTTCCTAACTAAAAGCAGTTCTTGGTGGGTAGTCATGTCCTAGGGAGGTATTTTTCTCCAGCAAAGGTCAATGCTTACTTTAACTGAGCCTGTCTGTCATCTTTTGCATCTTCAATAACATACCTAATAACATGCAAGTAATCTTTTCCTGACCCTCACAGGGTAAGCATCCCACCAGAGCAGGAACCAACAAACCTCCTCATTGTTGTTATTATCATGTTAACTATTAGCTATCTTATACAGTACCTGCCTATGTAGCAGAAGTCTCCATATAAACATTTTCACTTTTTATCCAATCCCAGAGACATCCTCAGTTTGCTTTCTCCTGCCTCCCTAATCTATCACTAATCTGTGGGAGACTGCAAACTGGCAAAGCCCTAGCAGTTTAAGGCTTGGCCAAAGGCTGAATTCTTCCCCCACACCTCCATATTGGCTATGAAGCTGAGTATTTATACTCATCTCATCCCCCCACTTCACTTGCTTGCTTAAATTGCTAGAAGCAATTTACATGCCCTTTCTCTCCTCTCTCCCTTTGTTTGTTCTGATGCTGTTGATTTCAGTTATGGGGAGTGGAGAGTTTTCTGCACTTGGGAGAATTCTTGGGTTGCCTTGGAGATGTGTGACTTTGTATCAGAGATATCTTTGATTTGCTAATGACTTTACTCTGTCCTATAAATAAAGCAGTTTAGGGGTGGAGACTGTTGGGCAGGTAAAATATATTATGCTCACTTTGTTAAAGATGGCGCTGCTCACGTGGAGGCCATTGCCGCGGTGATATTAATGTGTGTCTCTGCGGGCTGTGGGCAGGCAAAATCCTTGTAGCCTGGGGCTTGGTTTTGGGATTAAGACACACTCTTTTTGATGTGGGGTGGTACAATCCCATCATGCCCCAGATAAGTGACTTTGTATTAGAAACTTTCCTATTTTGTATATTGGATTAGAGGTTTTGATTTCTACACTATAAAATGGGGGCAGAACAGGAGCTTGCTCTCTCTTGGTTCCTGAGATTAGCATTAGAGAGCAGAGCAGAGCAAGGCCATGTGGAGAAGCAGCCAATATGGTGGAGTGTTGAGTGAAAAGTCAGTTTGTGCAGAGTTTGTGCAGGGAGAAGGAAAGAGATGGCGAACAGAGGTGAATAAGGCTGGTGAGGTATAAACCTTTGATTCTAGGAAACTCAGATAAGTCAGTAGCTTTGTGAGCACTGAATGTGAGTGGGTTTTGGAGCCCAGTGTGTGTTTTACTTGCCTGCCAGGTGCAAGCTAGGATTAAAGAAGATGGCTCATCAGTTTTTGGCTCCTTTGTTTCTTTACCGACTGTCCGAATCCAATGCGAACCTGCATGGGCTGGGCTGCTGTGATGGTGGCCCTGGCTACTGGCTCTACAGAGACTCACTCTTGCAAGCTGTCTTGGCATTGCAAAGAGTCCTCCTGATCCCATCCTTTTTCCTCTCTAAGTTTATTTCTTCATTCCAAACAGTTCTCACTCAGGACTTGGATAATTACTAGCTGCACTGGTCTTCAGCACCAATCAATTTCATGTAATTCCCTTATGTCATTCCTATTGATTCTGATGTATAAAAGAAGTGGTGAAACTCATTTTCTGGAGCACTTTCTCAATCTGTTGAGACTTTGCTTCCCGGCAATTTTCAACAGTTTGGCTCAAATAAACTAATAAAAATTCTTACAGGTTTGGAAATTTCTTACGTTGACAGGGTGGAGATAAACACATAAAAAGAACTTTAGTGTAGAATATGAATTTCCATGGAGCTTGTCCAGGCTTTGTGAGAGCTTAGTGCAGGAAAATATTGTCTTGGTTTGGGGGTAGGATGGTGACCAGAGAAATCCCCCGGAAAAGAAGACACTTGAGATGAATTTTGAGATCCAGTTGGAGTTAGAGATGTATAAAAGCAATGATTGCATTTTCCTTCATGTTTTATTTATTGATCTTAGAGATGGGAGGAGGGAGAGGGAGGGGGTGGTGGGGAAGAGAGAGAAAGAGAAAGAGCAACAATGATTGCGTTTTCCATATGCCAGACACCAAGCTAAATTTCTCACAGGCATAATCCTATTAATACTTAGTAAAATAATGGAGAGTGATTTTTCCCTCATTTTGTAGATGAGAAAATAGAGGCTTAGAAATGGTGAGTACCTTACGCAAGTTCACATAGCAAGTAGCAAAGCTCTACCTAAGAGAGTTGCCAGGCAAGGAAACAGTATAGAAAGGTCTTAGGAAGGGAAATAGCTAGACCTACCGTATTTCCCCATGTATAAGACACACCCTTTTTCAAAAAATTTGGAGTCTAAAAACTGGGTGCATCTAATACAGTGATTGTAGGTTTTTCTACTTGCATTTCCCGCTTTTTTGCGCTTGTCTTTGCACTCATTGTTTTGCACTTGTTACCAGTATATATTACAGTAGGTTATGTTTTGCCACCTTCTGCCCAAAAATGGCTCAGAAAAGACTTTCGTACAGTGCTGATTTAAGTTAAAAGTGATCCAATTTGCAAAAGTGAATGGAAATCATGCTGTTGAATGTAAGTTTGGTCCTCCTCCAACTGAGAGATCAATCCGAGACTGGCTACGGGAAGAAGAAACCCTACTGAAAACGCCACAGCAGAAGAAGGCCATGAGAGGCAAGTCAGCAAAATGGCCTTATTTAGAGAAGGAATTGAAGATATGGATTGAAGAGCAAAGGGCAATTGGAGTTCCTGTGTCCACAAAGATGGTTCAGCATGAGGCAAGAGGAATTGCTGATGAAGAAGAAGTTACTGATTTCAAATGAGGACACAGTTGCAGTTGGTGCTTCAGGTTCATAAAATGGAATGAAATAAGCATGCATACAGGCACCAGACTTGCCCAAAAGATGCCTGAAAGCTATGAGCAGAAGGTTCTTGAATTCCATCATTTTGTCATTCAATGTCGGAAGACACATCAGTTTGAGTTGGTACAGATTGCAAATATGGACAAAGTCCCCCATCAATTTGATGTCCCAAGTAACAGAACTGTTGATAAGAAGGGGTGAAAACTGTAACTGTGAAGACAAGCGGACATGAAAAGAGCCATTATACAGTTGTTCTAGCTTGTTGTGCTGATGGAACCAAGCTGCCTCCTTTGCTGTTTTTCAAATGCAAAACAATGCCAAAAGAAGACATTCCTCAAGGAGTATTGTCCACGTTCATGACAAGGGTTGGATGGATCAGGATGGGATGAAGATCTGGTTTGAGAAAGTTTGGAGAAGGAGATCAGGTGGGCTCTTACACAAACCTGCCCTATTGGTGTTTGATCAGTTTAAGGCACACATAACAAAAAACGCAAAGATTCCTGCAGAGAAAAAAAACCAAACTTGCCATCATGCCTGGAGGCTTGACATCCCAGCACATCCCAGCTCCAACCACTTGATGTCAGCATTAACAAACCCTTCAAAACTGCTATGAGAGACTAATAGAACCAATGGATGAAGTCTTCTGGGGACAATTTGGCACCAGCAGAAAGAGTGAAGAAACCAACTATAGGAGAAGTTTGTAGCTGGGTGTAAAGATCCTGGGATAATATCAAGATTGAGATTGTTGTCAAGTCATTTAAGAAGTGTGGCATTTCAAAGGCCATAAATGAAACTGAGGACAAGGCAATATATGAAGACAGTGATTCATCATCAGACACAGATGAGGACAAGCTAATGGATGAGAGTTTTAATGGTGATGAGGAGTTGTACAAATTTTATGATGAATAAAACTTGAGTTCAATAACTTTATGTAATACAATTTTTTTTTTAATTTCAGGCCCCCAAATTAAGATGCATCTTATACATGGGAGCGTCTTACACATAGGGAAATATGGTACTTAAGCCATGCAGGTGGGACTGTGTACCTGAAGCCAAACCAGATGAGCAGAAGTGAGAGTTGCTGATGTACCTAAGTGACAACAGCCAAGTGATGCCAAATTGCCAAATTAAATATTTTGGATTTAACTCTATAGCTATGAAAATTCTTGAAGGATCTTACACAGGACGGGGGTGGGGGGGAGAGTGGAACTTGAGTATACTCATATGTATAAGTTTTAGTTTATGTTTTATTAGATTTGAAACCTGGTCTTGCTAAGTTCAATGACTTAAATATCTCCAGTGAAAAGTTTACTTCTAACATCCCTTATGCTGATGAACACACCCTTTGTGGTGCAGTTTTCAGTAATAGTATATGAGGCAGTAAATAACCCCCTCTGAATTGTTGATTTTTAAAAAAAATTTTATTTATTGATTTTAGCTAGAGAGAAAGGGGAGAGAGAGACAGGAACATCAATCTGTTCCTATATGTGCCATGACTGGGTATCAAACTGGCAACTTCTGTGCTTCAGAATGATGCTCTAACCAACTGAGCTATCCAGCCAGTGCTGTTGATCTTTAATTGGTGAACTTCAAGTGCCAACTAACCACTTTTGGAATGTGGATGCCTGACGAGGAGTCTTCAAATGCCTCCTCCCTACTCTTAGGATATAGATGATACCAAAATATTTTAAAGTAAATCAACACAGATATAATGTAACTCTTAGAAAGGGCTTGCTACTAAAAACAAGAGAGAGAAGTGTCCTTTTCTGTGTGTGTGTGTGCGGTAACCATCACAAGGACAAATGGAGACACTGAGTGGTATGGCCTGGTCATTTCCTTTTCCTGACCAGGTGTGCAGATGATTAGTGAGGAATGCGTGAGCCTCTGCACACTTTTGTCTGGAAACCCTCGTGACATACTCTGGTGCTACAAACAGGACCATTGTGCCTCATGCCTTTTCCACAGCCAGGCAGTGCTGACGTAGAAAAATCGAGGCACAGTTAGGCTGACACATCTGAGAAATGGGAGTATATCTGAAACAAAGGCCCAAATGACATCATATTTCCACAGGGCTGGCCTTGAGACAGACTCATCATCACTGGGCTTTGCCTGGAAACAATGGACTTATTCCAGGCTGAAGACAAAGCCCTGGCACCCCTATGACAAGCTGACCAGGCAGGGATGTGAGTGTGCCTACCAGTGAGCAGGATCTGAACAAGACCTGGTCTATCTTCCTTGTGTGACACTCTGACTGGACACAGCACTTCAGGGTGACACAGAGCTGCATGGAGCCCATGGACGTACAGAATCCCACAAAACTCTGCCCTCAGTCCCAGAAAATACAAAAAATAAAGAGTACATAGGCACAGACTCACATGATTTTGTACATAGTTTGGGGAGCTCATGAACTTTCCCTTTTCTAAAATACTAGTATCTTTCAGTGCAGTCTAAAACAGACTTTCCTTTGAGGGCAAAGATATCACAATAAAGTAAATAAATTTTTCATCAGTCCACTTCATATCAAATCAGATTTTTAGCTGAAAATAAAGACAGAAATGTCTGGCATTTGGTTTCCAGCAGCAACATAAGCAGTCTTGGTTTTCGTTTTCCTGGTCATGACTGGCCCAGGTGGATTGTCACCTGGCAGTGACACTGGGGCTGGGGTGCCTATACTGAATGGGTGATTGAGCACTGACAAGGAGAAAACTCTGAGATGTCCTAAATTAAATTACAGCTGACAAACGTTAAAACACTGATAACAATCCCTGAGTGTATGTTGGAACTTTGAATTAACATCCAGGTGATTATGTCCACAATTACCTAGAGAGAAGAGCTGAAAAGACTACCAGGCACCACCACATCTTGCTTCCCCATGAACTTTCTGGAATGTTGCCCACAATCAATCCAAAAGAGCCAACACTTCTTCCCTGCAGACTATGCCCCTGTCCCAGAACCAGCCTCCTCTTCTCCCACCCCCTTTATCTACAGCCAGTACAAACTCTTTCAAAGCAGCTGCGTCTTTCTTCCCCCTTCGTGATGCATGAAGGAGCAATGGACAGATGACAGTGTGCTCTTCCCCATCCAGCCCTGCTGCTGCTGCTGCTGGTGGTTTAGATTTGGCACATGGCTCAATAAACCTGTCTTTTAGAAAGGCTTTCAGCCCTGACAGATTTTCTAACAGCATGATGCCGTACACATGGGCCTTTCATCTCTTAAGAGTCTGTGAGCTTCCATTTTTGAGGCAGCTTTGTGACCCCAGGAAAGGGGAGTACTGAAGAATCTCCAGGAGTCACAGAGAATTCATCTCCTCATGGGTGTATCACAGGTTATCTGATTTGAGGTCTCTACACAAGATCAATTCTGACACCTCCAAGTTCAGCAGCCCCTTCCTACCAAGTCTACTCAACCCCAACGCTCCCTTACATTGTCAGATTAGGGACTGAAGGTTGGGAGCCAGGGACAGGAAAAGCAGGAAACAGGAAGCAGGCATAAGGATCCAATTTCCTCCAGGACTATGTAGGCATTATTTGAGGTCTAGAGCTCTAATCTAGAAAGTAGAAGTTTAGTTTTCTAGTGGATCCAGGGATGTTATGTTTCCTCCTTGCCCCCTCCCACACATGCCCCCAACCCCTTGCAAAGACAGTCAGGGTTGAAAAAAAACCATATATATATATTAAAAAACATTAAGACAACACTAAAAGGGACAATAAAATGTTAATAGTAATTACTTTTGGGTTGTGAATTTATAGGTAATTTTGGTGTATGTGTTTATATGTATCTTTACACAGATTGCCTGTGTTTTCTGCAATGAACATTATAGCTATTATAAACAAAAAGTAATAACAATATTCTTAGGTACAAATTCCTATTTAGAAATACAGTTCATCATTGTTGTTAGATTCAGGCTGGGTAAGATAACTCCAGACCACATTAAATAATTCTGGGAAATGGGCTCTCGGTTTCTCTGGATGCCTTGAGATAATTACCAAGGCCACAAAGCATAAGCAATAATACATCAGTGCAAATTAGCATTCAACAAATTAAATTTTGCCAGCAAGAGTCTAAACACAATCTGAACACATTATATATACATTCTATACAATAGCAGCTTCAGTGGTAGAAATCACTATTTTGCTTGGGGCTCCATTTCTTTGGATTCCCTCTCTTTATCCCTGCACAGTTCTAGTCTTCCCTCCTCCTTTAGGAGAGGTTGGAAACAGCCAGGTTGGCTGCCTCTTCTATTTTATTCTTGCTGCAACATTCTTGTCTGATTGCTATGATCTCCTGCCTCAACTACTCCAAAAATCTCAACCGTTCTCTAATTCAGTATCATCCTCCCCGTGCTGTCAACACCGGTTTCTGTCATGTAATTCCACCTTGCCTAGGGAATCAACACCTCGATCTGAAATTCAAGAGTAGGTGCTCTTGCCTGACCTGTGGTGGCGCAGTGGATAAAGCATTGACGTAGAATGCTGAGATTGCTGGTTTGAAACCCTGGGCTTGCCAGGTCAAAGCACAGATGACAAGCAGCAAGCAAGCAATGAACAACTAAAGTGATACAACTATGAGTTGATACTTCTTGCTCTCCCTCCTCCTGTCTCTGTAAAATTAGTAAATAAAATCTTAAGCAAGCGCGCGCGCACACACACGCACACACACACACACACACACACACACACACACACACACACACACACGAGAGCAGGTGCTCTTAAGTGCAAGCATTGATTTTCAGTCAGGCTGTTTCTAACATGAGTAACTTTATATAGAAAGATCCTGGGAACTTAGAAGCAGAAATTTTTCACTGGAGAATATTACTGATTCTCCCAAGCAGCTGTAGGTAGGCCAGTGCTGATTTATATGTCCTCACTTCAGCCATGCTGCCCCTGGGAGAGCTTTATGGTCCATGAGAGTGAGCAGAGATGACACTTCTCTTTGAATCCTCCACTTCATTTATTATAAAGCTGAATATTCAGTAGATACTTTGTAGATTTTTGTTTGAGAGAGAGAGAGAGAGAGAGAGAGAGAGAGAGGAAGGAAGAGAAGCACCAACTTGTAGTTGCTTCACTTTAGTTGGCATCGATTGTTTCTCAGATGTGCCTTGACTGGGGATTGGACCGGTGAGTGCTCAAGCTGAGCCAGTGACCCCTTGCTTAAGCTGGCAACTTTGGGCTCAAGCCAGCAAGCTTAGGGCTCAAGCCAGTGACCTTGGGATCTTGTCGATGATCCCATGCTCAAGTCAATGACCTCGGGCTCAAGCTGGTGACTCTAGTTTCAAACTGGTGACCTCAGCGTTCTGGGTGAATGTTCTATCCACTGCTCTACCACTGGTCAGGCACTTTGTAAATTCTTACTGACACAGTGCAGGAATGGTGGCTGAGGACATCTGCTGCTCTGTTAATAGCATACCCTCCAGACAACATACGAGCTTGGAAGAGTGAATAGATCTGGAAGGCCTCTGAATTACAGACTTTGGACTCAAATCAACTGCATGCATGCATCCACCTATTGAACTAAGAGGCCATTTGTCCCTTGCATAGTATTCTGCTTCCCTCCACAATTGGCTCATGGACACCTAGTGAGTCTATTATGTGCCAGCCCTTAGTTAGGTAAAGTGGGTCCAAAGATGAATAAGAGACAGTCTTCTCTTCGAGTATTACAAGTCTACTGGAACTTGAAATGCACAAGAGCAACTGTGATACAATATAGTAAGTGCTGTACAGAGTGAATTTGCACAAAAGGCTTCCTAGGTGCAAAGAGGAGCTGGGAAAGGTTCAGAGGAGAGAGAACATTTGAACTGGGCTTTGAAACCTAAGTAAGGCCAAACCAATACAGTCCTGAGGAAAGAGCATTGGAGGCATAGGGAATGACATACAAAGGCACAGAGGAGAGAGAAGCAAGTTACATATAGAGAAAGACACATTTCTCACGAGGCTGGAGCATATGGTGAGGTGGGAGGAGGGGAGCCGGCTTCCAGGAGAGTGGGCACGGCAGGAGGTGGGCCCTAGGGCAGACTGGGTAGGGTGGAGGGTGCAGGTGGTGGCTGTTGGAGGGATGGGAGAGAGGATGCTTCCTCCTCTGGCTCCTTGCTTCCTGCCATTTTCCTGCAGCCTAGGTGGCTGGGCTCTCTCTCGCTGTGGTGTGAGTCGCTGCCTGTCTCCTCTATCCAGGCCTGACACTGGTCTGATGGAGGTGAGGGCTGTTACTAACACATCCCTTCGTACACTCACACAAGTGTGAACAATTAGTAACGGCCAGGCCCACTGGGTCCCGAGCTGCCAGAAAGCCAGCTCCAGAGGTGCCATTGCTCCCCAAACCTGCTCGCAGATAGGTCCCGGCCTCAGGAAACAGGACAACACACTCAGAAGGGACACACCAAGAAGGAAAACAGAAGCGAAAAGAACTGCAAGAGGCTGACCCAGACTTTCCAGACAGGGAGTGGCTGTGGAAAGCCTAAGGTTTTCCTCAAACATTCCCAAATGGTCTTAAAAAAAAAACAACACCAAAAAACAAAAAGAAAAACAGGGTTAGCTACTTTTCCTGTCCCTTCATTCAGGAACCTCAATGGGAATGTGAGGAAGGAGCATAAAGGCCCATTCGCTCAGTGATGAGATTTGCAGGAATAAGCTCATTTGTAAATGGGAAAGGAGCACCTCAGAGTGCTATCATTCAGGATGTTCCTTCATGCAAAAAATACATCAACTGTGAGACCTCTGAATTGTTGGAAACGCGGAGATCCTATCCTTTGAGCCTGGGAAAGTGACTGATAAGCAGCAGGTAAATGGTGGTAGTTCCCATGTTAACTCGTGGGGGTTATTGTGAGTCCTCTGTGCAAACAGCCCAGAGAGAGTGGGCAGATCTCCTGGTATGTCTCACTTTTGCAGTCTTTTACTCAGCAAGTATTTATGGAATGGTTGTCATGTGACAAACACTATTCTAGATATTGGAGACATAGCGGTGAGCAGCTAGTTTATAACCCAGGGAGATAAACTGATTCAACTTGGCCTTATAATAACTTTCTCACCCTGCAGAGATAGGAAGGAAGAGGAGACTGTTGGCAGTCAGCAGTCACTGGCTACCTGGATGTCAGGTGAATGAAAGGCTGCAGGTAGGAGAGAGAGGAAAAGAGTGGTTGGAGAATCTGAAGAGAAGTTTGTTACTACCATTTGGTTTGAGACTCATCTAAGACAACAAAGTCAGGACTTGGAAAAGACCTTCGCTACTTGTGTCCTCCTTTGGGTTCAAAGGAAAGTTCACCCAAAGCTCATAGCTCACCAAAGCTTTTTCCTGGGGGAAATGTGGGAGGGAACATGAGACTCAGACTGACAATGAGGAGCCGAGGAGGAACAGAATGCTGATGCCAGGGAGGGTGCTATCTTGCTCTCTGCAGCCCTCTTCCTTCTCCCTCCAGAGCTCAGGCATGGAGAAAGCAAAAAGGGACAGAAGCCCCGCCCCTAGCAGGGCAGGAGGCTGCAGGAGAGGGGCAGGATGAGGAGCCCTGACATTGCTGTTGGGGCGGCCCCTAGCATAGGTTGACTTTCCTCCCCTGAATGTGTCAAGCAGCCGTCAGTACACAGCTGCAGACAAGGGCTGGTCTCAGAGCTCAGGGCCTGGCTGCGCATTCTGGCACTGGGAGCTCCCCATGGTGCTCTGTTGCCCAGGAACGTGGAGACAGAGCAGGTGGCTGAAGTGGCTCCCCAGGTAATACTGACATTCTTGAGCTCAAATACTTTGCATCTGAGCAGCCAGCCAACCAGGGAACCTGAGAGACATTCTTGTCTCACTGAAAGAAACATAAGTTTGACATCACTCTAGTACACCTTTTGCAATGCTGTCCTCTTTGCCAACAGAGTGAATTACCCACCATCAGTGCAAGTTCAACCACCACTCATGCTTGATGAGTTAAGGCCACAAACTTTGGAAAAATTCCTCTAAGAGAATGGCATCCTTTTTTTTTTTTTTTTTTTTTTTTTGTATTTTTCTGAAATGGGAAGCGGGGAGGCAGACAGACAGACTCCTGCATGCGCCCAACTGGGATTCACCTGGCATGCCCACTAAGAGACGATGCTCAGCCCATCTGGGGTGCTGGGCGTTGCAACTGGAGCCATTCTAGCACCTGAGAAGGAGGTCATGGAGCCATCCTCAGTGCCTGGGCCAACTTTGCTCCAATGGAGCCTTGGCTGTGGGAGGGAAAGAGAGAGATAGAGAGGAAGGAGAGGGGGAGGGGTAGAGAAGCAGATGGCCGCTTCTCCTGTGTGCCCTGGCCGGGAATCGAACCCAGGACTTCCACCTGTGGGGAGCTGACGCTCTATCACTGAGCCAAACGGTCAGGGCCTGGCATCCTATTTTTGGAGTGCTGAGCACAAGGGAAAAAGGGCAATGGCTTTTTCAGTTCATTGAGTTCTCATGAGTCTTTTTCCCCCCCCATCACTCGACTTTAGTTGTTGAGGATGAGAATTGTGTTCCTGTTGATGATCTGCTTTTAGAAACTGAACAGTCTGTATCATTTTCTGGTTGGGGCAGACTTGACTGCTATTGGAGTGTGTATTGAGAATGGAGACCAGCATTCCTCACTCAGAGCCTTTTCCAGCCCAGTCCAATTGCTCAAAGACTGGCACCCAGGCTGTTTGCACAATGCATATTTAGATTCCCAGTCACCTTGGGTTCTCTTCTTGGTATCACTTTGGATTCATCTCGACAGCATCCTAGCCATTGGCTTCTCCTTGTACACACAGGTTGGCTTTACAAGCTTCCCAGGCACCCCACCTTCAGCGAGCAGGGAGGCCCCGGCAGATGAAAGGGTTGCATATAGTAAACATCTACTATCCTAGGATAGCCAGATATTGATGATGGGGTTTTATCAGTTTCAGCCCTATAAAACTCACACAATGCAAAATGATAAATCAGGCCCAGTTCATCCAGGTATTTTTCTGCCTCCTGTTATGTCAACACTAGCTAGCATATCCTTCCATTCCATTTCACTAAAATATAGCTTTATGCAGCCAGCATTCATTGACACTTATCTTGCCAAGTGGTATGTGCCAGGCACTGGTCTCGGCTCTGGAGATGCAGCTGTGAACAAAATAGGCAAAGCACCTCCCTCATTGAGGGGTTGAAAGCTATTGTACATGTTCTATAAACCAATGTGAAGCATGGCCATGAGGAGACAGGTGGGCACTGGCTTCTCAGAGCACCTGGTTTGTCTGTGAGTCTCTGGGATCCCTGCCACCTCCCCAGCCCCCAACTTGTCAGCCTCAGCTTTCTCTCATGCCCACTGCCTTCTGTGTCATTAGGCAGCTCTCTTGCTTCTAATTAGGACAGGATTATATCAAAGATAAGATCCAAACCTTGCTCTGTTTAAAATTTAATGACAGAGGACAGGTAAAGAGGCTGGCAAGAGCCTACTTAACATTTATCTAAACACCAACAGCACTCTCCCTACTCTAGACTTGCATTTATATTGTTCTTTATAGGATCTACTCCACAGTGATACTTGATGAAGTTCTAGATTGTGAAAGTCCTCTTCAAATCCCTAATTAGCTCCTAAATATGACATAATCTTCCCCCAAGCTCATAGGACATGCCACTAGTCCTGCTTTATAGGAACTCACACAGCTGGCTCTCCACTGGAATTGTTGCTGGGCATCTTTTTATTCTCACTGAACTGCGAGCTCCTGGAATCTAAGGCAGGTCTGTTGTCATCTCTGCATAGCTTATGGCACCAAAGTAAAAAATAAAAAATAACACTATTTTAGAAATGTGTATGTTGCTGATGAGTGTATGCTTACCAGCCACCAGGCATTTTAGAGTGAGTAACAGAAACAATTTGGAGGATCACCAGGTTTTAAGAAGAAAGGTGAGTTGGATTTGTCCTCAACACCTTGAGACCCCTGCTTCTGCCCTGTTTGTTTCAACAGCTTGATGATCTTTCCCAAACTTTTAGGAAAGGATCCAACAGAGCTTTGTGGGAACATAAATATAGATACTCCTTCTCCCAGGAGTATTTGCTTTCAAATTGTCTGTGAAAATGCTGAAATGTTTATTCTCTGTTAATAATCCAGAAGCAAAAGAAGGCTATATATTTCAAAGGTTGGAAGAATTATAAAATCTTTAAATCATTCATCCTTCAGGCAAGACTTGCAACTATGTTCAGTTTTATACTTTCGTTTATGTAGTTTTAATATAATGTTGTAGTGTAGAAGCTTGTAAAATCAGTTTATAAAAAAATGCCTGGTTTTCAAAGTCTGCATCTATAGGGCATATCAAGGACTACATAAATCATTAGTAAAAGGTAAGTAAAATTTTTTATTTAATTTGAAATGACTATTATATCACAATTCACCACTTATCTTAATTTTAAGAAGATATCCCCCCTTTTATCACAAAATATCCTTTAGCCATCATGTGCTTATGTTTAAGTCCCCATTAATTAACTTAATAATGACCCCAAAGTGCAAAAGAAGTAATGCTGGCAATTTGGACATGCCAAAGAGAAGCTGTAATGTACTTCCTTTAATTAAAAGGTGATTATAGTACAAGAAGATATTTTGAGAGAGACAGACTATATATTCTAATAACTTTTTCATATTGTCATCGTTGTTCTATCTTATTATGAGTTATTGTTGTTAATCTCTTACTGTGCCTAATTTATAAATTAAACTTTATTATAGGTATGTAAGATAAAAACATAGTATATAGAGGGTTATGTACTATATGCGGTTTCAAGCACTCACTGTTGGTCTTGGAACACATCCCCTGTGAATAAGGAGGAAACAGTTGTACCATAACAAGGCTCTCATAATGACACAGCTCTCTCCAAGATATTCTTCTTTTTTTATTTTTAGTGGGGGATGGGAGAGACAGACAGGGACAAACAGGATGGGAGAGAGATAAGAAGCATCAACTCATTGATTACTTTTTTATATGTGCCTTGACTGGGGGACTTCAGCCAAGCCAGTGACCTTGAGCTTGGCAGCATCTTAGTTGTTTGTTGATTGCTTTCTCATATGCGCCTTGACTGGAGGGGGGGGGGGGCTACAGCAGAGTGAATGATGCCTTGCTCAAGCCAGTGACCTTTGGGCTCAAGCCAGCAACCATGGGGTCATGTCTATGATCCCACGCTCAAGCCAGTGACCCCACACTCAGGCCCGATGAGCCTGCACTCAAGCCCACGAACTCAGATTTTGAACGTGGGTCCTCAGTGTCCCAGGCCAATGCTCTATCCACTGCACCACTGCTTGGTCAGGCATACTCTTCCTTTTTTCTGTTTCCACAACTTAACTAGTAGAAGAAAATTATATTCTGACATTTTGTGTCACATAGATCAACATTTTTTACTTTCCATAATTTTTAATTTATACACTTTTACTTACCATTTTCCAAATTCTCATTTTTTAACTCCTGACACCATGAAAATTATGTGCATTTTGTTTACCAGTTTTCCTAGCACCTAGCAAAGTGCCTAGCACATTGTGAATGATTAGTAACTATCTGTTAAGAATATATCTGAAGAACAAAATAACAGCCACAATGTATTAAGCACCTATTCTGTGCAAGGTACTCTTCTAAGCAATTTCCAATTAATCCTCCCAACAACCTTCTAAGGAAGGATACTAAATTATCCTCATTTCACAGAAGGGACCTAGAGAGGTTCAATAACTTGTCCTGGTTTTTACTAGTTAGGATCCAACTTCAACTAGCAAATGGTTAAGCTAAGATTTAAACATAAGTACTGTAACAACTCCAAAGACAGCCTTCTCTTCTTCTTCCCTGTTTATTTTTTTTTAATTGATTTCAGCAAGAGAAGAAGGGAGGGAGAGAAACAGAGACAGAAACATCAATCTGCTCCTGTATGTGCCCTGACCAGGGATTGAACCTGCAACCTCTGCACTTTGTGATGATGCTCCAACCAATAGAGCCATCTGGCCAGGGATCCTACCCATTTTTCTGAGTTATTAATACATAACATTGTATAAGTTTTCAATGTACAACGTAATGATGTGATTTATGTACATATTGCAAAATGATCACCTCAGTAAGTTTAGTTAACACTTCTATCACCTCAGGAAGCCAGACTTCTTAATGACCTCTTAGAAAGGATTGAGTGTCTTCACCTCCTCCCTTCCTATTTCCGTTCCATTTCCTCCCACAACACTGGACATTTTCAAGTGATTCTATAGCTGCCTTTAAAATAACAACATGAAGTCTTACCCTTACCCAAACCACTGGTGCCAGCCGAGACCATACGAGGTCCTGCAACTGAGAATGACTTTGCCCGGATCCTTTGTCTCTCCTGGGTTCCCACCATGCCCTGCAACCCTGACCTGCTCTTGCCCTTGAGATGTTGTAAAGGCGGGGCTGAGGAAAGTGATCTCAGACCAGGGCTCATGGGTCTCACTTGGTTCTGCTTCTGGTTTGAGCCTTTCCTTGTGCAGGAGTCTGCTTCTCATCAGCATCTTCTGGTTGCTGTGAACCCTCTGTCTAGGGCCTTGCTTAGTTTTCCTTCTCTTGATTGTTCTTCCTCATGTAGACCTTGGCCTGGTCACCTGTTGCTTGTCCCTTCATACCTTGGAATGCTCAGATTCAGAATTTGGCCTTGCTTTCTATAGCTAAGACTATGTACCCTTTTAATGTTTGTGGACATACTGGCTTTGAACATGTATATTCTCTCCAAAACACATGGAGAAGTTAGATTCCCAGTTCTTATCATTTAACACGCCTCTTGAGCTGTCCCTATAACCCATGGCAGACATTTTTGCCCTAGGAGTTTCTCATTTTCACACTTATCAATGAAAAGCCTTCAGTGTTTTCCCTCAACTCATTCCTATCTTCCTCTTCCTGCTGATATACCTTGGCTTACTTCCACCCTAGACCTCTGGTTTCATGGGAGAACCAGATGCAGATGTGGGGAACTTCCCTAGTGTTTTCCACAGAATCTCTGCAGAGTTGCTGTGGTGAAGCCATTTATGTTAACAATATGTTATGTTTTTCTCTGCAGTGAAGTGGGGATAAGAAGGACACAGGGTGTTGGCCTTGAAGACTGCTTCAGAAACTATATATAAAGGGACCCCAGAGATAAAAGGCAGAAAAACAAAACAAAAAATTGTGGCCAGGAGAATATTCTGAGGGAAAGAAAATTAATTAAAATAAGATGTAATCGACTCCATTAGATATGCTTTCCTTTTGCACTATGTGTGTCTGTCAGGGAAGCTGCTGGGACCATCTGTTAAATGTTTATTTCCACTGTTACTTTTGAGGTGCCAAAATAGCCTGTAATGGTGAGAAAGAGGAAAATAGCCTTTAAGATTGTTGGAGAATGCTCAAGAAAAGAAAAGGTCAGAAGCCAAATTCAGGCTCAAGTTCTGTTTTCCTTTTCACAACCAGAAAATTCTAGAATAGGCAAATCTACCTTTTCAAGGAATTATTACTAGATCTCTGCTTCCCCTCTACCTCTTTATTGATGCAACTTCATGATAGAAGGAATGGAGACTTGGATGGAGACATTTTGTCATTTGTCAATACTTTTTTGAAAATACAAGGGAAATAGAGCAAAGATAGCAAACTAACCACTCTACTTGTTAGCGCTTTTAGAAAAAAGGTCTGAGAAGAAGAGTGAAGTCTTCAACGAAAATAAGGTACAAGAGCTTGTCTGTATGATTTAATTATTCATGCTTCCCCTGCCCACAATTAGTCTGGATAATCAAATACTGAGTGACCCAGAAAGCCTGGAAAACAATAAAGCATTTTCCAGTGGCCTCACATGTCCTGAGATTTAATCCTGCTTGCTGATATCCAAGAATAGCTTCATCATGGAAAAATTGAAGAAGAAAGTAATTAGCATCCCTGAACAAACTGTGAAAGTCTGTGTTCACCATGGATTAAGTTTATAAGAGGAAAATTGGGGTTTTCTGTCTCTAAACTCTAAGATTTGAGTAGACAATACCTAAACTGCCAACAACTTCAGAGTCAATTACCCTGAATCTTGTTGCCAAAAATTAATTTTATTTGGTGAAAAGCAAAGCGATTCTACTTGTTTGGCCCAACCTCAAGTTAGCCTGCAAATAACAAATTCTCATTTTTCTCCACCTAAATAAAAAATCCTTTACTTACACACTGTGATTTTTGGAGATTAAAACTAACCTATGAGACTCACTTTCAGGTAATGTAACCATTCAACAAAGACCTTTGGACACATCAGTTAATAAACCTTTAGGCTGGACTACAACAGAGAAAATTTTGGTCAAATTCAATTTGTTTAAAGAAACATTGTAAGATTTCAGTATTTTATGGAATTAGTTATTTTTGGCTCATCCAATGGAAGGGTCATGTTTTGGTGAAAGTGAAGGATTATAGTGCTTAATATGTACTATATCTTCTGTGTTCCTCATGTGCCAACAAGGCAGGTATTTTCATCCATATGTTTTTATCTCTAACTATCTTTTTCTGTAGCATTTCAGAGTAAAATTTTTTTGAAACATTTAAGAGTAAATTGCAGATGTAATGCCTCTCTACTTCTAAAAAAATCAGTGTGAATTTTTCTATTAAAAAAGGCTTTTCTTGGCCCTGGCCGGTTGGCTCGGTGGTAGAGCGTTGGCCTGGCGTGCAGAAGTCCCGGGTTCGATTCCCGGCCAGGGCACACAGGAGAAGCGCCCATCTGCTTCTCCGCCCCTCCCCCTCTCCTTCCTCTCTGTCTCTCTCTTCCCCTCCTGCAGCCGAGGCTCCATTGGAGCAGGGATGGCCTGGGCGCTGGGGATGGCTCCTTGGCCTCTATCCCAGGCGCTAGAGTGGCTCTGGTTGCACAGAGCGACGCCCCGGAGGGGCAGAGCATCGCCCCCTGGTGGGCAGAGCGTCGCCCCCTGGTGGGCGTGCTGGGTGGATCCCGGTCGGGTGCATGCGGGAGTCTGTCTGACTGTCTCCCCGTTTCTAGCTTCAGAAAAAAAAAATACAAAAAAAAAAAAAAAAAAAAAAAAGGCTTTTCTTGCCTGACCAGGCGGTGGCACAGTGTATAGAGCATTGAACTGGGATGCGGAGGACCCAGGTTCAAAACCCCGAGGTTGTCAGCTTGAGTGCTGGCTCATCTGGCTTGAGCATGGGGTCTCTGGCTTGAGTGTGGGATCATAGACATGACCCCATGGTCGCTGTCCTTAGCCCAAAGGTCACTGGCTTGAAGCCCAAGGTTGCTGGCTTGAGCCCAAGGTCACTGGCTTGAGCAAGGCATCATTCACTCTGCTGTAGCCCCCCCCCCTCCAGTCAAGGCGCATATGAGAAAGCAATCAACAAACAACTAAGATGCTGCAATGAAGAATTGATGCTTCTCATCTCTTTTCCTTCTTGTCTGTCCCTATCTGTCCCTTGCTCTGACTCTCTCTGTCTCTGTCAAAAAAAAAAAAAAAAAAAAAGACTTTTCTTATATGAACACAGCACAATGATCAAACTCAGAAAATTAACTTGGATATAATATTCTTATATAACCAACAGACATTCAAATTTTGTCAGCTCACTAAAGCTTTTTTTCTTTTCTTTTCCCTCTTTTTTTAATCAAAAGAAAAATAATGTCTGGTTCAGAATCCAGTCTGTGATCATAGGTTGCATTCAGTTGTTATATTTTTTTAGTGTACTTTTGAAGTGTGGAAAAGAAAGGCTCTTAAACATGAATAATTTTTGGCAAACTTACTTTCTCTAGAACAAAGAGATTTTTAGCAGAACTTACTTTTTCTGAAAGTAAGTTACTCCCTATTGGCCTTGAGGCTGATTTCCCATTCTGTGGCCTTGGACTAGCTTTGCAAAGTACCAGGTGTTCTCAGAATGTTTCTCCCTGAACTAACCCTATAGAAAAACATTGTAAGAAAACTTGTTTCACTGCTTTGTTTACTCTATGCTTTCTCCTCTCCCCATTCCTCAATCAGTATGTAATTCTCCCTAGAAAACCTAACTCCAAATTGTAGTCGGTGCCACATTGATTTGAACGATTTAGGTTTCCATGTGGTCTGCGTAGCCAGCTAATTAAAGACTCCTAATTTCTTAATTTGGCTAATTGATTGATTGTGTGGCAAGACGTTTGTTTCTTGCTGTTCCAATAAAACACTTTAACCTGGAGCAGTCTACAGTTTTTTGTGTCTTTTGTGATGTTTGTATTTTTGAATAGTACAGGACAGTTATCTCATAGACCAAGGGTATTCAACCTTTTCATACCTACCGCCCACTTTTGGATCTCTGTTAGTAGTAAAATTTTCTAACCGCCCACCGGTTCCACAGTAATGGGGACTTATAAAGTAGGGAAGTAACTTTACTTTATAAAATTTATAAAGCAGAGTTACAGCAAGTTAAAGCATATAATAATAATTACTAAGTACTTTATGTGAGATTTTTGCTAAGTCTGGCAAAATAAATCTTTATAAAACAACTTACTATAGTTAAATCTATCTTTTTATTTATACTTTAGTTGTTCCACTACCGCCCACCATGAAAGCTGGAACGCCCACTAGTGGGCGGTAGGGACCAGGTTGACCACTACTGTTATAGACTGTCTCTCAAAAAATGGGAGATCTAGCAGAGAAATAAAGAGAGGGTTTAGAATTGAAAAATACCATAACGGATATAAGAAAAATCACTGGATGAGCTAATAAGAAAAATAGAGGTGACAGAGAAAAATGTTAGTAAACTTGACTGTAGAATGATAAAAATTATCTAATGTAAAGAATAGAAGTTTAGTTTACTATAATGTAATAGTGTTGATTCCTCAGTTGTGACAAAATACCATAGTAGTGTAATATATTCACAGTATGGGAAACTTTTCTGTGAATCTAAAAACTTCTAAAATAAAAATATTCTTAAATTAAAAAAAAAAAGAATAGAGAGTAAAAATGTTATAAAAACAAACAAGCAAGCAAACAAAAAACCCAGAGCCTAAGAAACCTATGTGACATCATGAAAATGTCTAGGATACATGCAATTAGAATACTAGAAGGAGAATAGGGAGATTGGGACAGAAAAAAAGTATGTATTTGAAGAAGTGATGGCCAATAGCATTCTATATTTGGTCAAAGACATACATAGATTTACAGATTCAAGAAGTTTAACATACTCTAAACAGAATAAATTCAAAGAAAGCCTTGGATGGACACATCATAATCTGTTGGAAATAAATAATAGAGAAAATTTAAAAAAATTGGAAACAGCTAGAAGGGCAAAAAAGACACATTACATACAGGGAAACAATGATCTGAATGACTGTAACTTCTCATCAATACCATGAAAACCAGAAGATAGTGGAACAATTTTTTTGAAAGATAGCATCAAATTTTTAAATGTTTATACCCTTTATCTTAGAATTATATTACTAGGAGTTTGTTGTTAATAAATGTACCTAAAAAATGCTCATCACAGTGTTGCTTAAAACAGCAAAACCTATATAAATTGATATTTACTGGTATGTGAGGGATTAAATAAATATATTATTGAATATCCATCTACATTACCATGCAGACATTTAAATTCTTGGTCACATATTTATTAACAGTCTTGTTAAATTTTTTGAAGCAACTATGATTTATTTTTGGAACTTATACACAGCAAGTTCTCACTCCAGTAAGAAAGAAACTTTGTCTAAGGGAGAAAGACCAAATGGCCAAACTACCATTAGGCTCAGATATCATTATTTTCAACATTATTTCATCTTAGTGTTAAAATGTTAAAATCATGACCAAGAAGCCATGTCTTCTTGTTTTAGCAATTTCCTTTTGAAAAAAGTCCATTTAACATAATGATAGTAGATTGTTTCACATGGTCCCCAACAAATCATGCCTCCCTGGGTCCCCATCCCTTTCCTCTATAATTTTGCCACTCCTTCGATCAAAAGGTGGGATGTATTTCCCTTGAATCTAACTGGCCTGTGGCTTGTTTTGACTAACAGAATGTAGTGGAAATGATATTCTGGGATTTTTGAGCCTATACCTTCAGTAGCCTTGCAGCTTCTGCTTCTGCTTTTTGGAACCCAGCAGCTCAACTAAGTAAAGATTATCCTACAAGAGAAAGAAATCACATGAAGAGTAAGGCCCAGGAGGGTGGGAGACCATGTAAAGAGAGGACACACAGACAAGAATGGAAGCACCACAGCTAACAGCCAGCACCAAGACTCAGACTTGGGAGTGAGGCTATTTTGAATTTTCCAGCTCAGTCACATTGTCCCAGCTGACACCCAGTGGCACAAAGATGAGTCTCCTCCACTGAATTCTGCCTAAATTTCTGAGCTGCAGGTTCAACAGCAAATAGTGGCTGCTTTAAGCCATTAAGTTTTGTGGTAGTTGTTATTTAGCAATAGGTGGCTGAAACAAAATCATTCAATTAAATACTTTGACATAAACTTATATACTGTTTATAGCTAGAGAATAAAAAAATATCAAAAATATAATATAGTGACCATTTGAATAAAGGTAAAAGAGCAAAATAGTCCCTCCTAAAAAGACTATATTTGGGTATTTAAGCAAAACTTGATGAATTTTCTTTCCAAGCAGGCATCAATCACCAATATTCTAAGAAAAAAATGTTTAAGCTTTATGATTCTGGCACTTAAGAATTGTTATAGAGCATTAAATTCATTTCACAAAGGTATATTTAAAAATCCACAATGTTCTGCTAAAATGACTATTATAATTCACGGCAGTGAAAATTTTGAGTTCATTGTAGACACAGTGATCTCAATGATTCTCAGTGTACACATCTTTATTTAAATAACTCACATTACATTGGACAACTACTGAATCTTTCTCATCTCAAGTCCCGAACAAGCAATGTAGGCCCAGTTCTTTATACATAGTTGATATTATGAGAAACAGATACCCTTTGGCAGCTATAAAAATAAGCAAACAAACAAAAAACATAGCTTGAAACAAAAGTGTGCATTTAAAATCATATTCTCCCAATTCTATTCCAGTGTCAATAACTGGCATTCATTATTATTCATAAACACATTAAAATAATTCTCCAAAAAGGAAGGTACTACTAAAGAGCTCACATTCTTCTAAAATAAGTTCTCTCAAAATGTAAGACAATAAAAGTGACAGCACCTATAAGTATAATATGATGAATTCTTTTAAAAGTCACTTAAACACATTATTTTATTTGATCCTCATAACAGTTATATATCAGTTTTATCGGTTGAAAAACAAAAGGCCTGTGTAGATGAGAAAGGTGCTCACTGTAACTATAATAAAGTAACTTTCATTGTAAACCCAAGTTTTTAAAGAGCTAATAAATATCTAAAGCCTGCTTCATGTATTATTTTTTAATTTTTAAATATTTATTTGTTAATTTTAGAGAGAAAGAGGAGAGAGAGAGAGAGAGAGAGAGAGAGAGAGAGAGAGAGAGAGAAACACTGACCTATTGTTCCATCTATTTATGCATTCATTGGTTGATTCTTGTATGTATTCTGACAAAGGATTGAATTCACAGCCTTGGTGTATTAAGATAACACTCCACCCTGGCCAAGGCTTGTGTAGTAGTATAAATGGAGATTACAACCTGTAGGCACAATCAGCACTATAAAACAGGGGAGTGGGGACACAACACTGTTCCGTGTCTATTAAAACATAAATTTCATGGGAATCTTTCAGAAAACTGTCAAATTTTTTAAATCTTTTTTGATAACCAAAACAGTAAAACAGCAGCTCCTTTGTAAAAGGAAACCATTATTTCCTACAATACCTTACCCTGTAAAAACAACTGGAGTAGCTATTGAACAAAAATGGTACAAGAATCTAAAATATCTTAGATAGACTTCCAGTCATAATGGCAGTGTAGGTAAATGCAGTATTCAAACCCTCCCACAGCCACATCAAAATTACAACTAAGTTACAGAAAAACCATCATTTAGAACCACTTGAAATCTAGATGAATAAAAGTACTACAAATAGGAATTTAAAGAAGAAGCCACATCCAGACTGGTAGGAGGGGTGGAGACACAGAATGTGATGGTCACACATCCACATATGGCAGATAAAAATTAGGAGAAAAATATCAGCTATGGAGGTTCTCCCTGAGGAGTGAGGGGTCCCAGCCCCATATGATTCCAGTGCCAGAAAGAGAAGTCCCAAAACTTCTGGCTGTAAAACCCATCAGGAATTGTGGCTGAGTGAGAAGGAAGGCTGCTGGAATCCCAGGCTTTTTTTTTTTTTAAAGGTCCATAAATGGACTCCTTTGAGCTCCAGTGCTGGGGAAGCAGCTTGAAAGGAACCAGGGACATTCAGGGAAGAAATGAATCATTTGGCATCAGGATGAGAGCTGGGGGCATCTTTCTGCCAGACAAAAGTGCTTGCAGAGGCCATTATTCCTTTTCTGTGACCTCCCCTCCCATACAGAGCCAGCAGGTGGGTGCCATATCTGAGTCTCCATCAATTTGGCTCACACTGTTGACCTCACCTTGGTGATTCCCTGAGACCTCACCACACCCAATTTTCAGGCCAACCCATGCTGTTTCCAGTGGCTTTTCCATACAAATGTCCTGTCTTGGCTCATGCTTTAGACTTTCCTAAAATCTCTGAAACAAGGAGCATCTGCCCTTAGCAGGCCCTATACCTCTTGCTAAATGACCCCAACCCCAGCACTAGCAGCACCCAGCCATGGTTTGCAGCTTGGCCTCACCTGGGCACCTCTAAACCCAGTACAAGTAGCAGCCATCTGCAGATTGCTTTGTAGCCCATGCCAGGTGGCCCCTGGCAAAACACAGGCAGTAGCTGAGCTTGGCCTGCACCTCCCAGGAGGCCACAGGGCCAGTGCACCCAGTAAATAGCTTCAGACCATGTAAACAGCTTCACCAACGAACTTCACAAGCGAGATACTCAAGGTGGGGACTCAGCAGGCACTAAGCCCTGCTGAAGTAAAGCCTGTTCTGTTAGGTCAGCCTCTGCACAGCTGATCCTTCACAGTGGTCACAACCAGTCTTTGCAACTAATCTTAGCCTAGAGGTAAACACCTCCCATTGATGTGCCAACACCAATCAAGCCTCAACTACAACAGAAAGGTGTACACAGCTCGTGGGGCAGGAAGGGAAAGAAATGCACCTAGAGCACCCAGGTTGGGTGACTGAGGAGGCTGTGCCACTGAGCCCTATAGGTCACCTACTACATAAAGCTACTATATCAAGCCCAGTAGACATAGCAGCTCCACTTAATAGGTAGAACCAATACAAGAATACTGCCAAAATGAGGAGACAAACAAGCACCAAATGAAAAAACAACAAAACTCCAGAAAAAGAACTAAACAAAATGGATACAATCTATCAGATATAGAGTTCAAAACACTGGTTATAAAGATCCTTAATGATTTCACTGAGAACATCAACAAAGAGATAGGAAACATAAAAATGGAACTAGAACATATAAAAAAGAACCAGTCAGAAATGAAGCATACACTAACTGAAATGAAAAATATATTATAGGGAATCAACAATGGAGTAGATGAGGCAAAAGATCAAGTCAAATTTGAAAGATAAGAAAGCATAAAAGAGCCAGACCAGAAATTTTAAAAATCCCCCAAAAATGAACATATTGTAAGGAGCCTCTGGGAGAACTTCAAACATACCACCATTCACATCATGAGTGTGCCAGAAGGAGAAGAGCGAGAGCAAGGTATTGAAAACTTATTTGAAAATATGACAGAAAACTAACCCACTGAAGAAAATAGACATACAAGTTCAGGAAAGGCTGCAAGTCCCAAATAAGATGAATCCAAAGAGGTCCACACTGAAACACATCATAATTAAAATAGCAAATGTTCAAGACAGAGAGTCTTAAAAGCAGCAAGGAAAAAAATGATTAGTTACCTACAAAGAAGCTCCCATAAGACTGTCAACTGGTTTCTCAACAGAAACTTTCCAGGCCAGAAGGGAATGGCAAGAAATATTCAAGGTAATAAAAAGCAAAGACCTACAACCAAGATTACTTTACCCAGCAAAACAATCATTTAGAATCAAAGAGCATACATATAAAGAGATTCCCAAACAAGAAAATGCTAGAAGAGTCTATCACCACCAATCCAATATTATAAGAAATTTTAAAGGGTCTTCTTTAAGAAGAAGGGAAAAAAGATTTAAAAAGTATGAACAAAATGGCAATAAATATATACCTATCAACAATTGAATCTAAACAAGAAAATAAACAAACAAATAGAACAGATACAGACTCAGATACAGAGAACATTTTGATGGTTGCCAGATGGGAGGTGGGTGGAGGACGGGTGAAAAAAGTGAAGGGATTAAGAAGTACAAATTGGTTGTTACAGAACAGTCATGAGGATGTAAACTACAGTATAGGGAATATATTTGATAATATTCTAATAACTATGTATGGTGTCAGATGGGTATGAGATTTATCACGATGATCACTTAGTAAGAAATATAAATGTCTAATCCCTGGGGTATACACCTGAAACTAATATAACATTGTATGTCAACTTTAATTTAAAAATAAATAATTTTAAAAGTTAAATACCATAAATCACATTAAAAAATAAAAAGAATATTCTTTAATATTTTGTACCTTATAAAGTGACTAAGTTAAAATGTTCCATCACATAAAAAAGACTACCCCGCCTGACCTGTGGTGGCGCAGTGGATAAAGGGTCGACCTGGAAATGCTGAGGTCACTGGTTCAAAACCCTGGGCTTGCCTGGTCAAGGCACATATGGGAGTTGATGCTTCCAGCTCTTCCCCACCTTCTCTCTCTGTCTCTCACTCCTCTCTCTCTCTCTCCCCCTTTCTCTCTCCTCTCTAAAATGAATTAAAAAATAAAAATTAAAAAAATACCTAAAAAAAAAAAAAAAAGACTACCCCAAATGCTTAAAATTCAATCATTTATTGTGGGATCCATTTTATTGCCAATTTTCAGAATGAAGTATACCAAAAATCAATTAATTAATAATTTATCCTTTAGACAATTAAATACTAATGCCTTGGCAGGCATCCAAGAATTTAAACTTCTAAGAAAATTTATAATTCAGTTTTAAAAATGATAAATATTTGTAAAAAAAAGTCAGGATTTCAGCCAGTTAACTATAGAAGGGTTATAAAGAGTATATAATTGGTAAAGTTAAAGTGAATAGGAAAAGTGTTTATTCAGGGAACAATTATACAGAATAAATTCTGATTGAAACTTGATAATGTTGACAAATAGAAGGGAGTATTGAGGAAGTTATTTTTCATAGAACATGATAAGGAAAGGAAAGAGGAAAGAAGAGCAAGTCAGGAAATTAGGGAAATAATAGAAATGCATTTGTTTAGGGGTAAAAGCTCTCCAAAATCCGAGATGCCTTAATTAGTAATTGAGTCATTTTACTTTCTCTTTTTTTGGAGAGGATTTTGAGACTATTTAAGATGTGATGGAAAATTAAAGTGAAAATTACATGTTCAAAGAATTAGGCATACAAAACAATCACCATTTCCTTTCCATTTTATTTATCACCAAATTTGTACATCCTTCTATATTCTTGATCTTTGTGAATGGTAAAACCATCCCATCTAGCTTCTAAACCAGAATCTCCCTCTCCACACCCTTCTCATCTAATCTGTCATGAAATCTTATAAAGCAACTTTCTAAATATTTCTTGAAACTATCCACAATTCTGGTTGCACCCCTTCAGTTCATGTTGTGGCCTCCTAAATGTCTTGAGGGAATGAGTCTAATACCTCCACTGCCACCCAGTTGCCACCATGATCTTTCCAAGAGAAACTGTTGATTATGGTATTGTATTTAAAATTCCTCAATGGCACCTCATAGCTTTCAGAAAAGTTTGAAATCATGGATCCTGCTTGATTTTCTAGCTTCACCCTGACAACGCCATACATACACATTTTGTTCCAGGCAAACTGAGCAATACATACCACACTCCAAGCCATTTTATTCCCTCTGCCAACCAACTTATGTATACAACTGTTCTTTGACTTTTAAACTTTGGTTCACATGTAATCATGTCCTCTAGAATGCCTTCTTTAATCCCTCAGCCTGATTTCTATGCTTCGTTTCTTGGCTCCCATCCTATAGCTTCAGGTCTAAAACACAATCATGACCTGAAGTGGATTTAGGGAAGAGCCAGCCAGACAACTACCCAGGACACTAGGGGTTTTTTTTGTTTTTGTTTTTTTGTATTTTTTCTGAAGCTGGAAACGGGGAGAGACAGTCAGACAGATTCTCGCATGCGCCTGACCAGGATCCACCCGGCACGCCCACCAGGTGGCGACACTCTGCCCACCAGGGGGCGATGCTCTGCCCCTCCGGGGCATCGCTCTGCCGCGACCAGAGCCAATCTAGCGCCTGGGGCAGAGGCCAAGGAGCCATCCCCAGCGTCCGGGCCATCTTTGCTCCAATGGAGCCTCGCTGCGGGAGGGGAAGAGAGAGACAGAGAGGAAGGAGCGGGGGAGGAGGGGTGGAGAGGCAGATGGGCGCCTCTCCTGTGTGCCCTGGCCGGGAATCGAACCCGGGACTTCTGCACCCCAGGCTGACGCTCTACCACTGAGCCAACCGGCCAGGGCCAGGACACTAGTTTTTAAGAAGACATATCATTAGAAACATTGCAGAGAGAAAAAAACTGTGTTTATCAATATTATATATGATTAGAAGGACTACTTTGACAAGCTTCTAGCAATCAGGTGAGAAGACCCAAGAATATACTTGAATAGCAATAAATGATTTCTAAACCACCTTTCAAAGAGGGTGAGTTTGGTTAGCTTCTGGGTTTTTGTTTTGTTAGTTAGGGCAGTGGTCCCCAACCCCCGGGCTGCGGACCAGTACCAGTCTGTCGGCCATTTGGTACTGGTCCGCAGAGAAAGAATAAATAACTTACATTATTTCCGTTTTATTTATATTTAAGTCTGAACGATGTTTTATTTTTAAAAATGACCGTCTAAGACTCACTCTCGACCCTTGTCTTGGTCATGTGATACATTTATCCGTCCCACCCTAAAGGCCGGTCCATGAAAATATTTTCTGACATTAAACCAGTCCATGGCCCAAAAAAGGTTGGGGACCACTGAGTTAGGGTATGCAAGTTTGGAGTCAGAGCTGAGCTGCTTTGGACAACATACGACCAGGTATCTTTTACCAACAGAGGTCCTTCCATACCCTTCCCTGTGCTGTGCTGGTAAGGTGGTCTTTGCAAAACTGATCTCCTCTTGCCCTCCGCAAAAAAAATAAAAAAGAACAAACACTTAAAGAACATCAGTTTGAAGGGGAATCAAATATCTAATTATCTTTGTCAAAGGCACACCATGTTTCTCTTTGGTCCTGATTATTATACCTATCGCATGATCTTGTAGGAAGTCAAATTACGCATCTAAATTTTCCATAAGCTCCCAAAGAACTGAAACTATGATCTTTTTCTTCTGTAACAAATCTGAAAAAGGGACACTTTTATCCAAACTGTGATTTTGAAGCAATACAAACTGACAACCCAAAGTTCAAGATATAGCAATGTCTATTAGCACTGTCCACACAAGAACAACTTAAATCAAACAGATAAGAATATTTTGTTCGCTAAAGAGGCATTTGTTATTGTGGAATAAGTACAGATAATTGTGAGTGAAACATCCTTTAACCCTTTGAGTAGTACAAATGTTTGTGTATGTCCTCGTGCTCCTGACCATCCAGAGTATGATGGTGTATGGAAGTCTTTAAACTTTGAGCTGGAGGTACACAAGAATTTCATGAGATAACAAAAATTTTTATTTTAAAAATGTGTAAGGCAACATTAAAAAAAGACAAATGTATGTTCTTCTTGTTTCCATAAATTGGTTATCAAACAAACATGATTTTAAGTTAATAAAATTGGAACTGAAAACAAAACAAAACAAAAAAACAAACAAACAAACAAAAAAAAAACTGGAGCTGGAACTAATTTCATTTTTTGAAAAAAAAACTCACTCCTGGGGGTCAGCGAGTATGGAAAAAACTCACTACTCAAAGGGTTAAAACTATCCTTCTCTCTTTGGTTTGACTTCATGTTTATCAAGTATACTACTGATTGGTTATTTCTTAGATATCTTTATATAAGGAATAAAGAGCCCTAGATGGAAAAGACCAAATCTGTAGACACTGAAAAAATATATCAACCATTGTAAGTCAATAACTTTATATTATAGTTTATATATTACTATTTTATAAGTGTGATTAGTAGGAGATAGGATCTCTAAAGCTGATCAAATTTGTGTACATGAACAAAATTTAATATCTGAACCTCTCACTCTGCTGACTACATCAAGACACTACCATTATTTCTGAGGTCTTGGAAAAACAATATCTATGCTGTCATTTTCAAAATTATAAAACTCTTACACTTATTTTTTTCCTTTTGACAAGAATGACCGCATATTTCAAAGGATGTTGTAGCTTTGATTTTCTCTCTAAAATTTCATTTCACTTTGGTACTACTTTTGGTCAGTAGAAATTTTATAGTCTTGACCTGATTTAAACTAATAGTTTCCTGCTTTCTGTTGCCAGTAAAATATTGTTATGCTCAACTTTTCCCAAGAGAAAGATGTTCTGTATTTCTTCATAGTAAGCTACAACACTGAAGGGGAAAGGGGGCACCTTTGACCTGATGACTATTTTTCCAGAAAATATACAAAATACTGTGAAAAAATGCTATGATCTTTTAGGATTAAGTTACATTACTTTAACAGAGAAGAACCCTACACAGATGTGGCATTTACAAGAAATGATGTATTTTCTGAAAATGACCCATGTAGATTTGGCAGTTGTTATAATATTACATCAACCAATTATATTTAAAGCCTCAAGCAGATTGGAAAGATCAGAAAAAAGGTACCATCAGAGCAAATAAAATTATTTTCTGAAAACTTCTGCTACTCGACTTGAGCCTTATAAAATTCAAGACAAATATAAACAATCTTAAATTTTGTTAAGCTGGGATATTGAATCATGACACTAAACCTATGGGGTAAGTGTGTTTTAGAATTCAAAATCTTCAGATTTTAGAAAGGTAGTATCATGTATTATTATACATTCAGTACAGTAGTAGTAAATAGCTCTCTAAAAAAATTATGTGTATACATAAGTTTATTATGACTTTTGCTAACTAAACAATGTATAACAAAATTATAAATAACAAAAATACAATTCTCTTTTCTGTAATTCTTTATAACCAATTTTCACAGAATGCATTAATTTTGGCCTCTAACATTCATAGGCAACCAATGGTTGACTGATGAGGAATGTAATTTAGTTCTGAATATTTGTTGATATTTTCCTTCATTTTAAAATTTTTTGGGGGGGTGATTATATTGGGGGGGTGCTTTTCCTACCTTTATTAATTCTTTTTTTTTCATATGTATGATATATACATTCATATATATATATATATATATATATATATATACACACACACACACATATTAATTGCATTTCAGGTCGTGTGTGTGTGTGTGTGTGTGTGTGTGTGTGTGTGTGTGTGACAGAGAGAGGGACAGATAGGGACAGAGAGACCGGAAGAAAAAGAGATGAAAAGTATCAGTTCTTTGTTGTGGCTCCTTAGTTGTTCATTGATTGCTTACTCAAATGTGCCTTGACTGGGGGGCTACAGCAGAGCCAGTGATTTCTTGTTTGAGCCAGTGACCTTGGGCTCAAGCCAGTGACCTTGGGCTTCAAACCATTCTCAACCTTTGGGCTCAAGCCAGTGACCCGGGGGTCATGTCTATGATCCCACACTCAAGCCAGCGACCCTGTGCTCAAGCTGGTGAGCCTGTGCTCAAGCCAGATGAGCCTGCGCTCAAGCCAGGGACCTCAGGGTTTTGAACCTGGGTCCTCTGCATCCCAGTTTGATGCTCTATCCACTGCACTACAGTCTGGTCAGGCTGTATTTCAGGTCTTACATTTCTAAGTTTCACTGTAGATGCATATATACAAATTTTTTGTTGTACTCTCATTATTGGTTAGTTTTTAAATGACTCTCAAATAGGTTGGATTAAATTGTTTCTTGATTTTTAGAAAAAATGGTGTAAAGGCACTACTCTTGGACCCATTAAACTTCTCCAAATTTCCCAAAATTTATTTACGTGTTCCAAAATTTTTGAAGTGTGTCCAGCAAAATATTTACCAGTTTTATTTCAATTGACAAATAAGTCTAGAAAGAAATGGTTAAGCAAAGTTGAACAAATTTCCTTAAAGCAGAATTAATATGCTAAATGCATTGTAAATCTATAAAAAGGAGACATATAATGTGACATTTCCTAAAAATAACACTTTTTTTTTTTTTTTGCTAAAATACTTAGGTCTCATAGAATAATTTATTTCTTAGTTATTTACAGAACAATTTAGATATTAACTACTCTATATATAATACTTGGTGTCAACATCACAAATTCTACCAGTAATTATCATTTAGTACTGTACTTTATTAGGCAGGATTGTTAATTATAAATAATAGACATTTAAGTTTAAATTTATTAAAAGTTGATCAAAGAATTTTTTGGAAAGCTAGAGAATCAACTGTAGAGGCTAATACCAGAAACAACACCCAGGTCACATCAGTGGATTAATTTTTAGGACCACTAAAATGACAGTTGTCATTAAAAAAAATCACAAACTGACAAAACAGTAGGTCACAAGACCCACAACAGCAACACAGTTTGGAAGCCAGAAAGCAAGAGAATGACTGCTAGAGAGACAAGATGGTGATGGAGTAGGCAGACGTACCAACTTCCACCTCTCAGAACCAAAGTGGATTACAAATTAATTTTAAGAACCATCATCAGGAAAAACCAACTTTGGACTAAAGTAGAGGACTCTTCAACCAAGGAACACTGAAGAAGCCATGCTGAGACTGGTAGGAAAAGTGAAAATGTGGAGAGGGCTGCCCAGCTCCCCAGATTGAATGGCAGCCGGGAGAGGATCACGTGGTGGGAAGTGAGTTTAGCAGAGAGGGGAAGGTCCTGAGTCCCAGACACAAAGCCCCAGCCTGCAGCCCCAGAGCCTAGAAGAGGTGTATGGTCAGTATTTATCTGGAAACAAGACAGGATACTGTTTGTGAGAAAGAGACTAATTTCTCAGACCCAGGATTCTTCTTAAAGGGACCGTGCAGAGCACCTCTCTCACAACCATGCCCCTGGGGCTCCGGGAATGGGGAGAGAGGAAAGGACCAGAGTAACAGGAAGAGAGTGTAATCTAGGAGGCACAGGGAGAAACATTTTGAGAGACAGCCACCCTAACTTCTGGGACAAGTCACTCCCCAAATCTGAAGTGAATATTTCCCCTGGAAACAGCAATACCAGCAAAGGGAAGCAGGACACCAGACAAACAAGCTCTCCCCTAGCACTCAGAGCAGTCGCTTAGAAGGAGGGAGATTTCGGGGCTACAGTAGTGAGTCTTAGGGTCTGAGCTGCAGTGCCCCCACCCACACGGCTGAGGGCTCGCCCGAGGGAGGGCGGTAGAGGACGTGGAAGTGCGGTTCTGTCAGCAAGGGCGGAAGCCGGATGGCCACCACTGAGGCCCAGGTGTGAGCTCAGTCTTGCCCGCTGGGGAGAGGGGGCGTGCAAAAGTGGTCAAGCCCAGCTCCGGGCCACCTGCAATACAGCCTGTGAGGGGAAGGGCGGGAACCCCGGAAAGGGTGGAGACCTGCCCTTGAGCAAGGGTGCAGGAGCGTAGCCTGGCCCCGCCCGGCGGAACAGAGGCTTGTGGCCTAACTTGGGTGCTGGCTCCTCCCACGGGGTTGAAGCCAAAAGCCCAGAACAGGTGGAGTCCCACTATTGAGCATCGGTAGGCAGTCTAGCCTGGCCTGTGGAGCCAAGGCTTGCAGCCATCCCATGAGTGGGCTCCTTCGGCAAGAGTGGGGCGAAAGCCTGGAATCAGGAGGAGACCTGCAGCTGAGCAAAGGTGCTCACCCATGCTCTCAGGGCCGAGCACAATGCCAACCGCAGGGGCGGGGTGAAGGCCAAGGCCACCAGGGCTTATACACCAGAGCACGTGATCACAGCCACTCCCATAAAGGAGAGGAGAAAACCACAGCAACAGCCCCAGGGGGCAGGCACCGGCAATGCCCATACCCAAATGTACTGGCAGCAGCAGCAGATGGAGTGGCGAGCCTGCAGACAGACCACACCTAGGGAACACAGAGGCCACTCCTAGTGGACCCCAGTGGCCAAAACCTTCTTTTACACATACAGAATGAGAAGGCAGAGAAACGCAACACAAATGAATCAAGAGGAATCCCCAGAAAATGATCTGAATGAGTCAGATATAACCAAATTACCAGATGCAGAGTTTAAAATAACAATTGTTAGGATGCTTAAAGATATTAAAACAACAATAGATGGTCATTACAAACACCTAAACAAAGAGATAGCAAATATAAAAAAGGACATTGAAATAATAAAAAAGAATCAGTCAGAAATGACAAATACAATATCCGAAATCAAGAACACAGTGGAAGGAATTAAAAGCAGGATGGATGAAGCTGAGAATCGAATTAGTGAGTTAGAGGACAAGATAAATGAAGGCACGGAAGCAGAGCAGAAAAAAGAAAAGAGACCTAAAAAGTCTAAGGAGCCTAGCGTGCAGAAGACCCGGGTTCAATTCCCGGCCAGGGCACACAGGAGAAGCGCCCATTTGCTTCTCCACCCCTCCGCCGTGCTTTCCTCTCTGTCTCTCTCTTCCCCTCCCGCAGCCAAGGCTCCATTGGAGCAAAGATGGCCCGGGCGCTGGGGATGGCTCTGTGGCCTCTGCCTCAGGTGGTAGAGTGGCTCTGGTCGCAACATGGCGACGCCCAGAATGGGCAGAACATCAACCCCTGGTGGGCAGAGCATTGCCCCATGGTGGGCGTGCCGGGTGGATCCCGGTCGGGCGCATGCGGGAGTCTGTCTGACTGTCTCTCCCTGTTTCCAGCTTCAGAAAAAAAAAAAAAAGTCTAAGGAAACTTTGAGAGCTCTGTGACAACATGAAGAGACATAACATCCGCATCATACGGGTTCCTGAAGAAGAAGAGAAAAAACAAGGGATAGAGTCTTTGGTCAATCATATTATAGCTGAAAACTTCCCTCAATTAAGGCAGGAAAACATCTCACAAGTTCAAGAAGCACAGAGAACTCCATTAAAGAGAAACCCAAAGAAATCTACACCAAGACACATCATAATTAAAATACCAAAGCTAAGTGATAAAGAGAAAATATTAAAAGCTGCTAGACAAAAAAAGGCTATCACCTACAAAGGAGCCCCCATAAGGATGACTTCCGACTTCTCAACAGAAACACTTGAGGCCAGAAGGAAATGGCAAGAAATATTCAAAGTAATACAGAACAAGAGCCTACAACCAAGACTACTTTATCCAGCAAGGCTATCATTTAAAACTGAAGGAGAAATAAAAATCTTTCCAGACAAAAAAAAAAAAAAAATCAAGGAATTCACTATAACCAAACCAAGGCTGCAAGAAATGCTAAGGGGCCTGTTGTAAACAAATCAAAAGAAAAAAAGAATATAGCAAAAGAAAAATACAGTTTTAAAGAATAAAATGGCAATAAACAATTACATATCAATAATAACCTTAAATGTAAATGGATTAAATGATCCAATGGAAGGAAATAATAAAGATCAGAGCAGAAATAAATGACATAGAGGCTAAAGAAACAATATAGAGGATCAATGAAACCAGGAGCTAGTTATTTGAAAAGGTAAACAAGATTGATGACCCTTTAACCAGACTCACCAAGAAAAAAAGAGAGAGGACTCAAATAAATAAAATTAGAAATAAGAATGGAGAAATAACAACTGACACAACAGAAATACAAAATATTGTAAGAAAACACTATGAACTGTACATCAAAAAACTAGACAATGTAGATGAAATAGACAAATTCCTTGAAACATATAATCTTCCAAAAATTAATCTGAAAGAATCAGAAAATCTAAACAGACCGATTACAACAAATGAGATTGAAACAGTTATCAAAAACTCCCAAAAAAGAAAAGTCCTGGGTCTGATGGCTTCTCAAGTAAATTCTACCAAATAATCAAAGAAGAAATAACTTCTATCCTTCTCAAGCTATTTCAAAAAATTCAAGAAGGAAGACTTCCAAGCTTCTTTTATGAAGCGAGTATAATTCTGAATCCAAAACCAGGCAAAGACAACACAAAGAAAGAAAATTATAGGCCAATATCCGTGATGAATTTAGATGCTAAAATCCTCAACAAAGTATCCAGCAATATATGAAAAAAATCATACACCATGATCAAGTGGGATTTATTCTTGGGAGGCAAGGCTGGTATAATATTCACAAATCAATCAATGTGATTCTTCACATAAACAAAAGGAAGGACAAAAACCACATGATAATTTCAAGAGATGCAAAAAAAGCATTTGATAAAATCCAGCACCCATTCATGATCAAAACTCTCAGCAAAGTGGGAATACAGGGAACATACCTCAACATGATAAAGGCCATCTATGACAAACCCACAGCCAACATCATACTCAATGAGCAAAAATTAAAAACAATCCCCTTATGATCAGGAACAAGGCAGGGTTGTCCCGTTTCACCACTCTTATTCAACATAGTTCTGGAAGTCCTAGCCATAGCAATCAGACAAGAAAAAGAAATAAAAGGCATCCAAATTGGAAAAGAAGAAGTAAAACTATCATTATTTGCAGATGATATGATATTGTATATAGAAAACCCTAAAGTTGCAGTAAAAAAACTACCAGACCTGATAAATGAATTCAGCAAGGTGGCAGGACATAAAATCAATACTCAGAAATCAGAGGCATTTTTATACACTAACAATGAACTGTCAGAAAGAGAAATTAAGGAATCAATCCCCTTTACCATTGCAACCAAAAATATAAAGTACCTAGGAATAAATTTAACTAAGGAGATTAAAGACTTGTACTCGGAAAATTATAAAACATTGATAAAAGAAATCAGAGAAGATACAAACAAGTGGAGGCATATACCGTGCTCATGGTTAGGAAAAATAAACATCATTAAAATGTCTATATTACCCAAAGCAATTTATAAATTCAATGCAATACCGATTAAAATACCAATGTCTTACTTCAAAGACATAGAAGACATATTCCAAAAATTTATATGGAACCAAAATAGAACACGAATAGCCTCAGCAATCTTGAAAAAGAAAAATAAAGTGGGAGATATCACACTTCCAGATATCAAGTTATACTACAAGGCCATTATACTCAAAACAGCCTGGTACAGGCATATAGATCAATGGAACAGAACTGAGAACCCAGAAATAAACCCACACTTTTATGGACAACTGATATTTGACAAAGGAAGTAAGAGCATACATTGGAGTAAAGACAGCCTCTTCAACAAATGGTGTGGGAAAATTGAACAGCTACCTGCAAAAAAATGAAACTAGACCACCAGCTTACACCATTCACAAAAATCAACTCAAAATGAATAAAAGACTTAAATGTAAGGTGTGAAACCATAAGCATCTTAGAAGAAAACATAGGCAGTAAGCTCTCTGACATCTCTCACAGAAATATATTTGCCAATTTATCTCCACGGGCAAGTGAAATAAAAGACAGGATAAACAAATGGGACTTTATCAAACTAAAAAGCTTCTGCACAGCTAAAGACAATAAGAACAGAATCAAAAGACAAACTACACAATGGGAGAATATATTTGACAATGCATCTGATAAGGGGTTAATAATCAAAATTTATAATGAACTTGTAAAACTCAATACCAGGAAGACAAACAATCCAATCAAAAAATGGGCAAAAGAAATGAATAGACACTTCTCCAAAGAGGACACACAGATGGCCAATAGGCATATGAAAAAATGCTCAACATCACTAATCATTAGAGAAATGCAAATTAAAACCACAATGAGATATCACCTCACACCAGTCAGAATGGCGCTCATCAACAAAACAACACAGAATAAGTGCTGGCAAGGATGTGGAGAAATGGGAACCCTCCAACACTGCTGGTGGGAATGCAGATTGGTGCAGCCACTGTGGAAAACAGTATGGAGATTCCTCAAAAAAATTAAAAATCGAACTGCCAATTGACCCAGCTATACCACTTTTAGGAATATACCCCAAGAACACCATAGTTCTGTTTCAAAAGAAGAAATGCATCCCCATGTTTATGGCAGCATTGTTCACAATAGCAAAGATCTGGAAACAGCCCAAGTGTCCATCAGTGGACGAGTGGATTAAAAAGCTTTGGTACATATATACTATGAAATACTACTCAGTCATAAGAAATGATGACATCGGATCCTTTATAACAACATGGATGGACCTTGATATCATTATACTGAGCAAAATAAGTAAATCAGAAAAAACTAAGAACTATATGATTCCATACATAGGTGGGAAATAAAAATGAGACTCAGAGACATGGACCAGAGTGTAGGGGTTATGGGGGGGGAGGAGAGGGAGAGGGTTGGGGGAGGGGAAGGCACAAAGAAAACCAGTTAGAAGGTGATGGAAGACAATTGGACTTGGGGTGATGGGAATGCAGCATAATCAAATGTCAAAATAACCTAGAGATGTTTTCTCTGAACATATGTACCCTGATTTATCAATGTCACCCCATTAAAATTAATTTTAAAAAAAGAGAACGACTGCTTACTACTTTAACAGATTAGGGAATGTTAAATATTTCTAATATGAGAATTTTCAAAACAGGCTGACTAGCAAATAAGGATCCCCAAAAAGTTCAAGACTTAGAAGCATCATTTATCTCTGAAATTGGGAGTAGGTTTGGAGTGGAGGAATGCGGAGTTAAAACAAGATAATTCATTGAAAATCTGGGTAAAAAGCAATTCGATCCTAAAAACTGTCCCCCACATCATGTAGCAGGGTGATTGCTGATTAAGACTGTAGATTTATTCTAGGAAGACACTTAAAATGCTGGCATACCAGGTATTGGTGAGGTCAGAAATACAATACTAAAAATAGGGAGAATTTCCATAATGTAAAATCTACATTTTGAACAACCCATTGCCTCTCTCTTTTTACTTCCCTCTAGGATTATATTTCCCTCTAAGATTCCTTTCCAGGAAAACTAACCAGGTCAAAAGAAAATCCCTATAGATAGAGTTGAGAATATCCACTAAAATGACCCAGTCAGATTATTTTAGAGTGTGTTAAAATAATTGTCAAGTTTCATCAAGGAGATAGTTTCTAATCAGCTTCTTACTGCTTGAAAATTAAACTTGAATGAGAGAAAAGGATCACCAAACACTTAAGAAATGTATCAGTAGAAAGGACAGAAACCAAAACAAACAATAATAAAGTGTACTTCAGGAGAAACAAAAACAGATTTCAAAAATTTTTTTAACTGTAATTAAATTTCTTAAAAATATAAAAGATGCTTACATCCTTGAAGCTATTAAATTTATATTAAATTATAGAAAGCTATTAAATTTTTCCAGAGGATAAAAAAGTGATGTTAAATTTTAACAATATGATAATGTATCAACATGATAATGTAAACTTTTGATGAGTTAAAAGAGAAATAAAACCAGAAAGTGGAATCCTCCTAAAAAAGTGTGAATGACTTCAAACAATAGAAAAATAATGGGAAATAAAAAAGATGGTATTAGAGAATTAGAGGGTGTATGTTATTTTTCCATAACAAATCATCTTCAAACTTACTGAATTAAAATTATTTTTCATAAATTGGTTGGTTGTCAGGGCTCCGCAAAGCAGGTCATCTCCTCTTCTGCTTAGGGCTGTCCCATAGCTATATTCTGACTGAAAACTGCCTTGGGCTCTATAGCCTAAGATGCCCTCTCACTCTCTAAGCCCTCTCTCCACATCACCTTTCACTATTGAGTAATCTACTCCAAGATTCTTTACAGAACAAAAAGGGAGTGGAAGTGTCCAGTTCCCTTATGGTCTGGGACTAGATGTCTCAGATATCATTTCTGCCACTTTTCACTGGTAAAGCAGATCTTAATACCAATACAGATTCCATGAGAAAAATAATTAAACTTCACCTGATAATGTGAGGATAAGCATGTAGATAAAGGGTTGGGAGGGTTTGTTGGCCACTGTCTTTATGGTCCATCTTCCATGCCACATAAAATAACTTCAGTATTTCCAACATCCCCAAAATAGGAGTTTCAGGAAAAAAGAACTGAAGTGATAAGAAAATTAGAAAATAAATATACTTTTAAGTTATCAGAACTGAAGGACATAAATTTCTAGATTGAAAAGGCCTACGAAAGTGTTCCAACAGTGAAACACGCAGAAAATACTAGTAAACAATGTCATAAAATGTTAGGTGATAAAGAGAGTATACTAAGTTTCTTTAAAAAGAGGCTACATTTCAAAAATTAAGAATCAGAATAACAGTAGACTTATCAAAAAAAAAAAAAAGAACACTGAGATGACGTCAGAGTAATGGCGGGAAAGGAAGCGATTCCGATAAATCTCCCCCAAAACTCAACAAGATCTTCAACCAGAAACAGAAAAACCTATACTTGGAGCCTCCAGATGCTTCACAATACACCCAAAGGTATGGTCGAGTGAAAAATTGGCTAAATATATAACCAAACCCCGAAGGAAATAGGGAGTAAAAAATGCTCCGCCTTCCTCACTAACCTAAACAGGGCGGCTTTCTCTGGTAACTGTGAATATAGAAACTGAGGCGGGCAAAGGGGGTGAATAGATCCAGGCCGCGGCACAAACGGCTGAACCAGGCTGTGGCACGGAGATCCAAGCCGAGGAAAAACTGATCCTGTGGCAACCTGGGCAATACAAGCTAACACTTGCGCCAAACCCAAACAAAGAAAGACAAGCGGGGCGGCCATTTTACCCGGTCTCCTGGTCAGTGCACAGTTAGTGGGCGAGAGATTTCTTCCTAGGCCCCGAGAGTGGGTGCCCGTGTTGCCCCACAGAGAGGCAGGGTCAGAGGCCTTTCTGTGGGCCGAGGGCAGAGTCTCTGGGCAGCCCCAGCGCCCTGGGAAAGCCACGCATGGGAGGGAGTGAGAACTAATTCCAACGGTGGAGATTTTCCGAGCTGGAGGGGGTTTCACTCAGAGGAAAACGCGGCCGGCCTCATATCCTGGTTTGCGCGCGCAGATAGTGAATGAGAGATTCCTCTGAGTGCCTCGGCAGTGTGCGCCCGTGTTATCGCACAGAGGGGCAGAGTCAGGGGCCTTTGTGTGGGCCAAAGCGGAATCTCGGGCCGCCCCAGCGCCTTGCAAAAGCCGCGCACGGGGACGGAGCGAGACTCAATTCCAACGCTGCAACTTTTCCCTGCGGTTGGGGGTTTCACTCAGAGCGTGAGACTGCTAGCCGGATATCCTGGTCTGCGCGCGCAGCCAGTGAGTGAGTTTCCTCCAAGCGCGACGGAAGTGGGCGCCCGCCTGTGTTACCGAACAGAGTGGCAGAGCCAGAGGTCTTTGAGTGGGCGGAAAGCCCGCCTGATTATGCTAGCAGCTCTGACTGACTGAGCCTTACCCAGAGCCCTGTGCTGAGTGGAAATAGAGTGGGGAGTTGCCAGCTCTTTGAGCCTCTTACTATCCAGGCAGAGGCAGCAGCAACCCCATAGCTGGATTATCAGGCTACTAATTGAGGAAGGAAAGACTAGGAGAAAGGCTCCAGGAACACGGACTCTCTCACTGTCAGAGCCTATAAATGCTAATGAGCCTCGACTGCCAACGAGACTAAAGCACAATACATGACATTGCCATAGAGACTTATCAACTGCAAACCTCTACCTGAGCGTGCCAAAGGGGCAGAACCCGGGGTACAGAGTCACCGACCAGGAAGAGGGAGAAAAAGAAAAAGCAAGAAGATAACCTCTCAAAATCAAGAATAATCTGCAGACTTTATAACCTATCCCATTTTATTATATTTGTTCGTTTGTTTCTCTTATCTTCATTCTTGATACTTTTTTTCCTCCTCCAATTTGGCCGATTAACTCTCTGCCGGTCTTACTCTCTCCTCTCCTTGAACTACACTACCCATAAGTGTTACATCTCCCATTATCTTTTCTCTTCTCTTCCTTTCTCTCTATGAGGGTTGCACTCCAAAACCCTTAACTCTCTCTCTCTCTCTCTCCTTTCTTTTTTCTTCTTTTAGTGGTTCCCTCTTTTTTTCTCTCTCTTTCTTTTCTCCCTCTATATTAGTTTCTTCCTTTCTCCTTTACATCTCCTCTCATTCAAACCTCAATAACAAACAAATTATCTTATCTGGGACTCAAACTTATGTTTGTGGCATTTTGGGGGGTTTTTACTTCACCTTTTTAACTCACTAGCAGTGCTCCCAACCCTGGCTCTCCATTTTATCTAGTTCTTGTTCCACTAAATACAATAGTAATTTTTTAAGTTGTCCCCCCATTTTTCCGTTTTCCTCTTATTCCTCTCATCATAACTCTTAGACAACCAACACCTAAAAGCAAATCATTTTATTCTTGACCCAAATTTTTTCCTTATTTGCTTTTTGTGGGTCCATACGTTTTTGTTTTGGTTTTTTTTTTTTGCCCCTTTATTACTTTTCCCCAATTCAGGCCCTCCATCACAGGCATTGTTTGTTATAATTCACAGTTCACCACAAGATTTTCTCAAGAAAGAAGGGAGAGGAGAGGAGAGGAAAAAAGGAGGGAGGGAATAATTTCTTTTTTTAAAAATTTTTATTTTATTTTATTTTTCTTTATTTCATTATTAATTCTTTTTAAAAAAAACAACTCTTTTCGATTTTTTATTTTTTTATTATTTTTTTAACTTTTTATTCTTTATTAAATCTCATTAATACTATCAACAAAACCACCCTCAGATGCCATTAAGGAAGAGAAAATCGAATATCATGGATAGAAAAGAAAGAGAGGTAACACAGCTAGATGAGGAAAAATCTATGGAGAAAAAATTTAATATATTGGAAACCTTGGAGCTAAATGACAGAGAAATCAAGATAGAAATTCTAAAAATCCTCCGAGATATACAAGAAAACACAGAAAGGCAATTTAGGGAGCTCAGAAAACAACTCAATGAACACAAAGAATATATGTCCAAGGAAATTGAAACTATAAAAACAAATCAAACAGAGATGAAAAACTCAATTCACGAGCTGAAAAACGAAGTAACAAGCTTAGCTAATAGAACAGGTCAGATAGAAGAGAGGATTAGTGAAATAGAAGACAAGCAACTTGAGGCACAACAGAGAGAAGAAGAAAGAGACTCAAAAATTAAAAAAAATGAGATAGCCCTACAAGAATAATCTAACTTCATCAAAAAGAATAACATAAGAATAATAGGTATATCAGAGGCAGAAGAGAGAGAAAATGGAATGGAGAACATACTCAAACAAATAATAGATGAGAACTTCCCAAGCCTGTGGAAAGAACTAAAGCCTCAAGTTCAAGAAGCAAACAGAACTCTGAGTTTTCTTAACCCCAACAAACCTACTCCAAGGCATATCATAATGAAACTGACACAAACCAACAGCAAAGAAAAAATTCTCAAGGCAGCCAGGGAAAAGAAGAATACAACATATAAAGGAAGGCCCATTAGATTATCATCAGATTTCTCAGCAGAAACTCTACAAGCTAGAAGAGAGTGGACCCCAATATTTAAAGTCCTGAAAGAGAGGAACTTTCAGCCACGAATACTATACCCATCAAAGCTATCCTTCAAATATGAAGGAGAAATAAAAACATTCACAGATACAGAAAAGATGAGGGAATTTATCATCAGAAAACCCCCACTCCAGGAATTACTAAAGGGGGTTCTCCAATCAGATACACAGAACAAAAAAAAAAAACAGAGCCACAAGTAAAAGCTCCAAGAAGAACACAATAAACCAAATTTAAACTGTGACAACAACAAAAAGAAAGAGGGGGAGAAGATGGAGATTAACAGTAGCAAAGGACGATGGAGTGCAAAAGTACTCACAAAATAGTTCGCTACAATGAACAGGGTAGGGACCCTTTTCATTACTCAAAGGTAACCACCATTGAAAAAACCACCACAGAAGCACGTGAGATAAAAAAGATAGCAACAGAGGAAAGATGTATGGAATACAACCAAATAAAAACAAAAGATAGAAAAATGAAAGAGAAGGATCAAACAAGACACAAAACTAACAGAAAGCAAGATATAAAATGGCAATAGGGAACTCACAAGTATCAATAATTACACTAAATGTAAACGGATTAAACTCACCAATAAAAAGGCACAGAGTAGCAGAATGGATTAAAAAAGAAAATCCAACTGTATGCTGCCTACAGGAAACTCATCTAAGTAACAAGGATAAAAACAAATTCAAAGTGAAAGGCTGGAAAACAATACTCCAAGCAAATAACATCCAAAAAAAAGCAGGTGTAGCAATACTCATATCGGATAATGCTGACTACAAGACAGGAAAAGTACTCAGAGACAAAAATGGCCATTTCATAATGGCTAAGGGGACACTGAATCAAGAAGACATAACAATTCTTAATATATATGCACCAAACCAAGGAGCACCAAAATATATAAGACAGCTACTTATTGATCTTAAAACAAAAACTGACAAAAACACAATCATACTTGGAGACCTCAATACACCGCTGACGGCTCTAGATCGGTCATCCAAACAGAGAATCAACAAAGACATAGTGGCCTTAAACAAAAGACTAGAGCACCTGGATATGATAGACATCTACAGGACATTTCATCCCAAAGTGACTGAGTATACATTTTTCTCCAGTGTACATGGATCATTCTCAAGAATTGACCATATGTTGGGCCACAAAAACATCAGCAAATTCAGAAAAATTGAAGTTGTACCAAGCATATTTTCTGATCATAAAGCCTTGAAACTAGAATTCAACTGCAAAAAAGAGGGAAAAAATCCCACAAAAATGTGGAAACTAAACAACATACTTTTAAAAAATGAATGGGTCAAAGAAGAAATAAGTGCAGAGATCAAAAGATATATACAGACTAATGAAAATGACAATACGACATATCAGAATCTATGGGATACAGCAAAAGCAGTAATAAGAGGGAAGTTCATATCACTTCAGGCATATATGAACAAACAAGAGAGAGCCCAAGTGAACCACTTAACTTCCCACCTTAAGGAACTAGAAAAAGAAGAACAAAGAAAACCCAAAACCAGCTGAAGAAAGGAGATAATAAAAATCAGAGCAGAAATAAATGAATTAGAGAACAGAAAAAACTATAGAAAAAATTAATAGAACAAGGAGCTGGTTCTTTGAAAAGATCAACAAAATTGACAAACCCTTGGCAAGACTTACCAAGGAAAAAAGAGAAAGAACTCATATAAACAAAATCCAAAATGAAAGAGGAGAAATCACCACAGACACCGTAGATATACAAAGAATTATTGTAGAATACTATGAAAAACTTTATGCCACTAAATTCAACAACCTAGAATGGATAAATTCCTAGAACAATACAACTTTCCTAGACGGAGTCAAGAAGAAGCAGAAAGCCTAAACAGACCTATCAGTAGAGAAGAATAGAAAAAAGCATTAAAAACCTCCCCAAAAATAAAAGTCCAGGCCCTGACGGCTATACAAGCGAATTTTATTAAACATTCAAAGAAGACTTGGTTCCTATTCTACTCAAAGTCTTCCAAAAAATTGAAGAAGAAGCAATACTTCCAAATACATTTTATGAGGCCAACATAACCCTCATACCAAAACCAGGCAAAGAGGGCACAAAAAAAAAAAAACCACAGACCAATATCTCTAATGAATACAGATGCTAAAATACTAAACAAAATACTAGCAAATCGAATACAACAACATATTAAAAAAATAATACATCATGATCAAGTGAGATTCATCCCAGAATCTCAAGGATGGTTCAACATACGCAAAACGGTTAACGTAATACACCATATCAACAAAACAAAGAACAAAAACCACATGATCTTATCAATAGATGCAGAAAAGGCTTTCGATAAAATCTAACACAATTTTATGTTTAAGACTCTCAACAAAATGGGTATAGAAGGAAAATATCTCAACATGATAAAGGCCATATATGATAAACCATCAGCTAACATCATATTAAATGGCACTAAACTGAAGGCTTTCCCCCTTAAATCAGGAACAAGACAGGGTTGTCCACTCTCTCCACTCTTATTTAATGTGGTACTAGAGGTTCTAGCCAGAGCAATCAGACAAGACAAAGAAATAGAAGGCATCCATATCGGAAAAGAAGAAGTAAAGGTATCACTTTTTGCAGATGATATGATCCTATACATCGAAAACCCCAAAGAATCCACAAAAAGATTACTAGAAACAATAAGCCAATACAGTAAGGTCGCAGGATACAAAATTAACATACAAAAGTCAATAGCCTTTCTATATGCCAACAATGAAACAACTGAGAAGGAACTCAAAAGAATAATCCCCTTCACGATTGCAACAAAAAAAATAAAATACTTAGGAATAAACATAACAAAGAATGTAAAGGACTTATATAATGAAAACTATAAACCATTGTTAAGGGAAATCAAAAAAGATATAATGAGATGGAAGAATATACCTTGTTCTTGGCTAGGAAGAATAAATATAATCAAGATGGCTATATTACCCAAAGCAATATACAAATTTAATGCAATTCCCATCAAACTTCCAATGACATTTTTTAAAGAAATAGAGCAAAAAATCATCAGATTTATATGGAACTATAAAAAACCCCGAATAGCCAAAGCAATCCTAAAGAAAAAGAATGAAGCTGGGGGCATTTCAATACCTGACTTCAAACTCTATTATAGGGCCACGATAATCAAAATAGCATGGTATTGGCAGAAAAATAGACACTCAGAACAATGGAACAGAATAGAAAATCCAGAAATAAAACCACATATATATAGTCAAATAATTTTTGATAAAGGGGCCAACAACACACAATGGAGAAAAGAAAGCCTCTTCAATAAATGGTGCTGGGAAAACTGGAAAGCCACATGCAAAAGAATGAAACTGGACTACAGTCTTTCCCCCTGTACAAAAATTAACTCAAAATGGATCAAAGATCTAAACATAAGACCTGAAACAATTAAGTACATAGAAGAAGACATAGGTACTCAACTCATGGACCTGGGTTTTAAAGACCATTTTATGAATTTGACTCCACAGGCAAGAGAAGTGAAGACAAAAATTAATGAATGGGACTACATCAGACTAAGAAGTTTTTGCTCAGCAAGAGAAACTGATAACAAAATAAACAGAAATCCAACTAAATGGGTAATGATATTTTCAAACAACAGCTCAGATAAGGGCCTAATATCCAAAATATACAAAGAATTCATAAAACTCAACAACAAACAAACAAACAATCCAATAAAAAAATGGGAAGAGGATATGAATAGACACTTCTCCCAGGAAGAAATACAAATGGCCAACAGATATATGAAAAGATGCTCATCTTCTTTAGCTATTAGAGAAATGCAAATCAAAACGGCAATGAGATACCACCTCACACCTGTTCGATTAGCTGTTATTAGCAAGACAGGTAATAGCAAATGTTGGAGAGGCTGTGGAGAAAAAGGAACCCTCATACACTGTTGGTGGGAATGTAAAGTAGTACAACCATTATGGAAGAAAGTATGGTGGTTCCTCAAAAAACTGAAAATAGAACTACCATATGACCCAGCAATCCCTCTACTGGGTATATATCCCAAAAACTCAGAAACATTGATACGTAAAGATACATGCAGCCCCATGTTTATTGCAGCATTGTTCACAGTGGCCAGGACATGGAAACAACCAAAAAGCCCATCAATAGATGACTGGATAAAGAAGATGTGGCACATATACACTATGGAATACTACTCAGCCATAAGAAATGATGACATCGGAACATTTACAGCAAAATGGTGGGATCTTGATAACATGATACGAAGCGAAATAAGTAAATCAGAAAAAAACAGGAACTGTATTATTCCATACGTAGGTGGGACATAATAGTGAAACTAAGAGACATTGATAAGAGTGTGGGGGTTACGGGGGGGAGGGGGGAATGGGAGAGGGAAAGGGGGTGGGGAGGGGCACAAAGAAAACAATATAGAAGGTGACAGAGGACAATCTGACTTTGGGTGGTGGGTATGCAACATAATTGAACAACAAGATAACCTGGACTTGTTATCTTTGAATATATGTATCCTGATTTATTGATGTCACCCCATTAAAAAAATAAAATTATTAAAAAAAAAAAAAAAGCCTGACCTGTGGTGGCGCAGTGGATGGGGCGTCGACATGGAAATGCTGAGGTCGCCGGTTCGAAACCCTGGGCTTGCCTGGTCAAGGCACATATGGGAGTTGATGCTTCCAGCTCCTCCCCCCCTTCTCTCTCTCTGTCTCTCCTCTCTCTCTCTCTCTCTGTCTCTCCCTCTCCTCTCTAAAATGAATAAATAAATTAAAAAAATTAAAAAATCACTGATTTAAAAAAAAAAAAAAAAAAAAAAACACTGCCTGACCAGTGGTGACTGAGTAGATAGTGTCAAGATGGGATGCTGAGGTCTGAGGTTTGAAATCTTGAGGTTGCCAGCTTGAGAGCAGGCTCACCAGCTTGAGCGTGGGGTCACTGGCTTGAGTGTAGAATCATAGACATGATCCCATGGTTGCTGGCTTGAACCCAAAGGTCACTGGCTTGAAGCCCAAGGTCATTGGTTTGAGCAAGGGGTCAGTTGCTTAGCTGGACACCCCTGGTCAAGGCACATATGAAAAGCAATCAATGAACAACTAAAGTGCCACTACTACAAGTTGATTTTTCACATCACTCTCCCTTATTCCTCTCTAAAACAACAGCAACAAAAACATAGAAAATGGTGAAATAATAGCTTCAAATTTCTGAGGGGGAAAATGACTTCTCACCTAGACTTCTAGTTTGAAGACAAATAATTATTAGACAAGCAATTTCTCAAATAATTAAAATCCCATGCATACTATTTCAGGGAACTACTGGAGAAGAGTCTACCAAAATTAGTAAATAAACTAAGAAAGGGGAAGGGATTGAATCCAAATCAGAAGAAAGATGAAAGGACAATGTGATTAGAAAGGAGATGATCAATGGTTATGCAGTAGTTCTAGAGATCAACCAGCTTACACTTCAATAAGCAAACAGATGGCTCCAAAATGGTTATCTTCAAGAAGCTAAATGAAAAGCATAAATACAATTACAAATATCAAAAAGAAAACAAAAACTAAAACATATATGTAACTCAGCTGTGGATAATATTTATGGTTATATTGCAAACACTAATGTTGATGTATTCAAAATGATAACATATCCATATTGAGAGGACAGAAGGTGTGGAAATGAATGGGTAGTGAGACAGGACAGTGGAGGTAGGAGAAATAAATGTCTTTCATACAAGAATGTAAATAGATAATATCTAAAGCAAAATTCAGATTAGCAGTTAAGGATGCTATCAAGAAATAAGAAGGAAACATTCCAGAGCAAACAGCTGATTTGAAAGTAGTTACCTCTGGGAAGTGGGAATGAGGAATACACACAAGGGACCACTGATTTGCTTTAGCTTTTTAAAACAGTTTCACTTTTAAAACTAGGTATATGTATAACTGTGTTTTTAAAAAAAAAAATTTTAAATAAAAGTTTCCATTGGTGAGAATAAAAAAATGATGCAGCTAAGAAAAATAGTATAAGAGTTCTTCAAAAAGTTATGACAGAATTATAAGATCCAGCAACTCCACTTCTGGGTATATAGTCAAGAGAATTGAGTAGGGTCTTAAGGAGATATTTGTACCCCCATGTTCATAGCAACGTTGTCTACAACAGCCAACATGTACAAACAACCCAAATTAATATCAATGGGTGAATGGATAAACAAAATGTAGTACAATATGATGGGACACTTGAGGACAATGTATTAGTGAGATGAATACTGTATAATTCCATTAATATAAGGCATCAATATAAGTCAAACTCATAGGAACAGTAATAAAGCATTTGTTTAAAAGAACCTACAAAGATGCTATTAAATTTATTATATGGTATCAACTAATTTTATAACTCACCAAATATGAGAATTTATCTGAAACAATTGTGAATTAATTTAATTATAAATTCCCTTAATATTTATAAATGAAATTTAACCTGCCAATAGCAATTTTGTATTTTATAGGCCACTAAAAATCTCAATGAAGTCTATGATGATAGCTGAAAAAGTAGTGCTACATCTGTACAGTAATTTCAGTGCAGTGACATAGCAAGACAATTTTTATTACCAGTTAAGAAAGTCACAAAACCTCAGAGTTTTAAAACAAAGATAGCTAAGTTGACCAATGCTCCATTCTATAAGAAACAAATTTAAAATGTCTTTGTAGGGCTTCAGTTAAAATATTGCCAATTGTTCTGCCTTTGACAGGTACCTTTCCCGAAACACTGGCAACTTTCTTGGCTTTGCTTTTTGGAAAGAGGAGCTTATTCTAACTTTGACTTTAAAAGAGGCTGTTTTCAGAGTTCCAGAGATAAAAATAATGGTTTAGTGGTTGTAGAGTACACAGATGGGGCCCACACAACTAACTATTTCACAAATTCTATTCATATTGTTGATTAGGACAAAACCGCTTTGTTTCTATGGGTTGCGATTCACATAAAAATGGCTTTTTAATGTAGTCTGAATTTTAAAATGATTATAAATGATTTAATGGATTGGACCGATTTTTGCCAAAATGACTGTTTCAAAGTGAATTGCTATTAAAATCTAACAAAAACCTCGATTGACTACCTTCAAAACTCTGTATTTTGATGGAAATAGTTTACAATTTCCATCAATATGTCATTTTAAAATCCACTATATTTGACATTTGACATCATAAAAAAATGACTGATAATGAAAGCCAGAAATTATCATTATAGCATGCAAGTTGATAATTTTCATTTCATAAACCGTTTTTATTTTTAATAATGCCAAGACATGAAAATTATGTTTACATGTCATTATAAAGAACCACAAATATTTGGAAGTCCATATTCATTAGCCTTCAACACAAATTTTACAAAACAGTATCTCTATTAGATATAAGAATAAAAAATCAGACAATTTAAATGTCCATTAACTGGTAAATGAATAGACTGTGCTACTCATACAATAGGGCAGGGGTCAGGAACCTTTTTGGCTGAGAGAGCCATGAACGCCACTTACTTTAAAATGTAATTTCATGAGAGCCATACAACCGATGTACGTTACTCATTATCCAATAAAAATTTGGTGTTGTCCCGGAAGACAGCTGTGATTGGCTCCAGCCAACTGCAACCATGAACATGAGTGGTAGGAAATGAATGGATTGTAAGACATGGAATGTTTTATATTTTTAACGTTATTATTATTTTTTTTTTAAAGATTTATCTGCGAGCCAGATGCAGCCATCAAAAGAACCACATCTGGCTCGCAAGCCATAGGCTCTCGACCCCTGCAATAGGGTATTATAAAATAATAAAAATTAATGAACTGTGACATTACTCATGTGCATGGATGAATTTGTTTTTAGCAAAAGAAAGTGATAGAAGCATACACACAATGATTCCATAAACATAAAATTCAAAATAAGGCAAAACTAAGCAGTGCAAAACTATAAATATAAAGGGAATGACAAACAGAAAACCTAGGATGATGGTACCTCTGGGAAAGAGAAGTGAATGTGATGAAAGAGAGCCACAGCGGATATCAGTTACAGGTAACATTCTAGTCTTAAAGACAGGCATTGCCTACAGGGGTATGTATTACTCATCCTTAAACATATACTTTGTATACACTTGGGAGAAAATGACAGAAAAGAAGGTAGAGACCTGCATGTAGGCAATTCTTTTTGAAGACGCTTGACCTTGATTGGAACATTAATAAATAAAATAGTAGGTGGAAAAAATACGTTGTTTAGAGAAATTTTGTTTTGCTTTTATGCTTTTTAAGATAGAAAGGAAGAGCATATGAATGGTATAGGGAGAAGGTGAAGAAACAGGAAAGGAGATGACTGTTGACCAAGTAAGTTACTTGAGTACTCTGAAGGACAGAGTCCAAAGAATACCTGAAGAGATCAGCTTTTGTAAGGAGGCAAGTTCAACCTAATTTCAATCAAAGTGGAGTAAGAAAGCATAGAAACAGGTGCAGCAAATATATACATTTGGTGACGAGCAACCAAGGAATATTATCACATCTGATGGCTTGTCCCCCTCTGAAATGAGGCAAGATCATTAGCTGAGAGAGGACCAGAGTGGGTTTTAAGAAAAAGTGAAAGTATGTAGAAGACAAAACTGACCATGGATAAATGCAGGTGCTTTCTTGGACTTTTCACCTTCCCTATTTCCCTTGTCTCTGCCTAGAATGTATTTCTACTTCCCTTTCTCCCAGAAAGTCTTTTTATCCTTCATGACTTAACTCATGTACTATGTCTTCTGAAGCCTTTTCTGACTATTCCATGGTAATCCTTTTCTTAAATCTTACATTTGACTGTTACCACTCAGGCTTCACTTACTCATGGACAGTTTTGCAGTAACTCTTTTGTGCTGTACATGATTTAATTTTTATGTATTGTCTCCTTAACTACAGTTCTTCAGGGCAGAAACTGTCTGTTAAACAGTCCCTCCTTCAGAAAGTGTGTTCTCATACACACAGTGAACATTTAGAGATATTTTCACAATATGTCATCTACTAAAACAAATATGCTTAAAAGCAAATGATAAAATAACTGAGAAAACTTTGAAACCTCCATGATTTTCTTATAACTGCTCCTGATTTTCAATTTTTTATTTTAGAACTTAAGTTTTTAGGAGTTAAGCCAGAGAGCCGAGGTTAACACATAATTGGTTTGCATTTTTTAAATTTTTAAACAAATTATTCATCCTAATTTTTTTCTTTATAACTTTTAATGTTATTTCAGAGGTAGTTCTCCCAGAAATGAGGTAAAATGTTATCAGCAAAGACAAATTATGTTAGGAATGCCATCTTGTGGTTGAGAGTAGTTCACTATACTTAGAGGTACTTTTGGTGACAATCTTTAACTCAGAATAAAACACCCAATAATTCACAAATGTATGGTTAAAATGTGTTATGACAAAGAAAGAAAAATTAAATATGTACATCACTGTGTGTGATTTTAGTTGTCAAAAAAGACAATGTTTATTGAAAGACACAATAGACTATAGAAGAATGGACTCCAAATATTAGAAACTGCTACCTATAACAATAAACACACTTCTATTAAAACTACTCAGATACACTTAATTTTGGAAAGTTTTTCTCTTGAAATAGGTAATTTTATTTCTAAATCCATCACTAAGTAGTTCTGTTGATTATTACATCCTGGATTTACACTGTGTGTCTTGATTTTCAAACTATATCACTCTATAACCATCCAGAGGAGTGAAGAACAGGGCACTTACCTAATTTGGATGATGTAGCATGCACATAACTATTTATAGCCCCTATGGATTCTGAATAGAGTTAAAAACACTGGCTCTACCTTACTAGATAAGCTTACTACTTCCTTCAAACAAGTTAGCCATTTGAGTGATAAATTATCTTTCTCATCAACAAAGAACTAGTAATGGTTACAGATGTAGTAGTGAACTACTGTGCTTAAATATTTTAATTGCCAAATTGATTACCAGACATTTTGGTCCACCTAAAAATGGGAGAAGAAAGTGGAAACCAATGCCTCAGGAGTACAAAGCACAGCACAACAGCACAAGGGTCCATGCACTATGCTACCTTTGTGTCACTTCTAGATTAAGGATCCAAGGAGCATGTGCAGGTACAAAGGTCAGTGCTAGAGATTAGGCTATTGGAATGCTAAAAGATAATAATACATATTTAGATATTTGTTTTAAAAATGTTATTGTACTCCAAATCAACTTTTGTGGTTTATTACTGCATGCTTATTACCAGAAAAAAAAAGGTATTTTACTCGGTAAACTTTTATATGAATTGCTTTTGTATTAGTTTTTCCACATGACTCTTCAGGACATTCACATCAGCTGCACAGACCTGGTACTCCATCTTCTCTTGCTGTTTTGTTCTCTCCAATAAAGCTTCATGTGGTGGAGGTAATGCATTGTATGAACTCAATAAATAAAGCTGACTTGATGAAGTTTGGTTGATTTCTTGAATCTTTAAAGCCTGCATGATAGCAGGTGCAAACTTTGAGTAATGAGCTGTAGATGAGACAATCACTGGGCAAGATTTGTCTTGCATTCTGTCTGCAACCACTTTTGCAACAGCAGTGTGTGGATCCAAAATATACCCTGAAGTATTATAGGTGGAGTGAATAGCTGCTAGGCACTCTCTCTCAGTACACCAGTCAGCTACGAAATCCTGCTGAAGTTTCTCAACCAGAATCTTTTCTATCTGGAAGTGATGCTGCTCTTCTAATTGGTTAAATAATTTTGTCACTAATTGTCCATCTTTATTAGCCATCATGTGTAAATGTCGTTCCAGATTTGAAGATTTGAGAATATCTATTGCTGGTGAAAAGGTCTGTGCTAATTTTCTTCCCCTTAGATCATAATGTCCTGTTTTTATAAAATCAGTCAAAACATGGTTCTGATTAGAGGCACAAATAAATTTTCGAATAGGGATTCCCATCATTTTGGCGTACACTGCAGCTAAAATGTTACCAAAGTTTCCTGTAGGAATACAGACATCCACTGGGCTTCCAAAAGAAATAAAGCCTTGGCTAACGAGATCAAGATATGCAGAAGCATGATAAACTATTTGGGGAAGCAGTCGGCCCCAGTTTATGGAATTAGCTGAACTTAAAATTGTTCCATATTCCACAGTAAGAAAGCCAGTAAAATCCGAATCTTTAAAAATTCTTTTTATAGCTGTCTGGCAAAAATCAAAATCTGACTTGACACCCATTGTCCATCCATTTTCTCTCTGACTGCCAATTATTTGTGCTTTCTGAAAATCACTTACTCCGTTCTCAGGAAAAAATGTGGCCACAGCTATTCTTTGCTTCTCAGTCTTATTGAGATGACTAAAACCATTTAAGACAGCACTCCCTGTGTCTCCTGAAGTTGCTACAAGGATCATATAATTACAGCTTGGTGGAATACAGTGTGCAAAAAGATGAGGCATAAGCTGTAAAGACAAATCTTTAAATGATCCTGTTGGTCCATGAAACAATTCCAGGATGAACTGGTTGCCTGAGAGGTGCCGGACAGGGGCAATCTTGGAGCAGGCAAAATTTTCCCCATATGCAGTTTCAATCATTTCTCCTAGCCTGGAAGCAGGTATGTCAGCAGGATGTATACACTTTTCCAATAGTATTTGTGCTCTTTCTACATAGGATGCTCCTACTAGGCTTTTCCACTCCCCACAGTTTAATTTTGGAAATTCCTTCTCAGGAACAAAGAGTCCACCATCAGAAGCTAACCCCTCAATCACAGCTTCACTAAAGAATTTTGCTGAAACCTTCTGTTCACAGTCTTTTGGCCAAACGTGTCTTGTCGAAATAAATGTTTCTGAGTCCACATCTTGGTATCTTTTAACTGCATTAAGCACTTTGGCAGCTACCTCCTCTGGGGAAGCGCCACTTTCACAAAAAACACGGGTATCATACCACTTCTTATAATACTGTCTTCTAAATTTAAGTAAGTCTTTCATAGATGTTCCAGAATTCTGACCTACAATCCTATCTATTTTCATTAATTTTAGACGACTAACTATATCCATTAGTGGTACATCCAGGTATACAATTATTCCATTTTTCTTCAGATGCCACATGCTAGCATCATGCATTGGATTGGACCCAGTAAGGGAAATCACACTTCCAGAGGCAGAGAAGCTTAACACAGCTTTTCCTTCCTCTTCTAAAAACTGTTCATTACCAACATCCTGTAATTTTTCAGACACACTCATATTCCAGGTTTTTTCAAGGATATCGTCATCCACATCTATGACACAACAACTTAGTTTCTGACCTATTATTCTGCCTACTGTTGTTTTCCCAGCTCCAGGCAGTCCCATCAGGATAATATTTTTGTCTCCAACAAGAGAGTGGGTTGAGTGCCATGACTTCCTTAATTCTGCAAGTGCAAAGGTTCTTGAAAGAAATAGCTGTGTGTGTTTATCCGTTTTAACATGTACAACAGAAAAACATGTCTGGGTTATTTGTTTCAGACGCTGATATCGATTAAAGTGGAGCATTCTCTTCTCACTTTTCTGCCCAAGCCAACCTAAAATTTGGCTTTAACCCTTTTCAAAACATAAAAACAAACAAACAAAAAAGACATTTCGTTACTGATTTCAACAGACTTAAAGTCCTGACAGGAGTGAATTTAACTATGCCCACAGTACATAAACCATTTTAAAATCTTCCAAATTTATGGGACATTTAAAAAGATATTTGAACACAAATTCCCAATATTGCATATTATATTTTTAAAATCTTTTCAAATCTCAAGACAGAGTAATCAAAACTTTAATAATTTGTAATTATTAAACAACAGAAACTTTATTCAGAAAATGCCATACCACAGAATCTTCAAAAAATATTAAATCAAATTAGTATTTCTTTTCCTGTAATAAAAATTGTCTTATGTTTTATAACCCATATAATAAGGATTATTTGGAGTTGAAATTCTATTTACTTGGAATTCACAAAAGCTGATTAATATGCTTTATTTAATTTCTCTTTAGTTATATGAACCTGTTGATAGATTATCATGTTACCCATAAATTTCTTAGATACAGTAGGCACAAGAAACCAGAATAAAATATTTGCTTATAAATACTCAAATAACTTTCTAAACTATAGGGCAAAGGTATGATACTTTCTTATGTGCCTTCTCTCATGCATACTGTAAAGAATCATTCTTCATTGTTTTCATATTGAGGACCTTTTTAAAAAGCTAAAATGAAAGGTATATTATTGCACAAATAGTTAAGAAAACGTTATGATCAGAAGTAGGTCAAAGGCTACATATCTATAACCTTATCTGCATGGGACCATCACTTTCATGTCTGTCCTATAAATATCATCAGTGGAGAGACTTAATTCAAGTTCCAGACTCCAGGGTAATAAAAACAAAACTCAAGATATTACCGATGATATGAGGGGAAAAAATATTCTGGCATCCAAAGCAGCTGTCCAATTCCCCATACTGGTCAAATCCCTGTTTTTGGAAATATTCTTACCATTAAAACACAAATGTTTGCCAGACAAGTCAAAATTTTAGTCATATGTAAAGTGCAAGTTCGTAAGTTCTGCCACACTCATTTAAATGGACTAAGATAACTTGACAGCCCACAGTGAGGCTTTTCACATGTTCAGTAGAGCCAAAATGCAACTAAGCCAAGTTCAATGTTAGATGGTACATTTAAGTATGTTCTGAAAACTTTCCATCCTTTACTACTCAGTATCAATTCTACTTAAACTGTGTTCTGTAGTTAACCATTTAAACCATTTTAAGCTAATAATGAATTTAACTTACAAGTTAAATTACAACTGTCAAGAGAAGTACATTTCCTTATTTGGCTTTTCCATTTGTATGTGCTGTGCTTTATTCCCCAAGATTTGTAAATATATGATATACACGCACCAATCTGAGATGAAGAGTTTGCTGATGATGAAGCAAAGTCAATCTTTGCAAAGAAAAGGAGTCTATAATGAAAAAAATTTCAGTTAATCATAACTGCATACAGTATCATAAAATTCCACACATATTCTTAAAACGTCCATCTGAAATATTTATATTGCAGAAAAATATGAATTGACCCTTTTCATGTTTCCCCAATTGTGTTAGTAAAAGATTAAGATACTGCTTTTTTCAACATGTGTCTCATCATAGAAAATAATTTTACTAAACAGTACTGATAAAATTCCTGCCGTCTAGCAATATAAAATATAACCAAATAATAAAAAATATAACATCTCACAATGACACCTAAAGTTTTAATGATTTAACTGTATGTTCAGTAATCAGAGAAAAATCTATCAGTGGAATAAAAATAGGAAATGAGTGTTTGAGTTACTCTTTTAGGTTGTTTTGTCCATCTGAATCACTACATGATTTTTATGTATACTGTAAAAAGAACAAATGAAGCATCTGCCCCACACAGGTACCTCTTAGCTATTTAAATGCGTTTATAATAAATTCAAACCCTGTATCATAGTATCTGGCACATAAGAATATTCTTAAATATAGTAACATTAATAATTGTCACTCAATGACAATAGTCTAAAAGAATTAAATCAGACTATCTGGGCATAAGGCTAGGCTTTTTTTTTATGGTTTGGTTTATTTATAAACCTTCACAGAAAACAGTGCTACTCATCTGTAAATCAAGTGTTTTGACATACACAGTCTAATCCTTTCCCTGGAGTAAACAAGGATCAGAGAACTGTATGCTTGAATCATATCAACAATTTATTTTATTAAACTGTTTTCTGATATTGTACACCAACTAATTTTGAGGGACTGCATATAATAAAACAGCCTGATTAACCTCCTATTCAGGAGGCTTTTGCTTATAAAATCAGTGTCTTCTTTTATAGTTTCCAATGCATAACTTTCTGATTAGTGTAATAGTATTAGTAATAATTGCATATTACCTGAGTAGCTGGTTTATTTTAATGGATACTAAATCTTTGTGTGTGTGTGTGTGTGTGTGTGTGAGAGAGAGAGAGAGAGAGAGAGAGAGAGAGAGAGAGAGAGAGAGAGAGAGACAGGGACAGATAAGACAGGAAGGGAGAGAAATGAGAAGTATCAATTCTTCCTTGCAGCACTTTAATTGTTCATTGATTGCTTTCTCATATATGCCTTGACCAGGAGGCTACAGCAGACCAAGTGACCCCTTGGTCAGGCCAGCGACCTTGGGCTCAAGCTGGTGAGCCTTGCTTGAACCAGATGAGCCCACGCTCAAGCCAGCAACTTTGGGGTTTTGAATCTGGGTCCTCCGCGTCCCAGTCTGACACTATCCACTGAGCCACTGCCTGGTCAGGCGGACACTAAATCTTTTAACTGATCTTTTCTTTTACTCTGTTGGTTGCTACAATACTTAATATTAACTCCATTAAAAATAGAAGATTAACACAAACATGCATGTTAACTTCACCTTATCTTTTATAACCTTTGTTTTATATGAATTTAAAATAGAAAATTATGATAGTTCAATTTACTAATTCTGTATCCAGATTATTTCACCATAAAAATCTCCGACTCTAGAAAAATGCAGTTAAGTGCTATAACATATAAAATTATTATTTTTAGAAAAAAATAAAGATGAACTCTATTTTAAGCTATATACTAAATTATTTTGTTTTGTAACATTTAAAGTTTTTTTCATTATTGATTTTTGGAGATAGAAAGATAGAGATAGAGAAAAAACATCAATATGCTGTTCTGCCTGTTCATGCTGTCACTGGTTGATTCTTGAATGTGCCTTGACCAGGGACTGAACCTGCAAACTCGGCATGCCCGGACTATGCCCTAATCAATTGAGCTCCCTGGCCAGGGCCTGTTTTGTAATATTTAACCACAAATTAATGTTAGGGCTTCAATATCCACTGTAAACAGATGACAAGAAAAGATGGAATAAAGCCCATAGCATGTAACTTTTATCTGGAAACTGAATTTTGCTTATTTAATATAGTCAATTCTTGTTATTCATACAGTTGTGTTCTATAAAGTTAGCATGAATACTGAATTAGTGAATATTGAACCACTGTTCCCAGAAGAAATACAGGGTTAGGTTCCTGTGAGCCTCTGGTCACAACATTTTTGCCAATTGATCAATACATAACTTCGTTTTATGTGTGTTTCTGTTTAAAGACATCTTATTTAACATATACAGTTGATACACTACCAATGAGTCACAACCAAAAGCACTCTTAATTCATGCCTAAATGAGGCTAATCTAACACACACTTTTCTCTGGAAGGCACATGACAGCACTGCTGCCTCAGGAGCAGTAGGCACAACTTCAGCACTCTGCTTGGGGCCATTTTAAATAGCAAAATCACCAACTAGATGCACAAAAATGTGAAAAATGTGGCAATAAATAGAATGCGAAAAGGACACTTGTCTACACTGTGAAAGCTGAAACAAGAAGGCAGAGGATCACCTTGTTTGACCTCAGCTTGGAACACGCAACTCAATATTTTCACCACTGTATGCATATCCATGAATGCCTCCAACATGCTACAAGTATTAATTTGGGGTTATAAATAAATTTTAGCCAGAATTCACAAATATGCAACCTGTGAAGTGAGGATCAAATGCATATCATTTTCCTTGATGACTCAAAACCATGTTATTAGACAGTTTTCATTTATTTATTAGTATATTTTTCGGTATAATAATCACAAATAGGCCATTTTTCTTTAGCCAAAGGGCAAACTATTTTAAATTCAATTAAAGTCAATCACATAGGAGTAAAAATAGTACTTAAAAGACCAAATATCTTGGCCATAAAGTACTCAGGTTTTACTATATCATTAATGTTCTCAAAAAAATTTTAGAGGGCCAAATTAATCACAAAAATATTTTAGTTATACTCTCAATCCTCAGAGTTTATATCAGGGGACTGTGCCAACTAAAACCCACAAGCAAAATCTGAGCCCCCATCCATTAGTAAATTTAAATTAAGTGTCATGGAAACACAACTTTGCTTTCACTTGTTCATTTGATTAGTACTCTCTCTGGCTGCTGGTGAGCTACAATGGTAGAGGACTGTAGTTGCAACAGAAACAAAGCCTAAATATTATCTAGCTCTTTACAGAAAAAGTTCATGATTTCTGGTGATATACCAATACTAATTCCCTGTGGATATACTGGACATAGGCATTTCCTTGAACACTACTGCCATTCACAGGGAATGACAGAATTATTTGTAAACATGCATTCAAAAATCAAACATAATTACAGACCAAGCACCTAAGAAAAAGTTTTCTTCCAAATGATTTAACAACTTTCATCATAACTGCAAACTAAATATATTATAGTGAGATCTTAAGTTGTTTAATATCTGTAAAACCACTATACATATACTGACTTCAGTGAAAAGACTGTATTCAGGAGCACAGTAAGTCAAGATTAGCTAAGGCTAGTTGGTGGTACCAACTGGAGAAATACTTTTCTTTGCCTTTCTGGATCCTAAAGAAACTGATTAACATAAATAGTCCCAAAGTGTTACTTCTAATTAGAAAATCTATAAGCTTTGGTCAATGACTATCCATTTGGCAAATAGTATTATTATTCTGAGTCTTTAGTTCAAATCTTAGAATGTATAGAGAACAGAATTTTTCTCTATGCAGGCTAAGCAAAGCAAAACAAAGCACCTCAAAGGGGAACAAAAAGGGCACAGTAGTATATATCCATGTTTTGGATAGGAGAATATCTGATGTGAATAGAAGAATCATCCCCACGGAGTTACTGACCTTAAACACCTGGGATAAAAATTAATATTTCATCAACTAAGAAAAAACTAAATTTATGCTTATCTAATGAAATTCACTCTGACCCCCAAATGATAAGGACCTACACATTCAGTAAAGCCTTTTCAAGTAGGAATAAAAAGTTCATCCCTCCACTGAGCAGCCTGGCGGCGGGACGACCAAAGCTGGTGCTCTCTCCCACCTTCCAAGGCCTTGCTCCTCTTTGGACCGAGTGGCCACTGTCAGGTTGGTTCAGAACCATCCATCCATCTTCCTTCCCAAATCACATTGCCAATATTTCTTTGAGAGACTCAGATAGCAAAAGGCTTTTAAATGAGTTTTACTGAGTCTTTAGTTCAAATCTTAGTTAAGAATGGCATAAAACCGCTCTCACAAAGACAATTTTCAGAAAGGAACACCCCAAAAAAGGGGAGGGGGCGAAAATGATCTATCCATAAGGCTTCCACTGGTTTAGGCTGCTGGCTCATAAAAGCAAGTCCACACGCCCGTGGAGACAGCGCTCCGAAGAGGGGCCGGCCCGGGGGGAGGCGGCGGAAGGAGACGCCCGCGGGCTAGGGCCACGGGGCGGCCCAGGCGACGGGCGGGTGCGAACGCGGGCCGCGGGCGCGGCGAGCCTGCCAGCCCGGGCGGGAGCGGCCGCGAAGTGAGGCCGCCGACTCCGCGGAGCGGAAGGGGAAGGCACCAGCGGGGACAGGCGTGCGACGGGGACGGCCGCGTGCCTAGAGACTCCCGACCCCTCTTCTCAGGGAACTCACCAAGAAGCCACCCTGAGAAGACAGGGGAAAGGGAAAGACATGGGAGAGAGTGCCCAGGAGCCGCCAGTGTCCACTCGGGATGGACCCGGCTTCTGGCGCTTGCCCGCAGCCCGGGCCCAAGGCCTCACTCCGCCCAGCCCGGCGACCGGTTCGCCGCCGTGCCGCGGCCTCTGCGACTGCGCCGGGCGGACCTGCGCGGCCGCGCGCCACAGCCACGCCCGGAGCCGCCGGAGCCGGGCACGTGACCCTCGGGGCGCTCCCCGCCCCCCGCCCTGCCCCCACCTTGTCCGCTCCCCACGTCGGCCGCGAGTCGGCGTGTCCTCAGCCGTTTGCGCCGCTTCACCTTCCCCCGCCCTCCGTGACTGGAACCTGCGCGCCACAGCCTTATTGTGTGACGTCAGCACACCGTCTTTGCTGTTGTGTGTCTGAGTCTTTCTTTTTCGCCAAATACAGTTAGGAAAGAGCGGCATCTTTAAGGGGACTCCATTTTTCACCCCCATTACTCCTAAAGGCACACTGAAACAGTGGTCTCCATGTTGAACTTTCTAGTCAGAAGAATGGGTTACCGTGATGGAGGAAAGAAAACCTAGTTTGCAGTGCCACCTCCCACTTCCCCGTCGCCTAGTGACCGTTCCCAGGGCAAGCGCGCGGTCAACGACGCTAAGCAACCCCAAGAGGAATAGAAAGAGTATCTTCCAAGAGAGGACCGCTAAGAGGTCAAAGGGGAAAGAGAGAACCCCTGGTTCCTTGATGAGGCAAGAAAGTAGGGAAGCAAAGGGAAAGCAGTGAAGAAAGGGACGTAGATTTTAGTATTATGAGGAAAAGAAGTTAAGTAATTTTCAAGAGTCATTTGGGTGGCCATGGATCCAACCTACGCTCCTGAGAGCATTTATAACCTCATACCCAGTGACTGGAAGGAGCCTCCCCAGCCTCCTAGGTATGTGGGTAATACAAGATTATCACTTAAAACAAAAATAGGAATAATTATTTCAGGATTAACAAGGCATCTTATGACTTTTAAAAAATAAAAATATATTTTTGTCTGGATAAAGTAGCCTTGAATGATAGATTTCTAAAGAAAAGTTTGCAAACATCTAGGTATTTAGCATCTCAAAATTCAGAGGCAGATCCAGTGCTATTAGAGAGCCATTTTATGTTAGTCCCCTGTGTTATGGTGTGTAATGTTGTAATTTACCTGATTGTTCGCATATGATGTGAATATAACATTGCACAAAATTTCTTATAGAAAAGAGAAAAATCACAATTTTATTATCCACTGTTAGAATACTTGTTATTTTGTTTCAAAGATTTATTGTTTTATTTTTGACTGCTCTTTTTCTAAGGGGATAGTACTTATTTTTTTCCCTAAGATTATCATCCAATATAAATTTGTTTGTGAGGCTCAATTTCTTGATCAGTGAAATAAAATAGACAGATTAAATAATTACTAAGATCTGTTACTGGTCTAATAGATGGAAGGAAGAGTAGATGGATAAAGAACCAAAAACATTTAATCGAGTTAAAATTTTTGGCATAGATGATAGGACCTCCTAAATTCTCCAATTTTTTTTTTCCAAGCTCACAATGATTTTTTTATTGATTTTAATTTATTGTGTTTACATAGATTCTAGTGTTGCTCCGAATGCATCCCCCTCCCCCATATTGCCCTCAACGTCTCCCTTGCCCCCCTCCCCATAGCGACCTCTCCCCTTCCCTCAGGTTTATCCCATCCTATCATCCCCTTTTCCTCTGTTCTTTTTTTCCTCTGGTCCCTTTGATCTCTCCTCTGTCTCAATTCAGTTCCTCAGTTCACATTGTTCATTGGATTCCTCAAATGAGTGAGGTCATGTAATATTTTTCTTTCTCTGTCTGGCATATTTCACTTAACATAATAGTTCTCATGTCCATCCATGTTGTCGCAAAAGGTAAGATTTCCTTCTTTTTCATGGCCCCATAGTGTTCTATTGTGTATATGTACCAAAGCTTTTTAATCCACTTGTCCACTGACGGACAATGGGCTGTTTCCAGATCTTCGCTATTGTGAACAATGCTGCAGTAAACATGGGGGTGCATTTCTCCTTTTGAAACAGTGCTATGGTGTTCTTGGGGTATATTCCTAAAAGCAGGATAGCTGGGTCAAAAGGCAGTTTGATTTTTAATTTTTGAGGAATCTCCATACTGTTTTCCACAGTGGCTGTACCAGTCTGCATTCTCACCAGCAGTGCAGGAGGGTTCCCTTTTCTCCACATCCTCGCCAGCACTTATTCTGTGTTGTTTTATTGATGAGCACCATTTTGACTGGTGTGAGGTGATATCTCATTGTGGTTTTAATTTGCATTTCTCTAATCATTAGTGATGTTGAGCATTTTTTCATATGCCTATTGGCCATTTGTATGTCCTCTTTGGACAAGTGTCTATTCATTTCTTTCACCCATTTTTTGATTGGATTGTTTGTCTTTCTGGTGTGGAGTTTTACAAGTTCTTTATAAATTTTGGTTGTTAACCTCTTATCAGACGTATTGATGAATATGTTCTCCCGTTGTGTAGTTTGTCTTTTTATTCTGTTCTTATTGTCTTTAGCTGTGCAAAAGCTTTTTAGTTTGATAGAGTCCTGTTTGTTTATCCTGTCCTTTATTTCACTTGCCCGTGGAGATAAATCAGCAAATATTTATATATTGCTGCGAGAGATGTCGGAGAGCTTCCTGCCTATGTTTTCTTCTAAGATGCTTATGGTTTCATGGAATACATTTAAGTCTTTTATCCATTTGAAATTATTTTTGTGAATGTCATAAGTTGGTGGTCTAGTTTCCTTTTTTTGCAGGTAGCTGTCCAATTTTTCCAACACCATTTGTTGAAGAGGCTGTCTTTATTCCACTGTATGCTCTTACCTCCTTTGTCAAATATCAGTTGTCCATAAAGATGTGGGTTTATTTCTGGGTTCTCTGTTCTGTTTCATTGATCTAGATGCCCGTTCTTATGCCAGTACCAGGCTGTTTTGAGTACAATAGCCTTGTAGTATAACTTGATATCAGGAAGTGTGATACTTCCCACTTTATTCTTCCTTTTCAAGATTGCTGAGGCTTTTCGTGTTCTTTTTTAGTTCCATATAAATTTTTGGAATATGTGTTCTATATCTTTGAAGTAAGTCATTGGTATATTAATTGGTATTGCATTGAATTTATAAATTGCTTTAAGTAATATAGACATTTTAATGATATTTATTCTTCCTAACCATGAACACAGTATATGCTTCCACTTTGTTCTATCTTCCTTGATTTCTTTTTATCAATGTTTTATAATTTTCCAAGTACAAGTCTTTAAACTCCGTGGTTAAATTTACTCCTATGTACTTTATTTTTTTGGTTGTAATAGTGAAGAAGATTGTTTCCTTAATTTCTCCTTCTGACAGTTCATTGTTGGTGTACAAAAATGCTTCTGATTTCTGAGTATTAATTTTATATTCTGCCACCCTGCTGAATTCATTTATCAGGTCCATTAGTTTTTTGACTGAGACTTTAGGGTTTTCTATATACAATATCATATCATCTGCAAATAATGATAGTTTTACTTCTTCTTTTCCAATTAGGTTACCTTTAATTTCTTCATCTTATCTGATTGCTGTAACTAGGACTTCCAGGACTATGCTGAATAAGAGTAGTGAAAGGGGACAACCCTGCCTTGTTCCTGATCTTAAGGAGATTGCTTTTAATTTTTGCTCATTGAGTATGATGTTGGCTGTGGGTTTGTCATAGATGGCCTTTATCATGTTGAGGTATGTTCCCTGTATTCCCACTTTGCTGAGAGTTTTGATCATGAATGGGTGCTGGATTTTATCAAATGCTTTTTCTGCATCTATTGAAATTATCATGTGATTTTTCTTCTTCCTTTTGTTTATGTGAAGAATCACATTGATTGATTTGCGAATATTGTACCAGCCTTACTTCCCAAGCGTAAATCCCACTTGATCATGGTGTATGATTTTTTTCATATGTATCTGGATCTGGTTGGCTAATATTTTGTTGAGGATTTTAGCATCTAGATTCATCAGGGATATTGGCCTATAATTTTCTTTCTCTGTGTTGTCTTTGCCTGGTTTTAGAATCACAATTATGCGCGCCTCATAAAAGGAGCTTGGAAGTCTTCCTTCCTCTTGAATTTTTTGAAATAGCTTGAGAAGGATAGGAGTTATTTCTTCTTTGAATATTTGGTAGAATTCACTTGTGAAACCATCTGGCCCCGGGCTTTTGTTTGTTGGGAGTGTTTTGATAAATGTTTCTATCACATTTGTTGTAATTGGTCTGTTTAGGTTTTCTGATTCTTCCATATTGATTATTAAAATATATGTTTCAAGGAATATGTCCATTTTATCTAGGTTGTCTAGTTTTTTGGCATACAGTTCTTTATAGTGTTTTCTTACAATATTTTGTATTTCTGTTGTGTCAGTTGTTATTTCTCCACTCTCATTTCTACTTTTATTTATTTGAGTCCTCTCTCTTTTTTTCTTGGTGAGTCTCTTTAAAGGTTCATCAATCTTTACCTTTTCAAAGAACCAGCTTCTTGTTTCATTGATTCTCTGTATTGTATCTTTAGCCTCTATGTCATTTATTTCTGCTCTGATCTTTATTATTTCCTTCTTTCCACAACCTCTGGGCTTAACTTGCTATTCTTTTTCTAGTTGTTTTAGATGCACGGTTACGTTGTTTATTTGAGCTTTTTCTAGCTTCTTTAGATATGCCTGTAATGCTATGAACTTCCCTCTCAGGACTGCTTTTGCTGTGTTCCATAAATTTTGAGTTGTTGTATGCTCATTATTTTTCATTTCTAGGAATTTTTTTATATCTTCTTTGATCTCATTATTAACCCATTCATTATTTAATAACATGCTATTTAGTTTCCAAGTGTTTGAGTATTTTTCAGTTTTTCTGTTGTGGTTGATTTTTAGTTCTATGCCATTGTGATCAGAGAAAATGCTTGATATGATTTCAGTCTTCTTAAATTTGTTGAGACCTCTTTTGTGCCCTAACATGTGGTCTATCCTAGAGAATGTAACATGAGCACTTGAAAAGAGTGTATATTCTGCTGCTTTAGGGTGAAAGGGTCTGAAGATATCTATTAAATCCAGTTGATCTAGTGTGTCCTTTAAGTCTGCTGTTTCTTTGTTAATTTTCTTTCTTGAGGATCTATCTAGTGATGTTAGTGGGGTATTGAAATGTCCTACTATTATAGTATTACTGTTGATCTTGCCCTTTATATCCATCAAAGTCTGCTTTCTAAATTTAGGTGCTCCTATATTAGGTGCATATATATTTATAGTGGTTATATCTTCCTGTTGGATTGCTCCTTTTATCATTATGTAGTGCCCTTCTTTATCTCTTACTATAGTCTTTGTTTTAAAGTCCATTTTTTCAGATATAAGTATTGCTACCCCAGCTTTTTTTTATTTCCATTTGCATAAAATATTTTTTCCATCCTTTTTCCTTCAGTCTATATGAATCTTTTGTTTTAAGGTGTGTCTCTTGTAGACAGCATATGTATGGGTCTTGTTTTCTTATCCACGCAGCTACCTTATGTCTTTTGATCAGATCATTTAATTCACTTACATTTAAGGTTCTTATTGATATATAGTTGTTTATTGCCATTTTATTCTTTAAAGCTGCATTCCTCTTTTGCTATATTTTTCCCCCTTCAATATGTTTACAACAGGCCCCTTAAATTTTTTTGCAGCATCGGTTTCGTTGTAATGAATTCCTTGAATTATTTTTTGTCTGGGAAGCTTTTTATTTCTTCTTCAATTTTAAACTATAGCCTTGCTGGTTAAAAAGTCTTAGTTGTAGGCTCTTGTTCTGCATTACTTTGAATATTTCTTGCCATTCCCTTTGGGCCTCAGGTGTTTCTGTTGAGAAGTCGGATATCATTCTTATGGGGGCTCCTTTGTAGGTGATAGCCTTTTTTTGTCTAGCAGCTTTTAATATTTTCTCTTTATCACTTAGCTTTGGTATTTTAATTATGATGTGTCTTGGTGTAGATTTCTTTGGGTTTTTCTTTAATGAAATTCTCTGTGCTGCTTGAACTTGTATGACTTTTTCCTGCATCAGTTTAGGGAAGTTTTCAGCTATGATTTGATTGAAGAAAGTCTCTATCCCTTGTTCTTTCTCTTCTTCAGGGACCCCTATGATGTGGATATTATTTCTCTTCATGTTGTCACAGAGCTCTCAGAGTTTCCTCAGACTTTTTGAGTCTCTTTTCTTTTTGCTGCTCTTCTTTTGTGCCTTCGTTTATCTTGTCCTCTAACTTGCTGATTCGGCCCTCAGCTTCATCCATTCTGCTTTTAATTCCTTCCATTGTGGTCTTCGTTTCTGATATTGTACATATCATTTCTGACTGATCCTTTTTTTATTCCAATATCCTTTTTTATACTTGCTATCTCTTTATTTAGTTGTTTGTTCTGACCATCTATTGTTGTTCTAAGATCCTTGAGCATCCTAACAATCATTATTTTAAACTCTGCATCCAGTAATTTGGTTATATCTGACTCATTCAAGTCCTTTTCTGGGGATTTCTCTTGATTCAATTGGGTTGCATTTCTCTGCCTTCCCATTTTACTGTGTATAAGAAGGGTGTGGCCACTGGATTCCAATTGGTCTGGCCTCTGTGTTCCCTAGGTATGGTCAGTCTTCAGGCCCACCACCCCCTCTGTGGTTGCCTCGGGCATTCGTGTATGGGTATTGCCAGCACTGACCGACTGCAGGTATTGCTGCTGTTTCTGCCTCTCCTCCACAGGAGGGGCTGTGTTGACGTGCCTGGGTCTAGAAGCCTCGGCCTTTGCCATGCCCCCACGGGTGGGCTGTGTGCCATGCCTGGTGCTGCAAACCGTGACACCTCAGGCAGGCGTGAGCACCTGCGCTCAGCTGCGGCTCTCTACCTTTTCCCGGGCTTTCGCCTAGCCCCCATGGTTGGAGCTGTGCTCGCAAATTGGGCCACAAGCCCCAGCTCTGTGGGCCAGATAGGGTGCTGCGTGCCCACGCTCAGCTGCTGGTCTCTGCATTTCCCAAGCTTTCGCCTTTCCCCTGCGGGAGAGGTTGCAGGCAGGCCCACAGCTAACTGGGCCGCTTTCGTGCGCCCCTTTCACCCCCACCAGGCGAGACTGAGCTCACGCTGGGCCTCATTCATGGCCAGTCTGGCATTGCCCCCACCAGAGGGACTGCGCTTCCGCATCCTGCCTCCACCCGCCCTCCAGTGAGCCCTCAGACGCGTGGGTGGGGGCACTGCAGCTCAGACCCTAACACTTTATACTGTAGTCCTGAAAGCTCCCTCCTTCTATGTGACTCTGCTCTGAGTGCCATGGGAGAGCTTGTTTTGCTGGTGTCCTGCTTCCCTTTGCTGGTTCCAGGGGACATATTTGCTTCAGATTTGGGAAGTGACTCATCCCAGGAGTTAGGGTGGCTGTCTCTCAAAGTGTTTCTCCCTGTGCCTCCTAGATTACACTCTCTTCCTGCTACTCTGGTCTTCTCCTCACTCCCATCTCCCAGAGCCCCAGGTGAGTGGTTGTGAGAGAGGTGTTCTGAGTAGTCCCTTTAAGAATAATCCTGAGTCTGAGAAATCTGTCTCTTTCTTACAAACAGTATCCTGACTTGTTTCACAGCTAAATACTATCCATACGCCTCTTCTAGGCTCTGGAGCTGCAGGCTGGGGCTTTGTTCCTGGGGCTCAGGACCCTCCCCTCTCCACTTCCTGCCACACAAGTCTCTCCGGGCTGCTGTCACTCCCGGGAGCTGGGCAACCCTCTCCGCATTTCCACTTTTCCTACCAGTCTCAGTGTGGCTTGTTCAATGTTCCTTGGTTAAAGAGTCCTGTTAGTTTAGTCCAAAGTTGGTTTTTCCAGATGATGGTTCTTAAAATTAAGTTGTAATCCACTTTGGTTCTGGGAGGTGGAAGTTGGTACGTCTGCCTACTCCATCACCATCTTGCCACCCCTACCACAATCTAAATTCCCCAAATTTTAAAAAGGTCATCACAAAGTAAACATCCTATTTATTCTCCTGTGTAGAGACTTACCACTTATTTAAATCCGTAAGGAGAAAATAAGGTAAGTAGGGGTAAAATCTTACTCCTCCTAGGTCTTTGTTGTCTTTTACCTTTCTCCTTTTCCTGATTTAAGTCTAAACCACATGGAAAGAGCACTGGACCAGGAATAAAAAAAACAAAACAGGAGCTGCAACTAATTGGTTTTGGGATCATAAATATATTTTCATTTCTGATGTGTAAAACTAATCATTATGGCCTCTTTCAGATCTAATGGTCAATTATTTTTACTGATAATTACTTGGGGTGCATACCATTGTCAGCAAGTGGACACATCCTGCCATTTTAAGCCTGAGTATCTTTGTTTTTTAACCAGAGCAGTAACTACATTGTTTTCCATTAGCTTCTCAAAAATCCAGTAGAGATTGGAATGGGAAATGTACAGTAAGAAGATACAATACAGTTGCAGAGTCTGTGAGGAGTGTTCAAGTTAACTATTGCTGAATGGACTTTTGGTCCAAAATTCCTGTATAGTATACAAAATAAAGCTCCTCCTCTCTGTAACCCACTGGTAGATTGTATTTTTTATAGGGTGCTGAATTTGAATGGTAAGATTTTTTATTAGATAGGTGTTCTGTTTATTGGGAAAGCTTTACTATGCATCTTGGTGATTTTTTTTTCAAGAAATTTTGATAAGACCTGGCTGGTTGACTCAGTGGTAGAGTATCAGCCTGGTGATTGGTTGTCTGGGTTCCATTCCCAGTCAGGGCACACAGGAGAAGCACCCATCTGCTTCTTCACCCTTATTCCTCTCACTTTTGTCTCCCTCTTTCTCTTTCCCTCCTGCAGCTATGGTTCCATTGGAGTTAGTTGGCCCTGGCATTGAGGATGGCACCATGGCCTCTGCCTCAGGCACTAAGAATAGCTTGTTTTCTGAGCCGTGGAGCAACGCCCCAGATGGGCAGAGCATCACTGTAGGGGGCTTGCTGGGTCAATCCCATTTAGGTCATGTACGGGAGTCTGTCTCTGCCTCCCCTCCTCTCACTTAATTAAAAAAAAGAGAGAGAAATTTTATAGGAACAACCTTTATTCATTTAACAAGTATTAACTGAGCCCCTACTCTGTGTGTAATATTGCCTTTTGGGGAATATTGGAGTGACAGCGCAAACTCATTGGTTTACTCTGATGGAATGTGTAGGAAAAAGGAATTTATGGTTAAGGGAATAGAAAGTATCCCAATGTGGAGCCACCGAACACTATTATTAAGTTAGCCTACACTATCAGCAACAACCATGGGGAGTTTTTAATTTGACAAGATGTCATGCATATGAACACTCATTTATAAAAATGGAGTACAAGAAAACATTTAACTCTTTCTCACTACACTAACACAACTTGTCCTGATTCAGTCCCCTTACTAATAGTAAGAACTAATCATAAGAAATGTATCAATCTCCAAGGCTTATTTTGTATCACCGAGTTATAAACCCAGCTTTAAGAAAGCTTTCTGCAGCTCTTTGCAAACCTGGCAAGATATTTATCCAGCATTCGTAAAGTGTTGGATTTCTTGGAGAAATCAACAATGGATAGTACTGTGATCTCCCATGCCTCAGAGGTTAATTTCCTTGGTGAACAAAAATATGAACATAAAATATTAATAATAAAACCATATATTATTGAAAACCCTAATGAGAGATGCAGATACTAAATGAAATAGATGTATGTTACTGAACAGATATATGTAACCAAAGTGGGGTGAAAGGCAACCTTTTCCAAATGAAGTAAAAACTGGGATTTAAGATATAAAAGTGTTAAATTCAATGGGAAGCCATGAATCAGTTTTCAAAATTTCAGTAGCTCATGATGCCTGAGATGGTTTCCAAGATCACCAAATTTATGACCCTTATATTGATAATTCCAGTTGCTTAATATCTCTAGTCATTTCATTTTTGTTTAAGATAATATTCCAGATATGCTCCAAATAGCCATAGGACTGTGATCCACTTTCCTTGATACACAATACTGTCACTGATGAATCCATTAGCATGTTGTCAGTCATGTCCTGCTGTTGTCTCACATGAATTAGGATTAAATTTGGTTCCTTCCATTCTACAGTTTTGTAGGCAATTCTTTTTTACTTAAACTCAGCATTAGTCTACGGGGGTAGTTTGGAATTTCAAATCTTTCAAACACTCTCCTAACCCTCCCTCCAAGTTTTGTGCATTTTCAGATCTTATGTCTTTGATATCTCCACCAACCATCGAGCAAGGCAAGTAAGTACTTTGCACTTTAGTAGGCTGCTAGATATTTCTTTCTAGGCTGACAGCAAAAATGTTTTTGAGGATTCAGTCAGTCATCAAATGCATCCATTAGTCAGTTTATATTTCTCTACATTATCAGTAAGGATTTAATAAGAGGACTTACTAACATTAAGATGTATATTATTAAATCTAAGGTATTTTCCTGATTTATATTATTATGTCTAAGATATTTTCCAATCATCTTCATTTCAGTAACCTGAAACTCCAGATAGCTCATGCAATCCTTGCTGCTCTACAGATTTTTAGATGCTCTTTCGCATCAGGCTCACCAGTATGGACTTTCTGGATGCATGCTTTTTGAAACTGGGAATATTTAATGTCATAAGCACCCAGTAGTTATTTCTTTTTTATGCCTTCCTGGTTTTTTTTTAGTGAGAGTAGGAGAGATACAGAGACAGACTCCCACACGTGCCTATTAAAAACTGAGATATAATTGACATTATATTAGTTTCATTTATTTTTTGTTTTTATAATTTAGAAAAATAAGTTTTTATATAGAATAGAATACTTTGTTTTCTATAATAGATGGGTAAGCTTTGAGCTCCCACAAAATAATTATTGAATCACAAGATTGCAAATTAAAAAGTAGTAAAAGTATACACACTTCTTTTGACCCCAGAGGAATATTTTATTAATCAAAAGATCATACCTGCCATTTCCAACTTCCATGGCACTTTTAAGGCAGATTCAATTGAACCTTATACTCTGAAGTATCTAATGAGTTTGTTCAATGTGGACCATAATTGATTCCTAGCTATTGAGTTGAAGATTGACAAAAGGCCCCTAAAAGCAAGAAATGATTTCATATTTTTTCAAAGTTATCCACATTAAGTACAAAGAGAATAAATGTTGTTAAAAGTGATTTAGCCTGACCTGTGGTGGCGCAGTGGATAAAGCGTTGACCTGGAAATGCTGAGGTCACCGGTTCGAAACCCTGGGCTTGCCTGATCAAGGCACATATGGGAGTTGATGCTTCCAGCTCCTCCCCCCCTTCTCTCTCTCTCTATCTCTCCTCTCTCTCTCTCTCTCTCTCTCTCTCTCCCTCTCCTCTCTAAAAATGAATAAATAAAAAAATAAAAATTAAAAAAGTGATTTAGCTAAACTTCTGTTTCCAATTAAGGTGAAATGTAGCCTCTCATCATGAACAGCTAAAACATTAGAAAAATAAAATAAAACAAGGTTTTCAGACACTGGACAATAGACAGCATAGAGCAGTCATTCCTAAGAGAGGGAAACAAGCCCTGCAATTGCCTCGACATATTCTCTGGAGAGAATTTATAGGCCAAAACCCTGGGAAGAGGAATCTAAAGAAAACCTAGCAGTTTTCCTGAGTTAAAGAGACAGTGTTTAGAGTTCTGGAAGGTCAAGATAAGGCATGTAGAATTCACAGCCCAGAGTATAGTAGAGGTGAGAACTGCAGAGAAAGAGAGGGAGAAAGAGAGAGGGAGAGAGAGAGAGAGAGAGAGAGAGAGACATGCAGGAGAATTTCCCTGAAGTCTTTGGTTGACAGTACATGTATGTGATGAAATATCAGCAGAATTTGATCAAACACATGTACTGTCAACTAAAGACTTCAGGGAAATTTGGATTTACACAATGATATAAATATATATATATATATTATTTAAAGAAATTTTTAAAATATATACTTTGAATCAGCTTCTTAAAGGAGAAATAATAACAAAAATTTGAGGTTTTATAACACATATAGAAGTTAAATGGCCCAGGCTGGTTGGCTCAGCTGTAGAGCATCAGCCCGGCCTGTGCAAGTCCTGGGTTCAATTCCTGTCAGGACACACAAGAGAAGTGACCATCTGTTTCTCCACCCCTCCCCCTCCTATTTCTCTCTCTCTCTCTCTCTCTCTTTCTCTTCCCTTCCTGTAGCCATGGTTTGAATGGCTCAAGCAAGTTGGCCCTCATCACTGAGGATGGCTTCATGGCCTCAGTTCAGGCACTAAAATAGCTTGGTTGCCAAGCAACGGAGCAAGCCCCAGATGGCCAGAGCATCACCCCATTGAGGGCTTGCTGGGGGATTCTGGTCAGGGCACTAGTGGCAGTCTGTTTCTCTGTCTCCCTGCCTTTTACACAATAAAAAAGTTAAATATCTTAAACATTAGGGCAAAGATTGGGGGAGGAATACAAGTATTCTTTTGTAAGGTTCTTATACCATAGATGAGGAGGTATATTATTTGAATGTAGGCTGTGATATTAAACATGTATATTGTAAACCTTAGAATGTTCACAAAATAAAAACAAAATCCAAACAAAAATAAAACAGTATTAAAAAAAAGAAAGAATGAACAGTGAGATATGTAGAAAACAAACAGCAATGAGGAAAATTGAAATGTGAACATTTTAAAAATCATTTAAATGTGAAAATGTGAATGGTCTAAACATGCCAAGTAAAAGAGAGTGTTAGGAAGGATAAAAATTCTTTGTTCTCCATGAAAAAAAATTCCTTTAGAAATAAATATACAAGTAAATAAAAAGGTGAAGAATGGAAAAATACTATATTACCACAAAGTGAATGTTGAAGTGGTTATATTCATATCAGACAGAGGAAATTTTAGAATACAGAATGTCTGCATGTTTGAAAGTGTTATTTTATAATGATGAAGTGGTCAGTTTTTTAAGAAGAGATGGTAAGCCTAAATACTCTGTACCCACTAACTGTGTCAAAAATATATAAAGCAAAAACTGATAGAACTAAAAGAAGAAACAAATACACAGTTGTAGTCACAGATTTCAATAATTAATAGAACATTTAAAAACACTACCAAATTGTCACTTATGACCACTCCAGCCAACAACAGCAAAGTACACTATTTTTTTGAGGGTACATAGAACACTTACCAACATAGACCATACTTTTTGCCATAAAACAAGTTTGAGAAAATTTAAAAGGATTGAAATAATATCAGAAAGGTATCTGAGAAATATTCAAATATGTGAAAACCACACAAAACATCTAAATAAGCTCTTGAGTCAAAGAAGATACCAGAAGGGAATTAAAAAGGTATTTAGAGCTTAATAAAAATAAAAGCATTGCATATCAAAATTTGTGGGATACAGCTATAATTCATTGTATAGAGGGAATTCTATCATTTTAAATACTTCTAATTGGATAGTATAAAGGTTTCAAGTAAGATATCTTAACTTGCACCTTAAAAAACTTGAAAAAGAAAATAAAATTAAACCCCAAATAAGGAGAAATAGTAAAGATCAGTGCAGAAATCATTGAAATGAAAAACATGTAAACATTAGAGAAAATCAAGAGCTGGGTCTTTGAGAAGAGCCATAAAATTAGTAAACCCCTAGTCAGACTGATCAGCAAAAAGGGATTAGGGGAGCAAGACAGAGAGAGTGGGGGGGGGGGAGATCACTACTGGTGCTTCAGTTGTTCAGAGAATAGTAAGGAAATACTGTGAACATCTTTAACCTGGCACCTCTTTCTTAGGCAACTCTTCCCTCTAGCTTACCCACGCCTGAAGACAAGGCTCAGTTTATGCTTTATGGCTGTCTCCAAATGAATGTAGACTTATGTAAATTAGCAATGTATGTCCTATTTTAAACTTTAAAGAACTTTTACTGCAAATATAAATTCTGAAACTTCTTTTAATTTTAGGTACAAATCAATTTTTAGGACAGCTGTAAAGGAGGACATGCAAAAATGTAAAGCTGCAATGAAAACTATGGGACCACCGAAAGTTGAAGTTCCTTCTCCAAAGGAGTTCCTGAAAAAACACTCAAAGGAAAAAACTCTGCCACCCAGTAAGTTTTAACTCTTTTTTAAATATTAACAATGTTAACAGGTAATTTAACTAAAATTATTTTATTGTCTATGAATATTAAATGTAAACAAATAATAGCAACTTTATCTTATAGTAAATAGAATTTGAGATGATAAAGTAAAGTAAAAGTAGAGATTGTACAGAAAAAGAGAGTAGAGAATGCTAAGGTGTCCCCAAAATACTCTCCTTTTGGTGGTGCAAGCACCTTAAACTATATCTTAGAATGTCCAATAAAACCTCAACTCCAGCACCAGATGCCAGCCCTATGAATTCAATAACAAGCATAAGAAGAGTTCTAGCCAGACCAAGTGGTGGCACAGTAGATAGAGTATCAACCTGGGATGCTGAAAACCCAGATTCGAAGCCCTGAGATTGCCAGCTTGAGCATGGGCTCATCTAGCTTGAGCCCAAAGTTCACTGCCTTGAAGCCTAGGGTCGCTGGCTTGAGCCCAAGGTCACTAGCTTGAGCAAGGGGTCACTGGCTTGGCTGGGGCCCCCCCGGTCAAGGCACATATTAGAAAGCAATCAATGAACAACTAAGGTGTCGCAACTATGAGTTGATGCTTCTCTTCTCTGTCCTTTCCCGTCTGTCTGTCCCTCTCTCCCTCTCAAAAAAAAAAAGAGGTGAGATATAATCAGGAGCCAATAGGAAACTTCAGTTATATTAGTAATGTTTTATTTGTTATGATGCATGTTGGGTACATAGCTATTACATGATGTATATACCTTATAATAACAGTAGTTTTCATGGAAAAAAAATAAACACAGATTCTTGGATTTTTTAATATATCAAGTTTTTTTGTTGTTTGTTTTTGTTCTTTTACTTACATGGTGATTTTATGGTAACTTTCTTCTGAAGAAACAATTATTAGTAATCATGAGTACTCAGAAAAGTTTTGTTGTTTCTTTGAACTTTATTCAGTGGAAAAGCTGAACTTTTGTTGTTGAAATCTTTATAAGAAAATATTGTCACAATAGCTAGTTAAAAGTATGAGTTAGCTAACATTTGATTTAGGGTAGTTATCTTCCCTTACATTTTTATACTGTTCTTTAAGATATTAATTGATTATGGTGCACTTAATTTTTTGAATTTATGATTACTGATTTTAATCTTAAATATTTGAATATATTGTAAATAAAACTTCAATAGGCTAGTGGTAAAATATTTGGATGTTATAAAATAGCACTTAGTAGCAATGTTTATAGTTTAATATTAACAAAGAAATGTTATGTTTAACAGAAAAAAAGTTTGAACGGGATAAGTCCAAAAAACCTCCTGTGCCATCAAGGACTGATCATCCAGTCATGGGAGTACAGAGTGAAAAAAACTTTATCAGTACAAATGCAGCCGATGCCATTATGGGAGTGGCTAAAAAGCCTAAGCCAATTTATGTTGACAAAAGAACTGGAGACAGGCATGATCTTGAAACTTCTGGACTAGTTCCAAAGTACATCAATAAAAAGGTAACCTTGTGATATATTCATTTTAGACCTGAGATTCTAATAATTTAAGTACAGTGTTCATAATAACTGTCTATATTGTCATTAATAGCACTCTCACTGGAAAAATTATCTAAATTGTCCATTCTTACTCCCCTGAAGTCTTGTGTCTGGTGCAAATAGAATGTGATGAAATTACAGAAAATTTGGAATGAATACCATATAGTTTAGTAAAGGAAAACTGTAATTCTTTTTCTTTAATTTTAATTATTATTTATTTAATTATTTATCTGTGACAGAGACAGAGAGAGGGACAGACAGGAAGGGAGAGAGATGAGAAGCATCAATTCTTTGTTGTGGCACCTTAGTTGTTCATTGATTGCTTTCTCATATGTGCCTTGACCAGGGGGCTACAGCAGACCAAGTGACCCCTTGCTCAAACCAGAGAACTTGGGTCCAAGCTGGTGAGCTGTGCTCAAACCAGATGAGCCTGAGCTCAAGCTGGCAACCTTGGGGTTTCGAACCTGGGTCTTCCACATCCCAGTCTGATGCCCTATCCACTTCGTCACTGCCTGGTCAAGCTCATTTTAATTTTTAATATAATAATTATAACAAACATTCTCTAAAAGAAATTAAGTTTAGATGAGGTAAACATGTCATTAAAAGCACATTCATTACTTTAAATCTAGAAGGTATAACCTTTCAGAAGATTCTAAGATTTAGTCTTTATTTTAGTGTCTTGGTAGCAGAATGAGAGACATGAAGACTAAAACAACTTTAGAGCCATCTATCCTTTCAGTGTAGTGTAACCAATTCCCATTGCTATTGCAACTTGAATATGTTTGTTTGTTTTTAGTTTGAAGTAAAGCAGACTTTGAAACCAATGTGCAGTAGTCTAGTCCTTTGGAGACCTCCATTTCTATTTGAAAAGGCACTAGTCAGATAAACATATAATTTTATTGGTAAAAATTATAGAAGCTTGAGTTTAATTGTTTAAATATATAAAATCTTTAAAATTAATAAAGCTTACCAAAAGTACCTTATATAAAACCTATTTTACTTTGTATGCTTATAGAGCATAAAAGTGCTTGAACCACACATTGTAAAATATGAGTACCAAACACTGAAGAAGAAGAATACATAATAGTAAGGTGTGGCAAAGAAGAAAGAAAAGAAAGAAAGGAAGGAAGAGGGGGAAAAAATGAAATTGTATTAGTGATCCATGAGGGGCTTATGTTGAAGTAGTCCAGTGATCTACTATGAGAACTCCAGCGTCTGTTCAAAATCAGAACAGAAGCCTCAAGGCTGTTGTCAGAGAACACTGCTTGTTCCCTGAGAGACGGTCACTCTGTAGGCTAAGACGCCTTTGGAAGATGTTAGCATGAAGCTAGGAGTTATTTCAGTCTTCTCTGGATATGTCCTCCTTCTGTGGCTCCTGTAGGCTGCTCATAGACCTTGTCCCATATGATGTGGAAAGCAGAAATTTTATTCTCTTGGCTCTTTAAAGCTATTTCCAGTCTATTATTTTTCCATCATTACGTAAAACCCTTCTCCTTTGATGGTTATACCACCAATTGCCACCCAGTCTGCCTTCTGGCTGCCTTCTCTCTAAGTTGTCCACTTCAGTGTATTTTCTGCCTTGAACAGAAAGTTGAACTAAAAATACATTATAGAGGCAGAAAAATATTGAGTATGTCTACCTGTGCCTGTTTACCAAGCCCTACAAACACTATACTATTATTGTCTCCTTGGTGTTGCTGGCTAAGCAATCAGGTCTCATGAAGGACTTAACTTACTTTCCACTTATCAGAGTTAAGTTTTAAGTTTTTTCATTTGTTTGTTTGTTTGTTTAAAAAACGTATTATTGGTGAGTGACATAGTAAGTCCTTTAAAGGGCAATAGCTTTTTTAAAAAGTGAGTATAAGCCCTGGCCGGTTGGCTCAGTGGTAGAGCGTCGGCCTGGCGCGCAGAAGTCCCAGGTTCGATTCCTGGCCAGGGCACACAGGAGAAGCACCCATCTGCTTCTCCACCCCTCCCCCTCTCCTTCCTCTCTGTCTCTCTCTTCCCCTCCCGCAGCCGAGGCTCCATTGGAGCAAAGATGGCCTGGGCGCTGGGGATGGCTCCTTGGCCTCTGCCCCAGGCACTAGAGTGGCTCTGGTCGCAGCAGAGCGTCGCCCCCTGGTGGGCGTGCCAGGTGGATCCCGGTCAGGCGCATGCGGGAGTCTGTCTGACTGTCTCTCCCCGTTTCTAGCTTCAGAAAAATACAAAAAAAAAAAAAAAAAAAAAGTGAGTATACCTCATGTTTTAGTTCCAAATAAAATACTATATTCCCATTTGTGCCATAAGAAACAATTTGTGGAAAGAAACTGAAACATAGATGAATGTCTGAAGTGTATAGCAATAGTAGTAAAACATCATTTCATATTCTAACTCTGTCACTTAGTTAACTCTGTAATCTCTAACAAGTTACTAGATTTATCACATGGTTGGTGTGAGGCTTAAGTGATACAAAATACATTAAGCACTTAACATAATACCTGGTACCTAATAAAAATTCAGTAAAGAGTATTTTAGATCATTGAAGAATATTTCAGATCACTGAAGCTTTTAGCCATTTGTGAGATTGTTCTTTATCCTAAAATGTATCATGTCATTCCCTTTATTATAAACAGAGTATACCAAATTAATTTTTTTTGTGTGATGACACAAAATTATTATTATGAACATCAGTAATTGTACTGAGCTGTGATGAGGTGTTGCCCTCAGTTTTCTGGAATGGATTGGTCTGTCTACCACTGTGCTAACTTACCAGAATACTGTACTCATAGAGTTTATTTGTAGAGTGCTTTGCAACTTTCCAGAACATATTTACAGCTATGATTTCTATTTCCTGTTCAGGCAGGATGGGTCAGGTTATGCTGTGGTAACAAATAACTTCCACATTTCAGTAACTAAAAGTAACTAAATTTAATTGTTTGCTTGTGCCACATGTCCATTGAGGGTTATTGGAAGCTCTGCTTCTTGTCCGCATTTCACGACCCAGGCACTCCAAAACATCTCCCATCACTGTACCTGACAGAAAAAGAACATGTCAGATCATCTATTAATTTTTAAGGATTCTACCCAAAATGTACAGAGGTCACTTCCACTCACACTGGGCAAGTTAGGTAACATGGCTACATCTTACCTCAAGGGGAACAGGGAAAGTGTTATTCTACCAAATGCCCAAAGGGAGAAGAACCAGAATATTTTTAACGACTACTATCTCTCTCAACAGCTGCTTCCTGAGAGAGGTCTTCCCTGACCTTGTTATTTCTCTAAAATAGCTCCTATAACTTTCTTTTCCCTTACTGACTTTTATTTTACCTTGGAGCATATATATATATATAAACTTTATACCTTTCTTTTATCTAACCTTAGAATGCACATTCCATGATGGCAGAAACTTTGCCTTTCTTATTCACAAATATATCTAACAGTAAGTACAACTAATTTTGGGGAGAACAAATAAGTCGTTCTGCTCCTCAACACAGGGCTATCTATTGCGCACAGTCACTAATCTGAAGGAATCACAACTGATACTTCACTGTTAGTCCTTGGAAGCAACCTTAGGATTTTGCAGTTCCCCAAATACCTTAGCGTCCCAAATCAATTTTCTCTTAAAGCAGATGTGCTTTGTATCTTTTTAGTTTGTTTTTATAATGCCTTGGAAGTCTATATCTTTATTTATTTAACAATACCTTGCAAAAGAAACCTCAAGACCTTTAAAGATATTTCAAGGTAAAAGCTGAAGCACTACAAGAAATAAAGAAAAGCCAGCTCTGAGGGGTAAAGTGAGGGTTGAGCCATCAGCCAAAAGCAGGCACTGGAAACATTCAGAAGAGAAAAAAGCCGCTGCAAATAACAGCTCAAATGGTTGTAAAAGACCAGAATCAACTGGTTCCCAATGGGGATAAAAAGTCACTGAATTTTGTCAGTGTGCAATGTTTTAAGTAAAGGCTTTAAGTCTGTACCATTCCGTTTTTTCCTATCATTAGTTGGTATGTACAAATGTATAAGAATATTGATTTTTTTTTTCCCTGAAAAATCCTTGTAAGGATTACGGTGTCACACCTGAATATATATGTAAACGAAATGAGGAAGTAAGAAACACCCAGGAAGAATATGATAACTATATCCGGGAAAAACTCAGAAAAGCAGCTATGAAAAAGCTATCTGATGAAGAAAGGGAGGGTGTGTTGCAGGTAAGTGTTCTCTAATTTCTATTTCTATGTGACTCTTTGAAACATCTCTGAGAGAAATGTCTGCTATCAATGATTAGTAAAGCCAGCACTTTGACTTTGAAATTCAATGACTCTCTGGTGTTTATGGTTCAACTACATGCAGCAAAGATGACTTTTATTTTCATTCTCATAGCCCTGAATTTTTAAAAAATAAAACACATAAAACAGATATTTTTCACTAGATGGAGCTCTAGAATAATTGAAACTGTCCCTAGGCCAAGTCTTTTTTTCTTTCCTATAAGCCAAATGTTCAAATTTTAAAGTAACCAGGTGTTAACATTTCTTTTCCTTATTTTGAATAAAATAAACTTTAAAACAGTATTTACATTGGAGTGTTTAATGCAAGATTTATCAGTAGCATTTAAAATATTGGGGGTGTGAGTAGGGTTGTATATTAAGTGCCTACTTATACTCTTCTATAGTCATACCAGTGCTTACAGAAGTAAAAATAGTACTTTACCTATTGTTTTTTTTAAAGCTTTCTACAAAGCCATTTCTAGTGACCCCTTTTTTTTCTCCAGTGTGACCTTTTTAAAACAGAAAAAAAATTTTTTCTCTTATCACATTAATTTCTGTTGAAAAATAGATTCATATGCATTATAAATGCTTAACATTTTAATGGCTAAATAAAAATCAATAAAACATTTTATTTTTAATTTTTATTTGTTTTTGTGTTTTAAAAAACAAATTCAATCACTTCTCAGCTTTTTGGCTAAAATTAAGTATAAAAACAAATCCAAAAATTTATTTTGGTGAAATGGAATCTCAAAGAAACATTACATCCTTATAATACTGTAAATAAGAACACCACTAAATTAGGTAGATATGTAGAAAAGTTGAAACATACTTTTATTTTGTTTATTTGTTTGTTTATTAGAGCATTGATCATTTAAAAAATTTTTCTATTATAGTTGATACACATTTTTATATTAGTTTCAGGTGCACACCCCAGTGATTAGACATCATATAACTTACTAAATGATCATCCCAATATATCTTGTACCCATCTGACAGCATACATAATTATTAGAATATTGTTGACTATATTCCCTGTGCTGTACTTTACATCCCCATGACTGTTCTGTGACTACCAGTGTGTACTTCTTCATCCCTTCACCTTTTTTATCCATCCTTCCAACCCCTCTCCCATCTGGCAACCATCAAAATTCTCTTTGTATCTATGAGCTTATTTCTGTTCTGTTTGCTCATTTATTTTGTTTTTTTTAGAATCAATTGTTGATAAATATGTATTTATTGCCATTTTAGTCTTATTTTTTATCGTTTTTCCCTTTCATCTTAAAGAGGACACTTTAACAGTTCATGTAATACTGGTTTGGTGATGATGAACTCCTTGAGCTTTTTCTTATCTTGGAAGTTCATTTTCTGCCTTCAATTCTAAATGATAGTTTTGCTAGGTAGAGTGATCTTGGCTATAGGTGCTTGCCTTTCTTCACTTTGAATATTTCTTACAAACCCCTTCTGACCTATAAAGTTTCCATTGAGAAATCAGCTGACAGCCTTATGGGAGCTCCCTTGTAGGTAATCAACTGCTCTTCTCTTGCTTCTTTTAAAATTCTCTCTTTGTCTTTAATCTATCATTTTAATTATATCTTGGTATGGTCCTCTTTGAGTTCATCTTGTTTGGGACACTGTGCTTTCTGGACTTGTATATCTATTTCCTTTATCAGATTAAGGAAATTTACTGTCATTATTTTTTCAAGTTGTTTTCTAGTATCTTGCTCTCATTCTTCTCCTTCTGGCAACCCCATAATGTTACTTGAAGTTGACCCAGAGGCTCTTTACACTACAGGGGTTCTTTGGGCTATGACACAGTTCCATTCCTACAACAGTGACATAACCCTAATTTTGGTGTAAGTCGAAACTCACCTTAGCCTAACACAAATGGAACACTTGCACTTTTAACAGTCCAAAATGGTTTAGGCAAGCATACAGGGGAATGCCAACTCCCTCGCTTGTATTCTGTGTTACTGCATATTCTTCCGCCATTACAACCAAACTACTTCACCCATGTAGTCTGTAAGTATGATGCTGACGCATCAGCCGAATCATTCCCATCTCAAATTTTTAAAATTTTTATAGGAGTGAGCATCATAAACTCAAAACTGTTGTAACCTGAGGACCCCCTGTATCTTCATTTTTTTAAAGATTTTTTCTTTTTGCTGTTGTGATTGGATGTTTTTTGCTTTTTTTATCTTTCAATTGCTGATTTGATTCTCAGCTTCATCTACTGTACTGTTGATTCCCTGTAAATCAGTCTTCATTTCAGTTAGTGTAGCCTTAATTTCTGACTGGTCCTGTTTTATGCTGTTGAGGTTCTCACTAAGTTCATTGAGCATCCTTATAATCAGTGTTTTGAACTTAGCTTTTAGTAGATTCCTCGTTTCCATTTTCTTTAGTTCTTTTACTGAAGTTTTGTTCTGTTCTTTCATGTGGGACATGTGTCCTTGTCTCCTCATTTTGGCAGCCCCGCTGTGTTTGTTTCTATGTTTAGGTAGAGCTGCTACGTCTCCCAGGTCTAATAGAATGCCCTAATGTATTAGGTGTTCTGTACAGTATAGTAGCACAGCCTCCCTCTTCACCCACGATGGGCACTTCAGGTGTGTCCTCCAGTCTGTGTGGACTGTGTACACCCTCCTCTCATAGTTGAACCTTGATTGTTTTGGGCATATCAATGGGATGAGTTTACCCTCAGGCCACTCTGCTGTAAGGAATGCTGCAACAATCAACCACTAACCACTCTAAAGGATCAGCTGTGCAGGGCCTCATCCCACAAAGCAGGACTTACTTACTTAGCTCTGGTGCCAGCTGAGTCTGCCCCTTCAGTATGCCACTTGTGGAGGTGGTTGGGTGATGGTGTTTTTACATGGTCTGAAGCTGTCCACTGGGTACACTGGCTCTGGGGCCTTGTAGGGGTTGCAGGCCAGATCAGCCCTGCCCTGTGTTCTGTCTGGGCCACCAAGCCTGAGCTACAGAGCAATCTGCAGATGGCTGCTACTTGTGCTGTACTTCAAGGTGCCCAGGTGAGGCCAAGCTATGAAACAAGGCTGGCTGCTGCTAGTGCAAAGCTGGGGCCACTTAGTAAGAAGTATGGGGCATTTAGAGGCCAAATGTTGCTTGTTTGAAAGAGAACCTGAAGCATGAGCCAAGACAACCCATTCATATGGAAAAGCCACTGAAAATAGCTTGGCTGGGCCTGAAAATTGAATGGAGCTGGGCCTCAGGGAATCACCAGAGCAGGGCAAACAGTGTGAGCCAGGTTTATGGAGACTCAGATATGACATCCACCTGTCTGCTCTGTGGAGGAAGGGCTCATCAAAGGAACAATGGCCTCTGCTAGCACTTCTGTTTGGAAAAGAGTGGCCCTCCCAGCTCTTGTTGATGCCAGACAATTCATTCCCTCCCATATGTCTATTTCTTTTCAAGCTGCTGCCATAGTGCTAGAGCTCAGAGGGGTGAGTCCAAGTTATTCCATAAACAGGCCTATAAAGAGAAACTGCCTGGAGCTCCAGTAGCCTTCTAGTTCCCTCAGCCTCAATCCCCACTGGTTTTTACCAGAAAATATGTTTTTCTGGTAAAACCTTCTCTCTAGCCCTGGAACCCTGAACTGGGATGCCTGGTGTGGAGCTGGGACCCCTAGCTCCACAGCTGAGGTATCTCTCCTCATTTTTATCCACCAGCATGAGTGTGGGACCAGCCGGTTCTGTGTCTCTGCCCCTCCTTCCAGTCTCAGTGTGGCTGCTGCTTTAATGTTCTAGTTGTAGGACTTCCATTCAGCCACAATGCAGGCAGTTCTGAATAATGGTTGTTCTGTAATTTAGCTATAATTTTGATGTAATAACATTTTTTAAAATCTCTGTTTTACATAGATCTTTATACTAAGCCCTGAGAATATTAAGAAGGGTATAAGAAAATTTCTGCTGTAGGAATATTGTAATTTAATTGATGGTTAAATTAAATTGTGTGTGTGTGTGTGTGTGTGTGTAGATCCTAAGTTAGATAAGGTTGCAAGGCACACACACCCTCTGAAAGATATGGGTAGGTCATTTGCTAGGCCTTCAACTAGAGAGTAAGAAGGGATCTAAGGAGTAGCCTAAGGGCAGAGACTGTACTGTGTGTCTTTGTCAACAGCAGTCTCCCCAGTGCCTAACACGCTGCCCCCTATAAACACGGTGTTTCATGAGGGCGTCCTGGAAAGGTGCAAGGAGGACAGGCTGTCTGGGTGTCTTTGTCAACAGCAGTCTCCCCAGTGCCTAACAGACTGCCCCTATAAACACGGTGTTTCATGAGGGCGTCCTGGAAAGGTGCAAGGAGGACAGGCTGTCTGGAGCTGGTGGACCCGGAGGTGGGACTCTCAGGGCACTTTCAGGAAGAGTGCTGGTCTTTGGCTCCTCTCTTGATCTATCTCTCTCATTTGGATCCTACCATTTTTAGAAATTACTTGCTTTTGTGAAAGTGATATTTTTGTATGTAAATTATGTTGAAAAATAAGGAAATAGAAAAAGAACTTCCCTCAGAAGGAAAAGGCTTTTGCCTCCTGAACCATTTTTGCTGTAGTGGATAAAGTGCCCTCATTTTACCAATCTAGTCACTTCAGAGTTTCTTCACATACCCTTCGATGTGACAATAGCAGGTCCTCTATGGGATGCTGCATTAGCCAGGTAGTGCACTGTAATAGTGTAACCACATGGTAACAAACGTCTCAGCTATGCTCCTGTCAAGCCCTGAATGACACTTCCCTCTCTGATGAAAAGTTGCATATAGGTTTATGACAATACAGTAGTATATTCTGGAGCAGGCTACATTTTTATGCTCATTCTTTATAAAATAAGTCTTATTATACCTGGAAGGGTTCATCTGGTCTAATGATTCCAAACCTTTTGTTTTCAGAGAAGAATATAAAATGCAATCTGTTAATTGGGCTCATCTGCTCCTTTACCTATGGGTTCATTTACTGAGTACTGTGTTCCAGGCACTGTACCCAGCCTGGAGGATACTGTAGTGAGCAAAACAAATGCAGTCCTTTGCTGAGGAGGGACTAAAGCCCACATCAACCAGTTCCCAGGCCAGCATTTTCCCATTGCTGCATTATATACTCGTGCATGGGAAGTAACCAGAGGAAGCTTTGTCAGGGCTGCAGCAGGAAATAGAAGGCACACTCAGCTGGGGCTCTAAAGAGAGTTTTAAAGGAACTTGTTACAGATGTGAAGTAGGGCCAAGGGAACCCACAAGGAACCCCAGGACACCCAGGACTGCGGACAGTGGGAATCTACCACCACCTGAGGCTTGAAGGGCAGGGCAAAAAACTGTGTTACTAGAGCCCAGCAAGAACTGGAGCCTGGAAGACAGGCCACCTGACAGACATTTTCACAGATAATGTCAAGAGAGAAGGGAAGGAAAGGCCCCAACCTCTCTCCCCCTACCCCATGGCCAACTTTAGCTGAACTCAGGCAGAGATTGGAGGACAGAAGAGCTGGGGTGAGGGGGAGCCCACAGAAATCACCCCACCCCACATCACAGTGCAAGACAAGAAGGTGAAGGATGGATGGAAGGGATGGGTACCAAAGGGGCAGGAGCCTGAATGAAGGCACTATTTTAAGACTGCTTCTCCCTATTTGAAGTTTTCCCAAAGTTAATCTTATTTCAGCATAAGAATAGAAGACAGAAAAATAAAAAAATAAAAATAAGGGCAAATTACTATTGCTACAATGGATAAAAGAGTTTTTTAGATGAGATAACTAAAGTCTTAAAAACCAGCAAAGAGGTTATTTCAATATAATATGAAATATTAGTTGCATTTAAATGCCATTCCTGGCTATTGATTTTATTTTTTTTAAGTGAGAGGAGGAGACATAGACTCCTGCACGAGCCCTGACTGGGATCCACCTGATACCCCCTGTCTGGGGCTGATGCTCAATCAACTGAGCTATCCTTGGCACCTGACGCTGACGCTCAAACCAACTGAGCCACTGACTGTGAGAGGGGAAGAGAAAGAAGGGGGAGACGGAGGGTAAAAGAAGCAGATGGTGCCTGACCGGGCGGTGGCACAGTGGATAGAGTGTCAGACTGGGATGCAGAGGACCCAGGTTCGAGACCCCGAGGTCGCCAGCTTGAGTGCAGGCTCATCTGGTTTGAGCAAAATCCCACCAGCTTGAACCCAAGGTCGCTGGCTCAAGCAAGGAGTTACTCGGTCTGCTGAAGGCCCGCGGTTAAGACACATATGAGAAAGCAATCAATGAACAACTAAGGTGTTGCAAGACTCAATGAAAAACTGATGATTGATGCTTCTCATCTCTCTCCATTCCTGTCTATCTGTCCCTGTCTATCCCTCTCTCTGACTCACTCTCTGTCTCTGTAAAAAATAAATTAATTAATTAATTAAAAAAAAAAAAGAAGCAGATGGTCTCTTCTTATGTGTGACCTGACCAGGGATCGAACCAGCGATGTCCACACACTGGGCTGATGCTCTATCCACTGAGCAAAGTGGCCAGGGCTGGCTATTGACTTTGATCCAAATATTACTGTGCACACTGGAAAAGAAATCAAACTCTTCTTTAAAAGGAAATACAGAGAAAAAGTATAACTGCTGTGACCACAAGTAATATAGAAGTATTACCCAAATAAAAAATTAATAAAATATAAACTTTAAAAAAAAATATGCAACTGGAAACAAGAAACCCTTGATATTTGAAGTGCATAAATTTCTTCTCTGCAAAAGACATCCCTGTGGAACAGTGTGGAAACATATTCCCCATTCCATAGTGAAAGATGATGGAATAATAGAATTTCTATGCGGAGTTTTTTTGTAATATATGTCATGTTATATTAAGTATTAAGAACTGTGTTAAACCATCCCCCTCTTAAAATTTTAACCTGGATTTTCTCCTTTCTCAAAAGCCTTGATATAATCTCACTCAGGGGTTCAAAATTTGTAATCCTTTTTTTTTCAACCAACTTATTCTATATAATATGCCCTAGCCTATCCTATCATTATTTTTTAACCTACGCAAGGAAATAAGTCATTGAAATTTTATTGTCCTTAGAAAGTTTCTACAAGATTTATTTTTTACTATAAGTGTTTATTATGAAGGCATTATTATATAAGACACTTCTAATCATCTCATAAACCTAAATGTATAGCCATGATTTTCAAGGACCATATATGGTCATGGCCATATTTTCATTGTATTTTTAATTTTACTTAAAAAAACGATTTGTGTATCCATAGTAAATAAAAGGAAGTGTTAATTTACAAATTTTCATTGCATGATTTCAATTAGTAGTTTAATACCATTTTGTCAGTGGGGTCTCTAGTGAGCTGTGATAAGAAATTGTAACTGGAAAAGATGAAAAAATGGAAATCACTTTTACTGCTCCTCAGAGATCCTTAATTTTGAATTTGTTGGTTACTGAGAATATAAAAATTAGCTACATATTAAGTTAGCATGTGTATTACATTTAATGACATTTTAGTCATTTCTAGAACACAGTAATGGGAAGTATAGATCCCTTGACTCTATTCTATGGGGGAAGAATTTTAATATATTGAAAAAGACATAAAAGATAATCTCTTGTGAAATTGAATTTTGGCATTTTGTATAATTCCCTTTAGTCAGGTGCAAGAAAATATAGCCATACAAGTCAGAAACAAGAGTTTTCATGTGATTTCTCTGCTGAAAAAATGGGGATGATGGTTTGAAAAGGATATACTAAAGAAAATAAATAAATTTTTATAAGAAATAATTTTCTGTTCAAAAATGTCTTTTGTCTGAGGATATAAATTCTGTTGTTTCTACCAAAGCATTTCCTGTGAGCTTAGTTTCATACTACTCATAACTCTGCATTTGTGTACTTGATGGTGAAAACAAGTACAGTAACATTAAAAACAGAGCAAATAAATATTCCCGATGGGAACTGAGAACAGAATCAGGATAAGCTTTGGCCTCTGTATACTATTTGTTGTTACTGTGGCCAAAGTACTTGAATAATACATATCCTTATGAGTCATTTTTGTCATTTGTTAGTTTTACCTATTTACATTTTCCTCACCAGTACACTTTTCTTTACCACTTAATTTACAATTTACTTGACTTTTGCAATTTATTTTTGTAGTTACAGTTTTTTTTACATTTGCAGGGGCTGAAAAAGAACTGGGAAGAGGTACACAAAGAGTTTCAGTCCCTCTCGGTCTTCATAGACTCCCTCCCCAAGAAGATCCGCAAGCAGAGGCTGGAAGAAGAGATGAGGCAGCTGGAACACGACATCAGTGTCCTGGAAAAGCACAAGATCATTTACATTGCCAATAAGTAATTTCCACATAGGAAAAACATGCAGAAGCCTACAAATGGAACCAAACTGCTCAGAGAGGAAAATACTAGGAAGAAAATGAAAATAGTCTTTACCAATAGTCTTCCAGTACTATGTTGAATAGAAGCTTAGGCAATGCTTGAAGAATATTTGCATTTTTACCTTACACAAGGGGATTTCTTTTACACCAGTGTTAGGTTTTTCACATATAAACTAATTAAAGTATGATGCTATTTGTTCCAGTTCTGTAGTGTAAGCATTATTATTATTATGTATTTGTTTCACATAAAAATTAATTTCTTAGCCCTGAAAAATAAAGTTAGCACTTAGAATTTTAGTTTTTTTCTATACTACATGATTTAAGGAACACAGCATTAAAAACTTTTAAGTATTTTGAATTGGAAACAGTGGCATAAGCTTTCTTTCTACACTAAAGTGTTTTCCACATATTGTTTCAGAGCTCCACAGACTGAATAGCATGTTTTCTCTGGTAGTTCCTGTCTTATAGCTATTCCCAACTATAAATATTTTCAATATCCATAATGCTATATATGCAGGAATACTTATATTTGAAGGAAGAAATATTAAAAAGATAACAAAATCAAGGAGACAACTTATACAATGCATAATTAAAGAGAATAACCCCCTTCCTGGCATCCAACTTTAAACTACTTTGCTACTCTAGGTGCTTCATTCTATAATTCACTATATGTATTTCACTAAAATGGGCTGTTGCTTTTTCATTTTGGTCCTTCCAATTTCTGAACATGGGATGTATTTCTATTTATTTTTGTCTTTAATTTTTTTCAGCAGTGTTTTGCAATTTTTATTATATAAGTCATTCACCTCCTTGGTTAAGTTAATTTCTAAGTATTTTTGATGCTATTCTAAATAGAATTGTTTTGTAGTTTTTCAAATTGTTCAATGTCAGTGTTTAGAAATGCACCTGATTTTTGTGTGTTGACTTGTATTCTGCTACTTTGATGAATTCATGCACTATTATTTCTAATAGACATTTTTGGTGGGGGTGGAATCTTTAGAGTTTTCTACGTATAAACTCATATCATCTGCAAACACACAATTTTACTTCTACCTTTCTCATTTGGATGCCTTTTATTTCTTTTTCTTGACTAATTGCTCTGGCTAGGACTTCCAGTACTATGTTGAATAGAAGTGGTGAAAGCAGGCATTCTTGTCTTGTTCCTGATCTTAAAGGAAGAGCTGTCAGTCCTTCACCACTGAGTATAATGTTTGCTGTGGGTTTTCAATATGTGGATTTTATTATGTTAAGATAATTTCCATCTAGTTTGTCTGTATATGTATGTTTTATTAAGAAATAGTGTTGTAAACATCAATTTTTAAACTAAGAAATACCTTTTACCTGAATGATCAATGCCTTCTCTCTTAGTTATCAAGCTATGTGGGATGACAAGTCATAACCAAAAGGATACCTTGGATAGATTAGAGTAATGAAAGGAAATTTAGGGTAGATTATAAAAGTTTCTTCAGCTAACAGAACTCATTCATTGTTATTCAACAAATACTCTGCTACTTGCCAGGAACTGTTCTGATTGCTGGACACAAAAGTGAAATAGCTATGTTGGAAAACAGAAATAGTCACACAAATGCATTTATATATATTTGTATCTTTCCAAAGTGAGAAGCTGGGGGAGGCAGACAGACAGAGTCCCACATGCATCTGACTAGGATCCACTTGGCATGCCCACCAGGGGACGATGCTATGCCCATCTGGGGCATTGCTCCATTGCTACTGGAGCCATTCTAGTGCCTGAGGCAGAGGCCATGGAGCCATCCTCAGCACGTGGGCCAACTTTTCTCCAATGGAGCCTTGACTGCGGGAGGGAAAGAGAGAGATAGAGAGGAAGGAGAGGGGGAAGGGTGGAGAAGCAAGTGAGCGTTTCTCCTATGTGCCCTCACTGGGAATTAAACCCAGGACTTCCATACGATAGGCTGATGCTCTACCGCTGAGCCAACCAGCCAGGGTCCAATGCATTTATAATTTTAAATTGAAAATAGTGATTTGAAAGAAAAAATAGAAAGCTATACAAGAGATTATCAAAAGATTCTTAACTCAGATTTTATAGTTAAGAAGATACTTTTCTGAGGATGCCTTTCTCAGACCTGATATTTAAAAACAGACTAAAGAATTAGTAGATAAGTTGGGAGAGATGGGGAAGAGAAGGGTTGTGGAGGGAAAAGAATTCTAAGCAGAAAGAATAAAATGTCTGAAGGACCTGGGGCTGGAAACCTTCTATCCATAGGAGGAAGGCAGCCATTGGGGCTGGATTGTACTTGGAGAAGAGACAAAGATACAGCTGAAGATGAAGAGGGAAGCAAGGAGCACTGACGTGTTTTAAGCAGGGAGGTGGCATGATGCAATCAACATTTTTAACTGCTCACTTGCTATGTAGTTTGAAGTGAAAGACTGAACGCATGGGGGTGACTAATTAGGAGACCACCATAATCTTCCAAGGAAAGAGATAGTGGCCTAAACCAAGGCTGTGGTCATGAGGACAAAGAGAAGCTGTTGGATTCAAGAAATATTTAGGAAATAAAGATGTAATTTGGTGATGGATTGAAAGGAGAATAAGAAAGTGGTTTCAAGGATGACAACCGAATTTCTGATGTGAGTAATAGAGATGCCATTTTCTGAATTGGAGAAATCTAAAGAAGGAGCAGATTAGGAAAAGGTTACAGTGAAGAGATCAAGAACACAATTTTAGATATGTTGTATTTATGACAATCTTATGACATCTAGTTGGAAATTTAGATGCATAAATAGGTAATTAGATAAATGATTGATGATAGATAGATAGATGATAGATAGATGATAGATAGATAGATAGATAGATAGATAGATAGATAGATAGATAGATAGATGATAGATAATTTCAGTCAGGAAAGAGATCTTGGGTAGTCCAGTGAATCTGGAAATTCTACAGCATGAATGAGATCATCTTGGGACATGTATTGAGTGAGAAGACAAAGAATGAGGCCCTGGCCCAATACCTTAGTTGGTTAGAACATCATCGCAATATGCCAGTGTTTAGGTTCAATCCCCTGTCAGGGCTCATACAAGAGTCAACCAACAAATTCATAAATAAGTGGAACAACAAATTGATGTTTCTCTCCCTTCCTCTCCTTTTCTCTCTAAAATTTATAAATTAAAAATTTTTTAAAAAGAAAACAATGAATGGAGTTGCAGCAAATCTTTCATTTGGAAGTTAGTTGGGCAAGTAGGAAGAAAGAGCGAATGTCCTGAGTTGTCAGAAGAAAACCAGGAAGCCAAGGAAATTCAAGAAAGATGCACCCTTTCCTTAAGGTAGAACCTTGACAATGGGAATGAAATTCTGAACATCCTGGTTAAGCCTCCCACACCCTCTCTGAGCAAGCTTACAGGTCAACTTCTACATTGACTCCCGTTCCTGCTTTTATTTGCCGTCCAAACTCTTCTGTTGAAATCCTTTTGTCTCTCTAGATATGTTGATGTCATTGGTCAATGTCACAACATTAGCATGTGACTTAACGTGCCTATTAATACAGGCCACATGAACACAATTTGACCACCAATTTGGAGGAAGGAAACAGCTCAAGGAAAATTTTCAGCAGTTCAGGAGGCTGATGCTGGTTATTATCATAATTAACTCTTAAGAGGGCAATTTCATTTCATTTCCAAGTTCTTAGTAACCTGCAGGATGTTTATTCATAAATACTGGTTACTATAAGTGGGAGACAAATCTAGATAAGGGACAAAAAGTGCATGATCATTTTTCTGGTGGGCTTATTTCTTCCTGCTGAAATGTGCTATGGTGAGAAAAAAATCTGATTTGACTCTGACAGTAAGTTATGTGACCTTTGGGAAATCACTTAGTATTCTTCAACCTTAATTTCATCTCTAAAACAAAGAAACTGACCTATATTTTGTCCAACTCTTCTTTCAATACTAATGGTCCATCACTATAAAACTATATGACTATTTTCAACTTAGTTTAAGCAAAAGTTTCGTCTCCAAAGTGATCAGAATGCAGATAAGGAGCCAGAGCCAATGATTTACACCAACCCTCGTCAGCCCAACCTACCATTTGACATACTGGAAAAAAAAATCTTAAGTAGAACAAAAACCATCACTAGTTTTCAGATCTTTTTAGATGAAAAATTTCTTTTTTAATTAATTTTAATGGGGTGACAATCAAGGTACATAGGTTCAGAGAAAACATCTCCGGGTTATTTTGACATTTGATTATGTTGCATACCCATCAGCCAAAGTCATATAGTCTTCCATCACCTTCTATCTGGTTTTCTTTGTGCCCCTCCCTCACCTCCCTCTCTTTCTTCCCCCCACCCCCCATAACCACCACACTCTTGTCCATGTCCCTGAGTCTCATTTTTATGTCCCACCTATGTATGGAATCATAGAGTTCTTAGTTTTTTCTGATTTCCTTATTTCACTCAGTATAATGTTATCAAGGTCCATCCATGTTGTTGTAAATGATCCAATGTCATCATTTCTTATGGCTGAGTAGTATTCCATAGTGTATATGTGCCACATCTTTTTTATCCAATCAGCTATTGAAGGGCTTTTTCATTGTTTCCATGTCTTGGCCACTCTGAACAATGCTGCGATGAACATGGGGCTGCATGTGTCTTTACATACCAGTGTTTTTGAGTTTTGGGGGTATATACCCAATAGAGGAATTGCTGGGTCATATGGTAGTTCTATTTTTAATTTTTGGGGGAACCACCATACTTTCTTCCATAGTGATTGTACTACATTACATTGCCACCAACAGTGGATGAGGGTTTCTTTTTCTCCACAGCCTCTCCAACACTTGTTATTACCTGTCTTGTTGATAATAGCTAATCTAACAGGGGTGAGGTGGTATCTCATTGTAGTTTTGATTTGCATTTCTCTAATAGCTAATGAAGATGAACATCTTTTCATATATCTGTTGGCCATTTGTATTTCTTCCTGGGAGAAGTGTCTGTCCATTTCCTCTTCCCATTTTTTATTGGATTGTTTGCTTGTTGTTGAGTTTCATGAGTTCTTTGTATATTTTAGATATTTGGCCCTTATCTGTGCCGTTGTTTGAAAATATCATCTCCCATTTAGTTGGCTGTCTGTTTGTTTTGTTGTCAGTTTCTCTTGCTGTGCAAAAGCTTCTTAGTCCGATGTAGTCCCATTCATTTATCTTTGCCTCCACTTTCTTTGCCTTTGGAGTCAAATTCATAAAGTGCTCTTTGTAACCAAGGTCCATGAGTTTAGTACCTATGTTTCCTTCTATGTAATTTATTGTTTCAGGTCTTATATTTAGGCCTTTGATCCATTTTGAATTAATTTTAGTACAAGGGACAAACTGTAGTTGAGTTTCATTCTTTTGCATGTGGTTTTTCAGTTTTCCCAGCACCATTTGTTGAAGAGGCTTTCTTTTATCCATTCTGTGTTGTTGGCCCCTTTATCAAAGATTATTTGACCATATACATGTGGTTTTATTTCTGGGCTTTCTATTCTGTTCCATTGGTCTGAGTGTCTATTTTTCTGCCAATACCATGCTGTTTTGATTATCGTGGCTCTATAATATAATTTGAAGTCAGGTATTGTAATGCTCGCAGCTTCGTTCTTTTTCCTTAGGATTGCTCTGGCTATTTGAGGTTTTTTATAGTTCCATATAAACCTGATGATTTTTTGTTCCATTTCTTTAAAAAATAAAATTGGAAGTTTGATGGGAATTTCATTAAATTTGTATATCGTTTTGGGTAATATAGTCATTTTGACTATATTTATTCTTCCTATCCAAAAATAAGGAATATTTTTCCATTTCATTATATCTTTTTTGATTTCCCTTAACAATGCTTTGTAGTTTTCATTATATAGGTCCTTTACATTCTTTGTTATGTTTATTCCTAGGTATTTTATTTTTTTTGTTGCAACCATGAAGGGGATTATTTTTTTGAGCTCATTTTCTGATGTTTCATTGTTGTCATATAGGAAGGCAATGGACTTTTGTATATTAATTTTGTATCCTGCAACCTTACTGTATTGTTTCTAGTAATCTTTTTGTGGAGTCTTTGGGGTTTTTGATGTACAGGATCATATCATCTGCAAAAAGTGAAACCTTTACTTCTTCTTTCCCAATATGAATGCCTTTTATTTCTTTCTCTTGTCTGATTGCTCTGCTACAGCTTCCAGCACTACGTTGAATAAGAGTGGAGAGAGTGGACAACCCTGGCTTGTTCCTGATTTTAGGGGCAAAGTCCTCAGTTTTATGCCATTTAATATGATGGTAGTTGCCTGACCAGATGGTGGCACAGTGGATAGAGCATCGGACTGGGATGCAGAGGACCCAGGTTCGAGACCCCAAGGTCGCCAGCTTGAGCATGGGCTCATCTGGTTTGAGCAAAAGCTCACTAGCTTGGACCCAAGGTCGCTGGTTCAAGCAAGGGGTTATTTGGTCTGCTGAAGTCCCACAGTCAAGGCACATATGAGAAAGCAACCAATGAACAACTAAGGTGTTGCAACGAAAAACTGAAAATTGATGCTTCTCATCTCTCTCTGTTCCTGTCTGTCTGTCTCTATCTATCCCTCTCTCTGACTCTCTCTTTGTCCCTATAATATATATATATGATGGGGTTTTTTTTAGTGAGAGAGAGACAGAGAGAGGGACAGATTGCGTATATATTAGGTCTCTTGAAGTTGTTCCATAGCAAAATGATGCTGGTGTTTGTGTTAGTTTTATTTTTCTCTCTAATGTTTCATATTTGGATAGTATCTGTTATCAAATACTCTAGTTTCATTTTTTCATCTGCTCTGTCTATATATGTGTGTGTATATATATATATATATATATATATATATATATATATGATGTTAGTTGATGGTTTATCACAGATGGCCTTTATTATGTTGAGATATTTTCCTTCTGTACCCATTTTGTTAAGTGTTTTAAACATAAAATGATGTTGTATTTTACTGAATGCCTTTTCTACATCTATTGATAAGATCATATATATTTTTTTTTAAGCTGGAAATGGGGAGAGACAGTCAGACAGACTCCCGCAAGCGCCCGACCGGGATCCACCCGGCACACCCACCAGGGGCAACGCTCTGCCCACCAGGGGGCGATGCTCTGCCCCTCTGGGGCGTCGCTCTGCCGCGACCAGAGCCACTCTAGCGCCTGGGGCAGAGGCCAAGGAGCCATCCCCAGCGCCCGGGCCATCTTTGCTCCAATGGAGCCTTCGCTGCGGGAGGGGAAGAGAGAGACAGGAAGGAAGGAGGGGGGGTGGAGAAGCAAATGGGCGCTTCTCCTATGTGCCCTGGCCGGGAATCAAACCCAGGTCCCCCGCACACCAGGCCGACGCTCTACCGCTGAGCCAACCGGCCAGGGCCAAGATCATATGGTTTTTGTTCTTTGTTTTGTTGATATGATATATTATGTAAACCGTTTTACGTATGTTGAACCATCCTTGTGATTCTGGGATGAATCCCACTTGATCATGATGAATTATTTTTTTAATGTGTTGTTGTATTTGATTTGCTAGTATTTTGTTTAGTATTTTAGCATCTGTATTCATTAGAGATATTGGTCTGTAGTTTTCTTTTTTGTGTGTTGTCCTTGCTAGGTTTTGGTATGAGGGTTATATTGGCCTCATAAAATGTGTTTGGCAGTATTGCTTCTTCTTCCATTTTTTGGAAGCCTTTGAGTAGAATAGGAACCAAGTCTTCTTTGAATGTTTGATAGAATTCACTAGTATAGCTGTCTGGCCCTGGAGTTTTATTTTGGGGGAGGTTTTAATAGTTGTTTCTATTTCCTCCCTGCTTATGGGTCTGTTTAGGCTTTCTACTTCTTCATGACTCAGTCTAGGAAGATTGTATTGTTCTAGAAATTTATCCATTTCTTCTATCTTGTTAAATTTGGTGGCATATAGTTTTTCATAGTATTCTACAATAATTCTTTGTATATCTGTGATATCTGTGGTGATTTTCCTCTTTCATTTTGGATTTTGTTTATATGAGTCCTTTCTCTTTTTTTCTTGGTGAGTGTTGCCAAGGATTTGTCAATTTTTTTGATCTTCTCAAAGAACCAGCTCCTTGTTTTATTAATTTTTTCTATAGTTTTACGGTTTTCTATTTCATTTATTTCTGCTCTGATTTTTATTATCTCTTTTCTACTGCTGGTTTTGGGATGTTTTTGTTCTTTTTCTAGTTCCTTAAGATGTGAAGTAATATGGTTTACTTGGGCTCTCTCTTGTTTCTTCATATAGGCCTGTAGTGATATGAACTTCCCTCTTATTACTGCTTTTGCTGCATCCCAGAGATTCTGATACGTTGTATTGTTATTTTTGTTTGCCTGTATGTATCTTGATCTCAGCACTTATTTCTTCTTTGACCCACTCAGTTTTTAAAAGTATATTTTTTAGTTTCCACATTTTTGTGGGTTTGTTTACTTCTTTTTTGCAGTTGAATTCTAGTTTCAAGGTTTTATGATCAGAAAATATGCTTGGTATAAGTTTAATCTTTCTGAATTTGTAGATGTTATTTTTGTGGCCCAATATATGGTCAATTCTTGAGAATGTTCTATGTACACTAGAGAAAAATGTATACTTTGGCATTTTGGGATGAAATGTCCTGTAGATGTCTATCATATCCAATTGTTCTAGTGTTTCACTTAAGGCCAATATTTCTTTATTGATTTTCTGTTTGGATGAGTATTGAGGTCTCAAGTATGATTGTATTTTTGTTGGTTTTTGTTTTTAGGTCAGTCAGTAGCTTGTCTTATATATTTTGGTGCTCCCTGGTTTGGTACATATATATTAAGAAGTGTTATGTCTTCTTGATTCAATGTCCCCTTTATCATTATGAAATAACCGTTTTGTCTCTGATTACCTTTGCTGTCTTTTTTTTTAATCTTATTTTTATTAATTTTAATGCAGTGACATTGATAAATCAGGGTACATATGTTCCGAGAAAACATCTCCAGATTATTTTGACCTTTGATTATGCTGCATACCCCTCACTCAAAGTCAAATCGTCCTCCGTCACCTTCTATCTGGTTTTCTTTGTGCCCCTACCCTCCCCCCACTCCCTCCCTCTCCTTCCTCGCCCCTTCCCCACCCCTCCACCCCATGCCCTGTTACCATCACATTCTTGTCCATGTCACTAAGTCTCATTTTTATGTCCCATCTATGCATTTGTTCATATAGTTCTTAGTTTTTTTCTAATTTACTTATTTCACTCCATATAATGTTATCAACGTCCATCCATGTTATTGTAAATGATCCGATGTCATCATTTCTTATGGCTGAGTAGTATTCCATAGTATTTATGTACCAAAGCTTTTTAATCCAGTCGTCCTCTGATGGACACTTGGGCTATTTCCAGATCTTCGCTATTGTGAACAATGCTGCTATAAACATGGGGGTGCATTTCTCCTTCTGGAACCCTTCTATGGTGTCCTTGGGGTATATTCCTAAAAGTGGGATGGCTGGATCAAAAGGCAGTTCAATTTTCAATTTTTTGAGGAATCTCCATACTGTTTTCCACAGAGGCTGCACCAGTCTGCATTCCCACCCACAATGCAGGAGGGTTCCCTTTTCTCCACATCCTCGCCAGCACTTATTCTGTGTTGTTTTGTTGATGAGCGCCATTCTAACCGGTGTGAGGTGATATCTCATTGTGGTTTTAATTTGCATTTCTCTAATGATTAATGATGTTGAGCATTTTTTCATATGCCTATTGGCCATCTGTATATCCTCTTTGGAGAAGTGTCTATTCATTTCTTTTGCCCATTTTTGGATTGGATTGTTTGTCTTTCTAGTGTTGAGATTTACAAGTTCTTTATAAATTTTGGTTATTAACCCCTTATCAGACATACTGTCAAATATGTTCTCCCATTGTGTAGTTTGTCTTTTTATTCTGTTCTTATTGTCTTTGGCCGTGCAAAAGCTTTTTAATTTGATATAATCCCATTTGTTTATCCTGTCTTTTATTTCACTTGCCCGTGGAGATAAATCAGCAAATATATCGCTGCGAGAGATGTCAGAGAGCTTACTGCCTATGTTTTCTTCTAAGATACTTATGGTTTCACACCTTACATTTAAGTCTTTTATCCATTTTGAGTTTATTTTTGTGAATGGTGTAAGTTGGTGGTCTAGTTTCATTTTTTTGCAGGTTGTTGTCCAATTTTCCCAACACCATTTATTAAAGAAGATGTCTTTACTCCATTGTATTTCCTTACCTCCTTTGTCAAATATCAGTTGTCCATAGAGCTGTGGGTTTATTTCTGGGTTCTCTGTTCTGTTCCATTGATCTATATGCCTGTTCTTATGCCAGTACCAGGCTGTTTTGAGTACAATGGCCTTGTAGTATAGCTTGATATCAGGAAGTGTGATACCTCCCCCTTTATTCTTCTTTTTTAAGATTGCTGAGGCTATTCGTGTTCTCTTTTGGTTCCATATAAATTTTTGGAATATGTGATCTATTTCTTTAAATTATGTCACGGGTATTTTAATTGGTATTGCATTGAATTTATAAATTACTTTGGGTAATATAGACATTTTAATGATGTTTATTCTTCCCAACCATGAGCATGGTATATTCTTCCACTTGTTTGTATCTTCCTTGATTTCTTTTATGAGTGTTTTATAATTTTCCGAGTACAAGTCTTTAGTCTCCTTGGTTAAATGGACTCCTAGGTACTTTATTTTTTTGGTTGCAATAGTGAAGGGGATTGTTTCCTTAATTTCTCTTTCTGACTGTTCATTGTTGGTGTATAAAAATGCCTCTGATTTCTGAGTATTAATTTTATATCCTGCCACCTTGCTGAATTCATTTATCAGGTCCAGTAGTTTTTTGACTGAGACTTTAAGATTTTCTATATACAATATCATATCATCTGCAAATAATGATAGCTTTACTTCTTCTTTTCCAACTTGAATGCCTTGTATTTCTTCTTCTTGTCTGATTGCTGTGGCTAGGACTTCCAGGACTATGTTGAATAAGAGCAGTGAAAGGGGGCACCCCTGCCTTGTTCCTGATCTTAAGGGGATTGCTTTTAATTTTTGCCCATTGGGTATGATGTTGGCTGTGGGTTTTTCATAGATGGCTTTTATCATGTTGAGGTATGTTCCCTGTATTCCCACTTTGCTGAGAGTTTTGATCATGAATGGATGCTGGATTTTATCAAATGCTTTTTCTGCATCTATTGAAATTATCATGTGGTTTTTCTCCTTCCTTTCATTTATGTGATGAATAACATTGATAGATTTGCGAATATTGTACCAGCCTTGCCTCCCCAGAATAAATCCCACTTGATCATGGTGTATGATATTTTCCATATATTGTTGGATCCGGTTTGCTAATATTTTGTTGAGGATTTTAGCATCTATATTCATCAGAGATATTGGCCTATAATTTTCTTTCTTTGTGCTGTCTTTGCCTGGTTTTGGAATCAGAATTATGCTCGCCTCATAAAAGGAGCTTGGAAGTCTTCCTTCCTCTTGAATTTTTTGAAATAGCTTGAGAAGGATAGGAGTTAGTTCTTCTTTGAATAGTTGATAGAATTCACTGTGAAGCCATCTGGCCCAGGACTTTCCTTTGTTGGGAGTTTTTTGATAACTGTTTTGATCTCATTTGGTGTAATCGGTCTGTTTAGGTTTTCTGATTCTTCCAGACTGATTTTTGGAAGATTGTATGTTTCAAGGAATTTGTCCATTTCATCTAGGTTGTCTAGTTTTTTGGTATACAGTTCTTCATAGTATTTTCTTACAATATTTTGTATTTCTGTTGTGTCAGTTGTTATTTCTCCCCTCTCATTTCTAATTTTATTTATTTTTGTCCTCTCTCTTTTTTCTTGGCGAGTCTAGTTAAAGGTTCTTCAATCTTGTTTACCTTTTCAAAAAACCAGCTCCTAGTTTCATTGATCCTCTGTATTGTTTCTTTAGTCTCTATGTCATTTATTTCTGCTCTGATTTTTATTATTTCCTTTCTTCTACATTTAGGCTTTACTTGCTGTTCTTTTTCTAGTTCTTTTAGATGCAGGGTTAAGTTGTTTATTTGAGCTTTTTCTAGCTTCTTAAAGTGTGCCTGTAGTGCTATGAACTTCCCTCTCAGTACTGCTTTTGCTGTGTTCCATAAATTTTGAGTTGTTGTATGCTCGTTATTATTCGTTTCTAGAAATTTTTTTATTTCTTCTTTGATCTCATTCTTAATCCATTTGTTATTTAACAACCTGCTATTTAGTTTCCATGTGTTTGTGAATTTTTGAGCTTTTCTGTTGTGGTTGATTACTAGTTTCATGCCATTGTGATCAGAGAAAGTGTTTGATATGATTTCAATCTTCTTAAATTTGTTGAGACCACTTTTGTGCCCTAACATGTGGTCTATCCTAGAGAATGTACCATGAGCACTTGAAAAGAATGTATATTCTACTGTTTTAGGGTGAAAGGTTCTGTAGATATCTATTAAATCGAGTTGATCTAGTGTGTCCTTTAAGTCTGCTGTTTCTTTGTTAATTTTCTTTCTTGAGGATCGGTCTAGTGATGTTAGTGGGGTATTAAAATCCCCTACTATTATAGTGTTTCTGTTGATCTAGCTCTTTATATCCATCAAAGTCTGCTTTATATATTTAGGTGCTCCTATATTAGGTGTATAGATATTTATAATAGTTATATCTTCCTGTAGGATTGCTCCCTTTATCATTATGTAGTGGCCTTCTTTATCTCTTACTATGTTCTTTGTTTTAAGGTCCATTTTGTCTGATATAATTATTGCTACCCCCGCTTTTTTTTCACTTCCATTTGCATGAAATGTTTTTTTCCATCCTTTTACCTTCAACCTATGTGCAGCTTTTGTTTTAAGGTGTGTCTCTTGTAGACAGCATATGTACGCGTCCTGTTTTCTTATCCATGCAGCTACCCTATGTCTTTTGATTGGATCATTTAATCCTTTTACATTTAGGGTTATTATTGACACGTAATTGTTTATTGCCATTTTATTCTTTAAAGCTGTATTTCTCTTTTGCTATGTTCTTTTCCCACTTTGGTCTGTTTACACCATGCCCCTTAACATTTCCTGCAGCATTGGTTTGGTTGTAATGAATTCCTTGAGTTTTTTTTGTCTGGGAAACTTTTTATTTCTCCTTCAATTTTAAATGATAGCCTTGCTGGATAAAGTAGTCTTGGTTGTAGGTTCTTGTTCTGCATTACTTTGAATATTTCTTGCCATTCCCTTCTGGCCTCAAGTGTTTCTGTTGAGAAGTCGGATGTCATCCTTATGGGGGCTCCTTTGTAGGTGATAACTTTTTTTTCTCTTGCAGCTTTTAATATTTTCTCTTTATCACTTAGCTTTGGTATTTTAATTATGATGTGTCTTGGTGTAGGTTTCTTTGGGTTTCTCTTTAATGGAGTCCTCTGTGCTTCTTGGACTTGTGAGAGTTTCTCTTGCATTAATTTAGGGAAGTTTTCAGCTATGATATGATTGAACAAAGTCTCTATCCCTTGTTCTTTTTCTTCTTCTTCAGGAACCCCTATGATGCAGATGTTATTTCTCTTCATGTTGTCACAGAGCTCTCTAAGAGTTTCCTCTGACTTTTTGAGTCTCTTTTCTCTTTTCTTCTCTGCTTTCATGCCTTCATTCCAGTTGTCCTCCAACTCACTGATTCGATCCTCAGCTGTATCCATCCTGTTTTTAATTTCTTCCGTTGTGGTCTTCATTTCTGATATTGTATTTGTCATCTCCAACTGATTCTTTTTAATATTTCAGTATCCTTTTTTATACTTGCTATTTCTTTATTTAGGTGTTCATGATGACCATCCATTGTTGTTCTAAGTTCCCTAAGCATCCTTACAATCATTATTTTAAACTCCGCATCCGGAAGTTTGATTATTTCCATATCACTCAGTTCATCTCCTGAAGGTCTCTTGTGGTTTCATTTGGATTGCACTTCTTTGTTTTCTCATTATGCCTGGGTATCTGGGTGTTTTCTTTGTAGAGCTGGTTGAGTCTAGGCTTGGTGTTGTCTGTCTCTAGTTTTTACTTGTGTTGTTTCTAAGTCTTCTTGGGTTGGCTTCAGCTATTATTTGTAATCCACTTTAGGATTTGGGCTGCTTTGAAGTCTTGATTTGTTTGTTTTCTTAACAGGTGATTGTCTTGTTTGCTGATCTCAGCAGGGGGCTTATTTGAAACTGTATCCAGGAATGCGGTGGGTGTGACCTGAGGCTTTGAAATCCTCTTCTGCCCGTTAATCCCTCTGGGGGCGGGTTGCTTTCTCAGCTTCAGTAGGGGGAGGTGTATCTCAGATCTCCAGGGAGACCTGAGTTACTGCCCCTCCTCCCCACTTCTTGTTTTCAGCTGTGTCTTGTTGCGCTGATTGGAGCTGGAGAGATGTCTGTATCTCTGTGACCTGGAAGTACTTTTGTATTTTGCTTTGTGAAAGGATCAGCCCCTCCCCCAGTTATGACCACCTCCAGCACTGAATGAGTCAGCTTTTTATGTCACCACTTATATTCCTCTCCCCCTCACCATCCGTCTCTCTCTTTCTCCTTTCTTTTTGGAAGAGAAGCGGGCCCTTTCAACACTCCTTGTTCCCTGGTCGCCAGGTAAGTGGCTGTGAGCAATATTTACTGCTCTTTATCTTTGGAGTTGAGAGCCCAGCCTCACCGCCCCCCACCCTGGCACTCCCTACCAGGTTTATTGTGGCTTCTTCTTTGCTCCTTGATTTTTGAAAGCTGTTCTTGTAGTCCAGATTTGGTTTTTCACACTGATTGTTCATAAATTAGTTTATAATCCAGTTTGGTGGTGTGAGCTGGGAGCCTGTGCGTCTGCCTACTCCGCTGCCATCTTCAGGTCTCCCTCACCTTTGCTGTCTTGTAGTCAGCATTGTTAGATATGAGTATTGCTACACCTGCTTTTTTTTTTTTTTTTTTTTTTTGTGGATGTTATTTGCTTGGAGTATTGTTTTCCAACCTTTCACTTTGATTTTGTTTTTATCCTTGTAGCTTAGATGTGTTTCTTGTAGGCAGCATACAGTTGGATTTTTCTTTTTTAATCCATTCTGCTACTCTGTGTATTTTTATTGGTGAGTTCAATCCATTTATGTTTAGTGTAATTATTGACATTTGAGGGTTTCCTAATGCCATTTTATTATTGCTTTCTGATAGTTTTGTATCTTGTTTGGTTCTTCTATTTTTCTATCATTTGTTTTTGTTTGGTTGTAATCCATACTTCTTTTCTCTGTTACTTTTTTTTTCAAGCCATGTAACTTCTGTGTTGGTTTTTTCAGAGGTGGTTACCATTAAGTTATGGAAAGCATATATATCATGTTCATTGTAGTAGATTATCTCATGAGTGCTTGTGCACTCCATCCTGCTTTGCTACTGTTAATCTTTGTCCTTTCCCCTTTTTTGTTTCTTTGTCACAGATTAATCTTGCTTTTATTGCAATCTTGATGGAGCTTTTACTTGTAGTTTTGTTTTGTTTTGTTCTTTGTGTCTGGTCTGAAATCCCCTTTAGTATTTCCTGAAATGGGGGTTTTCTGGTGATAAATTCCCTCATCTTTTCTGTATCTGTGAGTGTTTTTATTTCTCCTTCATATTTGAAGGATAGCTTTGATGTGTATAGTATTCTTGGCTGGAAGTTTGTCTCTTTCAGAATTTTAAATATTGGGGTCCACTCTCTTTTAGCTTGTGGAGTTTCTGCTGACAAATCTGTTTATAATCTAATGGGCCTTCCTTTATATGTTGTATTCTTCTTTTCCCTGGCTGCCTTGAGAATTTATTCTTTGTCATTTGTGCCAATTTCATTATGATGTGCCTTGGAGTAGGTTTGTTATGGTTAAGATAACTCGGTGTTCTGTTTGCTTCTTGAATTTGAGGCTTTAGTTCTTTCCACAAGCTTGGGAAGTTCTCGTCTATTATTTGTTTGAATATGTTCTCCACTCCATTTTCTCTCTCTTCTCCTTCTCATTTTTTTTTTTCTTTCCTGAAGCTGGAAACAGGGAGAGACAGTCAGACAGACTCCTGCATGCGCCCGACTGGGATCCACCCGGCACACCCACCAGGGGCGAAGCTCTGCCCACCAGGGGGCGATGCTCTGCCCATCCTGGGCGTCACCATGTTGTGACCAGAGCCACTCTAGCGCCTGAGGCAGAGGCCACAGAGCCATCCCCAGCGCCCGGTCCATCTTTGCTCCAATGGAGCCTTGGCTGTGGGAGGGGAAGAGAGAGACAGAGAGGAAAGCGCGGCGGAGGGGTGGAGAAGCAAATGGGCGCTTCTCCTGTGTGTCCTGGCCAGGAATCGAACCCGGGTCCTCCGCACGCTAGGCCGACGCTCTACCGCTGAGCCAACTGGCCAGGGCTCTTCTCCTTCTGATATACCCATTATTCTTATGTTGCTCTTTCTGATGGAGTCAGACAATTCCTGTAGGGCTATCTCATTTTTTTAAATTTGTGAGTCTCTCTCCACTTCTCTCTGTAGTACCTCTAGTTGCATCTTCTATGTCACTAATTCTCTACTCTGTTCTTTTGGCTAAGCTTGTTACCTCGTTTTTCAGTTCATGAATTGAGTTTTTCATCTCTGTTTGATGCATTTTCATAGTTTCAATTTCCTTGGTGAAGTATTCTTCTTGTTCATTGAATTGTTTTTTGAGCTCCCTAAATTGCCTTTTTGTGTTTTCTTGTATATCCCTGAGTATTTTAAGAACTTCAATTTTAAATTCTCTGTCATTTAACTCCAAGGTTTCTAAGCTATTGAAGGTTTTTTATATGGATTTTTCCTCATCTATCTGAGCTACATCACTTTCTTTTGTATCCATGATATTTGATTTCTTTTTCTGTAATATCATTTGAGAGTGGTATTGTTAATAACACTAATAAGAGTTGATAAAAAAAAATTTTGAGAAAATGCAGTGAAAAATGGAAAATTTTACTGTGCTAAGTGGAACAAAAATACATAGAACAGAGGGCCTGGGTTGGGGGGAGTGACAAAGAGGCAAAAAACGAGGCAAGAACCCACAAAATGCCACAAGGAAGAAATTTTGATCAAGAATAAAAGAATTTGTTATAAATGATGGTTGAATGAGAGAAATAGTGTAAGAGAAAAGAAAATAAAGAAAAAGAGAAACAAGAAAAAAATACAGTAAAATGAAAATTCTATTTTATTAAGTGGCACAAAGACTATAGAATGGAGAGCCGGAGTTGGGGAAAATGCTAAAGAGATAAAAAGCAAAGTAAAAAGCACACAAAATGTCACAAAGAAAAATTTGAATCCAGAATAAAATAATTTGTTTGTGGGTGAGATTCAAATGAGAGAAAAAGAGAAAGAGAAAAGAAGAAACAAAAAGAGAGAGAAAAATTGAGTTAATTTTTTGCAATGTAACACTCATAGAAAAAAAAAGTGGGAAATGTAACACCTATGGGTAATAACTTTCAAAATGAAAAGAAAAGAATAAAACAGAAAGAGGATAAAATGACCAAGGTGGAAGGAAAAAGAAAAAGATAAAAAATACAAGAAAAAAATGGAAAAAGTTATAAAGACTGTGGATATTTCCTGGTTTTAAGAAGTTATCTTTTTTCTTTCTTTTCTCTCTTTTTGGCCTGTGATGCTATACCCCAGGTTCTGCCCCTGTGGCATTCTTAGGCAGAGATTTACTGTTGTGTTGTTATGGTGATGACATAAACTAGGCCTCAGTCCCATTGGTAGACAGGGCTTATTAGCATTTGCAGGCTCCAACAATGGGAGAGTCTGTTTTCCCGGAGCCTCTCCCCAAATCTCTCCTTCCTGAACCAGCAGCCTGTGACCCAGCTGTGAAGTTGCCCCAGCCACTTCCTGGAGAGCAAGAGGCTCTAAGAGCTGCCAACACTCCTTCTTCTAATCCCACTCAATGCAGAGTTCTGGGTAAAGCTTTGCCAGCCAGAGCCACCAGCATAATCAGGCAGGGTTGGGAGCCGATTGCCTTTCAGGTGTCTTTCTATGATCCTCCGGGCATGTCTAGTATGCCTCAGCACTTCGCAGGTCTGCTCTCCAGAGGCTGTCTGGAAGCTGCCTGCGCGCCCTTCCCCCCACCACTTCCGCAGTTCTCTTCTCCAGGAGCATGCTTTGTTAGCCTGTATGGCTGGTGGAGGTGCCCGCCCAGACAGGTTCAGGTGTAGGGAAGCCGGCTTTTGTGCACTACCCACATACTATTGTTTGGGAAGCCAGGATTATTCAGAAACTCTGGTCACAGCCCACACAGAGGGTCACTACTGACAGTCTCCAACCCAGCCCCTCTGTCCAGGAACAGGCACCCATGCTCTAAGTGCCAGGTGGGTCCACTCGCACGCACACTGCCCACGCTCACCTACCGGGATACCGGGAGTAAACAAGGCAACTGCTCGCTCACCTCTGCCTGGGTCTGCTGCTGGCATTATCTCCATGTGGGCTGAGCCGTGGGCACACTCTCTCCTCGGCTTGAATGTCTCTGCCCTAGCCCAGCTTTTTTTGTGTCCCCAGCCCTCGCTTTCTCTTAGTTCCAAGTGAAAGCAGCCCTTGCTCAGGTCAGTGAGGAAAGCAGAATACTCCATTCTCCATCTTATTTCCTTCAGAGTGGATTATATATTCAGCCACCTTTTTGCCCAATCGTACCTTTGTTTGATGTATGCGTATTTCAGAGGCTCCTGAGATTGTTTTTCTGTCTCTAGTTGTTGAATTTGTTGAAGTTTCAGGGAGAGGTATTGGGAGCACTCCTCACAGTGCCATTACTCTGATGTCCAAAAACTTTCTTAATTATAGTCATTTAAGGTTTTTTTAATTATTTATTTATTTATTTATTTATTCATTTATTGTTTTGTATTTTTCTGAAGCTGGAAACAGGGAGAGACAGTCAGACAGACTCCCGCATGCGCCCGACCGGGATGCAACCGGCAGGCCCACCAGGGGCGACGCTCTGCCCACCAGGGGGCGATGCTCTGCCCCTCCGGGGCGTCGCTCTGCCGCGACCAGAGCCACTCTAGCGCCTGGGGCAGAGGCCAAGGAGCCATCCCCAGCGCCCTGGCCATCTTTGCTCCAATGGAGCCTTGGCTGTGGGAGGGGAAGAGAGAGACAGAGAGGAAGGAAGGGGGGTGGAGAAGCAAATGGGCGCTTCTCCTATGTGCCCTGGCTGGGAATTGAACCTGGGTCCCCCGCACGCCAGCCCAACGCTCTACCGCTGAGCCAACCGGCCAGGGCCATTTAAGGTTTTTGACCTTCACTCTAAGGGTGTCCTTCACTCTGAGGATTTTAAATAGATGGTCTCTTTAGGAAGCTAGTGCTAGAAGAAAAAAGGAAGTAGCAAGAACAGGAAAGAAGAAAGATGGGGAGAAGTACAAAAGGAGAAAATTTAAAAAAAAATGAGACTAAGAGACATGGACAAGAGTGTGGTGGTTACCGGGGGTGGGGGGGCGTGGGAGGGAAGGAGGAAGAGGGGAAGGGGGAGAGGGAGGGGCACAAAGAAAACTAGATAGAGGGTGACGGAGGACAATCTGACTTTGGGTGATGGGTATGCAACATAATTGAAAGACAAGATAACCTGGACATGTTTTCATTGAATATATGTACCCTGATTTATTGATGTCACTCCATTAACATTAATAAAAATTTATTTATAAAAAAATGGGTTGTAGGCCCTGGCCGGTTGGCTCAGCGGTAGAGCGTTGGCCTGGCGTGTGGGGGACCCGGGTTTGATTCCCGGCCAGGGCACACAGGAGAAGCGCCCATTTGCTTCTCCACCCCTCCGCCGCGCTTTCCTCTCTGTCTCTCTCTTCCCCTCCCGCAGCCAAGGCTCCATTGGAGCAAAGATGGCCCGGGCGCTGGGGATGGCTCCTTGGCCTCTGCCCCAGGCGCTAGAGTGGCTCTGGTCGTGGCAGAGCGACGCCCCAGAGGGGCAGAGCATCGCCCCCTGGTGGGCAGAGCGTTGCCCCTGGTGGGCATGCCGGGTGGATCCCGGTCGGGCGCATGCGGGAGTCTGTCTGACTGTCTCTGCTCTTTTCCAGCTTCAGAAACATACAAAAAAAAAATGGGTTGTGTTTTAGTTAGAAGAAATGATTGTAATTATAGAAGAACATTTTCTCTGGCCATGCTACAGCCTCTGTGCTCTTAGAAAATATCTGTGATAAAAATAAAAAGAAGAAAAGAAGGAGGAGGTGGAGAAAAAAGAGGAGGAGGAGGAGAAGAAGAAGAAGAAGAAGAAGAAGAAGAAGAAGAAGAAGAAGAAGAAGAAGAAGAAGAAGAAGAAGAAGAAGAAGAAAGGAAGAAAGGAAGAAGAAGAAAAAAAAGATTTGTTTTCATAATAAAAAATTGATTGCTTTATTTATAGCTGAATGAGGTCAGAGGTAGCAGCATTTTTCTTCATATATAATGTGCTTGATGAGAAAAAATTGAAAGCAGCAACAGACTAAATTAATACTAATTATCCCTGAATACTGAAGATACTGTTTCACTGGATTGGTGTAAAAAGGCTATGCACATATGATTTTTTAAACTACACATGCAGATATGGCTTTTAGATGCAGACTTTTTATTGTAAAGCATGCTGCTTCTGTAGGAAATAAGACTGGAGGGTGATACATATTTTTTGACAGCCTTAGGCACTCAAATGAGTGTTGTCTATGGAACAAGGATATACACTTATCTAAATGATGCTGCTGATATGGAAAATCTGTGGAATTCTTTTGGAATAAAAGTGTCCACGCCAACCTTGAACTTCTGCCACTAAGTTCTCCTTTTCTGGACTGCCAGTGTTATCAATTTTATGTATCTTTCAGAAATAGTTTATAAAAGCAATGAATATATAGTCTGCACAAACTACACATAATTATATATACCTATATTTTCTCACTTTTTATTTTTTTTTATTTTATTTTATTTTATTTTTTTTGTATTTTTCTGAAGCTGGAAACGGGGAGAGACAGTCAGACAGACTCCCGCATGCGCCCGACCGGGGTCCACCCGGCATGCCCACCAGGGGCACCGCTCTGCCCACCAGGGGGCGATGCTCTGCCCCTCCGGGGTGTCGATGTGCCGCAACCAGAGCCACTCTAGCGCCTGGGGCAGAGGCCAAGGAGCCATCCCCAGCGCCCGGGCCATCTTTGCTCCAATGGAGCCTCGGCTGCGGGAGAGGAAGAGAGAGACAGAGAGGAAGGAGGGGGGGTGGGGGGTGGAGAAGCACATGGGTGCTTCTCCTATGTGCCCTGGCCAGGAATCGAACCCGGGTCCCCCCGCACGCCAGGCTGACGCTCTACCGCTGAGCCAACCGGCCAGGGCTATTTTCTCACTTTTTAAAACTCAAATGAGAGCATGCAATAACACTTGTCTTTTTCAATTAATATTCTGGAGCTTATTTTTTTATCAATACATAATGGTCTTCATTTTTTGTGTGTGGATGCATAATAAATCATGCATATATTTCACCAGTGCCCTATTGACAGATATTTAAGCTACTTCATTTAAATTACTTTAAATATTTGCTATTAAAAGCAATGCCACAGAGATGCAGAACAGTCATCATTCCACACACTTGGTGATATTTGTAGGAAATAATTCTCAGGAGAAAAATAACTACTATAGATCAAAAAGTATGTGCACTTGTAATTTTATTTGATGCTATGTTTATTTTACTCTGTGTGTCTGTGTGTGTGTGTATAGGTGATGTACTGTATATGCATGGTTCAAATTTACAATGTGCTCAAAGGTGAGTAGGGGATAGTAAGTCTCCCTCATGCTCTTTTCCTGCAGCCCCTTCCTAGAAGCAACCATAATGACTGGCTCTTGTATACCTTTTCAAATAATACAACATGCATATGTGTATATATAATATAAATATAATGATATATGTAATACAGGAGAATTATTCCAATTTGAAAAATATCTGGTTTTCTTCTGTCACAGTCTATGGGGATCAGAAAACACTCTCCAAGAGAGGCATCATATATCAGTGTAAACATTCATGTAAAGAATACCTATATTTTCTCATCATTACCGCCCACATACCATCAATATTGTGGATTCCCCCAAGAAAGCAATAGTTTTATTGACTTTCACTATGCCTATGCCTATGTGTTGATTCTGGATGAAAGCAAGGCCATGGATATGGAACCCTGCCCTGTCCTTGGCCACACCATGTTGAATTTTCTAGTCTGGATTCATTGCAACAATCTGAGATCTGTCTCAACTTTCCTGGTGGTGGTGTCTGCATTGGGTCTACTGTTTCTGTGTGTTGTACCATTGAGTCAGCTTTGAATGAGTGATGTCCCTATGAATGAATGATGCTCCTATGAATGAATGATGTCCAGAGTGTTTAGTCCTCAACAGCCCTGCTCAGCTCTTGTAGACACATGCTTGTGGATTCTTTTATGGAATCAATCTACCTCATATTTGGTCTTTTTCTTACCTTATTGCCTTCTATGTTCCCCAGCATTATTTTCTTTCCAAAGAATCCTGCCTTCCCATGATGTGCCCAAAGTAGGACAGTTTCAGTTTTCTCATTTTTACCTCCAGTGATGTTGCAGACTTAATTTGCTTTAGAATCAACTTGTTTATCTTTCTGGTGGTTCAAGGTATCACTGGAGCTCTCCTCCAATATACATATTTCAAATGAATCAATATTTTTTCTATCAACCTTCTTCACTGTCCAACTTTTGCATTCATGCATAGTAATTGGGAACACAAGGGTGTGGATGAGCTTAGTTTTGTCTCTAATAACATATTTTTGTTCTTAGTGATCTTTTCTCATTCCTCCATTTCTGCCCTTCCCTTAACCTCCCTTACCACAACTCTCTGTGAAAACTATACACCCCTTGCCAGAGTTGTTCTCTCTGATAGTATTTTGCTAAAAGCAACAAAAAGAAGCCAACCCACCACAATATTCTGAGTTCTTCCAAGCAGTTCCCCCCACCCCTGAGGGTATAAACAGGTGTGTTTTTTTGTGACAGTACAAGTGACAATTTTATCAAAAATTTTGTCACAGAATAATAAGGGTCCACAGCTTTCTAGACTGCCCAAGAATCTTTTCTGTCACCTACATGCTACCCTGTTCAATGACTATTAAGAGGAATTGTATTTTTCCAAGGCCCAGAAAGCCCATTAAGTTTTAACTTTCATAAGATTCTGTCCCAACGATGTGGCCAGTGCATCACTTAAGTACCAATGTTTGCTATTATGTGCTCAAGGCCCCCTATTCACTAACAGACTTAATCAAGACCAAGTTAACTACCCAATCCAAAGTTTTTTTAAGCAAATAACATAACAGAACTGAGGGGCCCAGCAGAAGTCTATTCTCCTTTCTCCTCTCTGGCCTTCCTGAGGCCAATACAAAGGCTAGACCTTAATCTTGTGCAATTTCCACACATAAGCTGTGCTGTTTTGGACTAACATATGTTCCTTTTATCTTTATTGGCTTTCAGGAGACAGTAGAATTTTCTTCTGGATAAGCTCAGTTCCACACAGCCAGCAGGTTTAGGCTTCAGGCCCAGAGCACCCTGGAGGCCAGATGTGGTTTCATCTGGACAAACATTTTAAAATAAATTCCCTGGCTTTTCTTCAGAATTATTGAGATGACAGGCAGCTGCCACCCACATAGTAAGATGATGACTAGCACCAACACAAATGCCATATAGGATATGGGTGATATAAACAGTGAGATTGGTGAGTTAGGCCTCAAACTGGAACATTATCTTAGAATTTGGATCACCATCTTACCATAGCATTAAACTACCATTAGTTCTTTTGTAGTGCACCCAAAGATTTTTTTTTTAAAAACCCTTTGATACCCCCTTAGGGAATTAAAATACAGTAATAAAGTCTAAAAGACTCTGTTTCTTCTAAATATATTTTATAACATAAAAAGTAAAATTAAGAGTGTTCCAAGATTTTAAGTTTTCAAATTTTCTAATTATTTCAGCATGAGCCAAACAAGTGATGCTAACTGACCCTTGTGCTTTTTAAAATTAAAAAAAAGGAAAATTCTCAAAAAGGAAAAATCTAAACCAAAAGCTTTAATCAGAATAATACTCCTTATAAAAGATACATTATTCTATCATTGTTGAGTGTTATGTTTCTAGAATTATAAGTTTAAGTATATTTTATGTAATTATCTGCTATTAATTAATCATGATATTTGGGTGTTGTTTTTTGTGACAGAGACAGAGAGAGAGACAGACAGACAGGGAGAGAGATGAGAAGCATCAGTTCTTTGCTGTGGCACCTTAGTTGTTCATTGGTTGCTTTCTCATATGTGCCTTGATGGAGGGACATGCAGAGCGAGTGACCCCTTGCTCAAGTCAAAGACCTTGGGCTTCAAGCCAGTGACCTTTGGGCTCAAGCCAGAGACCATGTGGTCATGTCTATGATCCCACGCTCAAGCCAGTGACCCCGTGCTCAAGCTGGTGAGCCGGTGCTTAAGCCGGATGAGCCCACGTTCAAGCCAGCAACCTCAGGGTTTTGAACCTGGGTCCGCCGCATCCCAGTCTGACTCACTATCTACTGAGCCACCACCTGATCACTGACATTTGCTTTTTTTTTTTTTTAAGAACTCAAGTATTTTTCATGGAAATGGAATGAAATTATAGTGAGTGTTCAGATTGATATTATTATAATCCTGTTAAACACATTGAGGCTAATTTTCATAAAATACATTTTTTAAAATATTCAGATTCTTTTTAGTAGTTACATCAGAATTCACATGTTCCAGATTGTTTATTCAAATGTTTAGAAACTAGTCCTAAAATCATTATATTTGCTAATCAATATTTTTCAGGGAGTCTTACATAGTGTGAGTTTTGCCTCGCATTGAACTTGTGCTTTTCCTATTGCATGTTCTTAAGATCATATTTATCTTACTTTCCTCATATGCCCAAATCTCCTTAAGTCTAAGATGCAATCCTAGTAAAATGTATCATTACCTTTTGCTCATTACCAAAGAAAAACCTCTAAAAACTGTCAGTACTTTCTTATCACTAAGAGTTTTTATTTTAGACTTCTTGAAGGAGATTTTTTAAATTTAGATATATAAACTTTCTTATCCTATCTGATATAAAAAGATGAAGGTTAAGGTAATTCTAAAGTGTCTTTTACATTCAGAGCTGGATTCATGTTTATTACTTTTCTATGGAGAATTATTAATAGCCATATCTTACCAATTTCTGTGCCATTAGGAGTATGGGTGATACATTAGACAGAAGAGGTCTCCAATATTGTCTCTGACACTGTAGTCCTAGTTCTTGACTCCTTCCTCTTCTGCAAGTTTTGATGATATTGGTCTTTTATTTAATGGCAACTTATGTCCTTCAACTAAAATAATGTCAAACTGGCCACTCGAACCATTCCCATACCCTTCTGTATACACAAGAGCTTTCATTTCATGGATTAGTGATAGTAAAATCTTTCATAAGACATTTTAAATGTCTATTAAACTCAATATATGTAGAGCCAAACATATACAAAACTCAGTTGAAGTGATAATGACCAAATTTGCTCACATCTGTATGATCACATTAAAACTGCCACCTGATTGATGATGACTATGAGACACCATCAAATCTGAGGCAGCCTCACTTCAGAGATGTCTGAATGTGGAAAATGTAGATCTTAAGATAGATGAAATATGGTGGTAGCCCTTCTACCAAAACATCTTTCTGCTTCCTAATTTATGTTACCTTGTCTTTTAAAGCCTGGCTCAAATCCTGCTCCTGTGGCAGCCCCTGTGATTACTGACCGACTCAACACACTGCATTGTTCCCAGAGCCCCGCCATTAGCCTGGGCAGTGGCATGGCACTTTTGCTCTATTTTCAGAATAAATTCTGATGAACCAGGATGGAAGAATCCTCTTTAATATTGCTTAACTGAGAGGTGGGGTGATGATCTCTCAGGATATTAGAGCAGAATAAAAAGCAGTGGGCATCAAAGTACCCACACTTTGATGGGTTATTTAAAGCAAACTTATAGTTTGATTGTTGAGTGTGCAAACATTTTCTCTTATATTATAGCTTTTATCCTGCATCTCTAATATTTGCCTATTAAATCCATAGTCTAGCCTGACCTGTGGTGGTGCAGTGGATAAAGCATCTACCTAAAATGCTGAGGTCACCAGTTTGAACCCCTGGGCTTATCTGGTCAAGGCACAATGGAAGTTGGTGCTTGCTGCTCCTTCCCCCACTTCTCTCTCTCTCTCTCTCTCTCTCTCTCTCTCTCTCTCTCACTCTCCCCTCTCTAAAAATGAATAAATATAATCTTTAAAAAAAATCCATAGTCTGTTGGATTTGACTCCCCACTGATGCTTAATTTGTGTAGCTTATATATTTGTGTGGAAATTTACTACTGTAATTACCCTCCCATCTAATGGGGAAAAGTTTTGTTTCTATGGTAACTGTTTCAGAACAGTGCATACTTACTATACTTCTAAAATATGCAGTCCATCCTTATGGGAATACACGTCATCTTGAAGGGATTTTTCCCCTTTCAATAAACATTCACTTCTTTTTTCTTTTCACCTGATATCAGAATAAAATAAAACTTCGTTTGTGAGAATCGCTAAGAAAGAGCTTCAGAAAATGAGAACCACGGTGGGCCTGGTCGGTCACGGGGAGCAGCAACATGGTCCTCTAGTGCCTTCTGGGAACACACGACCTGCCTCTCAGTGGCCATGTTCTCCCAGACTTCCTATTTTCCATGCATCATAATCATGCTTGCTGTGTTTGGGATGTTGCTACGCAAAATGATAATAAAAGAACGGGCTTTTTTTTCCTAAGGCAATCAAGCTTAACAAATGCTACTTTAGAATGATGCAAAAGTTTCTTAGAAAATTTTTTAAAATCCTTGGAGAACAATCTAAGAATGTTCATGATAAGAAACAATAAATGTCAATAAGGACCTAACATGTTATTCCACATGATAAGCTCCCTTTATTTGAAGGGTTTTATAATTATTGATATCACATAAACTGCAGTTTTAAAAAGCATGATTACTTGTATTTTCGCAAATAAAAATCTTGTTCCATTTTCTTCTGCAAATTCATTGACCTCTATGAATTTTCCCTTTTAAAATTATATGACACAATCTTATTAAAGCAAATAAATAAATACACCAAAACTACAATCTTTAGTGTTTGTTAGAAACAGATCTATGGATTCTGTAGTCCTATGATAGACACATAGGACAGTAGTTATAAAACATGCTCATGATAAGCACATAATGTCCATCCTCAGCATACATGACTTATAGACCCTATACAATGAGTGTTTGTATCTGAAGGGGCAGCATGGGCTTACTTAAGGATTGGAAACACCCATCTGGCTACTTAAAAAGAAGCTGAAATGCAAGGGTTGGGAGAGTGAAGTGAGTGACAGACCTGATTGAATGTGTGTGCCTCCAAAAGCAGCAGTCCCTCTGTGCAGGGGAACCCTGAGAAGGCTTCCTAGGTGGTAGTAGGGGTTTCCAAACATCCTGCCTGACTCTCAACATGCTACAGTGTCTGAAATTCCACCACCAAGACTTATCGGGGACTACTGAGCTCGATCACCCAAATAGGTAGAAGGGCCCCAACTGCAGGAGTCAGAAGGCATGTGAGGGAGCAGCAGCAGCACAGGAGACTGGAAAAAGTCTTGGGTGTGCAGTAATCCGTTCAAGGTAGATCGGGGTATAGCACCACTGGGGAGCTTGAATAACAGGATATTATAAAGGGCATTAGCTGCTTGAGGAGCAAGGGGGTATGAGCATCTGTGAGGAGATTGATAAAGGGAGTAGCAGGCTTTTCATGCTTTCTAAGTTTGCCCTGTTGACTCTGCAGACCTCATGGGCAGGAACGCCTCAGAATGGCTAGGCTTACACTTTGTTCTACTTGTTTTTCAGCTCTGGAAAAGGATTCTTGTCAGAGAAAAATAAAATAGAGTTCTTCCTCTTGGAACTGAGAAAACCCCGCTCCCTATATCAGGATAAGAAGAAAGAAGGAATGGTAGCCCAACATCTTACATCCTTGTCCCAGTGATGGTGTAGCCTGACCTGTGGTGGTGCAGTGGATAGAGTGTCGGTCTGGATCGCTGAGGTGCGGGTTCGAAGCTCCAGGGCTTGCCTGGTCAAGGCACACATGAGAAGCAACTACGAACGGATGCTTCCTGCCCCTCCCCTGGTTTCTTTCTCTCTCTCTCTCTCTCTCTCTCTCTCTCTCTCTCTCTCTCACCCACCTTTAAAAAGCAATAAATAAAATCTATAAAGAGATATTTTTTCTGAAAATTATGTATAGCTTTCCTATATTTCCTTGTATACTTAGACTAAGGTTAATTTATTTTAGTCTTGGGTGTGTTGGCCCATAATTACTTGGTAAGCTGAAATATATATACATACATATATTGTACATATATAAATATATATACACACATACACACATATTGTGCATATATATATGTATATACATATATGGGTGTAATTACTATCCAAGTAAGGGAACAAAAGAGGGTCAGGATCATGGTGAAACTGTTAAAAAAGTCTTCTGGAAAATTTTTGTTCAAGGATCTATATACAGAATTAAGCAAAGAGTAATGCAATGAGAAATACTAGGGCTTAACTGAAAGGAAAAAAATAGAATTAATGACCTTTCATGTTTTACCTTCCCCATAAGTATTCAGCTCATTTGGAGGGGTGTTCTCATCTGTAAGAGCCGGAGGCTTCCGTCATTTCTAGGCACGACAGCCACTAAAGGCAGACCAGGTGGTGGCAGCTGCACACAATGAAAGAAATCACAGTTTCATTATGCAAGATAATGACAGAGGAACAGGCAGTCTAACCCAGCTGCTTCCATCTCCACCACCTTTCAGTGTGTGTGAGTGTGCATGCACGTGCACACACACACATTCAACACTCAATAGCTCTGAATCTGTGAAGGCAGAAATTGAATCTAAAACCTTCTTGGTCTGTTACTATGAGCAGAGCAGTGGGTCTTGCTCATAGTGGAGAGTAAATCTGCTTATTAAATTAGGTTTAAAAACCCACTTAAATTATTATATGACTTTTCAAATCCATGAATAGCCAGTAAAATGAGAAACATAACTATTACCACATTTGCTTTTCCATAATAATAATAGCAAACATATACAGTAGTTCTAGGGTATTTTTTTTTTATATTTTTCTAAAGTTAGAAGCAGGGAGGTAGTCAGACTCTTGCATGAGCCCGACAGGGATCCACCCAGCATGCCCACCAGGGGGCGATGCTCTGCCCGTCTGAGGCCTTGCTCTGTTGCCGCTGGAGCCATTCTAGCTCCTGAGGCAGAGGCCTTCAAGCCATCCTCAGCACCTGGGCCAACTGTGCTCCAATGGAGCCTTGGTTTCAGGAGAGGAAGATGAAGATAAAGAGAAAGGAGAGGTGGAAGAGTGGAGAAGCAGATGGGCACTCCTCCTGTGTGCCCTGACCAAGAATCGAACCCGAGACTTCCACACGCCAGGCCAACACTCTACCGCTGAGCCAACCAGCCAGGACCAACTTATAGGGTATTTTCTACATGCTTAACTTAAATAAACTCACTTAATCCTTATAATAACATTAAGATGTAAGTATGGTTATCATTCTCTTTTAGCAGTAGAAACATTGAGGCACAGAGAAGTTAGATGTTGTCTAAGATCTCATCTTATGTGATTGGCAGTGGAAGTGTTGATGAGAGGAGTATTTTTATTTACGCCCATGAAGGCACATGCCTAGGTACATGAAGGGTAGCTGACAAATACCTCACAAAGATTCCACTTAATCTCCAACATCTTTCTCGCACCATATTGTACCCCTTACTGCCTGGGTATGTGGGTTGCCCATTCTAACGGAGTGCAGCTGCATTATGGAGCAAGTAAGTATCCAGGGAACTGGCTGGCAGCCAGGCTGCTCAGTTAATGCTGGAAAATTTCTAAGAGGAAAGGCTTTTTTAAATAAATTTTTAAAAATTGATTTTAGAGAGAGGAAGGGGGAGAGAGAGAGAGAGTGAGGACATCGATTTGTTGATCCACTTATCCATACATTCATTGGTTGCTTCTTGTATGTGGCCTGACCTGAAACTGAACCCACAACCTTGGCATATCTGGATAATGCTCTAACCAACTGAGCTACCCGGTTAAGGCTGTAGAGTGTTTCTGATACCTAGAAAAAGCCCAGGGCACTGGGAGAAGGGATGGAGGGGTACCAGAGGGTGTCATCATCTATTAGAAAGTCCACACTGCTGTTTAAAGTTAATGAGAACACTGCACATGCCACAGGTGATGGGCTCCTTTCTTTATTACTCGCTTTAGCATTAAGGCTTTTGCACATATTTCATTTTTCTTTCCCAATAACAAAGGTGGTATAGAGGCCCAGATACCAATTACACGAGTCATGTTCAAGTTTCTTTTGCTAATTTCTGGGTATATTGTGGAGGTTCCAATTCACACTGCCCTTAGTGTGTTTGATACTGTTTCTTCTGGAGGAAGATTATGAGTCTGAATGTATTTGGGCAAAGGATTCTTACAGGCATCCTCTGCAGTCAGTATCCAAATACTATTGCAGGTGAAACCAAATGTAACTCATTTTTTCTGCTAGGTAGATACCTTATTCTAAAGGTTTTATGGCCATACTCATTGTAGACCTGAAGGTTCTGTAGTCCAAGTTATACAACCCCCACTAAATGCAAGAAATGAGACCAGGTAGTTGTGTGGCTATAGAGTGTTTTCTTATTTTGTATTTGACATTTCCACATATCAAGTCTGTAAATGCAGCAAATGTGTAGGCCCACAACCTGCCAATAGCTGTGTAGTTCATCAGTGAATGAGGAAGGAGAAGCAACCAGTTTGTAGGTTTTCCAGAAGAAAACCTAAAAGATATAGTTAGGACAATATCAGAACTTTCCAATAATTAAACTTCTCAAAAATGAAACGGGGTGCCTACATAGGACCAAGTGCTGATAAGTAAAAGTTTCCTGGCTGTACGTCAGGAGGACTATACTAGGACTCCTCGCTGGCTTCTAGTATTCCTCCTGTCCCAACTCTAAGATTTTAGTAATTATTTTCACAGAGAACCTATTTTTTTATATTCACAGATATCATCAAAGCACTAGAAAATTTAATGAAACTGATTCAAGTGCTAAGAAACTGAAAGACAGAGTTCTTGGTTAACTTTATGAGGCATGTGTACAGTTTTCTGCAACCCCAGGTAGGTAGGTATTGGTGAGCTCTGCAGTGCTGGGCTTCAGACAGGGAGCTGAGCAAGATCGCAGGACTGAGGACCCAGGGCCTGGGTGTGTGGGAGGATAGACACAGGTGGAGAGGAGAGCAACAAAGGGGAAGGATAAGTGGAATAATGTGCATGGCAGTGATTGTGATAGCAATGTATTAATAATCATCACAATAATTGCATCAATTCATCCTGGTTGTTCCCACTGCCACACAAACAAACTGATTCTCAGGGTCATGAGTCCCACAACCAAGTGGCAAGTGGCAGAGGCAGGGCACAGACATCAGTGCTGTGACTCCTGATTCCCGGTCTGCCCACGTCTTCTGGTGGCTCACCCATGCACTGGCTCGCCCAGGTTGGCAGGGACTGCTCTCTATAAAAGACAGGCTTACTAAGGGACACTCACTTTCAAATCCTACTTTAAGCCTGATGCATTTAAAATATCTCCACTTTGGGCAGTCTTAGCACATTGCTCAGCTTCCCCTGAGACTTACCTTTCTTTATATGAAATGGAAATAATATTTAAAAGCCTTAGCGATCTATTATTATAAACTCAAACTCCTATTTTGAAGGACTAGGAGGAAATGAAAAACAATCCATTGAATTCATATGAAAAAGAAAGTGCAGAAACCAAATATTAATTTTGCATTTGACCCAAATTTTGATTTCTGTTTCTCTATGTTTGAAACATTATCAATGTTTTTGTACGCTTGATTATGTCTGATTATTTCAGGAAGCATGAAAGAAAGAACACCCTCCCACAAACTCTTCTCACATCAGTCCATAGCCAAGGAGGCGGCATACTTACTCTCTATGGGTCTTTGGCTATTGAATGAACCTTTTCCTTTACATCTTCAAAACAGTTAGGAAATGATTGAGGCCAGTGTAAAAGCTCTTACACTAGGAAAGTGATTCTTAACTGGGGATGATTTTGTACCCTTTCCCCCACGGGGGATATTTGGCACTTTCCAGAGATATTTTTGATGACAAAAATTGGGACTGCTGCTGTCTTCTAATGGGTAAAAGTCAGGGATGCTGCTAAACATCCTGCATGTACAGAACAGCCGCCATAACAACGCTTACTCAGCTCCAAAGGTTGGTACAGCTAAGGTTGTGAAACCCTGGCCTAAGACCAGGTAAACGCCAGGGAGCTTGAAGACTAGGGCAACCCCACTGGCAAAATCTTCTAGGTCCCAGGCCTAGGGAATCTCAGCATGGTAGTATTGCCTGGAGTTTTTCATAGATGGGGAGGGAACATTTCCCCTGCATTCTCCATTAATTTTTACAAGTCCATAGTATGGGTTGTGTGAACTGGGGGAGTGTTTCTTAGAGAATTATTTCCACCATCTTCTTTCTCTATTTTTCTCATTACTCAAAGTAAACTGACTTTGGAGAATTTTTGCTTGTCTGCCGTTTTATATCATTTTCATTATTTGCTTTTAAAACCAGAGTTTTCCTTTTTCTTATTCTTTTACAAGAAAAAGAAAATGTGGAAGAAGATTTGAAAAAATCTTTTGAAAATGTCTAATCTCTCTAAAAAAAAAAGAAAAAGTATAGGAAATCCATGTTTCAGGTGTTCTAAATGAACACAAGAGGTTTCTGAATAACAACTACATGACAACTTTAATAACCAGTCGTAAGAGTTACCACTTTTTAAGTCTTCTATTTTAAAAAATTTAAGCCAGTTGATTAGACAACTGAACTGAACCCAGGAAGTATGTCTAAAGTAAGAAGTTAGAACCGCAAACTATCTTTAAGGCTTAGAAAAAATGTTGAAAAGGAATGCAGCAAGGTTATAGGTAACCAAAAAAGTCTTAATGTGATATAACTTGACTGTCAAGGTGAAAAGGTAATGAGTACAAAGTCCAGGTATGACATTTATCATTTCAAAGACAGTCTGTCCATATCACTTAAGCTTTGGCAAAATCCCCAGACCCACAGGGCAGCCTGAGTCACCCATCTCTCATTCCTTTATCTGCAAAAGGTGACCTGAGAATATATTCTGTGACTGACTGTGCTGAACATGCTGAGAAATTTGAGAATAAAAAAGCAATAACAGCAATCCTAAAGTCAGAAAGAAATGACATTTTGGTTAGCATTTGGACTAATCATACAAACTTTGATTAGTTCTCTTATTTCTCTGAATGACCTTAGTATAAAAATGTGTTGAAAATTTCTCACCTTTGTGAGTTTTAATATTGTTTTCTATTTCTGTGTTTGGTATGAACCAAAGAGACCCCGAAGGTTATTTCTTAAGCCAAGAGAAAAAGTCACATAATGACAATATTGGTATGAACTTCAAGTTCAAAACGATCATATTAGTTTTGCTGAGCTAAGAAATAGTGGAATATTTAAGGTAAAGTGAGTGCTAAAGCAAAAAAAAAAAAAAAAATCACACTAACTACAGTAACTAAATAGCATCTAAAATGGCCTATGGAAACATAATACTACTGCACCTGAATACCCAATGCAATGCCCATTTCTGCATAGAGCAGCGGTTCTCAACCCGTGGGTCGCGACCCCGGCGGGGGTCTAACGACCAAAACACAGGGGTCGCCTAAAGCCATCAGAAATACATAGTATCTAAAATGGCCTATGGAAACATAATACTACTTCACCTGAATACCCAATGCAATGCCCATTTCTGCATAGAGCAGCAATTCTCAACCTGTGGGTCGCGTATTATCCGATGGCTTTTTAGGTGACCCCTGTGTTTTGGTCGTTCGACCCCGCCAGGGTCGCGATCCACAGGTTGAGAACCGCCGGCATAGAGGGACCACTTTTCACTATAAGGCTTTTCTCGGTTGCTCCTTAGAGAAACACTTAGAAAAATGTAATGTTCTTTTAAAAATCGTTTGATCCATTTGTACTTGTTCCTTAGGTATAAAATGTAAATATTGAGGTTTTTTGGTGTATTTATGTTTGATATAAGCTTATTTGAAGTATATTCATTAATGTTAAAGCAAACTTTTATTGTTGTCCTTCATATTCCAAATATTAAGAGCATTAAATCTAGCTAATTTTTTCTTTCTAGTATAAAATTAAAAAAAAAATAAAGCAATAAACTAAAGTAGACCTCTTAATTAACTCAGAATCCATCATTATTTGTACTAACAGGCTTTTCTTATAACTTTTATTTTACACTCACACACACACACACACACACACACACTATATAGAGAACAGGTTTATAATACAACAGATATAATTTCAGAGAAAATGTTAACTCTACATGAAGAAACTTGTATAGATTGTAGGTTTATTTAAAAGTCTTCAACTGATCTCTTAATGCAGAAATTCTTATTAAATTCTGATTTCTAAATCTAAAAATTCTGAATTTTATTTTAAATTATTATTTTTAATAACAGATAAAATGTATTGAGCACTCTTTAGGTACTCCATACTCTGAACACACGAGTTTGTTTAAGTCTCAGATTAACCCTCAGAAATAGGAACTAACATTATCTCCATTAAATGAATGCATAAAATAAAGCAAAGAAATTAAGACAGTTGCCCAAGGCCAGGTGGTAGGTGGTGAAGTCTGAGTTTAGAGCTGAATCAGCCTGACTTGGAGCCAAAGCCTGTATCGGAGCACAAGAAACCTCTCCTTAGTCGAGGTATGACTTTAGGGACTATAATAATAAAAGCACATTGTTTAAAGTATTCCATACTTAAAGTTGAATCACAAATTCAAACTGACTCTCTTGATTAGTCCTAATTACTCAACTTTTAATATATGCTAACTAATACTCTTCTCTCTTAAACCTCGAAGTGGTTTTGCAATAACATTTTATTCATGTTCAGTTAAAAATTGCTTAAGATTTATTGTAATTTCCATTAAACACAGACATTATTATTGTAAGCTAAATATAGCAATACATATAAATCAAGAGCCTTAAAATATTTATACTCTCTTAGAAATTTCATTTCTGGAGTATTTATCCTACAAAAATTGTTTAAATGCATATAAATGTTTGTAAAACCATATATGTTTGTAAAATCAAAATTTGGAAGTAATAAAAATACATTGAGAAATGGCTTTACAATTTCAGGTAATGTTTAGTTAGAGTTTATTATACACTGGAAAATAACTTGTGTTATACATTTTTTTTTACTTAGAGTATGAAACAGAGGAGCAAAGTATAGAAATATATTGCAAACATTTAGTCACAACTATGCAACATAAACTTTCCAGAATCACAAACTTGGAGGACACCAAAACATGCTTAAAATGCCTTTAAATTTTATTTTTATTTTCCTATATTTTCTAATTAAGAAAAACACAAGTGGGGTTACATTAAATTAAAAACCCTGCACAGCAAAAGAAATAATCAACAAAATAAAAAAGCAACCTATAGAATGGGAGAAAATACTTACAAACCATTTATTGGATAAGGGGTTAATATAAAAATATATATATATAAAATTCATACAATTCAATAGTAAAAAACAAATAACCAAATTTTAAACATTTGGCAAAGAACCTAAATAGATGTTTTTCTAAAGAATTACATGTATATGGCCAATAGGTATATTAAAAGGTGCTCAATGTTACTAATCATCAGGGAATGCAAATCAAAACTACAATGAGATATTACCTCACACATGTTCAGATGACTGGTTTTTAAAAAAAAGAGAAAGAGAGAGGTAAATGCCAATGATGTGAAGAAAGGGGAATCCTTGTACCCTGTTGGTGAGAATGTAAATTGATGTCATTACAGAAATCAAGATGTAACCTCCATCCTCAAAACATTAAAAATAGAACCACCACATGATCCAGCAATCCCATTTCTGAGTATATATCCAAAGTAAACAAAAACAGTATCTCCAAAGATATCTGCACTCCTATTTTTATTCCAGCATTATTCACACAAAGCCAAGATATAGAAACAACCTGTGTTCATTGACAGATGAATAGATTTTTAAATGTGACATATATAATTCGTCCACAAAAAAGAAAATCTTGGTATTTGAGACAGCATCGATGAACCTGACGACAGCATGCTAAGTGAAATAAGACTGACAGAAAAACAAATACCGTATGATCTCACTTATCTGTAGAATCTAAAAAGTCAAACTCATGAAAGCAAAAAATAGAATAGTGATTTCCAAGGGCTTAGGGCTGGGGATGGACATGGAGATATGTTGGTAAAAAAATAGAAACTTTCAATTATAAAATAAGTTCTAGGCACCTAATGTATGGCATAGTGACTATAGTTAATAATATTGTGTAAACAAGGACCTACAACCAAGACTACTTTACCTAGCAAGTTTATCATTTAAAATTGAAGGAGAAATAAAGAGCTTCCCAGACAAGTAAAAGCTAAAGGAGTTCATTACCAACAAAACAGTATTACAAGAAATGTTAGCCCTGGCCAATTGGCTCAGTGGTAGAATGTCAGCCCAGCATGTGGAAGTTCTGGGTTCGATTCCTAGCCAGGGCACACAGGAGAAGCGTCCATCTGCTTCTCCACCCCTCCTCCTCTCCTTTCTCTCTATCTTTCTCTTCTCCTCCTGCAGCCAAGGCTCCACTGAAGCAAAGTTGGCCTGGGCGCTGAGGATGGCTCCAAGACCTCCACCGCAGGAGCTAGAATGGCTCTGGTTGCAATGGAGCAATACCCCAGATGGGCAGAGCATCGACCCCTTGTGGGCTTGTCGGGGGATCCTGGTCAGGTCCATGCGAGAGTCTGTCTCTCTGCCTCGCTGCTTCTCACTTCAGAAAAATACAAAAAAAGAAAAAAAAAGAAAGAAATGTTAAAGGGTCTTCTTTTAAGTAAGAGAAAAAAGCAAAGGAACATAATTACAAAGAATAAAATGGTAATCACATGACCAGTGGTGTTGCAGTGGATTGAGCATCAGTCAAGGATGCTGAGGGCTTCAGTTTGAAACTCCGAGGTCATTGGCTACAATGCAGGCTTGTAGGCTTGAGCAGGGGATCATCAACATGAGCCCAAAGGTTGCTGGCTTTAGCCCAAGGTCGCTGGCTTGAGTAAGGGATCACTGGCTCAGCTGGAACTCCCCATTATGGCACATATGAGAAGCAATCAATAAACAAGTAAAGTGATGCAACTAAGAGTTGATACTTCTCACCTCTCTTCCTTCCTGTCTCTCTGTTTGTCTCTGTCTCTCTCTTGTAAAAGAAAGGGGGGGAGGGAGGAAGGAAGGAAGGAAAGAAAGAAGGAAAAGAGGGGGTTAAAGAGAGAGAAAGAAAGGAAGGAAGGAAGGAAGGAAGGAAGGAAGGAAGGAAGGAAGGAAGGAAGGAAGGAAGGAAGGAAGGAAGGAAGGAAGGAAGAAGGAAGGGAGAGAGAGAAAAGAACAAAAGACCCATATATATGCTGTCTACCAGAAGCCCACCTTGGGACAAAGAATATACACAGACTATAAGTAAAAGAATGGGCCCTAGTTGATAGGTTGGTTGGTTAGAGCACTGCCCTGATACATAAAGGTTTCAAGTACAACCCAGGTCAGGGCACATAAAGGAACAGATCAATGTTTCTCTCTCTCTTCCTTCCTCTCTCAAATCAATAAATAAGTTTTTAAAAATAGATGTGAAGGGTTGGAAAAAGATATTCTGTGTAAATGGAATGAAATTAAAAAGTTGAAGTAGCAATATTTATATTAGACACAATAGACTTTAAAACAAAGGCTATAATAAGAGACAAAAAAAGGACACTACATAATGATAAAGGAATCAATTCAACAAGAGAATATAATACTTGTAAACATTTATGCACCCAACATAGGAACATCTAGTGTATAAAGCAAATTATGATTGACGAAAAGGGAGAGAGCTACAGTAATACAGTCATAGTAGGTAATTTTAACACCCCTTTTGCTTAAGTGGATAGATCTTCCAGACAGAAAATCAACAAGGAAACAGTGACCTTAACTGACACACTAGATCAGCTGGATTTAGTTGACACTTTAGAGCATTTCACCTCAAAACAGCAGAATATACATTCATTTCAAGTGCTGTTGGTGGGAATGCAGATTGGTGCAGCCACTGTGGAATCTGATCCCACTTCCAAATATATTCTGGGAAAATATCCAAAGAATCCTAAAACACTAATTCGAAAGAATATATGTGCCCCTATGTTCATTGCAGCATTACTTATAATAGCCAAGATTTGGAAGCAGTCCAAGTGCCTATCATTAGATGAGTAGATAAAAAAGCCGTGGTACATTTTCCAATGGAATACTGCTCAGCCATACAAAAGAAGGAAATCCTACCTTTTGTGACAGCATGGATGGACCTGAGAGGATTACGATAAGTGAAATAAGCCAATAAGAGAAAAACAAGTACCATATGATTTCATTCATATTTTTAATGAAGAAAATAAACAAGCAAAATAGAAACAGATGCATAGATACAGAAAACTGACAGTATTAGAGATGGGGGGTTGGGGGCTGGGTGAAAAAGGTTAAGGTATTAAACAACAAAACAAACAAAAAAATTCATGGACACACATAAGAGTGTGGTGATTACTAGCGGGAAAGGGGGTGAGAGAGGTAGAAGAGGGCAAGGGGGGTAAATGGTGACAGGAGGAGACGTAACTTGGGGTGGTGAACACACAGTACAGTATACAGATGATGTGTTATAGAATTGTACAATTGAAGGGTATATTCTTTTATTAACCAGTGTCACCTCAATAAATTCAATAAAAAATTGTTTTAAAAAAGAAATTTGCTAAAAGAGCAGATTTTAAGTGTTCTCACATATACACACAGAAAGATAACTGTGTAATACCTACGTGAGTATGTTAATTAGCAGGATGTGACAATTATTGTACAATGTATAGCTATATCAAGTTATCACATTATACACTGTAAATATATACAATTTCATCTGCCAGTTATACCTCAATAAAGCTGGAACAAAAACAAAAAATAAACAGACTTGCTGAAACTTAAACAATTGTATCCTCTGTAAGTTAGGCTTGACTTGCCACAATTCCCACAGGTACAGCTGAGGTAGTAAGTGTAGTTAGGAGATCCCTAGTTGGAAAACACAAAGAACTCAGTTCCTTCAATAACAAATAACAGGATTATTAATGCGGGTGCTGCAATATTAACCTGGAGAGCTTCTTAAAAATAACCAGGAGCCCAGTGTATCCACACCCTTATACGGCTTGCTGTATCCCATCCCAGCTTTGCTTCCTGGTTCACAGGGATACTCTATATGCTGGCAATGTCTAAAAACAATTGCCTTTGGAAGTCACCACGCTATCAATCAATGAGAGGGACAAAAGAGCATTGCCACAATGAGATGGCTTCCATCTTTCTTGTTCATACTTGGAGGAAAAGAAGAAAGTATAAAGGGGGGGGGGGGGGGAATAAGTTCCTGGTCTTCTAGGATAGTACTACATTGGCTTTAAGTCCTACAAGCATAGATGTGTGTTTAACTTTCCTTATCTCATTTTTTCTCAAACGCAATGAATTACAACACCATCTTTTTAAAACAAAGAAAAATGAATCAAAACACACTTTAGGAAGCGTTGCTCTAGATAGATTAGTGTGCAATCTCTTTTTCACACTCAGTCTCTTTCCTGGTGTGAGACAAGTCTAGACTTTAAGCCATATTTCCCCAACCTCTTCCCCAAGCTTTTCCAACCTCAACTCTAAAATAAACCAAGAGCCCAGCAATAACTACATCAGTTCCTGGGATATTGCCAGTGGAGTGTTGTATATTGACTCTGATCTGCAAAGAATCCATGTACGGATGAGAGAATAAACAGCTCAATTCCCATTCCAATTGGTCCTTAGTCCACCCACAACACCAGCCAGTCTTTGTCCACTACAAAGGACTCTTAAGGGGTTTTTTTGTTTGTTTGTGGTTGTTGGTTTTTTTTAAGTGAACATCTTTCCATTAGAATCTCAGCACTGGCTGAGGCACCAATTAATTTTGCATAAGCTGCCACAGCACCATTAGATACTAATTTCATTCATAACCACAAGGTATTATGTTAGGGTCATGTACAGAACTTCTGCCTCTAGCCCTGTGGGTTTACTTAGTGCCTAGCAGCTAGTTCCTGCAGCTGTGTCCTTTCAGTGACTGCTTTATGGTGGCCAAGAGAGTTGAGGTTGGCTGCCAGGACTCTGAGATCTGGAAGAAACACATGGACACATTATTCTTTTGCTCTGAAGCTATCCAATTCCTGTTCCGGTCAGATGGGGAGATAGTGAGGGGATATCTCTGAACCAGCCCAGCACTTACTGTGGATGATATTACTCACACCTGATATTATTGCAGAAGAACAGGTTTAAATATACCCTGCAGTGCATTCTTCAATGTAAGGTTAATTACTAATGAAAGTGTAATAATTGAAAATATAATTCCGAATGTAGCTTCCGGCTTTATTTGTAAGAACTACTATGGAGCCATTATTTTTTTTAAGACTACACATTGGATTCAATCTGCTTCAAACAAAAGGCCAGAAAAGAGGGCTTTCTATGCTAATTGAATACTAATAAGGCTTTTGCTAAAGTTGCTTTGTGTTACAATGATTTGAAACTAGATTTCTTCTGTATCTTATGTAGAGGGAAAAAAATACCTTAAAGATAGCAAGATTCTTACTTAGCCTAAACATTTGGAAGAAAGTATTTTGCCACTTTTTCTTTTGTAGTTGTAACATCTGTGAAGGGCTTTGTTCAGCACTAAAGAAAAGCAAAATATAATCATCATTATGACTGGTCTTTATCCACAGTGGATCTCATCCAGCCTAACCGGTGACTCTGTGACTAACAATCTGAGTCACTAAGTTTCATAAGTTTATGTATTTCAACACAATTCTCAGGCTGAGAATTCTTTTTTAATTTTATTTTCGTGTTTCAGGACTCAGAAAGAATGAAATGCCTGTCTGTATTTCGAATCTGGTGTCACGGAGTGACTGTCTCTGAGCAACTCAGTGCACAGACTGACTTGTGCCTTCAATGCTGGCTAACATCAAAGAATCACCAGCTGTCCTAAGATTAGTACCTACTTCCAGGACAAAAATCTTCAGCCCGGTGGAGAATTCAGGTAACTATAATTACTTGTGTTTTCTCCCTGGTGGTAGCATAAGATAATTTCAGAATTTAAAATGCTGGGAACCAACAACCAAAAAAAGGAGATAAAGGAAATGACAGAAAAATGCAAGTGTATTAACTTTGAAAAGATGTATGTCCTGATTCTTACAGCTTCTTCAAAAGAATATCATAAAATGGTTAAGCTAAAATATCTTTCCTATGGAAAATTTCATTAGTAATTTTCTCATTTAACTGTATCCATTCTTGTACTAGCCCCAACTTGTCCCTAGATTATAACTGTCCCCAATTAGTCACCCTACACCCATCTTTTAAAGGCAATTACTCTGTCATTTTCACATCGAATGGCTTTACAAACATTTGTTCATGCACTTATTTGCACAGCATCTCAGATTAATAACACCTTACAGTTTCATGACATTTTTGAAAAGACTTTTGCATGTTTCTCAGGTTGATCTCATCATCATATGTATTGACCCCTCTTACAGATGAGAAAATTGAGGTATATTATTATATTGATATAATTGGCTTCACCTCATTTTGGCTAAGGTTATATGGGTTGTTAGTAGAAAAATTGGAATCTTAGCCTAAGGTACTCCACTAGACATGTATCAGAAATTTGAGATTTAAAAAGAATTCTACCTCTAAGACCACATAATTGTAAGATTAAGAATAAAGTCTGTATTTATAAAAAAAAAAGAAAAGAAAAAAAAAGTCAATCAATGCTAGTGCTGTTTTGTTTTGTTTTGTTTTTAATAAAAATAAGAAAGCATCTCCAAAAAAAACAAACAAAAAACAAACAAACAAACAAAAAAAACAAACCACATCCATCTAGGAAGAAATCCCCAAGGTGCTATAATACTTTCCTTTGGTCAAAGGAGGGGAGGTAGGGTTGGAATAAATCCCTTTCAAATCCTGAAAAAAAAATAAAATAAATAAAATAAAAAAAAGAATAAAGTCTGGATAGATAAGTTGTTATTCTTGGATATTGGTTCTTGCAAATATTATGTGACATCAAGTACTATATTTTATTATATTAATGCTGTCCAAAATATAGAAGTGTAATTAAATCACAAATGGCTTATCAACATGTTTAAAAGATAATAAAATGAATTTAATTTTTAAAAATAATTTGTTCATCATTCTGTGGTTTTCAGAAGTCCTATATGGGTCTGTATAAGCGTTCTTTAGTGTGCATTCATAAGATTCCTGTTGTCATCCGAGCAAGTTACACATTTTTCATTGTGAACCTACTGGGTTTTACATTTAAAATAATGGTCTTTCTGAGGGCGCCTGGGTCACGTGCACAGTTGTCGCTATTTGACTTCTGCACAGCAGCTAAATCTGTAACTTATTTTGAAGTCCCTGCCCCTAATGTGGTCCCAACCACCCACATCAGCCTGTGGCGGTGAGTGTGATTTTGCAGGAACAAGATGATAAAGTGGGACCCCTGAAGGCATGGTTTGTCAACCACCTGAACCACACTCACCTGAGTATCTTAGCAGAGCAGCCCCCTGAATCTCACTAGCAGCTTCTCCGCCAAAGCCTTTAGGTACAGGGTAGGGTGGTGGCCGCTTCCCAAAAGAGTGAACCTTAAAGTTTGATTATCAGCACAGCGACAGCACTTTTCATTCTTGGAAATTTTAGTGACATTGGTTGTAAAGATGGTTTCCAGGTGTGGTCCGGGCATGGTCTTTGACAATGAAAAAACAGAAGATGGTCCTTTACCTTTGCGAAAAGAGGTGAAAGGAAGACTAATGTAAATGGCCCCAAACAAGGACCTTTGACAAGTTTCAGAGAAAATGTCTAGGAAACAGTATCACTCAGTTTAATGGGAGTCGGTGGGCTAGCGTGTTGCCTCGTCTGAGCGATCCGCGGAGCTGTCTTCCTGCCAGTGCGCTGGCTTTTAGAGGAGAGACTCAGACCAAACGGTGCGGAGCATTGCCTGGGACCAATCCGAAGGACTAAAAATTTTCCAACCTAGAGCAACATTAACTGATTGATAACAATTAGCTCCCAAATCAGGCAAAATCAACATTCCTCTCCCTGCCATGTGCCAAAACCCGAAGAAGAACAAAACTGTCTTTTAGAGAGGCCTGCGCAGAGGCGGACTTAAGGGCGGGTGTGGGCCCTGGGCTCAGCCCGACTTCTGAAGGGCCCCGGAAACCCCAATTTTATACTTTTTTTAATGACACCAAGTTTGGTTTCATATGTGCAATTTTAACATTAATAGTACATAATATTCTTTATATATTTAAAAATATGGTTAACACGTATTTTTATTTTTCCTCTTTTTTTTCTTAAGGGGCCCAATATTTTCTTCTGCGCCTGTGGGCCTGAGTCTGAGAGCTGTAGTCAGCTCCGGGCCTCAAACCCAGAACAGGGCTCTGAAAGATGGGGCAGGAGAGCAGAGACTAGATCTGTGTACGAACACAGATACAACCGGGAAAGCAGGGCCCTCCAGGTATGGACAAAGACCCGGGACTTTCGGGGTCGGGGAAGGCTGGAATTAGGTGTTGATTTAACAAGATTCATAAGAGGATTTCTAAATTGAAGGGAGTGATTGCTTTAAACTGCAACCAGAACCAATCAAAATATAACCGTATGTTCTTACAAAAAGTGCTAAAGCAGATAATTTGTAAAAATCTCTCCCTCTCCTTTTCAGCCTAGCTGAAGGATGTTTAGGAAAGACCCTATTTCGGAGTCCGGATCCTTCACCGCGATACGGTCCAGGGTTTTTCCAAGCAATCGTGTGGCTCTTCCAAACTCCTGGCTGAGCGGCTCGAAGATGTAAAACACTGATCGGAGAGCCTGATACACGGCCCTACTTCGAAAACGTCCCGGACCGCAAGCTCCTCAGCGCATTTGTTTGGCGTAAAGAGCGCAAATGAGCAAGGGCATTGTTAGCCCGAAGCTGGGACGACAGACTTAGGGGGGCAGCGGCAAGGGAACACTTTCCCTTCCTGTAAAAATCGAGCCGCAGGCAGCCTGGTCTCCTGAGTCTCCGAGGAGCGCGGACCAGGCGGGTCCCCGGCTCGCAGAAGCGAGGCGGCGGCGGCGGCGAGGGACGCGCCCCAGGCCTGCGCTCAGGTGGAGCGGGCGCTGCTCCGCAGTCGCTCCCGGCGCTCCGGGTCCCGCATCGCCCCCGCCCCCTGCGGCCGCGCCGGAGGTGGAGACGTGGGAGGGGGCGCGGTGGCGGAGACGCTGGAGCCCCGCCAGCGAGGGGTCCTGTGCGTGCCCCTTTCCGCCTGCTGGCCCGTGGAGGGGCGGAGCAGTGCAGCCCCCACCCCGTCCCCCTCCCGGATCCTTCCCGCGCCCTTCTTCCCGCCCCGCTTTCCCGGGAGAAACATGGCCGGGAGCAGTGAGGAGGCGCCAGGCTACGGGCGAGGCATAGTGGTAAATGCAACTCCCGATTGATTTCGGGGCTGCGTCGTACGCTCCCCGCGCCCTCCCCTCTCTCCCTTCCTGGCATTCTCCCCTTAGATTCAGTGCTTGAAGCGCCTGCGGGTGAGCGCGGGCCACTGCTTTGTTCTTCCCTCCTGGCGGGGACCCTTCCATCCTCAGACCCGGCGCTCCCAGCTCCCCGCGCCCCGCTCCCCGCTTGCAGTCTGACCAAACACTGAACCTCCCTTCGCCGGATGTTCTCAGTGTCTCCCCTCTATCCTCCTCCCCTCACTCCCGGCCCGGAACCGCTACTCCAGCGTTAAGCCTGTATTGAGTCGGGTCCCCAACTCCTGGCAGCTGCCAGGATTCACCCTTGGGAGGGGGGTGGGTTGGTGAAGACTCCTTGGGCCACCCCTGGAGGCCTCCTTCCCTTTGTGCTTCCCCCTGAATTCTCCAGCACGGGGCTTCTCGTTGTTTTCCTAAAGGATAACAACGAGATTTTCTCGAGGGCACCTAGGAAATAAAGTAGCGCAAACGGATGGAGTTTGGGCTTTGATACCTGCGCTGGGAGCCTGGCTGTGGGGTCTCTGCCCAAGCTCTAGGTAAACTAGGGCCTCTGGGGCGTCAGTTTCGTTGTCTGCAAGAGGGACGGAGCATGAGAAGCCGGTTGAGTGGTCTGGAAAATTTATAAGGAAACACCCAAGGTGGGAAAGTGGAATGATGGGTTCCCAGACCAGACCCTCTGTATCCCTGGCAATCCCTCCATTAGTCAATGAGAAGGAGCCCCTCTTCCAGTGTTCTGGAATCAAGTTAGGCCTGTGACCACCAGTGTCCACCTGTGGCTCCCATCAAGAATGATTTCTGTGGAAGGTGGTGGTTATATTACTGTGTCAGGTTTAATGTAAAAGAGAGGTGAGCCTGACTGGGCCGTGGCGCAGTGGATAGAGCGTCGGACTGGGATGCAGAAGACCCAGGTTCGAGACCCTGAGTTTGCCAGCTTGAGCACGGGCTCATCTGGTTTGAGCAAAAAGCTCACCAGCATGAGCCCAAGGTCGCTGGCTCAAACAAGGGGTTACTCAGTTTGCTGAAGGCCCGCAATCAAGGCACATATGAGAAAGCAATCAATGAACAATTAAGGTATTGCAATGTGCAACGAAAAACTAATGATTGATGCTTCTCATCTCTCTGTTCCTGTCTGTCTATCCCTCTCTCTGTCTCTGTAAAAAAAAACAAAAAAAAACAAAAAAAAAACAAAAAAACAAAAAACAAACAAAAAAAAACCACTGGTGAGGCTGGCCAGTAGGGTTAATTTAATATCTCTTTTTTCAGAGATCACCCTATAATTCACAGATAATCTGTGCTTATGAGTGGTCTGCATGATTAAGTGGGTTGGGGAAGGAAACACTTCACCTGGAACAGGACTGTTCTGGTTGATATATGATATATGTTGCTCAGTTCTTAATTTAACAGCAAAGCCTTTGTTCCTGAAGGAGTTGAAGTTCCCTTATTGATTCATTCCACACCTGCTGACTGTCCTGCTGGGCCCTCCGCAGTGTTCTAGGATGAGGCTGCAGCAGGGAACAAGACAACGCCCTGGCTTCTTGGAGTTTACATTCTAGAGAAGAGTCTGAGCAGGCAGTGTGAAAGCAAACACATGGAGGAGGCAATTTCAATGGTGACATGTACAGTGAGGATGAAAGAGAGTGGCTGGAAGAAGGCTTGGGAGCACTTCTGCTGAGGTGGTCAGGGCGGTCAGGATGGTGGCTTTTCCATGAGGTGTGAGCCACTATATGAAGGGTGAGCGGGAGTAGCCATGGGCAGACTCTGAAGCTGAGTGCTCAAGAGAGAACATACCGAGTACTAAGCAATCGTCACATCCTGAGAAGAAATGATTACTCCAAATTTATGCTTTTTAAAAAGTCTTCATGGAAGGAGATTTCTTGGGGTGGTGTGAACACACAATGCAATATACAGTATACAGGTGATGTATTGTAGAATTGTGCACCTAACACCTGTATAATTTTATTAACAAATGTCACCCCAATAAATTCAATAAAAAAGTTAATTTTAAGAAAACGTCACTCCAGTTGCCTTGAAGAGGATGGTCATGCCTGGGGTTGGGATGCAAGGGATGAAAATGTAAAAGGGAAGAAAGTTCAGCTCTGGACAGATCAAGTCTGTAGTGACCGTAGGGCCTACACGTCAGGATGCATTATGGGCAATTTGAAATTGAGGAGAGTGATTGAATATATTTGGAAATCATCAGCAAGTAGAAAACTATCTGATGCTTGGGAATGGATAGGGATGCCCAATGAAAATGGAAAAAGATTAAAAACTTAGGAATAGAAACCTGGAAGGTCCCAAATATAAGAGGCTGAGTGTCCAGGAGAAGCCAGGTAAAGTGACCAAGAATGAGGAGCAAGGAAGGGTGGTAAGTATCCAGGGAACAGAATTTTGTGAAGGGGTAAAGGGGTAAGGAGGTCATGAAGAGTGCAGATGCTGCATAACACTAGTAGGGACTAAATGGAAAAGTGGCCATTGTTTTCTTAATCACAAAGCCACTAGTGGAAAAAAAAAAAGCGTCCATCAGTAGAATGGTTAAAATATAGCACTGCTATTTGATAGTAGATACTCTTAAAAGGGAATGAGGTAAATCCGTATGACTAATAGGAAAGGTAGATTGTTAAACCTAAAAAAGCAAATAATGGAACCGTGTAAACAGCCTAATCTGTGTCAAAAGAAGCCGTCGGAAAAGTGAGGTGTATTTGTGGAAGATGCAGGGAGGCAGAGAGAGGGCCCACCTTTTTTGGAAATGCCCAGTGCACGGTATAATAAAAAGAGTTTCTGCATTTATGTCACCTTTTTTCCAGTAGAATTTAGGATAATCAGATTAGCTTCAAATTGGGTACAGGCAGGCAAGGCAAACCCAGAGTAAGTTCAAGGTGCTGAAGTTCATTTAGGAGTCTTGAAAACAGAGCTGAGAGCTGAGACTCCCTTCTTCTTTGACGGTGGAGGGGCAGCCCTGAATCTAGAGCTAGCAGTCATGCCTGAAGGAGAATGGGCCCAGTGCAAGGGACTTCGCAGTGAAGAAGAGAAGAGATGAGATTCACTTTTTATATGTGTTTCCAAACTGTTTTTCTCCTTGGGAGAAACCACTTGGAAAATAGTGCAAGAAATAGTCAAAGCACAAAATGTTTTAATGACTTAGGAAGAAGGTTTTCAATATATGTTCAAATGAGAAAAAGAGCGTTGGAATGAGCTCTGGGATTTGATGTTGTATAAAACGGCACAGCTGATGTGCTTGTCACTTCCTCAGCTTGGCCGCGTTTTGCACTTTGAACAGAGAAAGTATTGTTCTGAATAAACTTAGAGCATATTATCTGTGATACCGAAACTATTTTAAAGGCTTCTTGTTTTGGTTTTTTTAAAAGCCGATTAATAACATAATTATCTACAGTACACAGCAGTTTCCATTCCCTTAGGTTTAGGACTTATTTACCACACAATTTGCATGCAACCTTAAGGATAACAAAGGATAAACCAAGTCGTTCCTTTATCTCTAGTTGTCTTTTAGCTCAACAACAAAATTTCACTATTCCAGACTCATTGGAAATAACGCCAGTTTGGATGATAGAATAGTTTTTAGAGAAATACATTTTTCTGCTTTTACATTTACAACTTTAACTAAAGTAACGAGACTTGGGCAACTAAGTGTGAGGCATTTCTTTAAATTAATTAAAACATGTCATTTGTAAGTAAAGCGCTGATGTTTTTGGCACATCTAAATGGTTAATACTTATTACATAAGTGCTGCAGACTAACTATGAATGAGTTTGTATCCATTACTTAGCCTGTTGACCCCTCCAGTGACCAAAGAAGACAGGCATGGCCTTCACTTTGTAGATGAATACACTGGGACGCAGAGCACTTAAAATGCCCAAGGTCTCATAGTTAGTAAGCTTGCCTCCAGGTGTGTTGGACCTGTAAGTCTGTGCTTTTATCCATTACTCCTTTTGCTTCTGACCTGTAGATTACCATTATAGGTGTTTTAATTTGTTATTTTCTTATTCTTTTTTGGGGAGAGGGGTCATCATTTCTAAGCACTTACTATAAATCAGGAAATTACGAAGAACTACGTATTTTATCTGTTCTATACCTAATCCTCACAACTACCCTGTCTATAGACTGTATGTGTCTTATTTAAAGGAAGGGGAACTGATCCTCAGAGAAGGTAATTTTCCTAATGTCACAGCTTGTAAGTGTCAGAGCTAAGCTCAAGAACATGGATAGAGAGCTCTGAGGTTTAGCCAGAGCAGAGGACAGTAGAGAATTGGCATGATAAGGGAATGGGTTCAGCTGTCACCACCTGGAAGGGCTCCGGAAGTAGAGTGGTCAGTGTGTGTGGTCTGGAAGAGGATCCACAAAGGGCTGTGCACTTGGAGGTTCTCCCTGGCTTTGGTCAGGGTTCCTGGCTGGTCAGGATTCCTTACCTTGGCTTGCCAGCGGATCTCCTGGAAGCTGCTCATGTGCAGCTGATGGCCCAGACTCTGACCAGCCACTGTGGTATTGCTGGTTACAGCAGGCCCAAGCAGTTCTCAGGGGTGAAAGCCAGAGCTTCTCCATGCAAACTCACCTGTTGCACCCAGCTAGTTTGCTGGTAGAGGCCACACGTATGTGATGTTCTTCAAATATGCAGATGACCATTTGCTACGAGTCTGACTGTGGTAGATAGGAGTGATCAGAGTCTTGAACAGTGGTGCTCTTTATCACAGGGCAAAACTGAGGGTTAGGCTGGAGTTCAGATAGCATTGGATAATCCATCAGTGGAGGCTGTGTCATTCACTTACTCCTTTAACATTTTTGAACACCTACCATATTCTAGGTCAATGTCCTGGGCATTGGGGATTCAATTATGAATAAGGGAAAGTCTTTGCCAGAAGGAGCTGATTTCCAGTGGGACGAGAGAAGACAAAACGGGTGCATGCACATATACAACATGTCACCATGAGAATACATGCTATGAAGGAAAGTCAAGCTGGGTAGGAGGCAGACAAGGATGAGTGCTTAGGAGGTAGGTCCTCTTTCATATAGGTGGTTAGGGAAGGCCTCTCTATGGAGGTGACATTTGAATGGAGTCTAGAAGGAAGTGAAGAGTAAGCCATGTGGATATCTTGGGGAAGAATATTGTAGGTAAAACAAAGGCAAGTGCAACACTCAAAGCGCAAGCATGTTTGACACATTCAAAGATCAGCAAGGCAGACAGTGGCTGAAGCAGAGTGAGGGGGAGGAGAGGGCTTGCAGACAAGTCAGAGAGGGAAGCCATGCTGAGGACTTGGGTGTACTCACAGCGAAATGGGAAGCCCTTGAAACAATGTCAACAGAAGACTGCTACAATCAATGTACATTTTATTTATTTATTTATTTATTTATTTATTTATTTATTTATTTATTTTTGGTGAGAGAGAAAGAAAGACAGATAGGGACAGACAGATAGGAAGGGAAAGAGATGAGAAGTATTAATTCTTCGTTGTGGCTCCTTAGTGTCCTTAGTTTCATTGATTGCTTTCTCATATGTGCCTTGACTGAGGGTTTACAGCTGTGCAAGTGACCCTTTGCTCAAGCCCGTGACCTTGGGCTTAAGCCAGCGACCATGGGGTCATGTCTGTGATCCCACGCTCAATCCAATGACCCTGCGTTCAAACTGTTAAGCCTACACTCAAGCTGGATGAGCCCACACTCAAGCCAGCAACCTCAGGGTTTTGAACCTGGTCCTTTGTGTCCCAATCTGATGCTCTATCCACTGTGCCACCACCTGTTCAGGCACGATGTACATTTTTAAAGGAGCTCTTCCGCTGCCATGTAGGCGAGCGTTTGTGTATCCAGGTGGAAGCAGAGAGGGGGTTTGGCAGCTAGGACAATAGTCCCAGGAGACATAATGGTAGCCCAGACAGGGGAGGCAAATGGAGGTGCTGAGGGGTGGTCCAGGTTGCTTTTTGAAGGAATTCATGATAGGGTTTGCTAATGGGTCCCGTGAAGGGATGAAAGGATGGAATTGACAACTCTGAGATTTTGATATGAGCAACTGGAAAAATTAGTTGTCCTTTCTTGAGAGAGAAGGATAAAATTAGGGAGAACTATTACAAGTTTGGCTGGCATTCCTGAACCTAAGACGAACATGAGAGCAGATAGGGGCTGGGCAGTAAGTTGTCTTTCTAAAACCTGAGGTAAAGAGAATTGGCTTTAAGTCCTGAGTGAGGAGGAGAATGGAAGGCAGAAGAATGGCCGTTCAGACGGAGTGAACCAGAGGCTGGAAGGGACAGGCGTTTTCTCAAGGAGCCTGGATGGAAGCCTCTAGGAGAACAGATAGCTGTGAGGTGCACCAAAGGTCAGAGGACAGAAGGAGGCAGCAAAGCCTCCAGAAAGAAGGGGAGGCTGACCTGAGCTTCTGCAGAAGGAGCTGAGCTAAGAACACAGCAACAGAAGGGTGTAGATGCAAGACAGGCAGATGAACAGGACACAGAGCTGGGAAGGAAAATTACTTGACTGAGGACCAATCTGAGGACAGCAAGGAGATAGTTTAGGAATTGGACTGTAAAATTAGGATAGGTCAACATTATGAAAGGTCTGGAAAGCTTAAAGCTGGACAGAGGCATCTAATGGCAGTGGGTAGGAGTGGTTAAAGAACCAGAACCAGCAATGCAGCCATTGTAGTGTTTGAGTGTGTTAAAACTTTACTGTTGCATCCTTTCTTGAAGATCCAAAAGTAAAAGTAACACTTTCACCTTCATTTTCTCTCTTACCTCTTTACTATTATAACCATAAAACTTGCACACTCCTTCTAAGCAAGAGGAATACTTGCTAGCAGGTTTCCCAGTACCTGAATAGGTCAGTTTTCTGGAGCAACAGTTTCCCAAATAGACTGACTTCACTTTCCACCATAATACAGCCTATAGAAATCTTTACTAGGCCTGGCCTTTGGTGGCACAGTGGATCAAGCATCGATCTGGAATGCTGAGGTCACCAGTTCAAAACCCTGGGTTGTCCAGTCAAGGCACATATGGGAGTTGATGCTTCTTGCTCCCCTCTTCTCTCTCTCTTTTTCTCTATCTATCTTCTCCAAAATGAATAAATAAATAAAAATAATTTTTTAAAAATTTTAAAGAAAAAAAATTTTTACTAGAAGGACTAGAGCCTGACCAGGCTGTGGCACAGTGGATAGAGTGTCAGACTGGGATGAAGAGGACCCCGGTACGAAACCCCAAGGTCGCCAGCTTGAGTGCGGGGTCACTGGCTTGAACGTGGAATCATAGACATAACCCCATGGTCACTGGCTTGAAGCCCAAGGTCGCTGGCTTGAGCAAGGGGTCACTCGCTCTGCTATAAGCCCCCAGTCAAAGCACATATGAGAAAGCAGTCAATGAACAGCTAAGGAGCTACAACAAAGAATTGATGCTTCTCATCTCTCTCCCTTCCTGTCTGTCTGTCCCTATATGCCTCTCTCTCTGACCCTCTGTCAAAAAAAAAGGAGAAAAAAAAGAAAGAGAAGATTAGAAGTTTGGGTCAACACTAATCCCTGGAAACCTGTATTTTTTAATAGGTTATCTTTCCTAGGCAGATGAGGCATATCCAATGCATAGAAATGTAGTAATATATATAAAATGTAGTAATCTGTGGTATAGTGTATATATTAATATGATTACAAATATAATGTTATATACTCATGTTATATTTATGGTAACATTTATAATTTATGTATAGATTATATTTTTATACATATGTGCTTATTTTAAAGAATACTATCAGGCTAGCGCAAGACATTGAGTTTATACTTTTATTGTATGATGTCAAGGGTTAAAAATAGAGCATGTGCTCTGTTCATTTCAGTACGAGCGTCCTTTATCAGGCTGAATGAAGCATTACCTGTCCCACTGAGCTTTTCAGGGGTTGACAGAATGTAATTTAATGCCATATTAATTATAGGACCAACTCTCTGTTTTCAGTATTATTCTGTTTTTCAAAGAACATTTTTTTGTTTGTTTGTTTTAAAAACAAATTTCCAATGAAAAATACCATAACCAAAATAATGTGATTTGCAGATTACGGACGATTGGCCAGGGTATGACTTGAATTTATTCACATACCCACAGCACTATTATGGAGATTTGGAATGTGTCCTCATACCTCATGGCATCATTGTGGACAGGTAAGTGTTACTCCTGTGTTGGGCTTGGCCCTGTGCTGGGCTGGCTGTCTCTTGTGTGAATCATGCAGTATACTTTAGAACCCTGTTCCTGGTTCATTTTTATGCAGTGGTGGACAACATTTTTTAGGTCAGAGAATTTAAAATAAAAAGAATCTGTGCTTTAACTGAACTGTTTACCTGGACATTTGTTCAGGGGGAATAGTAAGAAGGTTATACATACATAGAGTGTTATATTAGAAATAGTAGCCTCAAGATAACAAGGTTCTGGACAAACTATCAAATGGCAGATGGGAAAGCATTGCTTCTCATCCAAGGACCTTTGTCTCACCTTTGTTTTAGCCTCTTGAGTTAAGCAAGAAGTGTTAAGAGGTGACCTTTGCCTTCATAGGACACACCCCAAGAGCCCAGGCTCTTTCTGCAGCTTACTTCATAGACTGGTGCATAATGTGCACTGGTCAGTGCACAATTTTATTTTCCAGACAGTGGTCAAGTTTTGGGGAAAATGGTATTTGCAGCTCAAAAAGATCTGCACTGAACTCTTTCTGGAATACTATTTATAGTTCTTTCTGATCTGTCTACACAGGTATCCTCTGACTCCTTCATAGTTGATTAGCTTTCCTGAAGCCAATATTTTCTCTCCTATTTAATCCTTACATCATCCCTAATTGTCCCTGCTTTTCAGAGAGCTCCCTGCAGTTCAGCCCACAAGTGCTAGGATTTATAGGTCATACCCTTTCACAAAATAGTCTTCATGCTCAGACTATTGTTTCCACATACCTTTAATTTCTGTACAAAGGTCAAATACTTAAACCTTCTCATTTATAGAGAAAGGTTCGTGGATTTCACAGTGCATTCCCAGGAATCGTAGAGATTCTTCAGAGACCAAGAAAGCGAGGTGCGGGGACACTGGGGATGAGGAGCAAAGGGAGGGTTTGGGCTCCCACTCTACCCTTTCCTTAAACCATAAACATAAACTTCCGCTCCTACTGTTTTTTATCTATTAGCTTCTTCTGAGTTAAACTTTAACTTTATGAAATATATCCTCAGCCAAAAGAAAGTTTGAAATAGACTAAGTGGTTATTATTCCCAGGATATTATCTTTCTATCAATTTCTTTGTGTAAGCAAAAGGAAATGTCATTCATTGACCCACCTTCTAAAATTTTCCATTGGATCAGATTTGAAAATTGTGTGTTCCCTCTCAAACTACAGTATGTTACTAACATGAAGTCTAGTTTGGGTTTCCCATGGCCTAAGATGGCTTTCTATGGAATACAAGCTCTGATCTTCAGAGGGGAAAATAGGTTTCAAAATTAAATAAACTTGGAAAATTTTCTATCTCCCAAATCGCTAAATCTCCCTATTGACAATTGATATTTAAATATATGGGAATTATGCAAATAATGGGGGTGGGGAGAAGAAACCTGCTTGACTTTAACAATTAAACCAATTTTTGTTGTACTCAGTTCACCTCATAATAGCTCTCAGGAGTTTCCACCTTAATATCAGTTTGGAAATCCCATGGTTTAAACAAATTCCTACTTTTCTCACCTGAATTTTATGTCTTAAGTTAATTGCATCCTGATCTAGTGTATGATTGAGTCCTGAGAGGATTATCTGAAGCCTGGTCCCTTACAGGACAATCACCTAGTGAGCTTGTTAAAATGCATATTCTTAAGCTTCATGTCCAGAAATTCTGATTTCCAAGGTTTGGGGTAGGGCTCAGGATTGTCATCCCACCTTTTCAATGAATTAATTAAGATATAATTTATATACTACAGAATTTGCCCACTGTAGGTAAATGATTTAATGATTTTTAAAGTAAGTTTTTATGGTAGGACAACCATCACTTCAATCATTTTGCAATATTTCTATCATTTCAGAAAGTTTGTTTCCTAAGTCTCTGTTCCTGCCTCAGCATTAGATGGTCGCTAATTTGATTTCTTTGTCTATAAATTTGTCCTTTGTGGAGATTTCTTATAAATTAAAGTATACAATATTTAATTATTGATTCACCAGTTGATAGACATTTGGATTCTGAGTTTTTGGCTATTGTGAATAATGCTTCTGTGAATGTTCTTTGGTGGATATAGCTTTTCATTTCTCTTGGATGGATTTCCTGGAGTGGAATTCTGAGTTTTATGCTAAGTTTGAGAAACTGCCAATTATATTTTACATTTCCACCAGCAGTGTAAGAGGTTTCCAGTTTCTCCACACACTTGCCACCATTTAGTATTGTCAGTCTGTCTAATTACGGCCATTCTAGTGGGTCTATAAGGGTACCTCATTGTGGTTTTAATTTGCATTTTCATGGTGATTAATGTGCTTGTTAGCTATGATATGTCTTTTTTGGAGAGATGTCTGTTTAGGTCTTTTGCCATTTTTTAAATTGGGTTGTTTGTCATCTTATTGAGTTCTTTGTAAGAGTTCTTTATATTTTCTGGATGCAAGTCCTTTATCAGTTGTATGATTTGTAAGTATTTTCCCCCAGTTTGTGCTTTGTCTTTTCATTTTCTTGTTGACATCTTTTGAGAAGAAAGTTAGATGAAATATTCTATAAATGTCAATTAGATCCAGTTGGTTTATGATATTGTTCAGTTCAACTATTTCCTTACCGGTTTTCTGCCTGCTGGATTGTCTATTGCTGAGAGAGGGGTTTTGAAGTCTCAAACTGCAGTAGTGGGTTCATCTATTTCTCCTTGTAGTTCTGTCAGTGTTTTGACCCTCTGTTGGTAGGATTGTTATATCTTGTTGGAGAATTGACTTATGTATTATGCAATGCTCCTCTTTATTCCTGATAATTTCCTTGTTCTGAAGTCTGCTTTGTCTGCAAGTAATATAGCAACTCCAGTTTCCTTTTGGTTAACATTAGTGTGGCATGTCTTTCTCTATCCTTTGACTTTTAGTCCATATGTGTATTTATGTTTAAAGTGTGTTTCCTTTAGATGACATATACAGGGTGGGGCAAAAGTAGGTTTACAGTTGTGTATGTGAAAGTTTATTTTTGTGTTATTATTTATTAATTATTGTATTATTTTTAACACGAACCACTGTAGACCTATTTTACTCTACCTGGTATTACTTTTTGTTTGACAGTCTCTGCCTGTTAATTGTTGTATTAGGATCATTCACATTTAAAGTGATTATTGTTCTAGTTGTTTTCATATCTACCCTATAGGTAACTATTTCCTATTCATTGCCCTTCTTTGTTTTTTGTTTTTGGGTTTTGTGGGGGGTTTTTGTCTTCTACTCCATAAAATATCTTCCCCGCACAGTGTGTTGCTTTTGATGACGTGGAGTTTATTTTTCTTGTTTTTAATTTTAAGCCTCACTTACGATGGTTGACCCCTGGGTCTGAAGAGCTTGGTCTTCAGCCTTAGTATGGTTAGAAATTGTACTCAACACCTCGAGCCAGGAAGGCTTCCACTCACTGCTGATGAGAGCGTGGGGAGAGTCAGCAGATATGTTTTGATTACCAGCCTTTTTCAAGTCTTCCTTGGCTTTTACATTCCACCGGGCTTCCCTGGTCTCCCCTGCACACGCGTCCAGTCTCCATCGTCCCGGGATGTGTGGGTAGCTTAGGCCCACTCTGGACTCTGCTCTGCATACACATAGCTCGGTCAATCTGGGATACGCAAAGAGTTTATTGTGTAGTCTGTACTATGACTCTAACCTCCTGGAATTCCCTATCAAATCCAGGACTGGTCTAACCAGTTAGTTGCTCAAACAGGAATGCAAATACTGGAAAATGAAGCCACTGGCCCTCTCTGTTCACATGCTCCCAAAATAGCCATTTCAGGTGCTAATGTTCCCAGTTAGATGCGCCCTCTGGCACTGCCCGCCTGCTTGAACTGCCTGGTTGAACAGCACAGTTGGTGGGGAGGGGGGGTTGAGGGGTCTAATGGGGACATTCTTGGGTGAGCATCCATAGACTTGCTCTGTTTCTACCCAGTGTTCAATATTTTCATAAATAAATGATTCTCAGTTTGTTTTATGCCTTTGGTTGATTCCAGTGAGCTGAAAAGGTTACTTTTGTTTTTGCCAGTTTTGTCCAGTTTTATAGTTGCTGTTTATGGAGAGGATGTGTTGACCTCTTCACTCCATCATGCTGAAACAAATGTCCATTTTTATAGAATATCTGGCATGCTGATATACATTTTTTGATGATTATATTTGAGACTGAAACCATGGTTGCCATTTTATAAGTGTATGTGCATGTGTGTAGACATATACTTATATAAAACATCTATAATGGAGTAGAAAAGGTGAAGGGGTCGAGTAGTAAAAATTGCCAATTATAAAGACAGTCATGAGATGTAACATACAACTTGAGAATATAGTCAATAGTATTATAATAACTATGTATGGTGTCAGATGGTACTAGTCTTATCAGGGTTATCACCTCATAAGGTTTATAAATGTCTAATCACTATATTGTATACCTAAAACTAATATAATATTGTATGTAAACTATAATTGAAAAATATTTTTAATTTAAATGTTTTTAAATAAAAGAGATAACAAATATATGTAAAATATATTATATAATTATCTTTATGTAGATTATATGTAATATAATGTTTTACATTATATATATATAAATATATTGAGATCATTCAGTTTATTTATTTTAAAATTGATTCTATTTGAGACACCAGTAGGAATTTTTTTTAAGTATGTGCCCTAGGTCCTGCCTTTATTCAAGGTTTTAATGTTATATGGATGCATGGGCAGTGGACTTCTAGACATGAAACAATTAGAAAAAAAATATGAGCATTCTAAATTAGGTATTGGGTGCCAATGTAAGGTTGCATCATCATATAACTCCAGGAGGCATAATTCACATCACACTCAACGGAAATGGTGCCACTGGGATTATACCCAGGGCATCTTTCACATAGGTAGTGTGCTGTCTTTGTGAAATGTAAGGCAAATGTTATTCTTTTGATAGTACTAAGCGCTTGACTTTTACTTCAGTCTCCTTTAATGTTGAAAGATGGTGAGTCATTCTCCATATCCCTTTTGTCTGCTATAAAGTGAGCAGACTATCAGCAAATACCATCATAGCATTAAGGTCAATAGCCAAGCTCTGTGGTGATAAAATAACAGTATTCATGATTTTTGACTTTATGTTTTACACCTCAATCATTTTTGTGACACAGAAGAGCAACGATGTGCTATTAATGATGTGACTATCAGAAATATGTTTTGAACACTCTCTCTTTGTCCAACATGAACAAAGCTTCTCTATCTGTAGGCTTTGTTCTTCCAAGGTCCTCTCCACAATCTTTTGCATAATCTAATATGTGTAGTACATCATGCATTTTTCTAAAAGGAACAAAAACACTCAGAAGTGGTATGTTTTAATATAACGTTTAATCCCTTCTTTCAGAATTGAGCGGCTGGCTAAGGATATTATGAAAGACATAGGATACTGTGACATTATGGTCCTGTGTGTGCTTAAAGGAGGTTACAAGTTCTGTGCTGATCTTGTAGAACACCTCAAGAACATCAGTCGAAATTCAGATAGATTTGTCTCTATGAAGGTTGATTTCATCAGACTAAAAAGTTATAGGGTAAGTCATTTGTTCCATTTTTATTTTATGACCTTTAGAATGAACAAGTTAATAGAATAAAATAACTAGTAATATTATCAAAATGAAGATTGTAATTTTTTAAAATTTGAAACAAGCTGCAGCTTGTAATTTAAATAGTATTCTTTGGGCTAGGATGGGGCTGGGGGAGAGTACTACTATCTATATATTTACACATATATGGAAAGATGCTTCAGGAATAATTCATGCTTGCTTTTGTGGTTATTTCTTGGTGCCCCAGCTTCTCAAGTGAGTGTGTTAAGAATGAGTGTTAAGAAAGTTCAGTGAACATTGACATATCTCTGCTTGTTACTGTTGGCCTGGAGACCTGAGTGAGGATGTCCTACCCAGAAAGGAGAGTGTTAATACCTGGGTGGCTGACTTTAGGTAGAGAAAGGAAGTCTGTGGGGACAGGAAGTTATCACATGCGATGCGACAAGACCAGGGAACCTCCAACAGAAGGCCCCGCCACCCGTCTATGCCAGGCTCCTCTTGGCCACTACTGAACAGAATTGAGAGAGATTGTTCTCCAAACACTGCATCGCCTTAGCCTTCTCCTCATTTCTCTATGTTACCTTTTGTGAGGCTTTTTGATTCAAGATATGGTAAGTCATTAAAACTGGCTTACTATTGGGTGGGGAGCTTTTGGAGGTCAAAATCATGAAAATGTTCACATTGATTAAACTAGGTTGCACACTTTCATTCACTTTTTGAATTGGTTTTCCGCTGCCACCTGACAAAATCACCATGAACATAGTGACTTAAACCAACACACTTTTACCACTTTATAGTTTCTCTAGGTCAGAAGTCAGGGCATGGGTTGTCTGCTCAGTCTTCCCAGACTGAAATCAAGGTGTTAGCTGGGGCTGTGATCTCATGTGAGGTTTGGGGTCCTTTTCCAAGATCACTGATTTTTAGCAGAATTCAGTTCCTGTTTCTCTGCTGACTCTAGGCTGAAGACTTCTCAGGTCTTTCCCTCATAGACTCCTTGATAGGCAGCTCAGAAAACTTTAGCAGACCCTCTTTTTAAAGGCTAATCTAATTAAAATAGGTTCACCTAAGATAAACTCCCTTTCGATGAACTCAGAGAGTGAATTCCCATGATACTTATAAGTCTCACTCAAATTCAAGTGGAGAAAATTATACAGGGCATGTATACCAGAGGATGGAAATGGGGAGGGGGCATTTTAGAACTCTGCCTACCTCTCTCTGTGACTCAATTACTTCAGCTATGGAGCAGTTGGAAAATTATTTCTATTTCTTGAGATACTGATACATTTTCTGTCTTGAGTTTTGCTTTTTCCAGAATGTCATATAGTGTAATCATGTGCCATATAACCTTAGTAAGTCTAAATCTTAGCATAATTCATTTGAGATACATGTATTGTTACGTGTACCAGTAGTTCATTTCTTCTTATTGTCAAGTAGGATTTCATTACATGGATATACCACAGTTTTTAAATCCATTCATCAGCTAAAAGATATTCAGTTTGTTTCCTTTTCAGGGTCATTATGAATAAAGCTGCTATATATATCCACACACAGGTTTTTGTGCATAATGATGTCTTAGATTCTCTTGAGATTGCTCAGTCATATGGTGACTGTATAAATTGCCTAACTCTTCTCCAGAGATTGAATAATTTTACATTCCTATCTACAGTATGAGATTTCCAGTTCTTCCACATTTTTAGCAGTACTTGGTATTGCCAATTTTTCTTTACTCTTTATTTTGCCCATTCCAATAGGTGATGGTATCTCATAGTGATTTTAATTTTTATTTCCTCATTGAATAATGATATTGAGTACAATTTCATTTGCCTATTTGTTCCTTTGATGATGTGTTTATTTAAATATCTAGCTTATTTTTAAAATTGGATTGTTTGTCTTCTTATTGTTGAGTTTTGAGAATTCTTTATATATTTTTTGTCACAGATTCTTTATTAGATAAAAGAATATATTTTTGGCCTTACCAGGCAGTGATGCAGTAGATAGAGTAACAGCCTGGGACCCTGAGCACCCAAGTTCAAAAACCCGAGATCACTGGCTTGAGTGTGGGCTCACAGGCTTGAGCAGGGTCGCCAGTTTGAGCATGGGATCATAGACATGACCCCATGGTCTCTGGCTTGAGCAAAAAGATTGTTGGCTTGAAGCCCAAGGTTGCTGCCTTGAGCCCAAGGTCGCTGGCTTGAAGCCCAAGGTTGCTGGCTTAAGCCCAAGGTTTCTAACTTGAGCAAGGGGTCACTGGCTTGGCTGGAGCTCCCAATCAAGGCACATATAAGAAAACAATCAATGAACAACAAAGGTGCCGCAGCTATGAGTTAATGCTTCTCATCTCTCTCCTCTCTGTTTGTCTATCCCTGTCTGTCTTTTTCTCACTAAAAAAAATATCAATTAATTAATTTTAAAAAAATACATATTTTTAATGCATTTTGAATACATTTCCAAGTAGTGGGTTGTTATGTTCCTATTTTGTAACAGTGACTTTTATTCAAAGAGCATGCTTTAAAATTTTTTATCAACTCCAGTTATCAATTTTTTCTTTTATGGTTCATGCTTTTTGTGTATCTATCTAAGTAACCTTTGCCAAATTCAAGGTCACAAAAATGTTCTCTGGTTTTTTTGAGTTTTATCGTTTTAGATTTAAAACTAGGTCTATGGTCCATATTGTGTTAATTAGTACAGTACAGGTCAGGGTCTTTTTTTTTTTTTTTTTTTTTTTTTTTTTTTTGGCAAATGAATGTTTGATTATTCCAGAATCATTTGACAGTCAATTGACTATATCTGTGTGGGTCTATTTCTGAACATTATATCCAGTTCTGTTCATGTATGTGCTTATCCTTTTGTCAATACCCCACTCTATAGATTACTGTAGCTATATAATACATCTGGAAATTAGGTAGTATATGTCCTTCCAACCTTGTTCTTTTTCATAAACTCTCTTAGTTATTCTACTTACTTGCTTTTCCATATAAATTTTAAAATCATGTTGTTGCCCTGGTTGGTTGGTTCAGGGGTAGAGCACTGGCCCGGCATGTGGAAGTCCCAGGTTTGATTCCTGGTCAGGGCACACAGGAGAAGTACCCATCTGCTTCTCCCCCCACTCCCCTCTCTTTGCCTCCCACAGCCATGGCTCAGTTGTTTCAAGCGCATCAGCCCAGGCACTGAGGATGACTCCATGGAGCCTCTGCCTCAGGTGCTAAAAATACTTCGATTGTGAGCATAGCCCCAGATGGGCAGAGCATTGTCCCCAGACAAGGAATGACGGGTGAATCCTGGTTAGGGTGCATATGGAAATCTATCTTTCTATCTCCCCTCCTCTAATTTGAAAAAGAAGAAAAACAATTAAAATCACATTGTTGATTTCTACAAAATAACCTATTAAAATTTTTGTTGTTTTGAATCTACAGATCAATTTGAATTAAAATCTTAACACTGTTTAGTATTCAAATCCATGGACAGGGTATATTTTTCAACTTATTTAGGTCTTTTTTAATGTCAGCTCTTTTCAGGTTTGCCAGAGTCAGATCTTAGACATACTTCTTAGGGTTATACCCAAACATTTAATGTTTTAGGTCTTATTATATTGTAGTTGTAAATTTTTCTTTGAATTTTAATTTTCAATTGTTTATTATAAGTATATAGAAATACTGTTGATTTTGTATATTTAAAACTCTTATTAGTTCTTTGTAGACTTTTTTGATTTTTTATAAAGATAATTTCTTCTGTAAATAAAGGTGGTTTTACTTCTTCCTTTGTAGTTTATATAGTTTAAGTTTCTTTTTATTGCTTTATTGCACTGGCTAGTATTTCCTATACAATTAAGTCAATCTTGCTGAAACTAACAGCATTGTAATCCATATAAGCTTAACAATACTGCTGATGATGCAGGTGAAAATGGGCTCTTCCATGGAGTCATAAGGAAAGCATTGCAGAGACTCATGTAGGAGGGGATGAGGCTTTGTGGTCAGATTTATTCAAGGTTGAAATGGAAGGCTGTCCCCACATTGCCAATGTCTTGTCATCCTCCCTTTCACCATTGAAAAAGTCCAGTCTAGTCTTCCCTAGACCCAATACAAAAACCAGTGTCCAGATATTCTGTGCCACAGTTCAAATCATATCAAAGCTTAGTTCATTCCAGTCTTTGTCTTTGTCCTTCAGCACAGTCTGTGTTCTTGGCTATGCTCTTGTTGGTGCTATGTCCAGGCCCCGTTTAGAGTCCATGCTCTTGTTGGCAGGCAGCCAGCCTGCGAGGTTCCTAGAGCCTCATGGCTGCTTGGAGAATGTGGATGACTATAACAAGTGTGTTTCCCGTGAAAGAAAAGAAGAGAGAACTTCTCTGTTAGGCTTAGGTTATATTGCCTTGGACTTTGGGAAAGTCTAGGGCTTCTTTAAACTAATAAATCAACTTCCTAATCTTTGGTGTTCTTCTTATGGTTCTTTCCCCTAACCAATCTGATCCTTCCAGGCTAGACTGACAAGTCTCTGTGGCCACCATATTGGCTTCTATTGCACATGCCTCAAAGAAGAAGCACCTACCCCCCTAGTCTGGGGATGGACATGTTGGGGGAGGAAGGAGTGTTAATTCCTTTCATGGGACTAGACTGCAATGTACTGGTGTATCTCAAACTATAATTTCCTAGTGAAGCAAGCAGGTTTTTTCATTTCTGGTTCCCTTTTCTCTCTTCCCTTATTAATATCTAGCTACCTCTACTGACTTTATCATCTTTCACTCTTCATTTCTCTAAATATCCTCTCTATTTTATCAGTGTTTTAACTAGAGGCACACATTGTAACACTTATTAACAGTCATTAACACTTATTAATTAGTATACATAACTCGTGTTTATGTGATACTAGTTCAGAACAAATAGTTGCATTCTAAAACTCCAATAACATTGTAATCATTATTGCTGCATCTAGGCTGATATTTTCAAATAGACATATTTTTCCTGGGGGTAAGGGTGTAGGGGCTCCTACCCAGGGTTCTGATGAAGGAGGAAGGCAATTCTAGATTTTAAATCTTTCTCAGTTACATCCATTCTCCACACTGTATATTTTAGCTTTTGTCCTACCCTTAAATCCTGTAGAACCCAAGCATGATGTGGTATCTCTTCTCTTCTAACTAAATGTTTTTCCTCTTGTTTGTCTCCAAAGTGACACACATCAGTGGTGGGATTCAAATAATTTAACAAGCAGTTCTCTGCCCTAATTACAAGGGCCATTTTAACAACCAGATCACCAGACTCAACAAAAAATTAGGCATTGGTTCTGCCAAACCCATGCGAACCTTCTGAGTCCCGCCATTGACACACATCCTCTCCTAAGAAATTACCTGACGTAGAGGCCTACTTGCTACTCAGAGAAAGCTTTTCGGCTAATTAAATTTGCTGAGAAGCCATGGGAAACCATATTTATAGTCCAGGCACAATGAGAACAGCTCTCTGCTCACAGCACATAAACTGTCCTCATCCAGAGATGAATTAATTTCTCTGTCTGGTTAGGCTTGAGCTGACCTTCCTTTTCATACTTTAGCCATTTCAACATTCCTGAGGGCAGAGAGACCTATTAAAAAACCAAGCTAATAAACATCACCAAATAAGGGGAACAGGACTAGGTCATTTTCCTCCGAGGGTGTCTGGTGCTCCTGCATGCCTCCAGACCTATTCATAGGGAGCAGACATCTCGAAAACATTTCAGCAGAAACAAGGGCCACTAGAGTGCTCTTTTTGTTCCTTTAGAAATTTCTGGAGGGGAATCAGGACTTTGTGTACTGTTACCAGGTTGAGATCAAAAGCACTGTGTAGTTTTACTCTCTCTTACTCTTCTACTCTGTGACTCATTCTAAATTTCTTCTTTGAGGAAAGAGGATGAAAGTTCAATGTACTGTAGTAACCATGAGCATTAGGAGCTCTTTTCCTGGAGGATCTCATTGTTTGATGCCCTTCATAGTTTACTCACGACTGGTGAGGGTGGGGGCTCCAAACATCTCCTCAGGGCTTTAGGTAATTCTACTTGTCATTTTGTTAAAGGTACCATAAGACATGAAATAAATTTACATGAATGATAGCAATCTAGATAAAGATTATTTAGAAATTAGCATTAGGCTAATTCACTGGAGAACTGGCCAATTTACTCTTGTTCTTTAATGAAATGAGAGGCAGTGGCAACCTGAATTCTTAACACTTCAAGTTTTTCTATCCCTTCTTCCTTTTTCCTGCTATCTTTCCACTAATGTTTATTCAGCTCTTGCTAGATGAATTTAATATCTCATTTAATCCTGACTGCAAACCTTGCCAAGGTATGTTTCATTCATTTCCTCTGTTATTGATGAAGGAAAGGAGACACAGAGGGATAGTTAGCTCCCCTAATGTCACACAGCAGTGAATAGTCCAGATGGCATTGGAACCCACACCATCAGTCTCTCAGCCCATGGCACTTTGTAGTACATCCACATTTCCAACACAATTTTCTAAGGTTTTCCACAAAACTTTACTATTCGTGTTTACCAACATTTATACAGGAACTGGTTATATTTGCTCCTAAAAATATATGTCAGAAAAAGTTTAAGTACCTATATACAATTATTATTCTCATTTTGTCATACTTTTCCTTTATAAAACAGTGACCTTAGTGGAGAGAATCTGGTAGTTCTGTGAGAGAATTTATTACATGTATGACCTCTCATCCGCACACAAGAGGCTGCACTTTGCAGCTGGTCTCATAAGATCAACAAAATTTAGTGAAAGTATTCAGTGTTCATATTTTTTAATAAAAAAATTAAATATCATTTTTCATAAGAATGTATTCAGCTATGGGGCCTAATTTCTCAGCTGCTCTTATTCAAAGATACCCTGCATCGTATGGGCACCTTATTTTTTTTATATTTGTGTTATCACTACATTACACATTTAAAAAAATATTTTCTTTTTATCAAAGTAATATATTTATGCAGATTAACAGAAAAAAAATAGAGAATTTGACTGTCAATGTTATGGAAGAGACAGCTTGAAAATGCTATTGCTACCAAAATGCCATGTGTAATATGATTTAAAAGTATTTTAAATGCTTTGTGGAGCTCACAAGAAGGTAGGGAATACCTATGAGCAGGTAGCTCCCAGGATTAGGCTTAGAGAGAAAGAATGTCAGTCTCAGTAGTCTGGTTTTCACAAATGTGCAGAGACAGCTAACAGAGCCCTGGACACATATAAAATAGGAAGTTCAGTGAGACCCTTGGGTAACGCTCAGGCCTTCAAAGATGTATACGCTTGGTGAAGAAATTCATCCATTGGTAATGGGAGATCCAAAGAAACTAGCTTGTCTTTCTTGGTGTGGGCTGTACTGGGAAAGTAAAATATCCCTTATGAATTTTTAAGCACAAGACTATATCACATGTGAATTTGATGTTTTAATTTACTGTACCTGCATAGTCTGGGAAACCCCAACCAGAAAATTTAATATTAAAATTGTTCTTAGACTACAACACCCACATGTGATTGTTAGAAGTGAGTTGAAAACCTCTCTAGAGAGAGCACCTCAACTTAAGAGGGATTCCTACAGATAAGCTTCACTTATTCTGAACTCACAGACCCAAAGCAAAAAGGGCAAGTGGAAGCAACCCACACGGGCAAGATCAACTGGCAGAAGCAGGTAAACAAACTGTCTGAAAGAGAATATAAACTAATTCTATTTAACATGACCAAAGATATAAATGTCAGTATTTTTTTTTTAAAGATAGAACATAAGAAGAAAAAAACAAAATAACTTTTAAGAGTGAAATAATAGAATGTCTAGCAGTGAAAAAGGTAGTAATTGAATGGTTAAGATAGTAACTCAAACAATAGGATATGCAGAAGATTGGATGTTATAAATATGAATTTTGAAATGGAAGATAAATCTGAAGAAGTTATTCAGATATAATAAAGAAAAAAATTATTCATGAATATAAGACAGAGAAGATAGGAGATATGAAAGATTGAATGAAAAGACCCAAAATATGTCACATAGGCATTCTATATGAAAATACTGGAGAACTGAAGAGAGGCAATTTGTATAAGCTAAGACCTAATCATAGTCTAGAGTTGATGAAAGAAAGACATGACTACTCAGATTCAGGAAGTAAAGTGAGACCACAACTAGGTGTGACATAGTCAAACTGAAAAACAAAACACCAGAGTCAAATAATTGCCAAGGCAACTGGGGAGAAAGGAAAAGTTGCCTTTATAAGAATTTCCATTATCATATCAATGGTCTCCTCAAAGGCGATAACAGAAATCAGAAGACATGGAGTAGTATCATCGATATACTAAGAGAAAATAACTGCTAACACAAGTGTAAGCGCCAGACAAAGACATCAGTAGTCTCATTCTGAAAGAGTTCCCTAATAACAGATGCTGGCTGAGAGCACCTCCTAGGAGTATATTTTAGTAAGAGGGAGATTGAATCCAAAAGAATAAATGTGATGCAAAGAAATAGAAAAACATGTAGGTAAATCAAAAAAGTTTTGATTGGTTTAAATAATAATTGATGAAAATAATACTGATTATGACAACACTTTGGTGGTAAAACAAACAAGACAGAATTGAAATACCAAGTCAAACTCACTTGCCATGGTCAGAGCAAAAACATGTTACTGTCCTGTTACTGTTTAGGAGAAGCATAGAGATGTTGATGACTTTCAAACTTTAATTTAGGCATACCTTTAAAAATTTTAGGGTAACCAATGAAAGAATAGGAATATTGTGTATGTTATGTTTAACTTCCAGGTACTATGTATAGAGAAACCTAAAACTTGATTGATTTTTTTTTTTTAATGTGAGAGGCGGGGAGGCAGAGACAGACTCAGACATGTGCCCGAACTGGGGTCCACCAAGCAAGCCCACTAGGTGGAGGTGCTCTGCCCACCTGGGGCCGTTGCTCTGTTACTCACAACGGAGCCATTTTAGTGCCTGAGGTGGAGGCCATGGAGCCATCCTCAGCACCCACGGCCATCTTGCTCAAGCTGCTTGAGCCATAGCTGTGGGAGAAGAGAGAGAGGGGAGAAGGGGAGAACAGATGGTCACCTCCCTTATGTACCCGAACCAGGAATTGAACCCAGGACTTTCACATACTGGGCCAATGCTCTACTGCTGAACCAACCAGCCAGGGCTTGATTTTTCCATAGTAGACAGAAGATGAGAAACAATTAGGTATCTTATTATACCCATTCTACAACTAAAGAAACTGAGACATGAATGTTAAGTAACATGTCCAAATCAAAAGGTTTATAAAAGAAGTATATAGTATCAAACCCAAGTTCAACTCCAGAGCCCAAGGCTGAGACCACTAAAACATTGTCTCTATAGAGAGGTGTTGTGTTGAGATGTATTAGACTAAAAGAATGAAAATTTCACCAAATGAATCAACATTAGTTTTTTCTTGAGCTTAATTTTGATATTTACTGAACTCGTTTAAGACAGCTCCCATAATTTCTGGAAAAATGGCAATATCTGTAAATAGATAATTAACTGCTCATTTTTCTGAAATGTTTTATGTATTAGTAAACTATCAAGAATTACCTACCAAGAAAATAAATAATAAATAGTAACACTTGATTTTCTGGTAAGTTGTGGGAAACTAGTCCTCCCTGGTCCTCTTCCCCTCCCCGTGGAGGCTGCCATGTTGTCTCTCTGGCTGCACTTCAGGCTGCAGCTCGTGGCAGCCACATCCGGCAGAACCACACCGGAGCCTGGAGATCAAGCTCCTCCCAGCTCCTGAAGGTCGAGAAACCTGAACCGGAGAGAAACAGCTGTAATTCAGCTACTCCTTGAGCTACCCAGCTGAGTTTGTTCTGAGGAAGTTCTGTCAGAGAAGGGGTGGGAGGCCTCTTGAAATATTTATTCTAAGTGTCTCAGGAGTAGAAAGCTGTGAGGATTTGAAAAGCTGGTGGAGAGTAGGGCCCAGCAGGTGACTTCTCAGCCAACTTTTTGTATGTGGATGTATTATTTGCCAGCTTTCCCCCTCTTATCCTTCTGAAACGTTACCTTGAATTAAAGGTTTATTACATACAATCCAACGTGAGGATAAAGTGCATTACTCAGATTTCGTCTTCCACCAGTTTTGCTGTGAGCAAAGTAAAATCTTCATCAAATTTTCGAGGCTTTAAAAACTGAAGAGAAATTTTATTTTAAGTGGACCATAGTTGCGCTAGATCCTCCCCCATGCTGTTTGAACATGCACTGCTTTGTACTAATTAATACTTCCTGTGTGCTGGCAGCAGCCAGAGAACGCTCTCTGGTGATAACATACAATCCAAAGCGTGGCTGCAGTAAGACCGAGATTTGCCATGCTGGGGACGTGGGCCCCTGAGGAAGCTGGCATCTTCATTAAAGCGGCTCATTAGAGCTAATGGTTGGCCACAAACCTAATCCCTTGAGGGAAGATAAAAGCTAAAAAACGTTTCTTCTCTCTCATTCCCACAGTAGAACAAAGGGTCCAAGTCAATCCTTGATGATCCACGCTAGTGAGGAATGGGAACAGGATAGATAAGCTGGACCCAGCATCCTTTGTTGTAGTGAGTAGTTTTCACTTGGCCCCACAACAGGCTTCGCACTGAACCTCTTCCATGTAGTAAGGGGCCTTGAGCTGAACGCCCCCTATTCTTTCTGAGACAAGAAGTCCACCTGTCCCAGAGTCCCATCTTGGGCATAGGATGAAGATAAGGACTCTAATTTAATTCTTTGGAGATGGACAGGTGGAAAAAAGAGGTCCCCATTCTTTGGGGTGCTGGATGGGTCCAAGATGGGTGTGTATTCATGTCATTTGTAGTATTATGTGTGTGTAAGAGAGGAAGGAAAACTAAAGGCATAGGAAAAGGAAAATGAGAGACAAAAGAAATTCTAAAATTTGCCACATTTCATTAAATCTAATATGTCATAGATTTTTCAAGTATACCATTATTTTATGTACCACTAATAAAGAAAAACTGCTATAAATTAAGCCATGATCTGACATGGATTATAAGATGCATCCTGATTTGGGATATATTAAAATGTGAAAAAAAATGTACCACTTGGATTGAATGGATTGGTAATTCCCTTTTTTTTTTTTTTTTTTTTTTGTAATATCATTTGCAAGTGTTCAAATAGCTGAAATATAAAGAAAACATTGTCTTCAAATTTTGGTTATTCTTAAATCTTAGGTCCTGTAATATTATTCCAATGCCCTTTACAAATGGTGGGGTATTCCTTTGAGGCAGCAGATTTTTTCCCACTTAGTATCTGAAATATTTTTAACTTCTTTAAAACACTTTTGCAGATTTTGAAGGGAGAGTTACATACTAAAGAATAAATCAGAGAGAGGCCTGGGTGGTTTGAATCAACTCACATCCATCTTTAAAATTAATTAAAAGGCATTTATGAAACCAGAACATAATTTCTGTGTCACTTCTGGATAGATATATTAACCCATCTGTCATGTTCATATGTTTACTGAAAAAAGGAGTATTGATATTATCTGTTTTGTCTTTGACCTTTAGTTCTTAAGATATATTTACTATTAGCTTTCAGCATGACTGGATGAAAAAACTTGGCAGGAGGTAAATATTTATATCTTTTTGACCTTAAAAGAGATCACCTAGATTTTCCTAGCTTACTAGGAAAGTTTACTTTGAGATATATTTAATTCTAGCAAGTAAAAGATTTTATTTATTTATTTTTGTGTGGTGACACAGACAGAAAGAGAGACAGATAGGGACAGACAGACAGGAAGGGAGAGAGATAAGAAGCATCAATTCTTCATTGAGGCTCCTTAGTTGTTCATTGATTGCTTTCTCATATGTGCCTTGACGGGGTTGGGGGTGGGGGCTACAGCACAGCAAGTGACCCCTTTCTCAAGCCAGAGACCTTGGACTTAATCCAGTGACCTTGAGCTTCGAGCCAGTGACCCTTGGGCTCAAGCCAGTGACCATGGGCCACATCTATGATCCCACATTCAAGCCAGTGACCCCTCGCTCAAGCTGGTGACCCTGAGCTCAAGCTGGATGAGCCCGCACTCAAGCTGGCAACCTCAGGATTTTGAACCTGGGTCCTCTGCATCCCAGTCCCACTCTCAATCCACTGCGCCACCGCCTGGTCAGGCAAAGATTATTTTTAAAGTAAAACCAAAGCCTTTTTTTATATATTTATTTATTTATTATAAATTTATTTTTCAATTACACTTTACATTCAACATTATTTTGTATTAGTTTAAGTTTACAGCATTGTAGTCAGACAATCACATACCAAGCTTGTTTTTATAATAAAGTTAATGGTAGGGTTTATAACCACATTTTAATTTATCGTTTCTAACAGTTTTTTATTTAGTAATATATATGCATTTTATTAACGTACATTCTTCATAATAAAATTAACTATAAAGATGCTCATTAAAATAAACGATTCGTCTTTCTTTATAAAAAGCAGACACTGAGATGGCAAGTAAATGAATAATGCAGAAATAATTATTAAATTATAGAGGCCAACAAAGTTTCAAAGACCACTGTGGAGCTAGGGCTGTGCTTAACTCAGTAACTCTCTCAGACTGGGTTGACTCCTAGCTGAGGAACGTGACCCAGCCCAGAGTAGGGCATTCTGGGAAATGCGCTCTGCTGCCAGTGCAAGTTGAAGTGCAGGGCGGCAGGTGTAACACATAGCTGAGAGATGGGATAAGAGACCACAGCCTTTAGAGCTCCAGAAACGAGGCAGGAAGGATGAGCAAGCTTGTATTCTACTACTGGTTCAACTATTAACAAAATCTAATATTCACTGAGTACTTCTATATTATGGCCAGCTGATGGTTTAAGTGCTTTATATGTATTCATTCATTGTACCCTCACAAGCCCCTATGAAGCTGGTGTGACTAATACCTCTTTTCACAGGTGAGGACATAGAGGCCATAGAGGTTAGTCAGAGCTCCAGGAATACATGCTGGGAAGTAGAGTTGGTCAGATTCCCAGACTAAGGCCTTTAAGCACAACACCACAGCTGCTTGTGGGAGCTATGGGTGAGAAAAAGGACCTCAACGCCTAGGAAGTAGACAAGCAGGAGAACAGAGCTGCCTGATTCTTTAGGAATGCTGACTGAGTTTCCAGGAAAAGACCTGGGTGTAAAAGACAGGACAAGGCATGAACCCAGTACAAACAGAGGGCTCTGGGTCTTGGGAACAAGGCAGGGTGCCAAAACCAGCAGGAGAGACAAATACTGAGTCAAGGGGCATTAGGCTCCACTGCCTGCCCAACAGCTCCAGCGTTCCAATCTCACCTAATTTAGGGGTTTTTCATAGAAATTCGCTCATGTTGAGCCAGTAGATGAGGTGGGGGCCAGGTTCAAGTGACTGTTATTAGGAGGGAAGGCTGCAGAACCAGAGTACTATGCAAGACCTGGCCCACCGGACAGTGTGTGTAGGGGAGAACTGATTCCATCAAATGCCTCAGGGTTCTAACTATAGCTCATGTCTCTGAGTTGCCCTTTAATCTTTTCTGTGTACTCGCTGGACCTTGGAACTTAAGCATGCTGCATATGTATAGTAACAATGCTGCTATCATTTTCTTTTATTTGTGTCTCTCCTTTTCCAAAAAGGATACAATGCGGTATTTTATTCATTGTGTCCATATAATTTCTAATTTTCAGCACAAAAATAATTGCAGGCAGCAAAATTCTTTGCCCTTTATGTTAGGATATTTTAATCAACATTTTGTAACTGATACAGAATATAAAGCCTAGTATCAAAAGTCTTTATGAAATTATAAAACACATGGACTTGATATGCTAAGAGAGTTACCAGGAAATCATTTGGATTTGGAGGGAAAAAATAATTCATATGATCAAATGATTTGGGGAAAGTATTTGTGGAAATTAACCTCTTTAAAATCTTTTATGCTGATCATTGTGCTATTGAACAGTTTGAACTTAATGTTTTTTTTTCTTTCTTTTTTTTTTTTTTACTTTATTTTTTTTCTTTTTTTTTTTTTTTATTAATAATTTTATTTTTTTTAATGGGGTGACATCAATAAATCAGGATACATATATTCAAAGATAACAAGTCCAGATTATCTTGTCGTTCAATTATGTTGCATACCCACCACCCAAAGTCAGATTGTCCTCTGTCACCTTCTATCTTGTTTTCTTTATGCCCCTCCCCACCCCCTATCCCTCTCCCATTCCCCCCTCCCCCACGTAACCACCACACTCTTATCAATGTCTCTTAGTTTCACTATTATGTCCCACCTACGTATGGAATAATACAGTTCCTGTTTTTTTCTGATTTACTTATTTCGCTTCGTATCATGTTATCAAGATCCCACCATTTTGCTGTAAATGTTCCGATGTCATCATTTCTTATGGCTGAGTAGTATTCCATAGTGTATATGTGCCACATCTTCTTTATCCAGTCATCTATTGATGGGCTTTTTGGTTGTTTCCATGTCCTGGTCACTGTGAACAATGTTGCAATGAACATGGGGCTGCATGTGTCTTTACGTATCAATGTTTCTGAGTTTTTGGGATATATACCCAGTAGAGGGATTGCTGGGTCATAAGGTAGTTCTATTTTCAGTTTTTTGAGGAA